>NC_134868.1:64933358-65533358 GCF_049852395.1 Peromyscus maniculatus bairdii | reverse complement strand
TAGCAGGGAATAGAAGAAGCAAGAAGGATGGAAGGATCAGAACCTAGTAAAGGACAAAGTTGCAGGCTTGGAAGCAGGACTTGTTCCTGGCCACTTTCCTTGGAAAGTTCTATGCAAATGTTTAGGTCTTAATAACTGTGAAGGCTTACCAAAAAGCCTTCAGAAAACGTAGACAAATCCCATAACCGAGTTATCCTGGACAAATGTATTGAACTGAAGAAATCTTTAAGTGGTGTTTTCTGACGACATGAACTAAATCTCCATAGTAGCCCCACTGAGAATATCTCCCATGCAGAAAAATGTCTTTTGTGTACACAATAGACTTCTTTACAACATTTAGGATGAATGACTGTAGCTACAGTTTTCCTGCCTGGCCCACAGTCAGGACAAATCTCTGTCACCTGCCAGTCCCACAGCCTCTTAGACCCAACCAAGTAAACACAGAGACTTATATTGCTTACAAACTTTATGGCCATGGCAGGCTTCTTGCTAACTGTTCTTTTTTTTTTTTTTTTTTTTTTTTTTGGTTTTTTCGAGACAGGGTTTCTCTGTGTAGCTTTGCGCCTTTCCTGGAGCTCACTTGGTAGCCCAGGCTGGCCTCGAACTCACAAAGATCCGCCTGCCTCTGCCTCCCGAGTGCTGGGATTAAAGGCGTGCGCCACCACGCCCGGCTGCTAACTGTTCTTATAGCTTAAATTAATCCATTTCCATAAATCTATACCTTGTCACGTGGCTCGTGGCTTACCGGCATCTTCACATGCTGTTTGTCATGGCGGTGGCTGGCAGTGTCTCCCTTTCCCTTCCTGTTCCCTTAATTCTCCTCTCTGTTAGTCCCGCCTATACTTTCTGCCTAGCCACTGGCCAATCAGTGTTTTATTTATTGACCAATCAGAGTAATTTGACATACAGACCATCCCACAGCAAATGACCTATTATCTATCTGTCTGTCTGTCTATCTGCCTATCTATCATCTATCTATCTATCTATCTATCTATCTATCTATCTATCTATCTATCTATCTATCTATCTATCATCATCATCTATATATCTAAAATGTTGAGTTAAAGAAGCCAAACAAAAAAGAGAATCCACAAAAATTATGGTAACATATGCTGTTAGAAGTTAGGAGAGACATTAACAGTGAAATGTGTGAGGGACTTCCATCTTGTGAAAGGTGTCACAAGATGTCATACTGCAGACTCCAGTAAATAAAATACTGTTCATATGACCATAATGGGAGAAGATTCCTGGATATGTAGATGGCAAGAGGCAGCAATCGTCCTGGGCAGTCTGGAGAGAATGAGACTGAGCTAGAAGTGGGAATAAGGTGGAGATAAGACCTATGGGTGGGGTAGGATATTTCGATTTCATTACATTAAGAAGATGAGCCTGCTCAACCACCCTGTCTTAGACACTTTGCTGTCAACAGTTAAGCATCTTGTAAATGTCAAAAGTTTCATTAAGCTCTATGAACTTAATCTCCTCAAAGATGACCATCTTTCTATGCTTTGAAACTTGCTAATAATAGCCTTTTACATTTCATGTTTGAAAGAGAGTCTTGTTATACTTCCAAGGCTGGTCTTAAAACACTATATAGCTCAGAACAACCTCAAATTCCTGATCATCTTGCTCAAGTGCTGGGGTTGCAGGTGTGTACTCCTCCTGGCAGTAACTCGAAATCTTAAAGTTAAAAATTCAACCATGTATGTTTGCTAATGTTTCCTGTTGTCTGTTACAACTATGATAATATTTTTGTTTCTTATGTCTTTGGTTTTGCATTTATAACTAGCATGAATGGTACTTTCCAGGAAGTCATGCCATGGCTGGTTATAGAGTATTGTTACTCTGTGTTAACCACTACCTACTGCTATGTCACTGGATTCTACAGTAATACTTGTTGAGACCCAGTTATGGCACTTCCCTATTGAGGATTCCAGCTAGCTGTTAAGTGTGGACATCCACCCAAGGGACCTGCTTTGTAATATACAGTGATGCTGATGAGTCCCTCCTGCCCCCAAGCAGAAACTACGTGACTGCGGCACTCACTACCTTACCACCCAACTCCTTTCCATCTGTCACTGGAATGGAGGTACCAGTGACTTTAGGAACTATGAAGAATATTTATTCTTATTGATAGTGGCAATGCCCTTCTTGGTTTCCTACTTCCTCTGACAAGTTCCTTATAGCCTAACAGCCAAGAAAACTTGGAAATTTAATATTTACATCTCAAAAATCCTTATTCAGATATTATTTAAGGCTGACTGTGTGAATTAGTCCCAAAGCACCACTATTCTTCACTCCACCTGGTTCATCTAACATAGTGGTTCTCAACCTGTGGGTAGCAACTCCTTTCAGGGTTGCATATCATATATTCTGCATATCAGATAGTTACATTATTATTCATAACAGTAGCAAAATTACAGTTATGGAATAGCAATAAAATTATTTTATGGTTTGGGGTCACCACAACATAAGGAACTGTATTAAAAGGTACATAGCATTAGGAAGGTTGACAAACCCTGATTTAGCAAGAATTTCCTAAGATGTTGAATTTAACTTCCTTTCATCTTAAGTTTGTACCAAGAGCCTGAGTTTCTGCCATTTGGAGCTCCTCATGCTGGTAACTCTGATTTTAATGCCTTCTCTAAGATACCTTGTTACCTCCTTTACCATGACAACTGCCATAAGTCTCCAAGGCATTTGTTCACATTACCCCATCCACTGCCCAACTTAGTCATTTGCCAGCATCTCCATCCAAAATGTAGCCATAGGCTCCTGACTTCAAACTGTCTCCACCATGGCCCTTTCTCCAAGAAGCAATCCTTAGAAACAAAAGTAAGGAATGTACAGCAGTTTGTCAGAGTATGGAACATTCCTCCAAAGCCATTGTTAAGGGTGTGGTTCTTGTATTAGCACTATTGGGAGGTGGTAGAACTTTTAAGGGGCAACTTATAATAGGTGTTCTTTGACTCATGGTAGGTGTGCTCTTGAAGTGAATTCTGGGATCTCAGTCTCTTTCTCTTCATTATTTGAGTCCTAGTAATGAGGTGAGTGGCTTCTGTTTACCCAGAAAACTTGGGGAATCCCTCTGTGGTTGCCAGATGATACCAGAAAATTAGGGTCCCCTTTGGGATTCTTAAGTCTCATTGATAAAAATAAATAAAGAATGGACTCAAATGGAAGCTTGAGGATAACTTTGTTAGGTTTAAAAAGGAAAAACAAACAATCCAGAGAGAAGGTGAGTTGTAAATCTTGGCAGGTGTCTGGATTAGGAGACTGGAGAAGAGAAAGGAAAAGCCATACCTTTTGAGTTAAGCTGGCAAACATGAAGGACAAACAACCACATGGTGAAGACAGGAGCTTTAGAGAACAGGTGGAAAAGCCCAAACTAGTGGAGAAAGCATAATGAGGTGGTGGCCAGCATCTGAAAGAGGAAAAAAAGAAGTTTTGTTTTATTTAGGACTCAGATAGGTGGACAGACCCAAAAGAACATCTTGGTTGCTTGGAGGGACTATGCTAAGGGGCAGGAATTCTTGGAAGCAAAAGTATTTTAATTAATTGACTGGTTATTCCTCTTATTTTTTTGGCATGGCTTGAGGTGGACCCACATCTCTGAGGTAGTCCATTAGCCAGGTGATTGACCTGCAAAGCTAGACTAACTTTTAAGGGAGGAAACACTGGCATGTCTCCATCTAAAGAGATGCCATTTTTTATTTTTTTTTTACCCCTCTACACCAGAGTGTTCTGCCTTGCCATTGATCCAAAGCAATGGGGCCAACAGACCTTGGATGGAAACCTCTATACCTCTGAACTTAATAAACAAACAAACAAAACTTTATTTTTGCAAATTGATAGTTTCAGACATTTTTTACAGCAACGCAAAGCTAAGTAACATATAACTAATATATTAGACAGTGTCAGACTCCACTCAAATGCTTCAATGTGGTTCTAATATATGCAGAATAAAATCTAAATACTGCACCACAGGCCCATGCAGTGTAACGCTGACCACCTGATCATCCTTGTTCCAGCTGTGCTGATGTTCTTGCTGCTCATTAATAAAATGAGCTCACTTCTCCCTCAGGACTTTGCCTGGAATATTTCCCCATTTAATCTTAAGGGCATCAATTCCCTCACTTCATTTAAATCATCTTCAAATATAACTCCATAGAGAAGCCTTTCCCAGTGATCGTGTTTAAGAAGTTCCCAGCCACTCACTGGCCCCTTATTCTGTTTATCCTTAAATCCTTCCTACTAGGCCATGTCCTGTCTATCATATATTGGAACATTTCTTTATCTACTTATTTGTTGACAGTTTATTTATTACAGGGAGTTTTATTGTAGCAGTTTTTTTCTTTCATTTTCCTTCCTTCCTCCCTTCCTTCCTTCCTTCCTTCCTTCCTTCCTTCCTCCCTCCCTCCCTCCCTCCCTCCCTCCCTCCCTCCCTCCCTCCCTCCCTCCCTCCCTTCCTTCCTTCCTTCCTTTCTTTTGGTTTTTCAAGACAGGCTTTCTCTGTGTAGCTTTGCCCATCCTGGAACTTGCTCTGAGACCAGGTTAGTCTCAAACTCACAGAGATCCTCCTGCCTTTGTCTCCCAAATTCTGGGATTAAAGGTGTGCACCAACACCACCTGGTTTATTGTAGTAGTTTCTATCACTACTGTTAATGAAGCAGGACATTAGGGTAACTTCAACAATAGACAATTATTGTCTACTAGATTCAGAGTCTAAAAGTTCAAGGTCAAAGTGTTGGCAGGGCTGTTTCCTTCTCAAAGCTGCGGAGAGGCAGCTACTTGCAGAAGGCTTTCTGGGACTGCCAGCCCTCACACCATGACATGGAGACTTATTATTAGTTATGAATGCGTGGCCTTATCTTATGCTTGTCTCACTAGCTCTTATAACTTAACCTGTTTCTCTTCATGTATGTTTTGCCTCAGGTTTTTTTTTTTTTTAACATTTCTTTTAGTCTATGTGTCCTACTTTCCTGCTTCCTCCATGTCTGTCTGTCTGTCCTGTGGCTGGCTGGCTGGCTGGCTGGCCTTTGGCATCCCCCTCTCTTTTTTCTTCATTCTTTCTGGAGCCCAGATTCCTCCTCCTTTTAATTCTCTCTGCCTGCCAGCTCTGCCTATCCTTCTACTGCCTAGCTATTGGCTGTTCAGCTTTTTATTAGACCAATCAGGTGCCTAAGGCAGGCAAGGTAAAACAAATGCAACATGTCTTTACATAGTTAAACAAATATTCTATTCTGCAACATCTACTCCTGACTCACCAGATGGTTTACTGGCACACTGGCATTCCCAGGCTCTAGGAATGTTGCTCTGATCTCTACTTTGGTCTGCATGTGACTTTCTCCCTCTGTCTAAATTTCACTGTTTTTTTTTTTTTTTCTTTAAATAGGGCCACAGTAGTATTGAATTAAGGTCTACCCTAATAACATCATCTCAGCTTAATCACTTGCAAAAATTCCATTTCCTAATAAGGATATTTATGATACTGAGTTAGGATTTCACCATATATAATTTTAGGGGCACTTAAACCCACAATACAGGTTTACCTGCAAATGTATCTGTTGAGTACCTGCAAATGTATCTGTTCTTTTATTTTTGCTATTTTTAACACCATACAGATGTCATTTAAGAAGCACATGTTGGATATGTGAAGACCACTATTCTGTTGCTACATATATTCATATGATCTGTACTTGGTATTCTGCACCAGGGGTTGGCATTTCTGCAGAAGTAGCTCCACCTTAGCTGCATGGATACAGTCTGTGTTCTGATTTTGTAAAGAGTTTAGTCCCTCCTCTCCTTTTCAGAGTCATTTTGTGGTTAGGATTTACTTTTGTTTAAATAACATTAAGAACCTCCCTGGCCTCCACCACCAAATTGTATCAGTTTAAACAGTTACAACACACTCTGAATGTTTAGTGGTGTTGGATATTTGGGATACATCAGTGAATAAAATAGACTGATTATGGCTCTTGTGGATATTACAGTGTAGTCAGAGAGAGAGAGAGAGAGAGAGAGAGAGAGAGAGAGAGAGAGAGAGAGAGAGAGAGAGAGAGAGAGAGAGAGAGAGAACCTACACAACTTACACATAAATAGAAATAGTCATGGTGGTAATGTGGTGAACAAGAAATAGAAAAAAAAAATACCCCTAAAAGAAGACAGTCCTGAGGAGTGTGGAACTGAGAGGCGATGTGTTCCTAAATAATTCTTAGGAAGCCAAGAACGGAGCAATGAGTCCAGGTGCTTAAGATGACAGGAGAGGTTGCATGTCGGGAGGTCCCTGTCCAGCTTAAAGGCAACCCAGTAAATCCCAGTGTCTTCTCCCCAGCAATAGTTACTTTTTGTAAAACACTTTTTTGGGGGAGGAGTTATTACAATTTTTGTTTACCTCATTGTCTTAGGAGCCTTCCTCCTCCCTACAGAGAGGACCTGTTCCAATGTAAATAAGCAGCAATGCTACACCACCCCTTCCTTCCTGCTGGAGACTTCCTTCAGTATGGGTTACTTAGAATCAGCAGAGGATTTGAGATGTGATTATATGCAGAGTTAAAGGCAATCCCTATACTGGTTTCTTCCTGGGATGTCTTTCTAAATATTTTAACAGTTACAAAGTCTTTTCTCTGAGAACTGAGGCCCGTGTGGCTTTCTGATATGATTCCTAATATCATGGACCAATGACTAGGGAGCAGCTTTGCTACTGCAGATTTCACCCAGGGTGGGCAGGGTTGTTTTTTTTTGTTTGTTTATTTGTTTGTTTTGTTTTGTTTTTTCCCCAGACAGGGTTTCTCTTGTAGTTTTGGTGCCTGTCCTGGAACTCACTCGGTAGCCCAGGCTGGCCTTGAACTCACAGAGATCCTCCTGGCTCTGCTTCCCGAGTGCTGGGATTAAAGGCGTGTGCCACCACCACCTGGCAAATGATCAGGTTTTATCTAGTCTGCTCTTTGTTGTTTTCCTGCCTTTGGTAGCTGTTTGTCTGCTGACCACTCCCATGTGGTCTTCTTCACATGACCTCTATAAGTTTACATCTGCAGGAATTGAGTCTGTTATGAGAAGTTGTGCTTTACCAGAACCAGCAGTATAAGCTGCTTTTAAAAATGCAAAATGAAAAACGAGGAAAAATTGGATGGTGCTCATTAGGGAACCATGGTTAGGTGGCAAAATCTTTATTAAAAAAAAGCAAGGAAGTAATTACCTTGATTAAGCTTCATGCCATCTTTAATACAGTGAGGGAGCAGGGGGTGGGAGGGCCCACAAAGGGGCACTGGCTTCCTGGTGATATACCATTTCTTAAAGTGTTTATTAAAAATGTTCACTTTAAGAAAAATTAATGACTAACACATTTTACTGTACTTTTTATATAATATATAATCAAATGTTTAAAAAGTTTAAAAAATAATTAGAAATTCTAAAAACTAAGCTGGATCATTCTGAATATAGTTTGAAGTTGTAACTAATTTGTGCTATATGTAGGGATGAAACAACTTTTTGCTACTTATTATGTTAAAAATTTAGTTATCTTTAAATTGAGAGGTAATTGTGTGGTTTTTATATAATGGGATGGGATTTTTTTTTTCTTCGAGACAAGGTTTCTCTGTGTAGTTTTTGAGCCTGTCCTGGATCTCACTCTGTAGACCAGGCTGGACTCAGACTCACAGGGGTCTGCCTGCCTCTGCCTCCTGAATGCTGGGGTTAAAGGTAGGTGACACCACTGCCTGGCGGGATGGGATAATTTTTAAAAAACGATTTATTTATTTTTCGTCAAGTGTCTCTGTATGTACTTGCTTGTGGTACGTCCATGTGAGTGCCAGTGCCCATACAGGCTACAAGAGGATGCAGGCTTCCTGGAGCTGAAGTTATAGGTGGTTATTAGCTGCCTGAAGTAGGTGTTGGTAACCTAAGTGGGGCCCTCTACAAGAACCCTTAACTATTAACCCATCTTTTGGGCCCTGATAGAGTGTTAAAATCTATTCGTCCTTTGGTGGCCATTTAGGTGGATTCCATATTTTGGGTGTTTGTGAACATGAGAGTAACTGTTCGGAAGGCCAACTGTGTGGTAGCTACTGTGAGTTTGAGATGACGCTGCTGTTCTGTGCTGAAGGTGGTGTTTCCACCCTTCTCCTTACCTCTGACTCTACATTCCTTCTGCCGTCTCTTCTGAAATGTTGCCTTAAGGAGTGTGAGTGTTTTCTATCTTCTTTATTATAACTCTATCTACCCTTGGCAATGCCTTTTGTCTTAAAGCAAATTATAATAGTTATTTTCCCCTTTATTTATTTTAAGATTCACTTATTATGTATACAGTATTCTGGCATGTATACCTACACACCAGAAGAGGACCCCAAGGGCCCCAAATCTCATAGATGGTTGAAAGCCACAGTGTGGTTACTGGGAATTGAACTTAGGACCTCTGGAAGAGCAGCCAGTGCTCTTAACTTCTGAGCCATCTCTCCAGCCCTCCTTTTTTCATTTAAAAGTTTTTTCTTTTTTCATTTTACGTACCGAAAACAGTTCCACCTTCCTTCCCTCTTTCTCCCCCCCTCCCCCCCACCGCCTGTCTACTTCTCAGTGAGGAGAATAAATCCTCCCATGGGGAGTCAATAAAATCTGGCATATCAAGTTGAGGAAGGACAAAGCACCCCCCCCCCCCTACATCAAGGCTGAGCAAGGTGTCCCTCCATTGGGAAGGGGCTACAAAAAGCCAGTTCATGCACTAGGGACAAATCCTGGTCCCATTGCCAGAGGCCCCACAAACTGCCCAAGCCACACAACTGTCACCAACATTCAGAGGGCTTAGTTAGGTCCTATGCAGGTTCCCCAGCTGTCAGTCCAGAGTTAATGAGCTCCCACTAGCTTGGGTCATCTGTCTTTGTGGGTTTCCCCATCATGATCTTGGTCCCTCTTGATCCTATAATCCTCCCTCTCTTCAACTGGACTCTAGGAGCTTGGCCCAGTACTTAGCTGTGGATCTCTGCATCTGCTTCCATCACTTAGCAGATGAAGGTTCTATGATGACAATTGGGGTAGTCATCAATCTGATCACAGAGGAAGGCAAGTTCAGGCACCCTCTCCACTATTGCTAGGAGTCTTAGCTGGGGTCATCTTTGTGGGTTCCTGGGAATTTCCCTAGCACCAAGTTTCTCCCTAACTCCATAATGACTCCCTCTATCAAGGCATCTCTTTCCTTTCTCTCCCTCTTTGTCCCTTCCCCAGCTTGACAATCCCATTCACTCATGTTCTCATCCCCTGTCCCCCTACCTCAGTTTACCCAGGAGATCTTCTCTCTTTCTCCTTCCTAGGGTGAACCATGCATGTCCCTCTTAGGGTCCTTCTTGTTACCTAGCTTCTCTGGGGTTGTGGATTGTAGCCTGGTTATCCTTTGCTTTGTGTCTGTTATCCACTTATGAGTGAGTACATACCATGTTTGTCTTTCTGGGTCTGGGTTACCTCACTCAGGATGTTTTTATTTTTTATAGTTCAATCCATTTGCCTACAAATTTCATGATGTCATTTTTTTAAACCACTGAGTAATACTCCATTGTGTAAATGTACCACATTTTCTTTATCCGTTCTTCAGGTGAGAGGCATCTCGGTTGTTTCCAGGTTCTGAGTATTACGAATAATGCTACTATGAACATAGTTGAACTAGTGTCCTTGTGGTATGATTGAGCATCCTTTGAGTATATGCCCAGTAGTTATTTTTAAAAACTTTTTATTGATGCTTATTTCACATCATGCATTCCAATCCCATTCACCTTCCTGTGTCTCCACATTTGCTCTCTGCCCTTGAAATCTCCCTCCCCCAGAAAACTTAAACAACAACAAAGAAAATCTCTCAGTGGAAGCTGCAGTGTACCACAGTGTGTCACACAGTATTCACTTTTCCCCAAACTGCTTCACTTGTAAATGTTCATTGCAATGAGTCACTGAATTAGTTTGAGGCCTCTGACTTCTGCTACACTGTAATACTGGCTCCTCACTGTGATTCCTCTCTGATATCCTGTTGTCCTGTGTCAGGAGATCCTGAAGATTGGGTTCTACAGGACCGATCCCTTCACACACTCCAACAGTTTACGGACAGGGCGATGCTGGGGTGGGCCAACTCAAAGCCCTGATCTTGACCTGGGTGGTGGCTAAGTTGGTCAGCCTGCCCACTCTCCTGCACCTGTGCTACCAGGGCTAGCTCTCCTGCTTTGCCCAGGCGAGGGGTGGGGCCGGATCTCCTGCCTGTGGCAGTTGGACCTGTTCTCTTCCTCTTATATCCTTGGAGTCGGCTCTTCCTCACCCATGCCACCAGGGTCACCTCTACTGTACTGCCTAGGCCACTAGGCCAGGTGTGGGACTGCTTTCCCAATTGCTACAGTTGGCAAGGGGCATGGCCAGCACTCTGCTCTCATGCTCTCTGAGCCAGCTCTCCCACATGGCCCAGGCAAGGGGTTGGGCCAGCTATCCTATCCTGATCTCACACCACCTCCTGGCTGTTGAGGGGCAGGACAAGTTTTCCTGCACTCATGATACCAGGGCCAACTCTTCTGTGCTGCCCAGGAGAGGTGTGGGGGCCACTTTCCTAAGTGTTGCAGAGGGTGAGGGGCAGGACCAGCTCTCTTGTTCTCATACCCTTTGGTCCAGCTTTCCAGAATGCTATAGCTCCTGAGAGTTAGGGACATTAGTATGGTTCCAGGTGACAACCCAGACTAGGGAAATCTGCATTGCCTTGGTGGAAAGGTGGGCCATGGACATTGACCCAGACCCCTGCTGCTGCATGGCCAGGGACCCAGACATGGCCCTCAGCATCAGCATGGGCTACTCACATCAGGGTGTTCCTTATCACCCTTGAGTCTCCAGTTTAGCCTTTCTTCATAGAGCACAAACAGTTCCACTTCTCTTTCTCTCCCATCTCCCCACCACATACTTGCTCACCGCAGTGGCACCTGCCCTGCCTGAGCCTCCTGTGGTGAGTGGGGCCTCTCAGGTGTCTTCTGCCCTGCTTGAACCCTAAAATAGTTTTATGATGAGTACAATGTATTTCTTCTCATGAGTGCTTGTGTGACATCTTTATTGCTTTCCTAAATTTAAGATGGCTTTCTACTCTTCCAGAGGACATGGTTTCCATTCCCAGCACCCAGATGGTATTTCACAATTCTAGTTCTAGGAAAATTGAGCCCCCTCTTCTGGCCCCCGAGGGCACTGCATATAGATGGTACACATGAGCATGAGGCAAGCACACATATATGCATAAAAGAATAATTAAATGAATTAAAAAATTAAGTTGCCTTTCCAGCATGCTCAGGGCCTGCACAGGTCTGAACCAGATGGGGCCCTAGAACTGAAAGAAGTGGGCACATGGCCCCATCCCTCACCCAGAAGCAATCTCCATTTGATAACCACTTGTAAATGAAAATTTAGTTTTTTCCTCCAAATGCATCCCACTGGGGGAAATAAACTACTCTTAAGGGTCCAGGAGATGATGGTTAATATAAAACTAACTCAGTGTCATCTTTGGAGGTTCCTTGAATCTCAATGTGGTGTCAATACTTTTTTCTTTTTAATTTTATCTTACATTTTAAAATTTTACTCTTTATCCTCCTTTTTTAAATTTTAGTTTTATCTTACTGTTTTTTTTTAAAGCTATAGGTCCTTTTCATATGTATTGTGGCTTCCAGTTTAGAGTTTTTATGGGATTCCTGAGTGTGAGAACAAATGAGTCTTTGTTTCTTGTGCCTTCTCATGGGCTCTCTCTTTTCCTTCTGTTTGCTTTTGTCTGATTCTGATGCTAGTTTTTTTTTTTTAATCTTACCTCATTTTATTATTATAATAACTTAGATGCTTGTTTGTTTTCTAATGAGAGACAAAAGGGGAATGGATCTGGATAGAAGGGAAGATGGAGAGGATCTGGGAAGAGGAGAGAGAGGGGAAACCATAATCAGGATATATTAAGTGAAAAAAAATATTTCAAATAAAAGAAAAAGATGCCTTTCTTGTAGCAACTTAGTTTTTATTTATTATGTAAGCTCGAGGGTCATCTGGGTTCTTAGAGAGACCCTGTCTCAAATGAAAAGAAAGGGCTTGGGACATGCTGAGTGGTAGGATACTTGGCTAGCTTTCACAAGGCCCTGGGTTCAATCCCTACAACAAAAAAGCAACCAAAGACAATTTTGGAATTTTTGTCTTATTGCTAGACGTTATAAGTAATCCCTCCTGACATAAAGCAGTGATGTTGAGAATTGTGACTCATTATCTTAGATAGAAGAACAAAATTAATCTGTAAGTAGTATTCATTACATTTATCCAAAGACAATTTTATTATTCATTTTTTGTTTGTTTTGTTTCTGCAGTTATTTTTCAATTATTTCCCTTCATCCTGAAGGCACACTTAGCGCTTTACTTAGGGAGGGGACTCTAGAAGTAAAAAATTTCAATTAAGATTTCTTATCTCCATTCTGGCAAGCTATTTTAACCAATTATGAGATTCTATTTTGGCTGGGCTTGCCTTCAGAAGTTGGCATTCTGATTACCTTTTCTACTCCCCTGGGTCTCTGAGTGCTTGTACTCATTGCTCCTTTTAAAGTTATTTGTCTTTTCTATTTCTGTAGTATTTTCTCTTTCGTTTTCAGCTTTTAGCTTTTACATGATGTACTTTCATGTTCTTTTCATTTATCTTGTTCGGGATTCATAGTATTTTAAAGTATATTGTCCATGAACTTCTCTCATTTTGGAAAACCATTACCTCTGTAAATATTATTTATAATACTGTTTTTACTATTGCTTTCCTTTTTTCCTTAAACCTAATTGCACATGCCCCAGGGTCTATCACTGTGGTTTGAATTGTTTACTCTCATGCTATCTTCTATGTATGATATGCCTGTTAAAATCATGAATTATATGGCTGCATACAGAAGATATCCATGTGCAAGAAAGTCATGGGGTAGAGGGAAAAGAGCCTGGGAAAAGAGAGTGGGAAAGGTTAAGAGTAGGTAATGGGGGTTAATATGATCCCAAAATATTCTGTACCTGTATGTATTGTAAAAATAAAAATAAAATTTAAAAAAAATGAACAAGTGCTTGCTATTATACCTCTTCTACAATTTCCCCTATCCTTTCATTGGGACCTATTTTTCTGGTCTGTCCATTTCCCCGAATCAGGTGGTTTTGAATCTGCTTATAAAAAATCTGTACTTGTAGCAGGAATCTTAAAAGTTCTTATTAATAAAATCAAACCTGAGGCCAGTTATTGGGGTGAATGCTGGGAGATCAGAGAAGCAGAACAAACCACAGCTTCCTCACCTCACCAATTCCTCAGTTGATCCTATTTCCTCAGACTGGAAGCTTCTGTGTCCTCATCCAAATGGGTCTCAGCTGAACTGCTGCTCAAAGCCTAAAAGCTTAACCAGCCAAATGCTTCTAGTTTCTGGTCCTCAGGCCTTATATATCTTTCTGCTTTCTGCCTCACTCCCTGGGATTAAAAGCATGTATGACCATGCCTGGCTGTTTCCAATGTGGCCTTGGACTCACAGAGATCCAGAGGGATTTCTACCTCTGGAATGCTAGGATTAAAGGAGTGAGTGCCACCATATTCTAGTCTTTGTATCTAGTGGCTGTTCTGTCTCTATAGGGTGCACAATATTTTGGGGAACACAATACCACCACATGCACTTTTCTGATTTCTGTCTTTTTAGTCTTCCACCTTTGTGAATTCCCCATTTAATGTGCTTGATTTCATCTCATTGTACATTTAGTTCTGTATTTTTCTGTTGCGTTTAGGTTGTGTGTTTCTGTGATTAAATTACCAACTTTTCTTGGGTCTTTTTGAGCAGTCAGCACACTCATTTTATAATATAAAGTCTGTAGTATCGGGAACCACTGGAGATCTACTTCTGCTAGTTTGTTTCCTGTTGGGCTTCCTTTATGTTATTCTGTCTCCCATTTTGCAGCTGCTTTCTTTTTCTTGATATCTATTTGACTCCTACCACAAGCCTTACATCCCTAAAATGCTGTCAAGCATGCACTGGACCTTCAAGCATCCCTCACCATAACATCCTTCTGTCTCTACATTTCCTGTCTATTACTTATTTGATGACTCCAAGAGCTTTTCAAAGTTCATACACTTACTCTAGTTTGGTGGGAAGCAGCAAAACAAAAAACAAAACAAAAAATTTACTGTTTTAATTTTGCAATTTTGATGTTAATAAATTATCAACCATTTCCTTTTAGTTTTGCCCACTTTTTTACTCTTATATAGATTAATATTTATATAAAACTATTTCTGGGGATGGAAAGATAATAGGTCAGTGGTTAAGATTGGTTGTTACTCTTCCAGAGGACCTGAGTTTGGTTCTAAGAATCCACATTGGGAGGCTCACAACTGCCTATAGCTCAAGCTCTAGAGGATCGCTCATTATTGAATACTTATACTCATCTAAACCCCCTCCCTACATGCAAAATACATATATAAAATATACATGTATACATAAAAATATATACATACATAAAAATAAGTCTTTAAAATAACTTTGTAAATGAACTAATTGTTTAAATTGATATTTCATGTGTAAGCTTTACTACAAGAATAGTGTAATATCCATTATCCCAGTGAATTCCACCGAAACTTCACAGTGGGGCCCGTGCAACTGCTATTGTTCTCTCATTCCGACCATTACATTTTCTGTGAGCCTGTGGTCATCACTCAATATTTTAGGCAATGTTTTGGATTTTGATTTAGTTCACCCTCATTTGATAGAAGGGGGTTTGCTCCTGCATATCTTTGGGAATATTTAAATTTTTAATAGTTTACACCAGGCTTTATTTTATAAGTATAGATGGATATATGACAGGGATCTCCCATTATGTTCTGATACAAAGTATTTCCATTACTGTAGAAGTACTCTGAGCTCTGATCCTTCACCCTTCCCTTCCTTTAAACAACATGGTAATGACTGTACATTTATTTTTTATTTTCAGTTATCTCAGTTTTTGTTTTAATTTTATTACACAGGGTTACCCAGGCCATTTTTATGCAAGTTCATAATGTGCTTTGATAATATTCTCTGCATACTACAATCCACCTGCTCCTCACTTTTCAGCACCTTTGGTTCCCCAGATACCTTCACTTATTCTTTCAAGTCATTTGCACATGTATGATTCTATGTATCTATAAAGACTAGGACCTACAAATGAGAGAAAACATGGTTTGTCTTCCCAATCCTGACTTAATTCACTCACTATGATTTTCTCTGGTTGCATCCATTTTCCTGCAAATAGTATAACTTCATTCTTTTTTTATGGCTGATAAAACTTCCATTGTGCATACAAACCACATTTATCCATTCCTCTGTGGTGGGTCATATAGGTTGGCCATTTAACTTAGCGACTGAGGTGCACATACCATTGTGATTTATTAACTTGGAAGACCTTGGATAGCTACCTATGAATGGTATAACTGGGTCACATGAAAATCTTTTCTGTTACTGACATTACTAGTGGTTGAACTAGTTTACATCCCCACCAGCAGTGTATAAGGCTCCGCTGGTCTACTATCATTGCCAGCATTTTCCATTTTTTTCTTGATCATTTCCATTCTGACTAGGATGAGAGGGACTATCAACCTTGTTTTTACTTAAATTTCTCTGTTGGCTGGTGAGGTTGAACCCTTTTTTTTATATTTATTGCCTATTTATACTTTATCATTTGAGAACTCTCTGCTCATTTTATTAGCCCATATTGATTGTGTTGTTTGATATTTAGATTTTGAGTTGTACATTCTAGGTATGAATAATCTGTTAGATATATAACTAGCCTGGATTTTCTCCTATTTTATGGGCTAGATCTGCACTCAAGGTTTTCTTTTGTTGTGTGGAAGCTTTTAAACTTCATGAAGTCCCATCTGTAAACTGTTAGCACCATTTCCTGAATGATCATCTCAACTTTTAAAGCTGTTCTTATCCTTAGAGTTGATCTCTTCTGTGAAGATTGATTCAAACAAGACAATTGATAGGAAACAGTGTTGAGGGATGAAAATGTCTCTTTTACAATGAGTTGATCTTCCTGTCTTTTTACAATTTAGTCTTCTGTGTAGCTTGAATTTTTTCGCCTCGGCCACAGTCAGGACAAATCTCTGTCACCCGCCAGTCCCACAGCCGCTCAGACCCAACCAAGTAAACACAGACACTTATGTTGCTTTCAAACCGTATGGCCGTGGCAGGCTTCCTGCTAACTGTCCTTATCTTGCTAACTGTGCTTTTATCTTAAATTAGTCCATTTCCATACATCTATACCTTGCCATGTGGCTGGTGGCTTACTAGCGTCTTCACATGCTGCTGGTCATGGCGGCAGCTGCAGTGTCTCTGGTCATTGCGGCGGCTGCAGCGTCTCCTTCTGCCTTTCTGTCCTTTTATCCTGCCTAGCCACGGCCGATCAGGTTTTATTTATTAACCAATCAAAGCATAGCCTCTCTTTAGCTACATTTGGCGCCCGAACTTGGGGCTAAAGAAAAAAGAGGCTATGGATTTGTTCCAGATTAAGACACATCAGGTTTGACCAGCCAAGACCACCTGAAAGGTCTCCGATGACACCATGGCCCAGATGATCCAACATCCAGAATCGTTTCAAGGCAACTGGCTCAGACGATACGGTCTCACGGACTACTCCATGATCCTAAAATTTTCTTTGCATCCCCATAAGATACAGCGCCCCCCTCCAGCAGGAAGTAGTTAAGAGAAGCTACGCCCACATTCCCAAATATACCAAGCTGACTTTGGAGATGTTAAAACCTTCCTTTTAAAAAAAAAAAAAGAAAGGGGAAGTGCTGTGGGATGTTCTGTAGGTCCTGTGGGAGCCCATTCTCAGGTTCTTTGTGGCGTTACCCAGCAGGTCCGTATAGAGGATGATTAGGACCATGGGCCTGAGTGCAGGTGTTTGAGATAGTCTGCACTTGGCTGTGCTGGGGGATGGTCTGTATGTCAAGTTGCTTTGATTGGTTAATAAATAAAACCTGATCGGCCGTGGCTAGGCAGGATAAAAGGACAGAAAGGCAGAAGGAGACGC
Source organism: Peromyscus maniculatus bairdii (assembly GCF_049852395.1). Lineage (NCBI taxonomy): Eukaryota > Metazoa > Chordata > Mammalia > Rodentia > Cricetidae > Peromyscus > Peromyscus maniculatus. The sequence goes on along the minus strand of NC_134868.1, from coordinate 65,516,315 downwards.
TGCAGCCGCCGCAATGACCAGAGACACTGCAGCTGCCGCCATGACCAGCAGCATGTGAAGACGCTAGTAAGCCACCAGCCACATGGCAAGGTATAGATGTATGGAAATGGACTAATTTAAGATAAAAGCACAGTTAGCAAGATAAGGACAGTTAGCAGGAAGCCTGCCACGGCCATACGGTTTGAAAGCAACATAAGTGTCTGTGTTTACTTGGTTGGGTCTGAGCGGCTGTGGGACTGGCGGGTGACAGAGATTTGTCCTGACTGTGGGCGAGGCGAAAAAAATCAAGCTACATTTCTGCCAATTCGTTCTTAAAATGTGTGTGTGTGTGTGTTATACCTTAGGTGTCTCAAGAAGAGACATTAGAGGACTACCGAGAAATGAGATACATAATTCAATACTAATACGTTGATTTTTTTTTTACATGAGATATACTAAATATTGTTACCCTTTCTGCAATTTAGGACATGGTAACTGGACCTTATTTTAAAGTGACTGAAACTGACAGCACTATTTAGGACAGCTTTGCTTAGAAATCATTCTTAAACTGTTGAATGTATACATTTCCAAAATCAATGAGTATCAGTTTCCACAGAGAGGTGGGAAGGAACAGAATGTAGCCAGCCACACATGAGCCTGCTGGTCTGTGGTGTATCTCATTTCCACAGAGAAAGGCTTTCAAGTGGAAGTCTTTCATGTGACTGTCTTCCCCAATGAAAAGAGCAGAGTTTCTCAGATGTGGTAAGCACTAAAAAAACAAAACAAAACAAAACTCCACTTGGGAATATTATTCTGGAATTTTACTTTTTGACAAAGTTACTTGGATCCCAATGCTGTTTGTTTATTCATAATTGATCCCATCTTTTTCATTAAGTGTTATCTCAACAATTGATAATTATTGAGGTGAACATTTTGAAGTCTTGGTATCTGTGTGTGGCAGAACAACATTGAGACATCATTAGTTATTATTATTTGTTATTGTAAGTGCTCTTCTTTATTCCAAAAGGTTAGATTTCATAAGTTCTACTGTTAGCTAGTAAGAATCATAGTGAGAGTTCTTGGCAAGTGTCTTAACTTATATTTTTTTCTGGAGTGGAGCAGTGTGTGCATTACTTTTCCAAAAGCTGAAACCTTATACAACTCACTGCACAGTTACAGTGATGTATGGACAAAGACTCATATTATTATTAATTGCAATGAAGAGAATTTATTCCTGGTGGCCTCAGTCCATATGGCTTCTCTGAAGTGTCAGGCATGTTAGGGGATGCTCAAAATTCTGCTCATTGATGTGGGACAAAGGTAAGTAGATAATCTTGAAGGCTGAGTTGTTCTAGGTTGTGGCAAATACTGAGACATCTCTGTGCTTTGTATTATTTCTTTATTCCAGGGATCTTTGGGGAGAAGAGGATTTTTTGTCCAGGTCAATATTAATTTAATTGGAGTGATACCTAATAAATGCTGAAGAATTTCTTTGCTTTACACTTATCTTTTTCTAGCCACTTGCTGAACATTTCCTTGGTGTTTATATATTCATCTTTAGAATAATATTATCTATGGTATGATGATTAAATTTCATTTTCATTTTGACTGGGTTTTGAATCACCCAGGAGACACACTTCTGTGTGTATCTGTGAGAAAATTTCCAAAGAAGTTTAATTGAGGAGGCAGGTGCACTCTGAATGTGGGCAGCACCATCTCATGGTCTGGAATCATAGACCAAATGCAAAGAACAAAGAGAAAATCAGTTGGGTGCTAGCATTCATCTCTATCCCCTCCGTGGTTATGGGCTTAATGTTAACAGCAGCCTTAAGCTCCTGCCCCCACATTCTTAACTACCAGAGCCTTCCCTACCTACCATCATGGACAATATCCTCACCAGCTGTGAGCCAAATTAATCTTTCAAGTTGCTTCTGTTGGGTATTTTGTCACAGCAATGGAAAAGGTAATATGTGTGGTTATTTGCTTATTTTCTTAATAACTGGTTATTAATTAGCTTCTAAATTCCACATTTTTCATAGTTTTACTAGAAAAATTCTTTCAGTAGATATTTATAACAAATCTTTAAAGCATTTTACTAATTTAATGTGCAGGAGACAATCTTTTGCATATTTAAAAATATTCCTGTACTTCTCCATTGTTTTCATTTAAGAATTTTCTAATATACTATATTTTGATAGTTTTTTCCCTCTCCTAACTCCTTCCAGATCATCCCTACCCATCAAATAAATGTTCTTTCTCCCTTTCCCTCCAAAACACCCACACAAAATAAAACCTTGAAATCAAAGCAAAAAAAAAAAAAAAGTAAGCCAAAAATACTGCAACAAAATTAGAAATTCCACAAAAACCATGGAGTCTGTTTTAGGTTGGCCAACTACCCGTGAACCTGGGGTCTGCTGGAGTGTGGTTGATACACCCAGTGACACTCCTTTGGAGTAAACCACTTTTTCAGGTCAAATTTTTTACCTTAGGGTTTTAATAAATATCTAATTTTGTGATTTATAGTAAAAATTATAAAAACATTTCATACAAACATAGAGACTTTTGTACACATTTCATATCAAATATCACAAACAATAGTTTTCCTTTAAATATGTGTTCCTGTCTCATAAGAAAGGTGGAAGAACATTCTTTGAATAACTTGTGTCCATGTCCCTGGAAGCTCTTACTAAATTACTGAAACAATAGAGAAACAATGACCAGGAGTGAACAGCATTATTCCTTGTCCCAAAGCACAAAGAGAAGAGTAAATGGAATGAACATCATCTCTGAGGATTGTGCAAACAGAAACAGAACAGTTTGGTTTTTTAACTACTCTGGAGGAACCAGGAGATTTTTCAAATGACCATACAGAGCTTAAGGGGCCTTAGCTGTGAAGCTAGAGTTAGAACAACAGACAGGTGAAAAGAAGGTAGCAATATAGTTAAATCTTGAATTTAAAAAGTAAAATGAAAATAAAAATGAAAATGGAACTGTCTGTAATCCAGTATCTCAACTACTATATATTTATCCCCCAAACTGAAAACCAACTCTCTAGATGTTTGCATTCCCATGCTCACTATTCACAATCATCCAGAGGTAGTGTCAGCCTGAATGTCCATTGGCAGATGAATTGATGAAGAAACGTTATACATACACAAACACTGGATATCATCCTTCAGACAAAATATATATCACAGGCTACAACATGCATGGGTCTTGAGGACACTGTGCTGAGTGAAATAAGACAGGTACAAACACAGAAGTGCTACGTGCTTCATTTGAGGCTATCAAGGTAATCAAACCTGAGATATAAAGTTGAATGATGGTTGCCAGGAGCAGGGGAGGACGTGAAGGATTACTATTCTTAGGGCAAGGAGTTCCAATGTTATAAGTTGGGTCAATTATAGAGATTTGTTGCACAGACATGTAGTTATCATTAACATGAATGAATTGTACAAAGTATATAGTAGTAAATTTTGTGTTATATCTTTTCCAAGGCAAATTATTGACCATGTGGCTTTTTCACAGCTCCACACCAACCTAGGGTCACTGTTCCTCAGATTGTGACACTATCCTGGTGAATTACCTTATCCATGGTTCTCAATTCAAAAAGTCTTGTTTCCCCGAGTATCTGTATTAAGCAAGGGTTGGAAAGAATAGTTGCAAAACATTAAAATGGAGAGAAGACCTTTCCTAGCGCAAGAGAGGTAGGAAAGGTGTTTTCTGAATTGCTTCTCATCTTTAGCCGTGTTTTTTCCTTCTTTGTTAGTAAATCAGTCCTACTGATGAGTCTTGTGTAAAGATCATCTATGGGACCCTCGAGGGTGTTGTTTCCATGCTCATTCTCACCCAAGAGCTGGCCAGATTCTTAAGATATTACAGATAGTGTTCAAGTAAACTAGTGGACCTTTGAATCCTTTCAGTCTGGAACTCTGCTGCTCTACAGAGTCCACTAACCTTATGACAATAAGCACAGGCTTTTGATGGCTTTGTTGGCACTTAACATTTTCCTAAATGTCATATTTTGTCAATTATATATTTTTATTAAATTATATGTGGGATAATTTACCCAAAATAAGAAGGTTTTTGTAATTTTGAAACCTTTGATTTATACAAGACATTAAGCACAATTTACTCTCAATTTCCATATCTCTATCTTGTGATTCTAAAAGTAGGAGGCCATAAATTACATTTTACAGTAAACCGTATTTAGAAAATATGGATAGGGTTCTTCCTTTGATGTCAGTATACTTGTTAGGAATGAAAAGATTTTCTTTGACAATTTTTATACCGTGGAGATCATACTAAAGCACTCTTCTTTCTGTGTAATGCAGCAATCCACTAAGGATGTGAACATGGAGACCAAACCGTGAAGACCTTTGCAAAGGCAAATCTATTGGTCACAGTCATTCCTTCATCTCTTCTCACTGTGAGAATAGTTTTTTACCTGGTCCCTGTTGGTATGACAGATAGCTGACGTGTATATCATGAAATGCTTTCTAGAAATTTTATCCATCAAGACTTGGGAACAAGACATTCTGCTACAGAATGGAGGTTTTACATCCTTTCTCACTCACTTGTCTCTGTTTTAAGTATCTTCACTAGACAAGTAGAGAAAGGGAGACTCAATATTCATCATAGCTTACAAGGGAACAATTTTGGAAGTCACTAAGACTCTAGAAATATGTAGCATAATTTACTTTACAGATTGAGACTAAAGTGATAATCCTAAACACCAGTGCTTCTCTCTGTCTCATGTCTGGTTTTCTCAAAAATTCTTACCAAGAGTTTAAGAATGCTTTAAATGTTTTTGAAAAAAACATTGTCATTGTTCTAATAAGGCAGCATCTAACTAGGTTCCAGACTGATCTCAAAGAGAGGATCCTCTTGCTCCAGTTTCCTGGGTGCTGGGATTACAGATGTGTGTGTAACTTGTTCAACATACAAGTCATTTTAAACACTAAAGTAAATCATCTTATGTAAAATGATCTCCTGAGAAAGATCTTGTGTCCCTGCTTTCTCAGATTGCTCAGATCTGCAGTGGTCTAGTAGTCACAGGTCTGTTAACAGTGTTCATGTGTGAATTAGAGGTCGTCTATAGCACAGAACTGAATTACTTGGGTGGGCTGCAACAAACAGGGGCATTAAAAATAACATACACTTTAATTATGAAAAGTGGCATGGATTTAGTTTCCTTCTTTAAGATTTCCCCCCTCACCAATTTGTATTTGAGCATATAATGGTTAATTTTTGAATCTCAAAAGCATAATAAGAATTGAGCTTTTACAAAATAAAAAGAACATACTACTAGTTCTGTGGAAGATTTTAGAAGCTAATTTAAATTTTTATATCATGTATGCTACTCTATTATAGAGTTCCAATGTAACACTTTAGAACCAGAATGTTGGGTCTGACTCTCAGCTCCACTTTTACCATTCTTGCAATTAGGTTGAGTAAAACAAACCATTCTATGTCTTAGTCTCTTACTTAAACTGACAAAATGTACTGAGTTCATTGAGATGGTATGAGGATTAAATGACTATGTAAAATTGTAGAGAAAAGCCTGTCAAATTTAGCACATTGTGAAGTCACAATTTCTCACTTTCCTTAAAGTCAGGCAAACCAACCCAACCCTGTAATAACTCCATTGAAAAGTCACTGAATGAGGAGAAAGTGACTTCATTACATGAAAACAGATAACTGTAAGTGCTAAAGCAAAGTATTTCACAAAAGAGAGTCTAAGAGGTGTTCACTGTAGCCTCCTAATGCTGGTAAGAGACACACTTGGAAAGGTGATGAGAGGGGTAGACATCCTGAAGTTCCACAAGAAGGCTCACTGGGGATCACAGGTGGATCTGTGCACCCTCCCATGGTCCTTGCTCCTGCATCATATCTGTTCCATCCTTGCTATCCTCTGTCTTTGAACAGTGGGCTTCTGGTTTAGTCCACTGCACCTGATACAGTTTGGGGACAATAGTGTTGTAGGGATTAATACTTTAATCTTCTTGAAGGAAGACAGGTATAGAAACATTTGTATAAGAAAAGGAATTTGATGTAATTTCAAATAACAGGTAAATTATATGAGTTGAGTTGCCAAGTCACTGAATGAGGAGAAAGTGACTTCATTACACGAAAACAGATAAATGTAAGTGCTAAAGCAAAGTATTTCACAAAAGAGAGTCTGAGAGGTGTTTACTGTAGCCTCCTAAAGCAATAAGCAATATCCAGTTTCATTTGATTTTTTAGACAAGCAACAAATGATTTCTCAGTGCAAATATGTCCTCCAGAATGTCTGTGAGACACATATACTAAAAATATTTGTTCTTTAAGATTCCAGATAAACAATGCATTTTTTGCTATAAGTATATACAAAATATTGCATGGAATATACTTAGGATGATTTGTTATTTATCTGAAATTCATATTTATTTGCTGACTAGTAATTCTAATAGCAAGAATAGAGAAATATTTTTTAAGCTAATGAAATACCAATAGTGAAATATGTAGGCATTCTGCTTTTAAGTAAATCTGAATCCTTGAAGTAAGAATGAGCGAAACCATGAGGTGGGCAATGATGAAAACAATACTTTACCACTTCACTAAAATTCTTAAAAGATGCCTGTCATGGTTTCTGGGTGTCCTTCTCAATCCCAGCCTGTCCTCTCACCCTCCTGTGTGGATGTGCTTTGTGAGGTAAAGGTCACAGAGTTCCTGACACATTTAGCCTTTTGGTCATTGAACCTGCACAGTTTCCTTAAATACCACTGCCTTTATAACAGACAAGTACATGACTGTGCTCAGGGAAAAGCACATATTTGAACACATCCGATGGCTTTATTGGGGCCCTTCAATGCACAAACTGCCCACGCTAGTTTTTTCAGATAGACTCAGTCCTGGACCTTGACCAGTGTTATATAAGTTAGTTCAAAGTCTTTTCCTGTCACGGTGTCAGCATTCCCCACACTCACCCTTTTCTTCCATAGTTCCCTCTCTCCCTCCCCCTCTCCTTAAATATTATTCTAAATAATCTGAAAACAAAGAAAAGTGTTAGAGTTTTTCCTGTTTATCACGGTGTATTATATAGCCGTGTTTATCATGATAGCCTGGGACTACATAGTGGGCTGCAGGCCAGCCTAGGTAACAGATTGAGACCCTGTCTCAAAACAAATGAACAACAACAACAAAAATTCAAACAATCTATATAAATGGAATAGTACATTGTTTCAGATACTCCTCTTGAAAAACAAGTTAAAGTATCACTTATATTTCTTAATATTATTTTGCTTTGTACTTAAAATATTGACTATAAAGTCCCAGTACACAGCTGTATTCATTTGCAGTAAATCTTTTGCTTTTCAACTTTTAACTTTCGGAATGTATGATGTTTAAAAGTCTTAGTTTGGGCTGGGCGGTGGTGGCACACGCCTTTAATCCCAGCACTCGGGAGGCAGAGCCAGGCGGATCTCTGTGAGTTCGAGGCCAGCCTGGTCTCCAAAGCGAGTTCCAGGAAAGGGACAAAGCTACACAGAGAAACCCTGTCTCAAAAAACCAAAAAAGTCTTAGTTTTGGAAAAGAAATCACAGGGACCGAGAAACAATTTAGGGAAGACTAAAGAACTGTTGATATTTTACTATCATTTATAATATTCTAGGATTATGCCAGATTTCATTACCGAGCTTTTAAAAAGTGTTTGCAGTGAGACAGTAGAGGATTTTAAACTTCATGTATTGTGTTAGTGTGGTATTAATGTCACGATGATTACCATAGCATGAACAGTTAACAGTGAAAGTACATTTGTCTCTTGCAGGAGGCTGAGAACTCCAACATCAGGTAGCACCCGCTGAGAGCTTCTTGTGTCTCACATGGTAGAAGGTAAGAGATCGGGTAAATGTGTTTAAAAAAGACATCAAAAGTATCAGGCTTGCTTTGATTCTGTCCCAGGGTAACCAGATTAATCTACCTCAAGGACGTTGCTTGAATGATGCCACCCCACCTCCCAATATAGTAGCACTTGGAAACATGTTTCTTATTCATGAATTCAAAGAGAACAATAAAACTCTATCAAGAATGCAAAATTCTTTTAGAGATAACTCAAAGGAAAGGTCTAGTGCCAAAGAATAATAGACTAATCTTGGTTTTAATCTTCATTTTCTTTCAATGGTGCAATAACCTGATGCGTTATGGCAGTCACCAGAGAACATGAGGTTCCACTGAACTTTCACCTGGAAATACTGTGATGCCTAGTTTTTTTCTCTCTCTATCACTTATCTCTGACTTGCAGTATATAGGCCCAACCAATTGAGAATATTGTTTACTGACAATAATCGAACTGCTAATGGGAAGGGTAAAGATGTAATATTGACAGTAGTAGTAAAATTTCAAATAAAAGAAATACAAGGTAAGTATAAAGATATTTCCAAACAATATAATCTCCAACTCAAGTTGAAAAGTAGTTATGAGTGCTTTCTGCTTGTCAGGATCTTTCCTGCTTGGCAGGTCATAGAGTGATACAGTCTTTACCCTCATGTGAACATGGCTGGATGGTTGCAGAGAAGAAACACAGAGCTGAATGTAACATGAACAAGTGATGGAGAAGAGATTAGAAATGTTGTGCTGTGAGTATGGGAGGATGTGGTGACTGTGGTTAGGAAGGCAGTAAAAGTTGACATGGAAAATGAACAAGAGTGAAGTGAATTGGGAAAGTAAATTCCAGGAAGAAATAATATTGCAACTCCTGGTGAGAACTGACTGGGAAAGAGCAGCGAATGCAGTATATAGTGTGTACACAAGCTGAAGGGAGCGGCTAGAAAGCAGTGCAGCAGTGCAGCATAGTCTTAAGGGCTTTGAACTCTGGATCATGAAGTTTCTGCTTTATGTGACAGGCTATAAGGAACCACTGAATACCTTATGGCAATAATGTTATGAGTAACACATAGTGTCTAAGGTACTTTGAGTCATAAGAGAAATAAATTAGTTGGAAGCTATTTAGAATCTAAGAGGTATGAAGGTTAGTGTCTATAACAGTGAATATGAGAAGAGTCAAGAACATTGTTTATGGCCACCTTTCAAATCTGGATACTATATGCAGCCCTATCCTCACTGTCTTTGGTGGTAACAGTAGCCATGGACATCAACACAGATCAAGGTTACGGCAGGACCATGGACCTCCAGACATGGCCCTTGGCCACAGCCCAGGCCTGGACAACACCATGACCCCTAGGTGGCAGCACAGGCCACTCAGATCTGTATGCCCTTGTAGCAGTACGGCCCCAGGACACTAACATGGCCCTTGGTGGTAGCTCAGACCCCAGTTGTATGCTGGTCCTTGGTGGCAACATGGGCCACAGATATCAGCACAGACTCTTGCTGTGGTTGGACCATGGACCCAGAGATGGTCCTTGTCAGCATCCAGGGCCAGGATGTCACTATGGCCCCAGTTGGCAGTACAGGGCACTCAGATCAGCATTGATCCAGCGGCTGCATAGCCCTCAAGTACCAACATGGCCTCAGGTGGTGGTCCAGATCCTGGGCATCTGCATGGCCCTCAATGGCAGTAGGAGCCTTGAACATTGCTGGCCTTAGAGGTGAGGGTAGGTGAGCAGGCCCTGAATGCATGACAGCAGGAGAGGTGCCTCCCCCTCCCCACATACTCCTTGCTGCCAGCTGCGGTGGTAGAGCTAGCCAGGGCAATGCTGTAGAGCTTGCCCTAGTAGTGTCAATAAGAAAAAAACTGGCAGGCTGACTAACCCAGCTACCATGCAGGCTCAGAAACAGAGCTATAAGTTGGCCCACCCCAACATTCACCTCATTTATGAATTGCTGGAGCATGTAAAGGGGTCAGACCTGCAGATCCAAAGCTCCTGGATCTCTATAACACAAGGCAACAACAGGATATCCAATAGGAGTCCCAATGAGGGCCACATACAGAGGGTGTAGCAGAATCCAGAGGCATTGAAACAGACCAATGACCCATCACAAAGAACACTTACATGTAAAGATGTATGGACTGAAGGGTATACTGTGTGACTCACTGTGTCACACTACAGCTTCCACACTGAGACTTTTTTATTTGTATGTTAGTTTGTTTTTGTTTTGTTTTTCTTTTAAATTTTATTTTATTTGGGGGGTAAGTTTCAAGGGCAGAGAGCAGATATGAAGGGATGGGGAGATGAATGGGTTCTGAATCCAAAATAAATGATATTTAGATTGAATACATGATATTAAGATTCAGTCTTCAAAACAGGTGCTTACAAAAAAGCTGTATGCACAAAAATATCAAAATCTCTGCAGGAAGACTTTGATATACATTTATTTGGCCTTGTTACTTTGATGGGACTAAAACCAGTATGTATAAGATAAAGAATTTTATTTCTTTCTGTTGCTAAATTGCTAGATTTTGCCTGCAGCTCTACAATGGGAACAAATGCATTTGTCTCTGCAATAAATAGCTTTCTGCTATTGGACATTTGTTTGGAAGGACATTCAAGATCTAGGGTACATAAACTAGGACTGCATACAGCTGTCTGAGTCAGCTCTGTCTGGGTGAAGTTTTCATTAGTGAAATGGATTCAGAAGGGAACCTGTGGCTATGCTGTGGGAGCTGTCTGCTGAGAGTGGGGATGAACTGCTCCTCAAGGAATACCCAGCAGTTCTAGTAGCTACGAGAAAAGCAGTTGTCAAATTGTTTACTTGGTTCTTGAGACAAAATATTGAATCCCATCTCTGATAGGCTAGATAGATAACTTAAGAGTTGCTTTCCAGGGGCATAGGGGTGTCAAGGAAAAATTTTTTCCCACTTCCCAGAGGAAAGAGGAAAATAAAATCTGATCTAGTACAAGACCCTTTAACCATTAGGTACTGGCTAACCAAATTGTCTCATGTATGTTAATGTGGCATGGGTCTTGCATAGTACAGCTGATGTTTTACAAATAAATGTCTTCTACAAGCTGTCATGGGAATTCCATCCTTATTACTTTAGTGGAACCTCACCCCCCTCACCCCCCCCCCGCCTTTTTTTTTTTTTTTTTTTTTTTTGGTTTTTCGAGACAGGGTTTCTCTGTGTAGCTTTGCCCCTTTCCTTAGACTCACTCTGTAACCTAGGCTGGCCTCGAACTCACAGAGATCCACCTGTCTCTGCCTCCCTAGTGCTGGGATTAAAGGCGTGTGCCACCACCGCTCTGCTCGTTTTCCCCCTTTGCTAGTCTAAGAATTGGCCTGCTACACAAGCTGGGACAGTTTTTAATGGTGGTGAGTCACTAGGCAGTGACCAAGGACATCACATTGGCATCATTCTTTTCCCTCGAGCAGGGTGTTATAAGACCTTTCCAAAGGGGGCCAATCTGTGATATGTCATGGAATATACACATTTTTACCCCTTCTTCCACTTCCAGGATGGACTTTCCATATGACAGATTTCACAGCTGCTAGTCTCAGTTGGGAGTGAGTACACTCACTAGGAGACCATATTGGCCATTAGATTCTTGGTGGTGGGGCAAAGGAAACGCATGACGAAGGATGATCTGCACCGCATGTCAGGAATTGGAAGTGTGGGTTCAAAGGGACGCTTCTTTCAGATTAAGTGAGCACGGTGGGTAAAGACGGCACAAGCAATTAATAATGAGTAAAGCTGTTTTCAAAAATTAAATGTGCCTCTCTGTTCCCTGCCTAGGAATGTGGAATCCTTTTCAATAAATTCTCAGCAGCATGAACCATATGAAGTCAACATGAATGAAAAACCTATGTATAATATAGTTGAAAACACTATTTCTTGACCTAATAGTGAATCACTTAAAATTACCACTATACAATGTATTTTTTCTGTCTGTTCCAATATTTACAAGTATAGTTAATTCTTAGTACTTTGCTATTTTTTCCATTCTACCTGACCCATTTTGACTCTTCTTTGCTTATTAGCATTCTGTCTCTAAGCATGGGTAATGGAAATAGAAGATCAGACTGAAGTTATTTAAATGTGTTAGATGTTGTGGTAAATGAAAAGGAAAAGTTTTTGCAAGATAAGATGCAGTTACAGGCTCATTAATTTCAATTATATTGTTACCTGTTAATGAAAATAATTAAAAGTTTGCTATACATAGGAACTTAAAAAAAATATAAAGATTCTTTAGTGAGAAGTTGCCCGCAAATATTACTTTTATGTGTATGCAGAGTTTCTTAAATAATAATATAATAGTAATAATAATAATTATTTTAAAGTTGTAACCATGACCAACAAAGTTTGTTTCTACTTAAGAGGTTAATCCTTTAAATAGCTAAAATAATATATTTTGAAGTTAGGAACTCATGGTGTATGCCATTGTCTCATTAGATATGCAAGCTAATAACCTCATTAAAACTGTAGTGTGAAAGAGACTTCTTGTTCCACAAGGTCAAAGGGATACACAGAGTATAAGAAAAAGCAGCTAGCATAACTGCTCAAGCTGACACACTATTATTTTTATATGTATGTGCAAAGAAAATGCCAGATGAAAGAGACAAATTACTTATACCCATGTGCAAGGATGAAAGAGAACAAATGTGCATTGTATGATCTGGAATCCAGAAGATTATAGGTGTAGTGACCCAAACAGCAATAAGCCAAGAGTTATTGGCTGATGACTAATGGGTTTGGAGGTTTTTTCTTTAGAGGAGAACATTTACTGAACATCTACTGCACCAGGCATCATTCTGTAGTAATTTTTCACTTCACAGCTCATTTGCTTCTTCTAATAACTTTGTGGTTACTGACAAGAACATTTGTAAATATCCAATACCAATAGTAGGTATAGTCTATGTGGATCAATGGTTAGGATCTTGATTAAAAATGGAGTTATAATTCACATAAAGGAGGAAACAAAGAGCAAAAAGTTCTGAGCAGATGATTTTAAGGTATTTTTCTTGATACAGTATAGAAAATTGAAAAAATGATAGCCAGCAGGAAACCTGCAAAGCTCCAGTGGTGGTCACTGGTTTATCCTTGGGGTGATCATTAGCTTCAAATCTGCAAATTCCCCTGAAACAATGGATTTTGGTAATATATATTCTTTTTAAAATTTTGATTTTTTGGCATTTTATACACGTATACTGTATATGTATCATTTCTGCATCCCTTCCGATGTCTCACTGTCACTGCCTCATCTCAAATTCTTGGTCTCTTTTTCATATTGTTACACACATGTCCACACACACACATATGAATAACTATGCAAATACAACCTGCTGAGTTAAATTAGTGTTGGTGGTATGTATATGTTTTTAGGATTGACCACTTGGTAATGGATACAGTTAAGGTGCATGCCAATGTGGATGTGGGAAATCTCACAAGGCCCTGAGGAGTCACACTGCTGAGAAGAGGAGAATTAGCCTTTACCAGAAAATACATATTCTCAGAAACTAGGGAAGCTTTGTGTGGTCTTTTTACAACCTGTTCACATGTTCACACTCTTTCCTTCCAAATGTAGAGAAAATTTTACTTCTCTTAAGGATGCATCCTATTTTGTAACTTATTTCTAATGAATCTAATGAGACAAAATAATTGGGGTCACTTTGAAGATGGGGTCATAAAAGATATTGGGTATTCCTTGATGCTCTCTCTCAGAAATCTTATTTTTGAGAAACAAGTAGCCTTGTTAAGAAGATGCTTAAACAGCTCTCTGGAGAGACACACATGTTAAGAGATTGAAGTCACATATCAATAGCTAAAGAAAATTCAAGTCCTGTAGCCAACATCCACATGAATAAGTCATACTGCAAACAGTTGTCATGGCCTTAGTGCCGTCTTCAGATGACTGTAGACCCTGCCTGGTACCTTGAGAACATTCTCATGGAAGACCAAGTTAAGCTATTTCTAAATTCCTTACTCAAATAAAGTGTGAAATAATAAATGCTTATTGATTTGAGCCACTAAGTTTTGATCCTTTGTTATTAAAACATTGATAATTAATATTAATAGAACAAAGATACAATATATGTCAGTATAAATTAATTTATATATTTGAAAGGGAAAATTTGATTGTCCAAGAAAATAGGTGTAGAAATTATGCATACATAGTTTTGAATTGTTGATCAATATACTATGAGGGATGTATACCTCCAATATACTATAAGGAGAAAGAGATGTGAGGCAAGGAAGACAAGAGAAATTCAGAGTGGTTACTATTCAACTTGCTTATGGCTTCTCAGTCTGACAAGGCTGACCATTCAAGCACACAGGGGAATCTCCAGACAGGCTGAAAGATGACATGGAACTATTCTTTCTTATATCATTCAAAGAACAAGAACTTCCATTGGATAATAACTCCTCATATGTTTTAGTAATATATTTATTGTTGCTATTATTTGTTTGTTTGTTGTTTGTTTTACTCTGGAGAGCAAGATAATTGGTAGGGCCAGTTTTATTGGATTTGGGTTATTTTCTGCAGTGATACTAGAGATGGAAACTAAGACAAAGCCTACTCTTATCCTCTGGAGAGACTAAAAAAATGAATAGGATTAGAAGATGGGAAGACATGAGTGCAGAAATTTTCTGCTGGACCTATCCTTTAGTTTGCCCAGCAACAAATCATACATTTGGGGCAGCATAATTCTTTGTCAGGGGGTCAAAGGAAATCTTTGCAGAGATGGTACCTTGTTGTAGGAGGGAATTTGAACTTGAGTTTGAATCCTAGTTCTTTTATTTACTATCTATGTGAAGTTGGGCAAGCTGTGTGACTTTCATGGGCCCCAGTTTTCTCATTTTTAAAACACTGAAAATAATAGTACTTAAGTCTAGAATATTTGAGAAATTGAAATGAGTTAATAAATGTATAATGCTGACAACACTGTCCAACACAGTATAAAACAATGGAAAACCTTCAGCTATGCCCCACATTACTGCCTACTAGGACCTTATGCATAAGAAGAATAGACAAAAGCATGAAACAAATAAGGGAGCAGATGAAACCCATTTGTAGTGACTATGGACCAAAGACAGACTAATAATTTGCAGTGAAAGGCAAAGTATGTATATAATTTGCCTAGCAAATTAAACATTGTATTTGGGAATACAAAAGCTGATAAATGAATATGAGAACAAGTGCAATTTATGTGCCTGGCATTGTTTAGGCTCTTCTCCACATGCCATCTAATTTGAATAGACCAGTCAATAGGAGAAGTT
This sequence comes from Peromyscus maniculatus bairdii, assembly GCF_049852395.1. Taxonomy (NCBI): domain Eukaryota; kingdom Metazoa; phylum Chordata; class Mammalia; order Rodentia; family Cricetidae; genus Peromyscus; species Peromyscus maniculatus. The sequence goes on along the minus strand of NC_134868.1, from coordinate 65,501,185 downwards.
GATGCCTTTCTGGTACTAATTTAGGTGGACTTAGAAGAGTCCAGTTTGAAACACAAAAGTGAAATAAAACTGAATAATGACATGAATATGAGTCAGGGTAGATTTATCTGATTGATCTTAAGTTATATGGCTCTATATTTGAAGGAAGTAGAACAAATGATGGGGAAATAAGGTCAATAAAAATAAAATTCAGTCAATGGGGCAGTGTACATCTAAAAGGCTCTGTAGGCCAGAGTCAAGAGTGAAGGAAGAAATCATGTATATCACTTCAATAAATATTTTAAACCAGTGCTTATTATGCACCAGACATTTTGCTAGATTTAGGCTCTATAATTTATAAATAACAAGAATGCAAAAATGTTCTTGGCCACAGAGGTATGAAAATTTCAAAGATCTAATAAAAAGATATTGAAGATCAATTTTTAAAAATGGCCATAGTTCAAGTGATGTGTTATATGAGTAAATGTATGTAGAAACACATGGTGATAGGGGTTCATGTTTACCACAAACTATGAGGCTTGCCAATAATCATGGAATAGTCACTTCAAATATTTGATCATAGACCACACGGTCTCTTATACCTGAGAACATGGAAGCTAGCGATGCGAATATAATAATAATATAACAATGATGTGGTTGTCCAAGATTTCTGCTTGATGAAAGAGAAGAAAACACATAGCACAATGGCTGTATTGAGATGAGGAGACAGAGGAGAAGCTAAAATTGACTGGAAAGAGTAGTCGGTTGAAGGGAACTATCCCCTTAAAGACATCCAGAAACATGCCCAGGTGTGCCCTTGATCTGTGGCTAACTATGGATCTACATGTACACAGGGTGAAACTCTGAGCATGGAACAACTATGATGGGATAATAATTGAGTATTCCAGAGCTAATGGCACTGGCAAATATCTGATTTTAGTCAAGTCAGGCAGACCTTGCTGACTTCCTGAGGCTTCAATGCAGATTTTTGAAGGTTATTTCTTAGTAGAGGGGCCAAAGAAACCCTGGAATGAATGAAGGCTACTCTAGTCCTACTGTAAAGAAGGCTTTAAACATCACTAAAGGAACAAGTTGACAGTTTACCCAAACACTTCTCCAAACAGCATTATAAAGGAGACAGAAATACAACAGCTTAGCATTCATGATATTCATCATTATCCAATTAGAGGTTTTTGAACAAGGAAGTGGAAAGTGTGGTCAATAATTAGAGCAAAATAATGCAATAAGTAGGTTCAGAAATGACAAGTTATAATTAACAAATAAGGATCTTGAAAATGCTAATATAAATATGCTAAAAGACAGAAGGCTACGCTAGAATCAATGGCATTCCCCTAATGATCTTTCACATGTCATCAGTAACTCGAAGTAGCTGGATAACTGGAGAAGTGAGATCAAACATTTATTTGAGTGAAAAATAACTAACATTTTTTTCTGAAGTTTTTAAAGTGTGTAAACCTAAGAATCTTCAATTGTTTTCTTTTAAGAGAATGAGTGCATATTGGTAGCAAAAGGTGACGGGGGGAGGACAAATAGGCAGAATTATGGTCACAGGGAGAAGTGAGGCGCAAACTGGAATAAGTGACTGTGAGTCTCCTTCGGGTATACCTAGATGAAGGAACCAGTAGATCTAAGAATCTTAACAAACTCTAGAAAGCATAAACACACACACACACACACACACACACACACAGATGAACACATATACATAGGTAGGGGAGACACTTCCAACCCCCCCAAAAAGGGTCAGGGAAGATGACCCTCCCCATACACATACACACACATTCAAAGATATGGCATGGTAAAATAGCTAAAAATATACTTATAAAGAATAAAATATTAAAAGAATCAAGATTAAAACCACATCATACCTTGGAGAAAAATGTGAAAAGTAGCTCCTTATCAGAAGCAATACAAGCCACAATTGCAGTCAATACTTGTATAGTCATAAAAAAAATTCACTGGACAGCAGTGGCACACCTTTAATCCCAGCACTTGGGAGGAAGAGCCAGGCAGATCTCTGTGAGTTCCAGGCCAGCCTGGGCTACAGAGCAAGATCCAGGACAGGCACCAAAACTACAGGGAGAAACCCTGTCTCGAAAAACCAAACCAAACCAAACCAAACCAAAACAAACCAAAACAAACCAAAACAAACCAAAACAAACCAAAACCAAACCAAAACCAAACCAAAACCAAACCAAAACCAAACCAAAACCAAACCAAAACCAAACCAAAACCAAAACAAAACCAAACCAAAACCAAACCAAAACCAAAACAAAACCAAAACAAAACCAAAACAAAACCAAAACAAAACCAAAACAAAACCAAAACAAAACCAAAACAAAACCAAAACAAAACCAAAACAACACTTCCAAAAAAACCTCCTAAAAATATTACTGGGTTGAAAGAGTAATGTATAAAAATGTAATTTTTCATAACCAAGTATAATTTGTTTCTGAGTTTTTTTAATGATTGGAAATAAAGCAATGAAATAACTATTAGCATACTAAAATTAACATATGGTAGTTGAAGAAAATACTATCATAGAATACTACATTTCCTTATGGTTAAAACCCTCAGTAGGCTAGAAATAGAAGGAAATTTCTTCAGTTTGGGAAAGGTATCGATAAAAAAAATTTGAAGTTATCGCCAAAGACTGGAGCAACCTAAAAATAGCACTTGTTGCTCAAAGCAGTGTTGTATGAGAGTTTCTATGTAGGATAATATGGCAAGAAAAGAAACAGAGGGAGTTAGATTAGAAAGGAAGAAATGAGTGATTTTTTGATATATTATTTGAATGTGTATGCAGGAAAGCAATAGGGACCTACAATTTACAAATATTAGAAACAATGAATGATCTTTTGATTAGGTTGTAGGACATATGTTTAAGACACAAAAATCAGTTGTGTTTCAAAATTTGCCATAAAAATGTTTTAAAGTAAAAATTTGAATAAAATACTCAGGGTTAATTAGACAAATGTTTACTGATGTCTGAATGTCTGTCTTCCTAAATCTGCACAGAAACCTAGTGCAGTGGAAACTTCCTGGAGTCTATGAGGGTGACCATAGTAAAGACTCCTAGTAGTGCAGGATACGTAATCTGAACTGGTCGTTTCTTATAGCCAAGCAAGGAATCCAGGGGTGGGACTGGGTTACAACTGGCTGAGGTCCCATGGTTTTTCCTAAACAACGCAGGCTGATTGTAGGATAGAAGGTTGTTTTCTGAAAATGGACAGCACAGCCCCATTGTGGAGGACAACTTCTACTCAGCTCATTGATCATAGGTTGAGCTGGTGTAGGCTTGTAGCCTTCACCCCTACATTCTAGTCTCTTTGGCACAAGAAGGTACTCGGCTGGATGTGGAAAGTGAAACTCGGACACCAGCCCAGCCACAAAATCCTCCACCTGTAATCTTTCCTGCCCGAAAGATGTTTTTGGGCAATGGTGGCATAGAACCTGTGGAAATGGCTAACCAATGTTTGCTTTAACTTGAGACCCACCCCACGGGAAGGAGCCTATGCCCTGTACTGCCTGGATATGCAGGAACCAGAGATTGGATAGCCCAGAGACCTGAGGTAGAACCAAAAGCAAATGGTTAAAAATCAATGAAATGATTCCTAATGATATTCTGCTAAACTCATAGATTAATGCCTTGTCCAGTCATCATAGAGGCTTCCTCTGGCAGTAGATGTGAGTGGGTACAGAGACCCACAGCCAGACATTATACACAGAAAGAGTCTAGATTGGAGGTCTTCATTGGGTCCCTCCCCTCGGAGATTAAGAAGCCCATGGCAGAGGGGGAGGAAAGACTGTAGGAGTCAGGGAGGTGGAGGATACCAGGAGAATATGGCCCATTGATCAACTCAGCTGGGCTCACATAGGCTCACAGAGACTGAAATGGCAAGCACAGGGCCTGTATGGGTCTACACCAAGTCTAGTGCTTGTATGTTACGGCTGCTAGCTTGGTATTCTTGTGAGACTTCTTAACAGGGCGAGCAAGCATATCTCTGACTCTTTTGCCTGCTCTTGAACTCTTTCCCTTTTACTGGGTTGCCTCGTCCAGCCTTAATATGAGGATTTTCATATTGTATTTTGTTTTGTCCTGTCTGGCTGTCATCTCTTGAAGACCTGTTCTTTTCTGAAGAGGAAATGGAGGAGGGTGAATCTGGGGGAGAGAAGAGGTGGGCAGTAGCTAGGTAGAGTGGAGGAAGGGGAAATTGGTTGGGATGTATTTTATGAGCGAAGAATCCATTTTTAAAAAAAAAGAAAAAAAAAGAAAAAAAGAAAAGAAATCCTAACACCTCTAGTGTTAGGAAGTGGGGTTGTTAGAAGATCTGATCTCAAGGGTATAACATTCATGAAAAACAAGACTGATCTTATAGGAGAGACCTAAGCAAACTCTGTCAATTTTCCCACTTGTGAGCACACAACTTTTTTTCTTTTTTTTTTTTTTCTTTTTTTTTTTGGTTTTTCGAGACAGGGTTTCTCTGTGTAGCTTTGCGCCTTTCCTGGAGCTCACTTGGTAGACCAGGCTGGCCTCGAACTCACAGAGATCTGCCTGGCTCTGCCTCCCAAGTGCTGGGATTAAAGGCGTGCGCCACCACCGCCCAGCCTATGAGCACACAACTAGTAGTAGCCATCTACAACCCTCATCCTCACAAGACACTGAACCTGCTGGCACCCTGACCTTGGACTGCACAGACTCCCCAACTGAGAAGTACACTCTTTCTGTTTATAAGCCACCTGTTCTAGCAGCCATGAGGGATGAGGTTTATAATATCAGAATACAGAAATATTCAGAACATAGGGACAAAACTACAGATCCAGATAACTTGAGCAATCTAAAACACAATATGAGATGACAATTATTCCTATAGACCCATAGATTCTATGTAATTCTAACTAAAAAGCTCAGAAAGCATTTTTTTTGTTAGACTACCACAAAGGATTCTCTGCTATCTAAAGGGTAGCCATGTGAGATTATTTAAGACTACATTTTAATTAATGTAAATTGAGGAAAATAAAAAATTCAGTTTCACAACTATATTATCCTTATCCAATGACAAGAAACTATCTTCTTCTCAAAACATCTTAGAAATCACAATTTAGGAACCCTCTGTGTGTAGCCAGGGATAAAAGGTGGGCCAGAGACTGTGAGTCTCTTTATGGACATCTTAGGTAGATTTGAGGTACCACCTGTGTTTCTGTTTTTTCTAACTCTCTCTGTAACTTCCAAGCATTACAGGAGTGCAAGAGCAGTTTTGTCAGACAGCCAGTTGGAAACAGTAAGAGCATGTGTGTGGGCTGGCCCCATGTGTTCCTTTGGGAAGAGCTGTAGCCCCTGCCATAGGCTACTCAGCTGGAAAAGGCATCATGCAAATTGCAAGTTGCAGGGGGAAATGCAGACTGGTTGCTATCGTCCAAAATGAGGAAGGGAATAGTAATAAAATGTGCCTAGGAGTTCCCCATTTAAATCCTTCTCCTTTTATGATATTCTAAATTGCTTGCTCTGCATTTTATAGGCTGATAAACTTGAAAATCTGACTTCTATCTACTGTGTGGAAGACTTGGAGATAGCCAAAGACAAGTTGGCTCACTGTCTTTATCACAGCTATAATTTCTCTCTCAAGAGCTGGTGTTCTGTAAAGAAAAAAATTGCAACCTGTAGTTTACAAAGGGAGAGTTGAGAAGAACTCTGAGTTGGAGCCATATATCACAATGGAAGTATGCTGGTGTGGTTGTGTGACTTACTTACTGGTTTGGCTCTGTCCACTAAGGAAACCCACTGATCTCTACCGTGTCTTCATTTAAACATTCAACTAAAGAATGACAACTGAAAGGCATTAAAATAGCACTGGAAGTTACTCACACATTTGGTATATCAGGGTGATTTTCAGAGGTAAAAATTAACTTTGAAGGGTATCATTTTGTGCTTTAATATGCCAGCTGCCAGTAATGATTGCATAGTGCCTCCTGATGTTCAAATCTTAAAAACAACATTGCAAATGCTAGCTCTCATGAGAAATTCCTTAAGAGGGCCACATGTTAGTCACTCTCCAGCTAGGGAATGGTATAATATGTGCTGATTCCCATTTTACTGCTTTGTGTTTTAAATAAAATACACTCCCACCTGCAGACTGGTACCAATGGAAGTGGCTTCTGCAGGCCAAAGTGTTCTTGTTATTTGGAATATGGGACAGTCTCTCTGGGTGGAGGTGATCTATACCTCAGGCCACTGAGGGATTTGAGGATGATTCTTTGAATTTTTCTATAAGGTTTCATTGAAGAATTGTGTAAAAATCCTCATTTCAGTAATCTTTGTTCAATCTCATATCTTCCCCATCTTTGGTATGGTTACCTCCCTTCTGCCATCCATCAGAAATGGTAGGTAAGTAGGAAACTATGCAATTATTTCCTGCTCCTACTTTGTTCATTCCCTTAGGCTAGTTTTGGGAAGTGTGCTGCTGTTTGCTGAGGTAGACAGATGTATCGGTTTCTTCTTGCTTTCACAAGTCACCATGTCAGTGGTACCAGATAATAATCAACTCCAGATTCAGGGAGACACTTTCTTAGGATTATTGCCAGATGGATGAGAAGCAGTACAGCAGGGAGAGTGCGATTATGACATCATCAAGGGTTAGAATGTCAAGAGAAAAGGCTTTTCCTCAATAAGGAAGGACACACAAGGCTATATACAAACATAGAATGTGGGATGTGGATGATGTGGTAGGACTGTCTATCAGATAATTCTTTACCCTTGAGGTCACCTTGCTCATAGGGGACAACGTTAAGGCAGGGATATATCCTGGTTGTGCTCAAGTGTGAGGGGAAGTTCAAGACATAGAGAAAAGACGCTTGACTAAAATTTGGTTAACATGTGTTTTGTTCCAATTGACAGAGTTCAGCTTATCACATATGAGGCACAGAATAGGAATTTGGAAGGCCTGTGCCTGGCTTTTCCCTAGGTGGACCAGGGGGCATCCCTGAATCTTCCTTAACAAAGCATGACTTTGCATTATGTCATTATGGAAAATGCAGTAAGTCATTTTCCAGAGCACAAATTCTTGGAAGAGTCTCTTAATATTAGCTTATTCCTAGGATCATATGCTTTATGTGAATTTCACATTGACCATGGCTTAAAGAAAAACACATTGCTTATCTTTAAGATCTGTGAGTCAGAAATCCAAATGGGAATTATGAAAGATAAAGTTTATGGAAGGACTGTGCTTTTCTCTATGTTCCAAGGAAAATTTGTTTCTTGAATTTCCTAGTCAGTAGAGGTAGCTGCAACACCAGTCCTATGACACTGGCCTTTGCAGAGCTTGCAGTGGCTGCTTGAGTCTTCTTTATACTGAAATAGGTCTCACACAGACTTTCTCTTTCATCCTTTTACATCTGAGAACTCTTGTGACTTACTAGGTCCCCCTAGATTGCCAATGTAGCTGATGAGAAAACCTATTAGTAACTGCTAGCCTAAGTTCAACTGTTGCCACATAAAGTAGCACATAGATTCAGAGAATCAGAATTTGGACTGTTACAAAAATATTCTGATTGTTTTACCCAAATGACATAAAACCTCTCCTGATTAACTGCATTTCAGCAATAATTCTCAAACTTTATCATCTTGGGTACTTTCTATCTTCTAAACTTTCTTGAAGAAATTCAGAGATTTTATTCTTATGTGTAGTTCTAGCTATTGATATTTACTGTACTGGGAATTAAAATTGAGAAAACCTTAAGCATACGTATTGGTTCATTTAGGATATCAACAGTAAGCCAGGAGGTGGTGGCGCAAACTTTTAACCCCAGCACTTGGGAGGCAAAGGCAGTCAGATCTCTGTGAGTTTGAAGAGAGCCTGGTCTACAAAGTGAGTTCCCAGACAGCTAGAACTGTTTACACAGAGGAAACCTGTCTCAAAACATGGAAAAACAAAAACAATAAATTCATCATATGCTGATATCTTTATTAAAAACTACTATATTTATTTAAACAAAATCTTAGTGAGAAAATAGTATAACTTCATGCTTCTGAAATCTCTTCTGTGTCTGGTTTGGTGTGAGAGCTGGCTGTCCTTGATTTTGCATTCAATCTGTTATAATATGCTCTTGTGTTTGAAGTATTTGAATAATAACTATTTCCACACAGAATTAGTTTCAAAATGAAGGAGTATTTCTTCTTTTCTTTTTCCTCCCTTCTTCCCTTTCTTCCTCCCTCCCTGCCTCACTCCCCCTCTCTCTCTTTCTCTCTTTCTTTCTTTTTTTTCTTCTTTGGTTTATTAAGATATGGTTTCTCTGTGTAGCCCTGGCTGTCCAAGAACTCACTCTGTAGACCTGGGTGGCATCAAACTCACAGAGATCTGTCTGCCTCTGACTCCTGAATGCTGGTATTAAAGGTGTGTGGCATCACAGCCTGGCATGAAGGAGTATTTCGATAGTAATTATAGACTTATTTCTTTGATACTACACCAAAGTTTGACAGGTGTGACAAATGGCAGCTTTTAAAAGGTCAGTTGTAGGAGCAATCTGAAAACATTACTGAGCATCTTGTAGTCTATTCCAGCAAAATCCAGTTACCTTGCACTTTAGCAGATTTTTTACTCATGCAATATTTCATAATATCACTATGTTAATTTATTAAATATCAGTCCTCATAGTTTTGAAGGTTTCTAATTGTTGTTATGTTTTCATACTATAACACAAAAATCACATTTGTTAATATCACCACTAATTTCATCAGAAAAATCTGTAAGAATTGAAGAGCTCCCAAGAGTGAGTTAAGCTTCCTAAATTTCCATTTTTCTCTAGAAAGGTCAAATTTTATCACTGACAATGAATTCACCCCCCCCCCCATGTTGACATTTGCACTGATGTTGCAGAAGCAATGATGGGTAAAACAAGACCAAGGTAGTGACAGCAAGCTGCACTAATTGTTCCCAGGATCTCCACTGTCATGCATTCATGATAAACACAGAGAAACAAATACAAAAATTTCCACTGAAACAGGTCCACAGTGAAGCAATAAAAGTGAAGCCTTTATTAAGTCTCAGTCCTTTAGTATATTAAACATATTCTATGTGATCAAATAAGAAGTAGGAATGTTATGAATCTTTGACTTCTCACAGCACTGGTCTGATGGGGTATCTGCAAACAGTACAGCTAGCAAAGTATTGACCCAAAGGAGGTAAGAAGGAAGTCTGGTTCAATACTACTCAGTAGACAGTGTTGGTTCAAACTTTGAGAGTCTGACACTGGTAGCTTATTTTAGGCATATTTGAGCACAGCACAACTTGGAAAAAGGTGGTTTTTTTTGGTGATTTTTGACTCAATTCTGTGTGCATAACAAAACTTAAGACCTGATTACATCAAAACTCTTATAAAGTACAAGTGTCATTTTCCATAAAGATATGTTCTATAGATTAACTGAGAAAGCAAGCTCAAGGTAAACAAAGTACACGATAAGGGAGACTAGTGCTATAGATTGAGATAAACAAGCTCAAGATAAGGGTCTATTAATCACATCTATTCCCAGCTTTCTTGGCAGAAGACATGTTATACACCTATTTCTTTGAAGAGACAATGTGTGTTTAACATTCATGGTGTCCCTAGTGCTTGTGTATGAGCACAAAGACCTACATGCCTCCTATACTTGTCTTCTCCAAGAAAGTAAAAAGTATCCCCTGAGTTGTGAGTGGAACTGCCATGTTTTCATGGAATAAATGGCAGAGAGACATATTAACATTTTCACATTTGAATATTTCTAATACTTTTTATTTAAAACTAAGCAAATGAGCTTGTCATTTAAGGTAAGCAACCATTAAACAAGAAAACAATTTTAGGAAAATAGCTTTGACTTTATGGACCATTGAGTGTTTGTAGGACTTTCAGGGCTGCCATAGTCTTCTGAAGACCTCTGTCTACAATATCATTTGTAGAACACTTAGCACTGTATAGCAGTGTTGAGAAGACTGTTATCATCAGAGAATCTTTGTCATCAAAGAACAAAGGACTCATGTGGGTTGTATTTGGGGATCTGAAATCAGAAGTTCCTTAAGAACAAGGGTAGTACAAAGGACCAAAATTACATTCATGTTGTCTGCAACAATACAGCTCCTCTAAGAACCTGGGACCAGCCTGAAGCTGTCAGATTCCCTGTGACTTGGAAGGAAACTGAAAACCAAAACTGACAAGATCTTATCATCCTTGATCAGAGACCTTTGCATGATTCAAGTGGCTGAATTATTCTGAACATCTGATTGCTTATAAAAATGAGGACAACCAATTTCACCTTATAGTAATTGTGTTGTGTCACTGAGAGAATAAACCACACTGGACAGGCACAGGATGGGTTCAGGAAAACAAGCTGTTGTCAGCGTGATTCTTGGAGCTGGAAAACTTTGTTCAGCCTATACCGACTGTTGTAATGAGGCTGTCACATTGGGACCCAGATATGATAGTCATGTGATCCCTCTTCTTCTTCTTCTTCTTCTTCTTCTTCTTCTTCTTCTTCTTCTTCTTCTTCTTCTTCTTCTTCTTCTTCTTCTTCTTCTTCTTCTTCTTCTCCTCCTCCTTCTCCTTCTTCTTCTTCTTTTCTTCTTCTTCTTTCTCCCCCACTCGCTCTCTGATATAGGGTTTTACATATCCCAGAGTAGATTGATTCTACCTCATGATGCAGGTGAGGATGACTTTGAATTTATGACTCTGCCTCTGCCTCCATCTTCTGAGTGCTGGAATTACAGGTGTAAACCTACAAATCCAGTTTATGAAGATGTAAGTCATTAAACTAAAGGCTTCATGGATACTAGATTGCTGTGGATATCGCTCTATATAAATAAAACACTGGCCAGTGACCAGGCAGGAAACATAGGTGGGACAAGGAGAAAGGAGAATTGAGGGAACAGGAAGAATGAGGGGGAGACACTGCCAGCTACCACCAGGACAAGCAGTGTATAAAGATGCTGGTAAGCCACGAGCCACGTGGCAAGGTATAGATTTATAAAAATGGGTTAATTTAAGATATAAGAACACTTAGCAAGAAGCCTGCCACAGCCATAAAGTTTATAAGTAATATAAGCGTCTGAGTGATTATTTTATACGTGGGTTGTGGGACTGCGGGGCTTGGTGGGATCTGGAGAGAAGCTCTCCAGCAACACTAGATAGGTAATCCCCTGATTGAGTTATATTCCTAGACCCCCAAACCACTCTTTGATTTTTTTAAAGAAGTTTCCTCCTTGGGACCAGGAGCCAGGCAGAGCTCTTTTTTGGCAACCTTTTTGTTTAGAGCAAGCCAATATCTTCCTACCTTGTTGTGCTTCGTAATTCTCATGTCAATCATCAGAAATCCCCAACAAATGACAATTCAGTCTTGAATCTATCTTTTCCTCAAAGACTGATGAGCCATGTTTTAAAGACTGCTAATGATACCCATACAACTACTACTAATTTAAGTACCTAGCTTCCATGCAGCTTACAGAGAGCATCTAATTAATCCTCCTTAACCCATCCCTGTCAGCTATAGTATGTCCTTGCATGTAAAATCTATAGTTCAGCAATTATATTGAGTGCAGTCAATACATACAGAGTTTTGTGAAGAGTTGGGGTTCTAAAATCTGTCCTGTCTTTTTTCTCAAAGTAGCATGTTGCTAGAAGTTTCTTTGTCTATTCAATGTAGCCACAGATAAATATTCTTTCCATTAAAACGATGTCTACTTTTTCTAAGACTGAGGTGCCTCACAGTATTTTTGGCTGGAGATGCTAAGTAGGTTCTAGGTAATTTTTATAAAATATTGTTTTGCTTTCAGTATCATCATGTCTCATATGTAGCTGAAGTTTTCTCCAGTCCTGCCCAGGCCCATGAACCCCACAACCATGTATAAAATAATCACTCAGAAGCTTATATTAATTAAACTGCTCGGCCATTAGCTCAGGCCTACCACTGACTAGCTCTTACACTTTTTGTCTTTTTAAAAAATTTTCTCTCATATATTATATCCCAACTGCAGTTTCCCTTCCCTCCCCTCTCCCCAGGCTCTATCCCAAACTTTCCCTCTCCCCCAGATCCACCACCTCTGTCTTCCCTGAGGAAAGAGAAGGCCTCCCAGGAACATCAACCAAACATGGCAAAATATGGTACAATAATACCAGGCACATATCATAATATCAAGGTTGGACAAGGTGATCCAGTAGGAGGCAAAGGGTTCCACAAGCAGGCAAAAGAGTCAGAGATAGACCCTATTCCTACTGTTAGGAGTCCAACAAGAACACCAAGCTACTTAATCATGTTGTATATATAGAGAATCTAGATCAGATACCTACAGGCTCCCTGATCTGTGCAAGGCCCCATGAGTCCTGGTCAGTTAATTCTGTGGGCCAAGTTCTCAAGGTGTCCCTGTCCCCTCTGGTTCCTTTTGTTCTCCCTCCTCATCCTCCACAGGACTCCTCAAGCTCAGCCTGTTTAGCTGTGGGACTCTGAATCTGCTTCCATGAGTTTCTGGATGAAGTCTCTCTGGTATCTTTGATAAAGATTGTGCTGCTGGAACACTTTGCAGGCAGGACAGACTGTAGGTCAAAGGTTTTGGGGCTTGGTTGGTGTCCCAGCCCCTCCACTTGAGGCATTGCCTGGTTACAGAAGATGGCCAGTCCAGGCTCCGTGGGATCTTCTGACTCTTTAATTTTACATTTCAAACTTCAATGAGCAGATGTGTTTGTCTCTTGTGTGTTTCTCATCATTTATAAGTGCCAGTTTGTGGTTTTAATATCATCTGAAATGTCAGAGCTCCAGTGCAGCTCTAATTTTAGTTCTTTCTGTCTTTGCTGCATTGTTTACAACAAGGCACAAACATCTGCTGCTCAGGTAAGGCTGGGTGAAGCACTTTCCAAATTTACCTTCCACATCCATCAGGCTCCTATAAGGAAGTTTGAATTATTCATTTATTTATTTGTTTACTTATTATTATTTATATTGTTTTCATCTTTGGAGAAGTTTCCAAGATTTGTTAAGTTAAACAAATAGGGAAACTAGAGAAACCACAATAGACACTAGAGTTTGTGAAATGTGTCAAAAGGAATAGAGTACCAGGGTAAAAAGAGACCCCAAATATACATAAATACTTACAATTACATGAAAATTTAGTTTTTAAATTTCAATGGAGATTATGTTGTCCCTGTGAGGTATATAATTGGTGCTATGAGCAGACACTGGTTACTGAAAATAGCCTGCTTACAAGATTTCCAGGTTTACAGATTCCTCAGGTTTCATGAGTCATGGAGGCATTGGGCTGCCATTACTGTGTTCCTGTTCTATTAAAGGCTGTAATCTGCATGCAGAATGGTTCAGTCAAATGTTGGCTTATTTTTTCTTTATAGGGTGATCCAGTCAGTGTCTCATGATATCCCCATATCCTAGACCCCTGTTATCCCTTCACTCATCTTTGTCTTCTAGCTTTAGTTTTCTGTTGAAAACCTCATAGCTATTAGAGCGTGGCTTCAGCTCTCACTTCCTACCTGTCTTTCAGACTAGAGAACTAGAAAGGACCAGGAGACTGCTTTCCTCAGAGTTGTTTTGTTTTCTATTATTTGAGATAGGGTGAGAAATTCATGGTGTTCTACCTCCCACAGGCCACAATCATTTCTTGATGTTGCTGAGCCTTTGTTCTGTCCTAAAAAAGGGAGGAGAGTGAAACTATTCTTAGTGAGCACATGAGAACCTTCAGTGAATAATAATGGGAATGCTGGGTGAGCAGCTAGCCTTAGAATATTCAGAGCAGTAAAGGGAATGTTTGAAGAATGGCTAGCCAAAGTTATTGTCTTAATTCTCTTGAATGTGACTGTCAGTTATTCTTTTATCTGCTTCTGTCTCTGTGTAGCTGAAGTGTTAGAGCTTTTTATTTATTTATTTTTTTTCATGAGACCCCTTAATACCTTTCTAGTCAACCTCAGGGCATTTATCAGAGTCCCTAGCATGATGGTGCTAGATTTTAAATAAAACACCTAATCTCTTTAATTCTACTTCCAAAGCTATGGTTCAGAGCCTCCTCATTTTATCTGCTGTACCTCATTATAACAATATTGGCCTGCCTCATATACACAAGTACCCTAGAATACCAACATAGTTTTCACTATGAATTCTTAGTATTTTCAGTTTTAGGGAATTTTATCCCATGGACCCTCAGCACCTCTATCAACAGCTTTGAAGTCAGTTTTGTTCTTTGGACTTTTGGAAAGCTCTATACTTTGGAAGTCTCAAATGCTTTCAGCAGTGGTCTTCACTGGAGGACACTGAGGGAGGCCTTTATGTCAGGTGCTTTCTAGGTTAAGTGCATAGCTGTGGATGTACTTTAATCATGTTCCCTTGGCCGGATGTTTTTGAATCATCAGGGGACCCATGCAAGGTTCAAATGGAGGATTTTCCCTCTAGTCACTGTTGCTATTCTAGGATGGTTGATGGTCAAGGAGGACTGATGTGATGATTTGGACAAGAGCTCTGAATTAGTAATTATCTTTATAAGTAGGGCAACTATTGGGTGGAAAGTCAGGATTCTGGAGAGGTAAGGGGACCTGGGCAGCACTTGTCAAATGCGGACACTCCAGATGATATATTGCTTCAGAGTCTCAGAGTCTGAAGTCATGTCGTGCCAACGGGGCATTTCTAGACTCAGATGTCCAGTTCTTGTGTGCCATGTCACAGGACATTACCCCTAGTAATTTTTTTAGAGGAGAAGCTTCTTCATTCTTCACCTGTCTCCTTTACTTGGCAAAACTGAATTACCAAGAAACTTCATTGTCAGAAACAATGGCTGATAGCTTTGTAATATGTAGCCATCTGTACCAACAGAGAGTACTAAATAGATTTTTGAAGCCACTGATGAGTCTTTATGATTATTTATTTTTGTTTTCGGTATTCCATTTTAATTTTGGTGTGGTGCTAAAGATGCAGGGCCTTATACACGGCAGACAAATCTATTACTGAGTTATACCCCGATCTCTGCATTAAATCATTGTATATTTTCTAAAACATTAAATGCTTTGGCCTTTTCTTCTTCTGAACTTAAAATGTGTTTTGTTGTACACATTATATCATTGTAATTGCTTTATATAATTATCCTGAAAGAAAAAGAGGGTGAGTAATTTCAGAGCCATCAGGAAATGTATTTAATCCACCTTAGTGACTTTATTTAGCAAAAAAGTCTTCCACATACAGAGAGACGAATCACTTCGCAGGTTTTCCTAATTGCATTTTACTCTTGAGTGCAGTTAAAAGCAACAGAATCAAAATGTTCAGTGCTTAAGTTCTCAAACTTCTGTGGCAGGAACTGGGTGGAGTCCTGTGCTTTGGAGGGAGCCTTTAAAAGAGTTACACTTTCCTTTTCTACACCCTCCAAATTCCAGTCTGAGATACATCTGAGACATTGAAATCTTTAAAAGATAGAGAAGAAATAACAGCAACAAACTTAACTCCCGAGGCAATGTTAGAATGTAGTCAGAACAGAACTGAATATTTTTATGTATTTATGAAATATTATTTAAATTTAAGTAATCAATTTTCATGAATTTTAACACTGTTCAATGTGGAATGTAGTACATAGGACTTTTAGTAGGGGGTTACATTATATTTATGATATTCATGATAAATGTTAATAGTGTACTTAATGTTGTCTTTTCCACAATCATGTTTTTTTAGAACAAAAATAGTCAGATCCCAGAGGCAAAGCTGGAAGAGGAGGCAGTCAGATTTAATGTTATTAAATTATTCTGACCATTATTTAATAATTGGTTCTCTAGATGACAATGATAGCTTTCCCTCAACACCCATTTTCCTTCCTTTTTAATAATAAAACTTTCAAATGCTAAGTTCCTAGGGGAAAACCACAAAATTCCAAAGCCTCATTCACAGTCGGCATGGCCATATAACTAAATTCTAGACAGTGTTATAAGATCATAAGTGGAGTAGGTTCTTTTTCAGAAAGGACTCTTAAAGGGAAGTTACCTTCACTTTTATCCTTTCCTTTTCTCTTTGACTCAATCAAGAAAATTTGAAGAAAGAAAAGCAGCCATCTCCATTTCCAAGGTCATTGCCAGTAGTTGAGATGGACTGGTTTCTTCAGAATTGTCGAGTCATCATATTAATTTAGTTCCATGAGAGAAAAGACAGTTCTTTCTTCCTTTAGCCACACTCTGTGTTTTCTGTCTGAAAGTGGAACTGAACTCATTACTTCTTGTATTGTAGTTAGAAGAGTCTCCCTAAGTATATAAATGTATTAGGAAAAAAATTATTCACTCTAAGAAAGCCTATACTATGTTGCTTGTAGTCTCTTGTGTGTATCCTTTACCAACACTCTTGTCTCTTTTGATATATTTTGGTTTTTCTGGTTGTCTTGAGATGTCCTCTGTGCTGTCCTGAAGGGTTATGACAAAACCAAGAGACAGAATATCTGATAAAATCTGCTGTCCCAAGCATTAAAAATTCTGTAAGACTCTCAGATGTTACATCCTCAAGGTCCATGATGTCATATGGGTTGTGAACACTATCCATGAAGACTAAGTTTATTAATGGACTAGATTAGGCTTGCATACTAATTCAAATGATTTTAACAACAAAGCTTGTTTGGAGTTGTTACATTGGACCTTGTATTCAGTGATTATAGAGGAGCTTTGAGGAATAAGGGAAATTGTACTGAAAGCAAAATTTGGGACCCACACTGATTAAGTTTAAAAGAGTGAAATTATCCAAAGGTCTTTAACAGAAAAAATTAACTCTCAGGGTATCTTTAGGTCAAACACAGCTATTCACTGTAGCAGGAATCTTAAAAGTTCTTATTAATAAAAACAAACCTGGAGCCAGGTATTGGGGTGAATGCTGGAAGATTGGAGAAGCAGAACAAGCCACAGCTTCCTCACCTCACCAATTCCTGAGCTGATCTTGTTTCCTCAAACTGGAAGCCTCTGTGTCCTCATCCAAATAGATCTCAGCTAAACTGTGCTGCTCAAAAGTCTAAAAGCTTAACCAGGCTATAGTTCCTCATCCTCATGCCTTAAATACCTTTCTGCCTCCTGCCATTACTTCCTGGAATTAAAGGCTCACTTCATGGGATTAAAGGCTTGAGTAACCATGCCTGGCTGTTTTCAGTGTGGCCTTGAACTCACAGAGCTCTGGATGGATTTCTGCCTCTGAAATGCTAGGATTAAAGGTGTGTGTGCCACCATTTTCTGGCCTCTGTATCTAATGGCTGTTCTGTTCTCTGACCCCAGATAAGTTTATTAGGGTGCACAATAATTTGGGTAACACAATACCACCACAATTCACTACTGCTGCATAGAAATCCAGAGGCTGAGGCATGGAATAGGTGCACTGGCAGAGAGAGAGGAACAAGGACACCTCTTTACTAGCATTCAAAGGTTTTATTTTGTGAGTGTATAGGCTCCTTTACACAGGCCACTGTGGAATTTGGTAGACACCATTGTGTGATATATTGTGTCTCCCAATATATTGTGCACCATAATAAACTTATCTGGGGTTATAGAACAGGACAGCCACTAGACAGACATAGAGACCAGAAAATGGTGGCACACACACCTTAAATCCTAGCATTCCGAAGGCAGAGATCCATCTAGATCTCTGTGAGTTCAAAGCCACATGGAAATAGTCAGGCATGGTGCCACACACCTTTAATCCCAGGAAGTAATAGCAGGAAGTAGAAAGGTATATAAGGCGTGAAAACCAAGAACTAGAGCCTGATTAAGCTTTTAGGCTTCTGAGCAGCAGTTCAGCTGAGATCCATTCATATGAGGACACAGAGGCTTCCAGTCTGAGGAAACAGGATCAACTGAGAAGTTGGCCAGGTGAGGTTAGCTGTGGCCTGTTCTGTCTCTCTGATCTTTAAGCATTCACCACAATACCTGGCTCCAGGTTTGTTTTTATTAATAAGTCCTTCTAACATTTCATGCTACACACCACGGCCTCAATTCATATACAAACACCAGAATAACTCATGTACAACAGAAAACGTGATCTCTGATTCTATAAAAATATTGGCAACAGAAAGTGTTCATGAAGAAAGAATGTTTAAAAAAAACCCAGCTAGTATAAGGAATTGTAAAGATTTGGCACTCAGCTCATAGAAAGGAAGGTTTAGACATAGTAATTCAAAGCATCTGTGGGCCTGAATCCCACCCTCAGAAGGCCTGGACACAGTAATATGAAGGAAGATGTACTGTGGTCTTTGTTTAGGTGGAATAAGGCCATGGGCAGACTTTGCATGATGGAAGACAATAAAAATTATAAATGGCTTTACTGTTGGTTGAATTTCTAAGTGACTAATAAAAAATTACTTTGATGATTAAGTATTCACAGTTTTGACTAATTCAAGCCTGTGAGCAATGCAAACACAGTTTATTAGAGAGAATAGTTAAAAGAGAGAAGATATGTCATCAATTTGACTAGACAACTAATGCTTTATAAATATGTAGTAAATTGTACTGTTCTTCCAAGTTTCAGATCCTAAAAGTGAAGACAGTGATTAATTTGATTGGGAATTTGCCTCTGATGTAAAAAAAATTATCTTGAAAATAGATGGAAATAATGAAATTTCTATTCTAAGAAATAATCTCCCCAAAGTAATCTTACAATTGTGGGGACTAGGGAAGCAAAATTTTGATGATATTCCCTTAAGACTCCCAAGAATAGAAAATGCCTATGAAAATGATGAAATTTCCGTTTAAAATTACCAAATCAAAAAGATGGGGCCAATGGACTGGAGGAGAAGTCAGGACTTGTCAACTGAATTTTATACTTTATTTTATTGTAGTGATCAGAAAGATTTGTTGCCCGTATTTTAATAAGAGAATAAAACAATTATATCAATTCTTTAAGTCGTGTGTGCTGAAAGCCTGATTTTAGACCATAATTTAGCTCAACTGCCTTTTACTAGATCCTCTATTATTTTTCTTCCTTTTTATTTATATGCATAGTCAAAGATTATTTATAATGACAACCATTTTGTTTTTCAAAAGAGACAAAATCAATCATCACATTAACAATAATAATGTAAAATTGAGATACAACTGATTTTATTTGCTTTCTTTGAACAAATGAATAGGAAAATCTATTTAACCCTTAAAAATTTAACACCATTTAACCCTTTAAAATCCACTTTTTTTTCAAGTCCAAATAAAAACGAAATTGCACTGTGTGTGTGTGTGTGTGTGTGTGTGTGTGTGTGTGTGTGTGTGTGTGTGTTTGGGTGTGTATGCTCCATATGTATATGTTGTTATATATGTGCACATGCCTGTGGGGGCCAGGCATTAATGTTACACATCTTCATCAATCATTCTCCATTTTATTTTTTCAAAGTCTTTTACTAAACTAGAAATCAGTGATTTAGTTATATTGGTTGGCCAGAGATCCTCAGAGGTCCCACTGCCTCTGCCTTCCGGCACTATGGTTGCAGGTGGGGTGGCTGTGCTAGGTAGGTGTAAGGTATTTGAACTCAGGTCCTCGTGGCTGTTGCAGACATTTTACTGACTAGTTCTTCATATTATATTTTCAAAACTTAGATGTTGAATATTTGTCAACCTGTCATTTTACCTTGCCCATAGGGTAAAGCAATATACAAGAGTGTCCCTTCAGGGACACTTCAAATTGATTAAATAAAACTTGCAAGACTTACTTTTATAATTGACGAGTTTAAATAATTTGTGGAAACACTGAAATATGTTCAGAGAATTATTTGCATTGTTTGCCTTTCATTAAAATGCAGAATAAGCAGGGGGAATTTTCTTTGTAATTTGCTTTCTTCAAACAAGAAAAATAAAGCTACACTTCCAAGATTTGCTTGAGGAGGCAGAGATTTAAAGCACATGGAAGGGCATATTCACTCTTAAGAATGATTGAAGGTACATGGTTTCTCCATCCTTATCCAGCAATTGTTGAAAGCTGGGCATAGTGCACACATCTCTAATCTCAACACATTGGAGGCTGATGCTGGAGCATCTAGAAATGAGTCTACTTGAGAAATTAAATAAACCTAAAGAGCAAATGTAATAAATGAGGGAAACTGAGTCCTAATTCAAGAGCAAAATAGCTGTTTATAACTAGGAGTCACTCTTACAGCATTGTAGCTCATTTAAAATGAATATTTATACCTGTTTTCTCTTTTTGTTTCTTCAATTGTAAATTCCACAGGTCAAGGTTAGCATTGTATAATCTAATATTCATTTATTTAATTTTTACTCATAATTCTTCCTCTGCTTCCCAATAATTAGCAATTTGTATTTTTCCTCTCACCCATTTCCCATGTTTATTTTCAGTTGTCTACTGGGATCTTAGTTTGTTTCTAATTAAATTTTTAATTATTCGGCTGACCTTTTTCTCAGAGTGGAAAAGATGTGAAAATGGCCAGAGTGGTCCAACATGCTGAAGTCTGAAGGAATTTATCTCTTCAGGCAGACACAGTTCTGCAAGTGTTCTTTGCCCCAAGTTTTCCATGGTTTTAGACATGTTAATATTTTCTAGTTCTTTTAACCCTGGGTTAGTTATTTAAAGATGTTCCATAATAACTGTCCAGTATTTGAAGTATGAAAAATTCTTACTATGTAAATAAACAAAATATTGAGATTTGTGATTTTCTTTCTAATTCTTTTTGTTATTTAATTTGTTCTCTCAGAATACTATCATAGTATATATTAACTTCAGTTTCTTCCTGTATTAACATTTTATTTTGTTCCCTTTTATTTCTGTATCACCGATTCTGTGGTTAAATTATTATTGGTATCAAAACTTCTTCCTTAGGGTTAGTATTCTACTGATTTTTTTCCTATTGTCTCAAAAAATGTCAGTATACTTAGGTTGTGACTATTTTTTTGGTAGCCTAGCCTTATTTGGCAGTATGTTCCCTCTCTATTTTGTCTATTATGTCTTTGAACATTAAAAAAAAACAGGGTAGCTAAAACAATCCTGAATAATCAAAGAACTGGTGGAAGTTTCACTATCCCCAATTTCAACTGTAATAAATTGTAATAGTAATAAAAATAGTATTGGCATAAAAACAGACATGCTGATCAATGGAATCAAAGGCTAAAACATAAATCCACATACTTATTTTTGATAAAGAAGCCAGAAATACACACTGGAAAAAAAGACAACATCTTCAACAAATGGTGCTGGTCAAACTGGACAGATACATGTAGAACAATACAAATATATCCATGCTTATCACCCTGCAGAAAACTCAACTCAAAATAGAAGAACTCAACAGAAAACTAGATACACTGAACCCGATGGAAGAGAAAGTTGGGAATAGCTTTGAACTCATTGGCACAGGAAAAGACTTTTAGAACAGAACACCATTAGCACAGGCTCTAAGATCAACAATTAATAAATGGGACCTCACAAAACTGAAAATCTTCTGTAGGGCAAAGGACACCATCATTTGGACAAAGCAGTAGCCTACAGAATGGGAAAAGATTTTTACCAACTCCACATCTGATAGAGGACTAATATTCAAAATATATAAAGAACTCAAGAGAGTGGATATCAGGAAAATAAGTAACCCAATTAAAAAACAGGGTACAGACCTAAACAGAGTTCTCAATAGAAGAAACTCAAATGGCTGAGAAATACTTAACGAATGTTCATCATCGTTAGCCATCAGAGAAACACAAATTAAAATTTCTTTGAGATTCCATCTTACTTACACCTGTCAGAATGGCTAAGAGCATTACTAACAGCTCATACTGGTGAGGATGTAGAATAAGGGTAACATTCATGCATTGCTGTTGAGAATGCAAATTTGTACAACCATTATGAAAACCAGTATGGCAGTTACTCAGAATGTTGGGAATCCATCTACCTCAAGATCCAGCTATACCACTCTTGGGCATATACCCAAATGACCCTTAATCCTACCACAAAAACATTTGATCAACCATGTTCATTGCTGCTCTATTTGTAATAGCCAGAAATTGGAAACAAATGAGATGTTCCTCAACAGAAGAATGAATAATGAAAGTGTGGTACCTAATAAAATTTCCCTGACGATCAGAGAAACAAGGAAATAAGCCACTGGCATCTCTTGCCTCTAGAACTCAGCCTAAAAAGCCTCTAGTTCCTGTCTCCTCATGTCTTATAGATCTTTCTCCACCCAGCCATAACTTCCTGGGATTAAGGGCATGTGTGCTTCCCAAGCAAAGGCATGAGATCTCAAATGTTGGATTAAAGGCATGTGATTCCCAAGTACTAGGATTAAAAGTGTGTGCCACTGCTGCCTGGCTGTTTCTCTCCTAGACTGAGTCAATCTCATGTATTCAGGGTGGCTTTGAACTTACGGAGATCCAGACAGATATCCGTCTCTTGAGTGCTAGGACTAAAGGTGTGTGCCACCACTGCCTGGCATCTATGTTTAATCTAGTGGCTTGTTTTGTTCTCTGATCTTCAGGTAAATTTTATTAGAGTATACAATATATCACCACATAGTACATTTACATAATGGAGTATTACTTAGCTATTAAAAAATGATAACATGAAATTTTCAGGCAAATGCATGAAACTAGAAAAAACATCACTAGTGAGGTAGCCCAGACTCAGAAAGATAAATATGGCAAGTATTCACTTACATGAGGATGTTAGCTATTAAATAAATGATAACCAAGCTACAATCCAAAGACTCAGAAAGGTTAATTATAGAGGAAAGGACTAAAGGGGACACATGGATGTCAGCAGGAGGGAGAAGTAGATTTTATGGAGGGACTGAGGCCTGGGGTATGAGAACTAGATCAGGTGGGGAGAGGGAGGAGAGATGGAGTTCAAGGAGGGAATATAGGAGAGATAGCTAGAACTGAAGGACATTTGAGGAAAGGTGTGGTAACCTAGTACAGTGGGAACTTGCAAAACTATGTGAAGGCAACCCTAATGAAGTCTCCAAATAATGAGTGAGATGGAGTCCCCTCTGGCCATCTCTTGTCACTAAACAAAGCTTCCAGGACTGGGTTATGTCTAATTGAGTTGTTGGCAAAACAGGTCCCATGGAAATTCCCAAACAACAAAAGCTATTGCCAAGACAATGGATTGCTATCCACAAACTGTCAGCAAAACCCCATTCCTGAAGACATTCCATAGCAATGACTCCTAATGATATTCTGATGTCCTCAGGGATCAGTACCTTAATCAGCCATCTACAGAGAAGCTTCCTTCTGTAGCAGAGGGTAATAAATATAGAGACTCACAGCCAGACATTGTGCTGAGAGAGAGAGAGACCTTGGAACACACAGCTCTAAATGGGATGTCTCTATCATATCCCTCCCCTTAGAGCTCAGGGAATCTTGCAGGAGAGGAGGTGGAAAGAGCATAAGAGCCAGAGGGGACGGAGGACCCCAGGAGAACAAGGCCCTCTGAATCAACTAGGCAAAGCTTGTATGAACTCACAGAGCCTGAAGCAGCAAGCATAAGTCCGACATGGGTCTGCACAAAGTTGTTGGCATATATATTATAGCTTTCAGTTTAGTACTTTCTTTGGGGATCCTGAATATGTGAATGAGCGGGTCTGATTCTTGTGCCTTCCTTTACCTCTCTTTTCCTTCTGTTGGTCTGACTTGCCCAACTCTTATGTGATGGTTTTTGTTTTATCTTAAGTTTTATTTTGTTAAAAAAAGAAAACACACACACAACATATTAATAAGAAGGGCGTGACAAAGGGATATGGGGAGTGGAAAAAGGGAATGTAATGTGGAAGACATATGTACATATGTAGTGTTTTTGGTATTCGTGTATGAAATTCTTTTTTTTTTTTTTTTGGTTTTTCGAGACAGGGTTTCTCTGCGTAGCTTTGCGCCTTTCCTGGAGCTCACTTGGTAGCCCAGGCTGGCCTCGAACTCACAGAGATCCACCTGGCTCTGCCTCCCGAGTGCTGGGATTAAAGGCGTGCGCCACCACCGCCCGGCTCGTGTATGAAATTCTTAAAAAGAAGAAAAATCTTTGAAAAGCTAAACCAAAAACTATCTAAAATTTTGTATTATATTAATAAAATAATTTATAAAACAGTCTTATAATCTGATAATCTGTCTTTGATAATTCCAATCTCATTAACTAGAATATTGGATAATTTTTTTCTGTGTATAATATATAATGTAAATGTTAGTTTTTCCCAATGTATAATCTAGCCATGACATTCATTATGCGAAGTGTGATTTTATACCTATTTTTCTTTATTATAGATTAAATTTGTGTGACCAATTTAGTGTGATTCATCTCCTTTTAGCTTTAATGCATTGAATACATTTAATGTGGGATACTTTGGCATTAATTTATTGTGGAGCTTTTTGTTTCTTTTTCTTTATAAGCCATTATAAGCTATATCTTTTTAACTGACAGCTCCTTCTTTCCCTCGCTTCTTCTCCCTCTCTCCCTGTCACCTTTCCTTTCTCTTCTCCCCCTTTCTTCCCTCCTCCTTTCTCTCCCTCTCTCCTTTCCCTCTCTCTTTTTCTGAATAACTTAATTTAGGATCCAAATGAAATGATGGGAAAGAGGATAAACACAAAACCGAATGCATAACCCTTGGTGCTTAAGTGATTATATGATTGCTACTTGAGTTAACTCTCCTTGTCTATCTTCTTTTTGGGATTATAACTCTCTACTTGTCTTACAGAGTTGTTGAATATTTATGTGAAATAAGGTCAGGGCTCCTGGCAAGGCATCAGCTCAGATGTCTTAGCTAGGGTTTTTATTGTTGTGAATAGAAACTATGACCACAGCAACTTTTAATAAGGAAAACCTTTAGTTGGGGCTGATTTACAGTTTCAGAGGCTTAGTCCATTATTATCATGGTAGGAAGCATGGTGGTGTGCAGGCAGACATGGTTCTGGAGAAGGAGCCGATATATGCCTGGATCTGCTAGCAGGTATCAGAAAGAAAGAGTGACACTGGTTGGGCTTGAGCTTCTGAAACTTCAACGCCACCATCTTTACACAATCTTTAACAAGGCCACACTTACTCCAAATGAACACGCCTCCTAATAGTGCTGGTTCTTATGTGCCTATGGGGCGTTTTCATTGGAACTACCACAGTAGGCACTAGCTTCAGAAGCTGCCTTCTGCGCCCAAGCACCAATTCTGAAACTTGCCAGCTCTCTGTATTTGCAAAATTTAATGAATCTTTTCATCATTAATGTTGTCTCTCAAAATAAACCAAGAATAGCATATACTTCATATAATTTTACATAATAAATGGGGAAAATTAGAAGCAAACACTTTTATCACCTCGCATATAGTGAGAGTTAAGAAAATATTAGCTATTTTTATTTTTTGCAGATTCCCATATCTTGATGATTTAGTTGTAGTGATTAGGAAACAGGTCTTTGTCCTGTCCTGCTTTTAACTCCACTGGCAATTACCTTTGATGTTTTTCAAGTGAATAACAGAATAATGTGTTACTCTTCCCTCGGTAAATCCAATTGCAGAATATTTTCAGCAAATATTTACATTTTTCTCATTTTGTTAATGAATTTAAATTATTCCTTCATGTGTGTATGTGCATGTACATATATGTAGATGTTCATGAATATGTATATATAATAATATATATTATATATAATATAATATATATAATATGAATATATTTGGAGGCTGAAGGACAACCTTGGTGCCTCATAAGTAAACAGTTGTTGGATGTAGGGTGCTCTGTCAGCTCCTATCCACCTGTGCAGACATTCCTTCATTCACTCAATTTATTCTTTTGGAGAAAAAATATGGCACCAATATGATACTTCTATTGTTGAAAATAAAAAAAAATTCCCTTGACTTTTGAATTTCAACATTATTATCAAGTTCTATATTCTTTTCTTAGAATGTAGGGTCTCTTTTGATCTATAGATGAACATATCATTACACACACACACACACACACACACACACACACACACACACACACACATTACATTATCCATGACTTTATCAACTTTTCTTTTATATCATACTTTAAGTGCTCTGGCTCTGTCATTGAGACATTCAATACTCACAACACCTGTACATGTCTATAATTCTCATCTAATCAGAAACATTTATATAAAGAATTATGAATTTCTTATATTCCAGAAGAAGAGTATAAAACTTGAGACTATTATTAAACAAGGACAGAGTTTCCTCTGTGCCTTTACCTGTTCATTCTAAATACAATAAATCTGGCCACTAAATATACAAACAGTGAGGAGACAATATGCAAATATAGATCTTCAACAAACAGCCTCAGAAGACAACATCTCACTCACCCTAGCAGCCAGCCTACTGTCTATAATTCAGATGTGAAGGTAGTCACATTACTCCCTTTAGGAACCAAGCCAAACAGCAGTCTTCCATAATGTCAGATGTGCACAGCCAGGTCTTGACCAATAAGTTAAATTTTCTCTAATCTTTGTCCATGTTTCTGCTGTAGAACCAAATAGAAGACATTACACCTAGTCAGCTCCACTGGTTGTCCTCCATCTAGGCAACTTCCTCAGGCCCAGGTAACATATAGAATCCCTCCTTTGCCTCTTCCTACTCCCTTGACTGCCTTCAAGACTCTGCCTAAACAAAATGAAAGGAACTGGCTCTCTTGGGATAGTGAGCCTTGAAAACTCTTTGCTATTTTAATCATATTTGTATCCTTTTAGCATTGGTTATACTGTCTGCTTGGTTTAGCCTTATTGAAGTCCTAGGTATTTTAGGGAATCTTTTCATTTTTTAACTTTCTTTTTATTTATTCTTTGTGTCTTTCACATCATGCATCTCATTCCCATTTATTTCCCCATCTCTTCATATCTGCTCTCTGCCCTCGCAGCCTCAACCCCCCAAATAAAATAAAATTTAAGAGAAAAAAAAAGGGAAAAAAATCAGTCTCAACTTGCAAATGTTTATTGCAAAGAGTCACTGGTCTGGTTCAAGGCCTCTGGTTTCTGCTATATTATCAATGCTGGGCCCTCACTGGGACTCCTCTTGGATATCCTGTTGTTACCCTGTGTCATGGAGATCCTGCAGCTTTGCGTCTTCATGTGCTCCAGCAGATCCTAGATAGGGTGGGATAAGTCATAACCCTGGTTCTGGGCCTGGGTAGTTGCAGGGTTGGTCTCCCTCCAACTCTCCTCTGTCCTCACTACCTGAATGAGTTCTCCAGCATTTCCCTAGCTAGTTCACCCCTTGCAGCAATGAGCTAGGGGAGGGCCAGTTCTCCTGTTTTCACATCCACAGGGAAGGCTCTCCCAAACCTACACTATCAGGGACAGATCTACTGTGTTGCCCAGGCTAGGCGCAGAGGCTACTCTTCTAAGTGCTACAGCTGGTGTGGGGCAGGGCCAGCTCTTATAAACTCAGGGCCAGCTCTCCCACTTGCCATAGACAGTGAGGGGCAGGGGAGCATCTCTCCCCTGCCCATACCACCATAAGAGAGGCGAGGGGCAGGCCGAGACATTCCATGCTCATGTTCTGAGGTCTGGTTTACTCACATTCCAGTCAACAGGGTCAACTCTACTGTGATGCCCAGGCGAGATGCAGGACTCATTTTCCCAACTACTGTAGCTGGTAAGGAGGAGGGTCAACGCCCTTGCCCACCACAGGGGGCAGGGCATCTTTCCCTCACCCTCACCATCACCACCACATGGCAGAAAAAGGAGTTACCACCAGCTATCCCATTCTCATACCCTCAGGGCCAGCTCACCCACACCTCTGCCAACAGGGCCAGCTCTACTCTGCTGCCCAGGCAAGGTGCAGGGGCTACTCTCCTGAGTGCTGCAGCTGGTGAGGAGTAGGGGCAGCTCTCCTGCTCTTATGACCTTAGGGCCAGTTCTCCCACCCACCTCAGGAATAGAGGGGGAGAGGGAGGACATCTTTCTTTCTCTCTCTTTTTTTACATTAAATTTTTTTTAAATATATTTTTTATTTTATCATTAACTTGATTTCACATATCAGCCATGGATTCCCTCATCCTCCCTCCTCCTCCCCAGCCCTCCCCTCCAGTTCACCCCTCACTCCCACCTTTTCCAAGGCAAGGTCTCCCCTTGGGAGTCAGCCCAGCCTGGCAGACTCAGCCAAGGCAGGTCCAGTCCCCTCCTCCCTACACCAAGACTGAGCAAAGTGTGCCAGCATAGGCTCCAGGCTCCAAAATGTCAGCACATGCACCAAGGACAGGTCCTGGCTCCACTGCCTGGGGGTCTCCCAAACAGTTCAAGTTAATCAACTGTCCCACTTATCCAGAGGGCTGGGTCTGGTTCCATGGGGGTTCCTCAGCCATTGGTTCACAGTTCATGTGTTTCCACTAGTTTGGGTATTTGTCCCTGTACTTTTTCCAATCATGGTCTCAATATCTCTCCTCTCTCTTACTGATTGGACTCCCAGAGCTCCACCTGGGGCTCTGCCATGGATCTCTGCATCTGCTTCCATCAGATACTGAATGAGAGTTCTATCATGACAGCCAGGGTGTTTGGCCATCTGATTTTTTTAAATTTATTTTACATACCAACCACAAATCCTCCCATACTTCCTCCCACTTCTCCCTCATCTTCCTCCCTATCCCTTCTCCCTGCCTCCAACAGGGCCAGTTCTCCCATGAGGGGACAGCCAAACCTGGTATATTCAGTTGAGGCAGGACCAAGTCCCTCCCCGCTATATAAAGGGTGAGCAAGGTGTCCTGCCATAGGTAATGGGATCCAGAAAGCCAGCTCATGCACCAGGGATAGATCCAGATCCCATTGCCAGGGGCCTCCCAAACAGACCCAGCTACACAACTGTTTCCTGTATGCAGAGGGTCTGTCTAGTCTGGTCTCATGCAGGTTCTACATGTTGGTCTAAAGTTTGTGAGTTCCTTTGAGCTTGGTTCAATTGTCTCTGTAGACTTCCCCATTATGATTCTGACCCCCACCCCTGTTCATACAATCCCCCTTTCCTCTCTTTGACTAAACTCCCAAAGCTCGACCTGGTGCTTAGTTGTAGATTTCTGCATCTGCCTTCATCAGTTACTGGATGAAAGCTCTATGATGGCAGTTAGGGTAGTCACCAATCTCATTATCAAGGTAGGCCAGTTCAGGAACCCTCACCATTATTGCTAGTAGTCTAATCTGGGGTTGTACTTGTGGATTTTTAGGAATGCCCCTAGGACCTGGTTTCTCCCTTACCCCATAGTCTCCCTCTATCAAGATTTCTCTTTCATTTTCTCCCACGCTGTCCCTCCCCCAGCTCAATCATCCTATTCTCTCATGTTCTGATCCCCCACCCTCTCCCCTCTATTGCCCCCCAGTCCTAAATTGATTCATGGGGATCTCCTCTGTTTCCCTTCCCAAGGTTATCTGTATGTCCCTCTTAGGGTCCTCTTTGTTTCCTAGCTTCTCTTGAGCTGTGGGTTGTAATGTGATTATTCTTTGCTTTACCTCTAGTATCCACTTATAAGTGAGTACATACCATGTTTGTCTTTCTGAGTCTAGGTGACCTCACTCAGGATGATATTTTATAGTTCATCCATTTGCCTGAAAATTTCACGATGTCATTAATTTTTATAGCTGAGTAATATTCCATTGTGTAAATGTATCACATTTTCTTTACCAATTCTTTGGTTGAGAGGTATCTAGGTTGTTTCCAGGTTCTGGCTATTATGAATAATGCTGCTATGAACATAGTTGAACAAGTGCCTTGTGGTATGATTGAGCATCCCTTGGGTATATATGCCTAAGAGTGGTATCATTGAATCTTGAGGAAGATTGATTCCCAATTTTCTGAGAAACTGATTTCCAAAGTGGCTGTACAAGTTTGCACTCTCACCAACAGTGGAGGAGTGTTCCCCTTGTTCCACATCTTCTCCAACATAAGCTGTCATCAGTGTTTTTGATCTTAGCCACTCTGACAGGTGTAAGATGGTATCTCAGAGTCGTTTTGGTTTGCATTTCCCTGATGACTGAGCAATCCCTTAAATGTCTTTCAGCCACTTGAGATTCTTCTGTTGAGATCTGTAGCCCATTTTTTAATTGGATTGTTGGATGTTTTTCTGTCTAGTTTCTTGAGTTCTTTATAAAGTTTGGAGGTTAGCCTTCTGTCAGATGTGGGGTTGGTGAAGATCTCCCATTCTGCAGGCTGTCATTTCTGTCTTATTTACTGTGTCCTTTGCCTTACAGAAGCTTCTTATTTTCAGGAGGTCCCATTTATTAATTGTTGTTCTCAGTGTCTGTGCTACTGGTGTTATATTTAGGAAGTGGTCTCATGTGCCAAGGGCATCTTTCTCTTACTCTCACCACTGGTACCAGAGCTGAGGGAGGTGGACCAGCTATGCCCCTCTCATGTCCTCAGGGTTGCCTCACCCATGCCCCTGTATACCGGGTCAACTCTCCTGTGGTGCCCAGGTGAGGCAGAGGTTCATTTTCCCTAGTGCTGCAGCTGGTGAGGGGTTGGGTCAGGTCTCCCACCTGCTGTGGGTAGCTAGGGATGAGGGGAGGCATCTTTCCCTCACCACATGGCAGACACAACTTACTCTCCCATTCTCATGACCTCAGGGCCAGCTCTATTGTGCTGCCCTGTGAGGTGTAGGATCCTCTCTCCTGAGTACTTCAGCTGGTGAGGGGCAGGACCAATTCTCTCTAGTGTTGCAGCCAGTTGGGAGCCACCTCTATATGGCCCTATCCTCTCAGGCTTCAGTGGTATCAGGAGCCAAGGACATCAACACAAACCATGAACCCACATATGGGCCCTTGCAGCAGCTCAGGCTGGGACATTACCATGACCTGGGTGACAATCAAGCCACCCACATCAGTCTTTTCCTCACCACTTTCACTTCTTCAGATATGCCTCTGTCCACAGGGAATGAACCATTCTCTCTCTTTCTCCCTCTCTCCTATCATATCATATCATATCATATCATATCATAGCATAGCATAGCATTGCAATCATATCATATCATATCATATCATATCATATCATATCATATCATATCATATCATCATATCATATCATATCATATCATATCAATCATATCATATCATATCATATATCATATCAATCATCATCATATCATATCATATATCATATAATATCATATCATACCATACCATATCATATGTTTGCTCATCATAATAGTGCTTGTTTGCCCAGCACCACAAGGTGCCAGGTGGGCCCTTGTGGAGCCAGGGTTGGTCCACCCTGGGTCTACCTATATGTGAGTCTCCTTGTTCTGCTCAGTCTGTCATGGCATTGGGCAGGCCCCTGCTTCCTCTTCAGAGCCCTTTTAGAAAACCTTTAAAAGGATATTCTATGGGCTTGGGTGATGGTGGCTCAGGATGCACCATTGGTTTTGTTCCAGCACCACAAAAACCCAGGTGAGGTGGTGCAAGTTTGTACTTCCAGCAAACAAGGACTGCATGAGACCCCATCTCATTAAAATTTATGTATGATGAATATATTGGCAGCATGGAGAAATTATCTTTTCCAACCAAATGAAAATACTACCTGCATGGCAGGGCAAAGCAAGGTAGCCAGGAAGAGGTGAACTTCAAGATGCTGGCAGAGAGTTGGACAGTAGGTGTAAAGTGTGATATTTTCCTACCTATTCTAATGAAAGCTGGTCATGGTGTCCTGTTTTAGAGATCAGCACTAAGGCTGCCTAGTCCATGCCTATTCATCTTGTGTGTATAGAAATCTCTTATAAGCTATGTAAATTCTCCTTATCTATAATTTATAAAGTTGGTCACTTAGGAAACTTTCTATTATGTGCATGTGAACTTGTGTGTGTGTGTGTGTGTGTGTGTGTGTGTGTGTGTGTGTGTGTGTGTGTTGATGCTACAGGCTTCAAGTGCATGGAGAGGGTAGTTCTGCAATTTCCTAATGGATGTTCAGTTTGAGAACAATCATGTGGCTTGAGTTGTGTCCAGCCACCGTAGTAGGAAGACTGTGTGCTAGTTATCGCCATTCCATCAATTCCATCATAGACATAGACATCCATCATTTTAGTGATAAGTTCAAGTTTATAGACATTGATTTGAAGCAATTTATATGCTTCACTAAAGACTCACAGTCCTGGAACTGGCCACTGTGGAGGCTGTAAGGAAGACTTTATGTGAATGTCTGTGAGGTGTTTGAGGTCATCATAAATGCTAGAAATAGAAATAATTCAATCATCAACCTTAATCATATCCTCTAATTGTCTAGCTTTCAGTTTCCCTGTCTCTGCTAAGTAATTCCCATTTGAGAGTTTATGGAGAACAGCTGCTTCTATTGTAGAAGCAAATACCAGAAACACTTTCCCAAGAAAGTTTGCTTGTCCATGGGAAATGTTCATCCTGGAGCTGAATGCACAGATACCTTACAAGCAGTGGCTTTTATAATCCAGACCTTGCCAAAGAGAGTGTTGCTTCACACTTGAGAGGATCCTAGGTTGCCAAAGCTTCACTCTGGCTACCAAACAGATGAGCTGGCACACGGTGTGTACTAAGTTTG
This sequence comes from Peromyscus maniculatus bairdii, assembly GCF_049852395.1. NCBI lineage: Eukaryota > Metazoa > Chordata > Mammalia > Rodentia > Cricetidae > Peromyscus > Peromyscus maniculatus. Next base: position 65,468,761 of record NC_134868.1, on the reverse strand, counting down.
CTTACCTTAACTTTAGAAGCTGGAAAACATAACATTTGACTCATTCCCTTCCTCCATCTTGTGTCCTCTCTGCAAACAGATAAGCACTACATCTGGGTATTATTGGACCATTATTTTTGTGTAGTGTCAAACTATAAACAACATTATTATGTACAAATAAGTCAATATATTAAAAAAGTTATCAATATAAATAATGTTCAGTAAGAAATGTAAAGAACAAGAAGAAATCATAAGTGTTGTGTGGGTTGATGTTTATACCAAGCTTATACTTATACCAGTAGAATCCCAAGGAAGTAGGGTTAGTACGCTGAACATATATGTTGTCTAATAACATTCCATACTCTCTTCTGTGAAGAAATGGACCATCACCATCTCCATATAAAATCGGTCAGTTATTTAGTCAGTTTGCTGTTTCCTCCCTCTTGTCTTCTTTTAAGTATTATACTTTCTATTAAGCTCTGCAATCTGTTTATATAAAGTCCTATCTTAAAGGGCTGAGAACATGTTGGAGGATGATATGAATCTGTATCATACAACTCATCAGTCTAGCTCCTCCATTTCCCTTTTAAGATTCAGAACATATCAGGCACAATAGTAAAAACTGTAATCCCAGCACTTAGCTGAGGCAGGAATGTAGCTAGAGTTTTCCTGCCTTGCCCACAGTCAGGACAAATCTCTGTCACCCGCCAGTCCCACAGCTGCTCAGACCTAACCAAGTAAACACAGAGACTTATATTGCTTACAAACTGTATGGCCGTGGCAGGCTTCTTGCTAACTGTTCTTATAGCTTAAATTAATCCATTTCCATAAATCTATACCTTGCCATGTGGCTTGTGGCTTACCGGTGTCTTCACATGCAGCTTGTCATGGTGGCAGCTGGCAGTTTCTCTGACTCAGCCTCCCACTTCCCAGAATTCTCCTCCTTGTCCTGCCTATATTTTCTCCTGCCTGGCCACTGGCCAATCAGTGTTTTATTTATTGACCAATCAGAGCAACAGATTTGATATACAGACCATCCCACAGCACAGGAAGATTGCTCTGAGAAGTCTTGCTATGCTACATAGACTCAAAACGAAAACAGAAACGAAAACAAAAACAAAACACTTGAAACAAGCCTTACAGAATGAGATTCTAGGGATGCTGTGAAGAAGCAAAGGGAGGTCCAGTGTTAATGGTTGTGCTTTAGGTCAGCCTCATACTGGCTAATTTGCTTGTATTTCCTGATTTAAACTTCACTGTAGTTAATGACAAGTATCATCTCTGTTTCATGTGTGAGGGAACTGCAATTCAGAGAATTTGTTTATCTTGTTTAACATTAAACAGCGAATGAATTCACAGGCTGAAATTCAGGCTGATCTTATTCCAAATCAGATCATCCAATGACCGCATCTTACCTCTTTCAATTTTCAGTAATCCTGGGCAAAAGTTTATAAATTCCCATTCTGCCCCAACTGAGCAGTAAAAAAAAAAATAAGAAAGGATCCAACTATATTAGTATGAAAAGTTTGTAGAAAACAAATGGCCACCTCTCACTGTCTGTGTGGCATGAGTGTTCAAGTCCAGCTCTGGGAGGCTCATCATCCACATAAATTTAAAAAGATCTTCCTACACCCTCCAAGGTTGAAGAGAGTAGTTTTCCACAGTGGTAGTAAAGAGATGAGATTAAACTATTATCAGGTGAAACCACATTCAAGCTGGATTTCAAAATATTTCTGCTTTCAGAAGGCTCCCCTTGAGGAAAGGGGGCTACAAATTTCTTAAATAAATAATAATAATATTCCATTCCATGTATGTATCACAGAGAGATTACTGTGCCAAACTGGCACTTAGAAAATGAGAAAAGTCAAAACAAATCAACTGCCTAATCCATACTGGATCATGACAAATTGATTTGGAAATCCTCTTTTCCCCTATCAGGTGCTGCTCCTGGGATGGATTGTTCCACATTTTTCATGCTGGCTTCCGAGGCCTTTGACTCATGTTATTGAGAGAAGAAAGGCATCTTAGTAGTTCTAGAATGTATATGACAGGATGCTTTAAAATAAATTTTTATCATCCCTCCCTTGAATTGATATTTTATGTTGCTTCAAAGAGAGTCCTGGATTCATCAACTTTTTAAGCTGGGAAAAATACTGCAAGTATCTATAACTGTTTCCATCCTCATCTATTTTATTATTATTTCATTCTGAATACCTAAAACAAAAGTATCTGCTTTGAAATTATACAGAGTTCTAATGACTGCTATCAATTACTCCTGAAGGGATACTTGAATTACTCTTGATGGATTCGAAAAGAACTTGCTAGAAATGTTTCCTGACCTAGCAAATTAATATTTACTGTTAATATTTATGACCACATTTTTAGTTATTTTCCTATATTATTCTTAATCAAGTGCTTTCTTATAGACTTAAAAATAGATAACATGAGCTGGTTGGTGGTGGCACACACCTTTAATCCCAGGTGTCAGGAGGCAGAAGCAGGCTGATTCCTGTGAGTTTGAGGCCAGCCTGGTCTACAGAGATTTCCAGGACAGCTAAGACTACACAGAGAAACCTTGTCTTGAAGATAACATGAAAAAGCACACTCCCTGTGGTATATTCAACCATGATATGAAATTCACAACTACAGTACAAAGTAAATGCTATTTTCCACATATCATCACTAACAGAACCAACAAACAAATTCAGTAACATGCCCATAATTATGGGTGATATGTGATTCCAGGCAGTCTGATTAGATAGTTCATGCTGTAATTCCATTATAAATCACCAAAGAAGCTCTGAATTCTCTTTTCAAACTACAAATGCATTTTAGACAGTTGTGGTGTTCCCCTTTCCTTGTTTGCTAATTGAAAGGGGACTCAGGTTATGTATTTCTAAGGGATGAATTGTTGTTTTTCAGCATATTGTCACTTTTAGGATCACTGAGGTGGTACTAAATCATAGTTACATCACCAATACTTGGATGTAGTAATTCGGGGCTGGAAATGATTGACAAGGGATGAAGTTTCAATTTCTTGGCTCTTTCTCCTTCTAAACAGTTATGTTATGACAGGCCAATGCCAACCTAGTTTACTTCAGCTAAGATTATCTCAGTGCTGCCTTTCTGTCCATGGCAGTGATGTTGGGATGGATCTTATAGGAATTCCTCATGCCTGTACTATGCAGGAAGATAGGACCACCACTTGCTATGTGAGGAAGAATATTAGTCTGTACCTGAATATTTATGCCAGTGGCTTCAGGTTGGTTATAGCCGATAGATGTTTTCAATTTGGCCATCTTTTTGTTCCATTTGTTCCAGATGTTTCAATTTGGCCATCATTTGTCCCATTATTTGAAAATTAGCTTCAAGTGGTGAATGTTAGAAGTGGGTGTTAATAGAGACTCAGAATTCACATTTAAGGGGAGATCTAGTGACATTGCTTCTCAAGTGTTTTTAGCAATAAGGAATTCTACTTGAAGGCTTCTGTGCTGCTGAGGAATCAATTGTTCTCACCATCCTCACTCCATTCATGTGTCAATCACCTACCACCCCCATACCCAATCTATTATACTTTTTTATATTTAGGGGGAACTTCCTAGAATTTGATTTTGTGACTCTGAGGCAAAATTTTATGATTCCTATTTTTGTGATAAAGAGAGCTTTGTCATAGTCTTAGTCAATTTTGCTATGCTATGCTGATATTTCAAAGTAAAAGATGTGTGAACTAGCAGAACGAATGTGGATTTTTGCTGTTGGATGCATCTGGGCTTAAATTTGAACCCTGTAAATTTCTGGTTTTATAACTTCCACTGACCACTGTATTAAGACATATCTTTGCCAAAAAAACACAGAGACACACTTGAAACAAAAGAAAGTCTTTACTTTTGCCAGTTAGCCTCGGGCTGAACAGGAAACTTGCTCAAGTCATGCCTTTTTTTTTAATGAAACAAAACAAAACAAAACAAAAAACCCCCCCAAAACAAAAAATAACCTAAAACTCTCCAAACCCAACCAATGAACCAACAAACCAAAAAACACACCCTAGTTTGACACACTTCAATTAGCAAGAACAGTTAGCAATAAGTAAGCAATGAGTGGAGCTACAGAAGACAGGAAAGCAAGGTTAGTACATTTAGAAACTTTCCTAGAACTATGGACTATGATGGGTTAGATCTTTGTTCTCGTTTGGCACGGGTTGGGGTCTACATGCTGTGGTCAGAATGGTGCCTCTAATGTGGCATCAGTTGAGCTAAGATCTAGGGTCCTATTACATTCTTCACTGTGTCTATGTGTATGAGTCAAATTGTGGCCTCAGCACGAGACAGGGAGTTATATCTTCCTCTTAGTACTAACAATTCAACAAAATTCAGTCTCTTTCTTACATAGTTAAGTAGGCAGTTGAGCAAGCCTTCCTAATGTGGATACATTGAATAACTCTCCTTTTTCTTCTTTCCGCTGTTAAAAAGTGAAACATAGAAACAAGGATATAAACTTTTCAGTTATGTTTACCTACTGATCTGTATTTAATGATATTTTCCTTTATAACAGTTGTGGCACATAACCCGTTATTACTTTTAATGATGTGCATACAGTTTTCCTTTATATTGTATCAAATTAAAACCAAGTTACATTATAACCTATATAATCATTACTTTTATTATTTGCATAAAATTTAATAGAGTATGGATAGTATTCTTAACCAACCCATTATGGAATATATATATGTATATATATGTATATATATGTATATATATATGTAGTTGTATATTTATACTTATGCACATAAGATGTTTGAAAATTATAAAAGCAATTCTAATAGTTAACAGTTCTATTTGTATTGGTTTCTATATATTTAAGCATTTTTAAGCCAAAGGAGATATATTTTACAATAAAAAATATTTTAAGAAGCTTTAATACATGTGATGAAATCAAGTACCTGTATATTTGTGCCATATTTCATCACCAATGTTTTTATTTGCCAATTTAGTAGTACTTTTAAAACCATAGTTTTACAGTATTAAAAGTGTTTCTGGCTTGGAGTGGTGACGAATGTCTACAATCCCAGCATCATAGAGACTGAAGTGTGAGAACCATGATTTTTGAGGTCAACCAGGGCTACACACAAATTAAGTTCCCGGCCAGAGTGGCCTGCAGTGTATGATCCTGTCTCAAAGCCCTAATAACATCACTAACAAAAGAATGCTGTATATTTAATTGGAGAAATTTTTGCTATAGACATTAATTAATGTTTTTGGTGTTTTAGTCTTTAAAACTTACCTTTTATTTACTATTAGTACTTTTTCTTAGAATTGAGGTAATCCCATTACCCTCATTCCATAGTTACAAAAGAATTCAAGTACCAATGGAATTTAGTTGGATAAAGAGAAACCAGTGCTCTGACACCTTCCATTTGGCATATGTGTTGCCAAAGCGAACATAACAACCTCCATTTGGAAACTGCAAAGGAGTCCACACATGGGTACAGCTTGCCAGCTCTAATATCAGTAGAAACTCAGTTTGTAGACACTTTATTACCATGTTCTGGCAGAAGAGACTTACTCTGCCATTGGCTGTCAAATAATCCAGAATAGGGCATGTCTCTATTAGTTCCCAAACTTCTAGTCCCCTCTGTCAGGGACAGGAGAGGAGGCTCCTTCCTATTTCCTTGCCAGAGATACAAGCTTAAGAGATTGAAGAGAAGCTAAATGGAACAGGAATAAAAGCCAAGGAAATGCACAATGATCAGACAATATGACCAACATGTAAGTACAGGGATTCAGATGAACTGAGCCCAAGAGCAAAGAAACTCAACTTGGACTAGAGTTTTAAGCATACAAAAAGAGCTCCTATGCATTGTGGGAAGCTGGGGACTGTGGTTAATCTCCATGGTATTTGGCTAGTATGTGTTTTCTTCCCAACTCCTATCATTTACATTATTTTCTTAGTGTGGACCTGTTTCTCAAGAATTCAATAAGTTGAATGCTTCTTCTTTCCCTCCACAGAGGAGAATGGCCCAATTGAAGAAGTCCTTGGGACTTCTTTGGGTAGAATGGGAAAATCTCCCCTTTCTCTGGGATCTACAGTTATAACAACTGTGTAAGCCTAGGATAAATGGAAGCCATCTTACCTGTCACAAATGCAGGTGGCATAATAGACTGTAAAGTAGTTCTTTTTTTGGATTCTTTTAAGCCATGAAACTTATGAAGCACTCCCAAATACAGGAACTAGATACTTCTGGACTCTGTCCTGATTATTCTGTGTGTGTGTGTGTGTGCGTGTGTGTGTGTGTGTGTGTGTGTGTGTGTGTGTGTGTGTGTGTGTGTATGCGTGTGCATATTTGTATGTGTGCATGTGTATGTGAAGGCTAAAGGTAGACTAGTTATCTCCCTCAATTTCTCAACACTGTATTTATTAGATTTTAGAATACTTCTTATTCATTCTATGACAATTTTATACATGTTATTGTATATCTTAAATGTATTCAACCCAAATCTTTCCTCAAAATCTCTCTGGGACCATCCTATAATGTGCCTTCTCACCACTACCACATTCTCTTCCTTTTTTTCTTAATCATCTACTGAGCCAAATCAGTACTGACTGCATTTACATGGATGTGGGGTCATGCACAGGAGCCTGGCCAGCCTATCACCAACCACACTGTAAAGGGAAAATCACTCTCCCTCTACCAGCAATCATTAATTGCCAAAAGATCCTTAGCTAAGGATGAAACCCCACATGCTCCTTGATCATCCCTGCTAGAATGTTAATTGGACTGATCTTGTGCAGGTAACCATAACTGTCATGACCTCAAGAGTGAAATACTGTGTCCTGTTAACAAAATGTCACACTCTTTTTTTTTTATTTTACAATACTATTCAATTCTATATAATAGCCACAGATCCCTTGTTCTCTCCCTTCCTGCCCCCTCCCCTTCCCCCCAGCCCACCCCCCATTCCCACCTCCTCTAGATCAAGGTCTCCCCTGAGGACTGGGATTGACCTGATAGACTCAGTCCAGGCAGGTCCAGTCCCCTCCTCCCAGATTGAGCCAAGTGTCCCTGCATAAGTCCCAGGTTTCAAACAGCTAACTCATGCAACAAGCCCAGGACCTGGTACCACTGCCTAAATGCCTCCCAAACAGATCAAGCCAATCAACTGTCTCGCCTATTCAGAGGGGAGGGGAGGGAGGGGAGGAGAGGGGAGGGGAGGGAAGGGAAGGGGAGGAGAGGAGAGGGGAGGAGAGGAGAGGACAGGAGGACAGGAGAGGACAGGAGAGGAGAGGAGGGGAGGGGAGGAGAGGGGAGGGGAGGGGAGGAGAGGGGAGGGAGGGGAGAGGAGGGGAGGGAGGGGAGGGGAGGGGAGGAGGAGGGGAGGGGAGGAGGAGGGGAGGGGAGGGGAGGGGAGGAGAGGGGAGGGGAGGAAGAAATATCTCTTCTGTAGTAACCTGGACAAAAAGACTGAGACATTTCTTTTTTTTTTTCTTTTATTTTATTTTACAATACCATTCAGTTCTACATATCAGCCACAGATTCCCTTGTTCTCCCCCCTCCTGCCCCCCCTCCCCTTCCCCCCAGCCCATCCCCCATTCCTACCTCCTCCAGGGCAAAGCCTCCCCCGAGGACTGAGATCAACCTGGTAGACTCAGTCCAGGCAGGTCCAGTCCCCTCCTCTCAGACTGAGCCAAGCGTCCCTGCATAAGCTCCAGGTTTCAAACAGCCAACTCAAGCAATGAGCACAGGACCCAGTCCCACTGCCTAGATGCCTCCCAAACAGATCAAGGCAATCAACTGTCTCACCTCTTCAGAGGGCCTGATCCAGTTGGGGGCCCCTCAGCCTTTGTTTCATAGTTCATGTGTTTCCATTCGTTTGGTTATTTGTCCCTGTGCTTTATCCAACCTTGGTTTCCACAATTCTTGCTCATATAAGCCCTCCTCTTTCTCACTAATTAGACTCCCAGCGCTCCACCCAGGGCCTAGCCATGGATGTCTGCATCCAGATTCCTCAGTCCTTGGATGGAGTTTCTGGCCCAACTATTAGGGTGTTTGGCCATCCCATCACCAGAGTAGGTCAGTCCCAGCTGTCTCTCGTCCATTGCCAGCAGTCTTTTGTGGGGGTATTTTTGTGGATTTCTGTGAGCCTCTTTAGTGCTTTGTTTCTTCCTTTTCTCATGTGGTCTTCCTTTACCATGGTCTCCTATTCCTTGTTCTCCCTCTCTGTTCTTGATCCAGGTGGGATCTCCTGTTCTCTTTCCCTCCCCCATTGCCCTTCATTGCTCCCACTCATGACCAGGGTGTTCATGTAGATCTCATCCATTTCTCTGTGTCTTTCTTGGGCTCAGCCGTTAAAGGCTAGGCTCACAACCAAAAATATAAGAGATGTCACACTCTTATGTCCATCTTCTATATTCTTTCTGTTCTCTCTTCTCTGATGTTCTTTGAGACTTGTGTGGAATTCATTTCATATAACTGTCCCATTGAAGACTGAGTACTCAATAGTCACTTATTCTCACACTTTGAACAGCTGTGATTCTCTGTATTCAACTGTTGCCCACTGATAAAAGAAGCCTAAGTGACATGCTAATCTATGGTTATAAATGTAAATATTTAGAAAATAGTTCTACAACATTTCCATTTAACAAAACAAAATTAATGATTCCTCTCCATCCTGTTGTGGGATATTATTTTAAGATGTGTTACATTTATTTATGCTCTGGAACATTTATTTAATGATGTACCAATAGGGGTGGGAACTCCAAATCACCCATTGTCTTCATTTTGAACAGTTGTATATCTCTGAAATGGTCTGCTGAAAAATACACTTTTTTAATGAGGGGCAAGAACTATACTTATATGTGGGGGATTGCAGTTCCCAAGGATTTGTGATGCTTGCTTTCAATCATCTTTATTTGCTTTCAAAGCTTAACATAGGGTTGGGTTTAAATCAGATACACACACACACACACACACACACACACACACACACACACACACATATATATATATATATATATATATATATATATATTCCTAAATATGTAAATAAAATCTGATCAGTTCCATTTTATTTAGGTCTAAAGAAAAATGAAATTATGAAATGCAAAGAGAAATGGATGGATCTGGAAAGTATTATATTAGGAAAGGTAATCCATATTCAGAAAGACTAACATCATATTTTCCTTTACTATAGATACTAGTGTGCACACGCACACACATATGAACACACACACACACACAAATATGGGTATGGGTCACAAAACTAGAAAGGAGACCACAAAAGGGAAAATAAGGTGTTGAAGAAGAGGTAAGGGGACAACAGACCAGAGAATACTTGCAGCATGAAGCAGAAAAGGGTCCAATTGGGACAGGGAGATGGAGAGAAATGAGAGCAGGAGCAACAAAATCATAATGTTTGAAAATATCATAACCAAACAATATTTAGTGTGCTAACCGTAAAAACAATTTTTTAAAGAAAATGATACAGCTTTCCTGTGAAAATGTATTCAAGATCTGGATCCATCTGGATCCAATGTATCTGTACAGCTCTGGCTATGCTGAGCTACTGGCACTGGTTCTGGATTGCCTCCTTAAAATTCCTTTGTTAACAGCTTTGTTCTCTTCACTGTTCTCAACATAGCAGCCAGAACAGCCCTCATAAAATAGGAATCACTTGTCACCCTCCACTGAACAGGACAAAAGATGATGTTCTTATGATGTCTTATGAGGCCCTACAAAATTACTTCCCTTTCCCTGTAATTGGACATTTCTCATCCTGACCACCTGGTCCCAAAGAACTGACTCAGAGACTGAATATGAATTATAAATGCTCAGCCAATAGCTCAGGCTTGTTACTAGCTAACTCTTATATTTAAATTAACCCATTTCTATTAATCTATGTTTTACCATGTGGCTCCTAGCTTTACCTTTTCATCTAGCATGTCTTGCTTCCTGGGAGGCTGGCTGGTTGGTGTCTTTTCTGACTCCAACCCTCCTTCTTCCCATCATTCTCAGTTTGGCTTTCCCACCTAACTTCCTGCCCAGCTATTGGCCTGTCAGCTTTTTATTAACCAATGATGGTAATACATATTCCTAATGTAGAAAAGGATTTCCCCCTTTTGTCTAATTAAAAAGAAAGTTTTTAACCTTAATATAGTAAAACTATATACAACAAGAACAGTTAAGTAAGAATTACAGTAACAATACCCAATCTATTTGCATTTGGTAAAATTAGAGAAAATACTCTATTTTTTTATCTTATCTTGGTGAGTCTAAAGTTTTATATGCAATTTACCTTTTTATCATAACTACAAAAAACTATAACTATCTAATCTTCAACTCTATCAAAGATCCCAGAAGGGTGAAATGTTCAGGGACATCAGGGTAATGACAGGGACCATCACCCAAAGTTCCTTTGCAATGTTGGTCATCCAATTCTGGCCTATAGGCCTAGCATATGTGACAGACTTTCTTGTGAAGCAGGGGATTTTTGAAGGACTGCCCTACCTTGTCTTGGTAAAGTTCAGCAGTCACCTTTCTTGCATCCTGCTGGTCTAGTTTGAACAGTTTATTGTCAGCAATTGATGGAATGGCAATTTCTTTGCCCATATGGCTAGATTTTGACATAAAGAAAGCCAAATTCATAAGGAGTTTCTTCTATGCCCATGACCTTCTCTGAAGTAAATCGGTGCTGCCAGGAGCAGATGTGTCTCACAGTCATGAAAAGTCTAAGTTATTAAAATATTTTAAATGCCATATTCTGTAGGCATTAAATATAAAATTCTGTGAAGATTGTCTATCTGAAATTTATCTGTATGACCTTGAAAACCTAACATGACTATAAGTTTGCTATTATATATGACTATTAATCTGTATTTCTTAATTATATATAACATTTTAAATGAGTTACATAAACATAATACAGTAACCAAGAGTAGAAATATACATATAGTATAACAAAATAATCTTTAAATTTGTATTAATAAATCAAAATCCATATCAATGTAAAATATGTAAGTTTAATAGTTGTTTCTATGCTTAAAGTAGATTCAATAGTCTACTCTATCCTATCATTTCTATACCTCTCCTTTTTCTTTTCAGAACAAGATTCCTGAATATAATTTCCTTTGTTTAGTTTTTTTTTTAGTTTTTTTCCTGGCTGTTGTCTCTCCTGACTCTGCTTTCTTTCTTCCCATCATTCTCAGTTTGATTATCCCACCTAACTTCCTGTCCAGCTATCAGCCTGTCAGCTTTTTATTAACCAATGAAAGTAATACATATTCATAGTATAGAAAAGGATTGTTCCACAGCATTTTCCTCTGTGACATTACCTCCCATCATGCTCCCCTCCCTTATTCTTCCTCAGTCATCTTGATCTTCCTCCTCTTTCTTGAACAAATTTCCATCATGTGGCCTTTGCACAGAGTGATTTATTTGCTGAGGGTGCATTCTATTCATACTCACATGGCTATCTTTTTACTTAACTAAAATAATCTCTCACTTCTACAAAGGGTGTAATAACTGTTATTTTCTTCTTTTTTGCTACCTCCTTTTTAATATAACTGGAAACTTTATCAAAGCTCTTTTATGTTATCTTATTTATTCTTAGTTCATACTCAACAGAATGCAACTTCTACACACACTAAATTATTGGTATGTTTGTTGTTCTGTTGTGTTTAGTGCTTGGGTCCACAAACACTATTGAGTAAATACATAAATGGATGTTTGATCCAAGTTCAATGATGGGGAAGATTTCCATTGATTATGCAGTTGAAGAAAAATTAAAGAGCTGGAAGGTAGGGAATATAATCTCTGCTAGGGTCAGTGAGATGACTGATCTTGGTTATCAACTGACATAAGTGATGGGGGATGTCTTTTTTTATGCTGTGAAAAATATGTTGCTCTAATTGGTTGATAAATAAAGCTGTTTGGCCAAAGGTGAGACAGAATAGGGTTAGACAGGACATTCTAACTAGAGAGGAAGAAGTTGAAAGGTAGAACAGAGAGGATGCTGCCAGCCTCCACCATGAGAAGCAAGATGTAAAGATACTGATATGCCATGAGTCACATGGCAAAGTATAGATTCATAGAAATGGGTTAATTTAAGATGTAAGATCTACTTAGCAAAAAGCCTGAACCAATAGGCCATACAGTTCATAATGTAAGCCTCTATGTATTCATTTGGGTCTGAGAGGCTGCAGGACCATGAGGACATGGGAGCCAGGTGGGCACAGGAAAACTTTCAGCTACACATAAGCAGTTAAATAGAACCTCAACTGAGGAATTGCCTCCATCAGATTGGTCTGTGGACATTTTATTGACTGTTAATTGATGAAGAAAGTCCCAATCCACTGTGGCTGGTGCTCTCCTTGGGCAGGTAGGCTTGAGGTATATAAGAAAGCTAGCTCTGCAAACCAGTATGTATTGCTCCTCTGTGGTCACTGCTTCAGTTCCTCCTTCTAGCTTCTTGACTTGAATTTTTACCTTGACTTCCCTTAATGGTCAACTTCAACCTGTAAAACAAATAAATTTTTTTTTCTCCTCATTGCTTTTAGTTATAGTGTATCCAGCAACAGAAAGAAAACTAAAACAATCACCATGAAGACATTAGTCTGGCTGCGCATGTCCTATGTATCTGTTTCATTTCTACCTGCTCTGCACCTGGCATCTCTATTTTCTTTCTGAAAGGTAACGAGTGCTCCATGGTCCTGATCCAATACATCCTACTGTAAAATTACTCATAATATTGGCCTTAGTTCATACTACTATGTGTTGCCAACCCACATATAAAAAAGAAGAGTTCATGCCTATCTTTTGTGTTCAATACTGCTCATCTTATGTAGCTGGAGTTTTCTCTCCGGGTCCCTCCAAGCCCCGGCAGTCTGACAGCCTACTTGTAAAATAAACACACAGATGCTTATATTATTTACAAACTATATGGCCGTGGCAGGCTTCTTGCTAACTGTTCTTATATCTTAAATTAACTAATTTCTATAAATCTATACCTTGCCATGTGGCTCATGGCTTACTGGCATCTTCACATGCTGCTTGTCATGGTGGCAGCTCGCAGTGACTCCTTCTGCCTTCCTGTTCTTTTTTTTCTCCTCTCTGTTAGTCCCGCCTATACTTCCTGCCTAGCCACTGGCCAATCAGTGTTTTATTTATTGACCAATCATAGTAATTTGACATACAGACCATCCCACAGCACTTCTCCTTTTCTTTTCTTCTTCTTTTTTTTTTTTTAAAGAGGAAAGTTTTAACTTTTACACATCTCCAAAGTCAGCTTGGTATATTTGGGAATTTGGGCGTAGCTTTTCTTACTACTTCCTGTTGGAGAGGGGTGCTATATCTTATGGGGACATAAAGAAAATTTTAGGATTGTGGAGTAGTCTGTGAGGGTGTATCGTTTGAGCCAGTTGCCTTGAAACAGTTCTGGATGTTGGATCATCTGAGACTTGGTGTCATCAGAGACCTTTTAGGGGGTCTTGGCTGGTCAAACCTGATGTATCTTAATCTGAAACAAATCCATAGCCTCTGGCTTTCTGTGGAAACAAAAGCAGAGCCTCCTTTCCAAAGCAACATATCCTTACATCCAAATTTTGAAGTCAAGGTACCTTTAAAATAAACATTTTGGCATAACTTAACAGCTTTTGCAATCAAATGTTTTTCTTCAGTTATGAATATTAAAGAGAACATAATCCAGATTCTCTGTGTGGTAGCCATCTTTATGTGGCTTATTTTTTTATATTACCTTGAGCCTATTGCTTTAAACTGCAACATTCCAAGACTGAAACGGCTCTGTGGCTGCTGGTTCCACCCACTTCAGCTTCCCATCATGATGGTGGTATGTTTTTTGCCAGCTCTGGGAGCCATTGTGGGTCTATGCTTTTATCAAATTAGCATGTAGCCCAGAAACCTCTTTTTTTGTTTTGTACTAGCAAAGGCTAAATCCACCACACAGCTTAATGTGCCATTTGCTGAGGCCTCATTCCCACCATACTGCAGGTCGAGCATGCACACCAGGAACCCACCATAGTAGATAGTAGGTCAAACACGCAGGCTGCCACTAACTTGAAAGAAACAACTAGGAACTGTTTTAAGCTCCGTTTTAGAATCTTTTTATTTGTTTTAGGTGGAAACTCTTGCCAACACGTTGGGTGCCATTTGTAGCTGGAGTTTTTAGCCACCCCCCCTTTTTTCGTTCCTGAGGGCAGCTTTCAATGTTTTCTTCTAACTGAGAAGGTGAAATAGAGCAAGTGAACATAGGGGTCACCCTGTCATAACATGGATGGCACCATCAGCATTATTCAGGGTTGTTAAAACACCCAGTTTGCCTAGGTATAGTTCATTTCAATTACTGGGTATACTTTGCCTCTGTTGGTGTTGTGGCCTTTTACTCTACCTGTTCCTATGTTCACTTCTGAGTTTTGATGTGCTTGATGCTATTTGCTTTTAGTAAAGATAATGGTGAACCTGGAGTGATGTCAATTGCTTGTTGTTTACCAGGCAATGGGAGTCTTCTCAGATATGATACAGAAATCCTTGGATTATGATATTGACTGGAGCTCCAACATGCCACTTGATTGTTTTCAGTCCATTTTTACCATTGCTTAGCATTTGATAACTGGCCTGGGGCATTTCTCTCTATAGCAGACAGCAGAAAGATCTGTGCACCCCCCTTTGGGCCCTCCTTGTTTCCTAGCTTCTCTGGGGCTATGGATTATAGTCTGATTATCCTTTGCTTTACATTTAATAACCACTTATGAGTGAGTACATACCATGTTTGTCTTTCTGAGTCTGGATTACTTCAGTCTGGTTAACATGAGCAAAGCTTATATGAAGTCACAGAGACTGAAGCATCACCTGCAGGGCCTGCACAGGTCTGTACCAGGTCCTCTGCATATAAATTATGGCTTTCAATGTAGTGTTTTTATGAGATTCCTGAGTGTGGGAATGAGTTGGGCCTTCTTTTGGGCTCTTTTTCTTCTGTTAATTTGTCTTGTCCAACTTTGATGTAATTGTTTTTATTTTATCTTATTATGTTTTATTTTGTTATAGTTTAAAAAATGAATGAATGGATGAAAATGTAACCATTAGGGTAAAGTTTAACAACTCAACTGTCATTTATACCTGCTGGGAGAGGGATATTCAGATTTCTCCAATAGAGTAACACTGGGTACCTCAAGCACTCTCAGACAGGTTTCTTGTTCAGGAGTAGCTAACCACCATACCATAGGCTCCCTCTCTCTCTCTCTCTTTCTCTCTCTCTCTCTCTCTCTCTGTGCTTTTTTGTTTGTTTTATGAGACAGGGTTTCTCTGTGTAGTCCTGTCTGTTGTGCAACTCACTCTGTAGACCAAGGTGGCCTCTAACTCACAGAGATCCACCTGCCTCTGCCTCCCAAGTGCTGGGATTAAAAGTGTGGGCCACCACTGCCCTGCCATGTGTGTGCTTTTATTTGGTTACAGTTTGGTGTCTTCCTTCCTTCCTTCCTTCCTTCCTTCCTTCCTTCCTTCCTTCCTTCCTCCCTCCCTCCCTCCCTCCCTTCCTTCCTTCCTTCCTTCCTCTCTCTTTCTTTTTTGGGTATGGTTTTATTTTGTTTTCTTTGTTTTAGGGGGTTTATTGTATTGGGATTTTATGTATTTTTGTTAGAAAGAACTTAAAGTTGGGTAGGTAGAGAGAGAGAGAGAAAGAGAGAGAGAGAAAGAGAGAGAGGATCTGGAAGGACTTGGGGGAGTAGAAGAAATGATCAAAATGTTTAAATTTGAAAATTGTTTTTAGTAATAAAAATATAATAAAAATGCTGTACTATGCACTCCTAAATTTGAGTGATTTTATCTTCAATATCCTCAGCGCATAGGCATGCACACATGTACACACACACACTAACCACTTGAGATGATAGATATGCAAATTAGCTCAATATGGCAATTAGTAAATGCATATCAAAACAACACATTGTACATTATGGATATGTGTAGCTTTAGGTCAATTATAACATGATAAAGCTAAAAAAGTAACTAAAACAATGTTTCTTGTTGGCTGTTTTTTTTTTTAACTGGGGTTGGGGTGGTAGCTCTGCAACATAGAGTATTATCCAATACCAGCTCTCACTCCTAGGTGGGACTGTTACACCTCAACTGTGTAAGTTTAGTTTTGTGTTTTTACCTACAGATTTGGATCATACTTTATACAAGTTCCCTCCTTTATGTCTAGCCTTTGTCTTTAGTCACATAAATCTCTATTTCATCACAATATCAACAATTTAAAGCTCTGAAAAATTGCCAATATCAGTGCTTATTTCTTTTTACAGTCCTAAGATGAGGACTTGAAACTCCACAAAGGAATGTTCCTCTTTCCTTTTCTCCCCTGCCCTTTGGTCTAGAAGTTATTAAGTAACTTCAGTTGTGTACAGCGAGAAAGGAGTGGATGAATACCTGCTCTGTACCTTCTATGTTTTATTAATGAGTAATAGTCTAGACATAGCAAGTTTTGACATGATGACCCACTGTGTTCCCTGGAATCTTCAGGACACCTCTGGTGATACATTGAGTGCTCTAAAAAATTTACCTGAATATCAAAGAACAGAACAAGTCACTAGATTAAACGTAGATGCCAGGCAGTGGTGGCACACACCTTTAATCCTAGCACTCGGGAGACAGAAGATCCATCTGGATCTCTGTGAGTTCAAAGCCACCCTGGACTACATGAGATTGATTTAGCCTAGGAAAGAAACAGAGCCTGGCAGTGGTGGCACACACCTTTAATCTAAGCACTTGAGATCTCATGCCTTTGCTTGGGAACCACACATGCCTTTAATCCCAGGAATGATGGCTGGGCAGAGAATGGTATATAAGGTGTGAGGAGACAGGAACTAAGGTCCTTTCAGGTGAAGCTTTTCAGGTTGAGGAATCTTAGAGGTAAGAGGTGGCTGTGACTTGTTCTTTTGTCTCTTTGATCTTTCAGCATTTACCACAATATCTGGTTTCTGGTTTTTTTTTATTATTATTAAAAAGGGCTATTTGAATTCGAAGTACAGGTACCAAGCAGATTGTACAATCCATAAAATTGCACCTAATTTGTTCTGTGTTTTGAGATTACCTGTCACATTTGGTTTAAAAATGTTTACTCTTCAATAAATATATATTTTAAGATGATTTCTATATGATACAGTTTCTACCATGTTCTTGTGTTTGTTGTCATTGTGATTTCCATTTTGTGCATAATGGAACTGAGGCCCAGAGTGGTCACCATGAAGAGATCATAGTCCCGGTTAATGATCTCTTGGTTGAAATTCCTCTAATAATTAGTCACAGAAAGATACATCTCATGAAATTATTTAAACATTTATAACACTTATGCACATTTGTCATGAAGGAATCCAACTATTATGTACTTATCTGTCACTATAATCCTGGATGTTATTATTAGATCTCCAGCCCTTCAGCAGCCAAATACTGAGTTAAATTCAATCAGTGTGTCAAACCTGAACTAGGTGGCGACTACTACTGCCTTCTTGCCATTTATGGCACAAGGGCTAAAGTAGAGATACAAAAAATAATAAAGGATGCATTTTTTTTTTAGTTTTGATAAGTATGGGAACATATAGAGATAAGAAGTATGAGTTTGGTGGCAAGAAAGAGATGATGAAAGCTTATGGGTTTAGAGGACAGCTGAGCAGTGAAGAGGGGAGCCACAGCTAGGGAAACCAGATACAAAGCCAGAATCGGCCCTTTTAATAAGAACAACTGTCTTCTATGAGCTTATCAAGACAAATTCTTCCTGCAACCTTGACGGAAGAGTGACTATGGGTACGTGACCAAGGATGTATGTTTACAGAAGAGAAAGCTGGGTTCTGAAAGGTCACAAAGCTCCCTGAGTCTCACGGCCATGAAGGAGCAATGGCGCCGAGTCCTTGACCCATCTATTGTGGCCACTGAGCTTCAACAGTCCTCACAATTTTGGCTCGGTACAGCCTTTGCCATGCCTGAAGTGGTTTGGAGAAATTCCACTGTCCTTTTGACTTCAAATCAACTTGCACTGTTTTTTAATCCTAAATTGGGTCCCCATACTCCTTTTTCCTTTTTGCTGGAGGCCTGAGTGATTATCACAATCCCACTTCTCTATAAAGTTCATGGTATTTCCCTGATGCCTTCACAACATCTCATCTGATATCTCATACTTACTTTCCTGAAACAAGTGCTCAATATTGCTCTTCTACCAAAAGCTCTAACATCAGCGCATTGGTCTACAGAGGGGGACTTGCAAGGAGGCCTGGGCAGCTCTGGAGCTTAGGAACCTTAGTGGGGCCAGGATATTGATGTAATGACTTGATCTTGTTGGTACAACCATGCTTGAGCTGTTTTAAATCTTGCTAGATGCCATATTTCCTTTGGGTCTTTTGTTTCTTAGCTTGTGAACCTGGAGACACATTCAGTTAAGCATTAAATTTCAACTAACAGTCAATCAGGTTCCTATTTGAGGATGGGAAATTTAAGTTTCCAAACATTTATATGCCCTGGCCTTATACTGAATAGTATACTAGGATGCTTCTACCACGTTTATTTTTCTAATTTAAAAATGAAATATCTATTTTAAATGTTCTTTTTTTTTTATAACAAAACAATTCGGTTTGTATTGCATTTTAGTTTGGGAGAAATTCAAAATATTCTGTCTTTTTTTATACTTTGCATTTATATTTAGCTTATTTAATGTAGCATATATGTGCATGTCTTTTACCTAGTTTAGTGATGACAGAGGTGCTTTGAGTTCCTGTCATTGCGCTGTGTAGACAGAAGATTTGGGCTACGAGAGCTACTTTGCAGCCTGTGCGATCAGTGACAGAGGCTGGACTCCAGACAGCTGTGTCACCATGTCTGGTTCCCACTATCCTGAGCTTCTACAATGTTCATGATGTCTACATTTAAATAAAAGAAACATAAAGAATATTGACAGAGCAAAAATATGTTTTGATTCCATGCACATCCAGGTTGAAAAGGAAATGGGATTAAGATGCAGGCAGATATTTAGCATGCCAAGCACAAGGAAGAGAAGAGACTATGGGCCAGAAAATGACAGGCAGAGAATCAGAATAAGGAAAATAGAGAAATAAAAAGAAAAACAGGTGTATTTGAAAGGAAGAATGAGTTAAAGTTTGGGTCCTTTAAGGCCCTCCTTCAGCAATTCTATATTACTGGATCAGAAATGTCTCATGATAGAAATATTAATGGTTTGGTTTTAGAAAAAATGGTTCATAAAAATGTGAAAGGGTGAAAGGACCAGGTTGGTTGTTTAAAGTGGGAAGCAAGAATAGACTGCTGGCAATGGTCAAGAGACAGCCGGAGCTGACCTACTCTGGTGATGGGATGGCCAAACACCCTAATAGTCATGCCAAAAACCCCATCCAAGGACTGAGGAATCTGGATGCAGACATCCATGGCTAGGCCCTGGGTGGAGCTCCGGGAGTCTAATTAGTGAGAAAGAAGAGGGTTTATATGAGCAAGAATTGTTGAAACCAAGGTTGGATAAAGCACAGGAACAAATAGCCAAACGAATGGAAACACATGAACTATGAACCAAAGGCTGAGGGGCCCCCAACTGGATCAGGCCCTCTGAAGAGGTGAGACAGTTGATTGCCTTGATCTGTTTGGGAGGCATCCAGGCAGTGGGACTGGGTCCTGTGCTCATTGCATGAGTTGGCTGTTTGAAACCTGGAGCTTATGCAGGGACGCTTGGCTCAATCTGAGAGGAGGGGACTGGACCTGCCTGGACTGAGTCTACCAGGTTGATCTCAGTCCTTGGGGTAGGCTTTGCCCTGGAGGAGGTGGGAATGGGGGGTGGGCTGGGGGGAAGGGGAGGGGGGCAGGAGGGGGGAGAACAAGGGAATCTGTGGCTGATATGTAGAACTGAATGGTATTGTAAAATAAAATAAAAGAAAAAAAAAGAAATGTCTCAGTCTTTTTGTCCAGGTTACTACAGAAGAGATATTTCTTCCTCCCCTCCCCTCCCCTCCCCTCCCCTCCCCTCCCCTCCCCTCCCCTCCCCTCCCCTCCCCTCCCCTCCCCTCCTTTGTCCTCCTCTCCTGTCCTCCCCTCCCCTCCTGTCCTCTTCTTCTCTCCTGTCCTCCCCTCCCCTCCCCTCCCCTCTCCTCCCCTCCCCTCCCCTCCCCTCTCCTCCCCTCCCCTCCCCTCTCCTCTCCTCCCCTCCCCTCCCCTCTCCTTCCCTCCCCTCCTCCACTCCCCTCCCCTCCTCTCCCCTCTCCTCCTCTCCTCCCCTCCCCTCTCCTCCCCTCCTCCCCTCTCCTCCTCTCCTCCCCTCTCCTCCTCTCCTCCCCTCCCCTCTCCTCCCCTCCTCCACTCTCCTCCTCTCCTCCCCTCTCTCCTCTCCTTTCTCCTCCCCTCCCCTCTCCTCCCCTCCCCTCCTCTCCTCCCCTCTCCTCTCATGTTCTCCCCTCCACTCCCCTCCTTCTTCCTCTCCTCTCCTCTCCTCTCCTCTCCTCTCCTCTCCTCTCCTCTCCCCTCCCTCTCCTCTCCTCCCCTGTCCTCTTCCCTCCCCTCCCTCTTTTCTTTCCTCTTCTTCCTCTTCCCCTTCTCCTTTTTCTCATCTCCTTTTACTCTCCCTCCCCCATACTTCTTTTCCCTTTTTTGAGGTGGGGTGTCACCATGTTGTAGATGTAACCAACCATCTTATTAAATAAGAAACACAGAACCAGTGTAAAAGAGAAAGCCAAGAGGTCAGAGCTCAGAGCTAAAATCTTACCCTTCCTCCTGCGGTGGTCCTACCTCCCCGAAAGAGAGCTACTTCCTGTGTGTATGTCTTTTCATAGTCTTTTTGTTCTGTCTTCTCATTGGTTGTAAACCCAAACACGTGACTGCCTCATCACTGCCTGTAAGTACCGCCCCCCAGGTCTTAAAGGCATATGTCTCCAATGCTGGCTGTATCCCTGAACACACAGAGATCTACCTAGCTCTTCTACCAAGTGCTGGGATTAAAGGTGTGAACCACCACCACCACACTCTTGCTATGGCTCTAATAGCTCTGACCCCCGGGCAACTTTATTTATTAACATACAATTAAAATCACATTTCAGTACAAATAGAATACCACCATACCATGTAACCCTGGCTGTCCTAGAACTTGTCATGTAGACCATATTGGACTTGAACTTAAAGAGATGTACTTACTCCTGCCTCCAGAGTGCTCAGATGAAAGGTATGTATTGTTATGTCTATCTCCAAAACAGATGTTTTAAACAAGAGTCTTATTGGACAGCAGTTCCTGCAAAGAGCTAGACATTGTAGGAACTGGAGGATGGCACAGTTAGGGCTTCTAGGACATCACAGGGTCCAAGGCTGGAATAGCCAGAGGTTCCTGGATATGGCAGAGATGCAAAGCTGGCACAGGTTAGGATTCCTGGACATTTGGGGGATGAGAATCTGGAACACTTAGTATTTAGAGCTTCTCATTGTGCAAAGATTCCATACATTATTTCAAAGTCCCTATCTGAACACAGCCTCCTCTAAGCTTTACTGGAAAATTTTGGAAAATAATTTTAATGTCAAGGGGTACCTTAAATATGAAAAATATACACAAAAAAGGTTTTTTGTTGTTTTTAATGATAGTTTAGATGATTTCTTAGAAAATGCATTATCTGGGAATAAAGTACACATTTTGTAATTCAAGTCTTTGAGACAGTGAAGGGTTCAGAAATATAGATAAATACAGAAACTTTGACTGAATAACTACTTTGACCTCCCTATGTTTCATTTCCATGTCTATTCAGTTGCCTTTGTTATGCAGCAGAAAAACATATTCAGTCCTTAACTTTCAGGGGCTTGTCAAGTTTGGTCTGTAGCCTTCTCTTCCTTAGGCAATCGTTCTGTTCCCCAGGTGTTGCTGATTTTTCATTTCTGCTCCACACCATGTACTTCCTGTGGGTAATCTCATCCACATCAAGCATATTCCCTCATGGGTGGCTTTATTGATGCAGATGGAGAGCTGTATGCTGTATTTTGACCTCTGGGGAAGGCTGGGAACCAGCTGGGCTTATATTTCATAGACATCCTTTACACTGTTCTATCTTACACTAAATCCAAGTCATACTCCACCTGTTATTGCCCTGCTGACAAAACCTCTGCTTCTGCTTCTCATCTGATAATAAATAACAATCTCCTGGCTGAAGCAAGACAGGGAGGGTTTATTATTATCTATACGCCATGCCTGACATCTCTGTGGATCTCTCACACCTCCAACTTCTTTTCCCTTCTCTCTCATTGCTGAACTTGTGAACAGCAGCCCTAGATGACTTATCCAGGCATCATCCTGTCCAGTCTCTCTTCTTCTACATTCTTTTCTCCTACATATGCTTCTCTAGCACCGTAACACTGTTCAAAGTACAAAACAGTATGAAATGGGAAGATTCTCACTTGTATTTAAGATCTAACTCAGAATGAGATTTTCTGTAGTGCTCTATGGTCTTTTGTCTGAGTTAGGCTGGTTTCAATGTCTCTTCTCTGTGTTTTCAGGTCACCATCACACACCTGTATCACTGTTCTGGCATACAGTGTTCATTTGATTATCTTAGAAACATGGCAACTGAGTTCAAGGATGAAGGTTGTGGTATATTAATTTCTCTGGTAGGACACATGGTTGTAGCTCACTAAGAGATACAGAATTCACAAGCAAAGAATGAATTAAGGGAAGTTGGAGCAATTACATTTTCCTCCTTATTTTTAGTTCTTCAAAAACTGGAAGGGTTTTTAATGACCCATTTATATAAAAGGACTATTTGATCAAAGGATTGGGGTTAGATTAGATAGTCTGTTAAAAGTTCTTTTCAATTCCCTCCTGGTAATATATATATAGGATATGGAGGGTTATCTGAGGTGATGGTGCAAACAAAAGAGCTAATGCAATCCTAGGTTGTATTAATAGAGGAAAGAACACTATCAATTCCCAAGGAATAATAAGCTCCCCATACTCAACACTGAAAATCACAGTAGAAGACTGCAATTAATTCCAGGTGCCTCACTGAAACTGAAGTGCACCTCCCTGACACCTGTCCATACTAGAGTGGTGGTTGAAGGTGCTTTACATGTTCATGGGGAATGAGAGACAATAGCACAGAAGCAAGTCATCCTGCATTTAAGGTCTGCTCTGCCCAAGAGGAACTGAACTGATTCTATTCAGCTTTCATAACTAGGCTTTTTAGACAAAAATTACCCACAGAGTATATTTCAGTTAATTATATGTAAGAATGTCTTGGCAACTGGAAAAACTGCCCTTTATTGCTTATTTTTATTAAGAAATTTTTTATTCATTTTACATACCAACCACAGATCCCCTCTCTTCCCTCCTTCTGCCCCTCAGTCCCCCCACACTCCATATTTCCACCTCCTTCAAGGCAAAACCTCCCATGGGAGTCAGCAGAGCCTGGTGGTTTCAGTTGAGGCAGATCCAAGCCTCTCCCCCTGTGTGAGGTGTTCCAACATAGGCACTGGGCTCCAAAAAGCCAAATCATGCACCAGGGATAAATCCTGATCCCACTGCCAGGGACCCCTTAAACAAATCAAGCTACACAACTATCATGCTTATGCAAAGGGCTTAGTCCAGTCCCATGGAGGCTCCACAGCTGTTGGTCTAAAGTTCATGAGTTCCCACTAGCTTGGTTTGGTTGTCTCTGTAGGTTTCCCCCTCATGATCTTGATGCCCCTTCCTCAGAGAATCTCTCGTCTCTCTCTTCGACTAGACTCCTAGAGCTCAGCCTGGTGCTTGGCTGTGGATCTCTGCATCTGCTTCCATCAGTTACTGGATGAAGGCCCTATGATGACAGTTAGGGTATTTTGTAACTATAATTACTGCTTGATAATTTTGTTATATGTAATTTTACTATGTTAAAGTTAAAACCTTCCTTTTTTAATTAAACCGAAAAGGGAAAATGCTGTGGGATAATGCTCTTGTACACTAGTTTAATAAAATGCTGATTGGCCAATAGCAAGGCAGGAAGTATAGGTGGGATAAACAGACAAGGAGAATTCTGGGAAGAGGATGGCTGAGCCAGGAGACACCGGCCCACCGTCCAGGGAGCAGCATGTAATGGCACACAGGTAAAGCCACAGAACATGTGGTGACATATAGGTTAACAGAAATGGGCTGATTTTAAGTGTAAGAGCTAGTCAGTAATAAGCCCAAGTTAATGGCCAAGCAGTTTTAATTAATATAAGCCTCTGTGTGTTTATTTGGGTCTGAGTGGCTGCAGGACTGGGTGGGACACAGAAAAACTTTCAGCTACAAATAACGTCTTTCTGTACGCTGTGAATATGTGTTGCTCTGATTGGTTCATAAATAAAGTTCTTTGGCCTATGACAAGGCAGCTTAGAGGCAGGCAGGAAATTCAAAGAGAGAGACAGGAAGAAGTCAGAGGAAGATGCCAGCAAGCTGCCCAAGGAGCAACTTGTAATGGGATTCAGGTAAAGCCCTGAAACGTGGTGATACATAGATTAATAGTTGTGGGCTAATTTAAGATATGAAGTCTAGCAAGCAAAAGGCTTGAGCCATGGCCATGCAGTTATAATTAATATAAGCCTCTGTGTGTTTACTTGGGGCATACAAGTGGGAGAGATTTGTCCTGACCGCCGCTGGTAGTCCAGGATACAGGAAATCTGGCTATAGTATTCACTGATCTGATTGCTGAGGTAAGTCAGTTCAGGAACAACTGCCTTTTATATTCCAGTGATTCTCAATGCTCAAAGTGAGCAAGAAGCAAATGACTATTTGGTACGTAGAAGGTCTCCTCACATTATAATTTCTTCTTAGATGGTGACCTTATTTTTTTCATCCCCTAAAAGGGCTCAGAAAGAAATGAACTTGGGAGTGTATCAGAACAATTCAGGTAACAAGGAGAAAGAAATTCCCAAAAGACAGTAATATTCATGACTAGGTCTACCAGAAGCCTAGGGAAATTTCAATTGCACATTAAATAGAAATATGCTTTAGACTGTTGTACCCAGATTGTGACCCCCAGAGAGACCACCAAAGATGAGCATACCAGAATGTAAAAGCAAAGCTTTAATTCGGGATATCCAAGAACAGTACAAGCCTAGGCAGTGACTTTGTCTAACACATCCAATGCAGTGGAGGCTGGAGGAAGTGCCCAGCCTGAATTGTGCACAGCTTTTAAAGGCAAAAACCACAAGATTACAATAGCAGGGGATTTCTGATTGGCTCATTTCTAGGGACTTTCCAGAAATCATAGTTTAATCTCACTTCTAAAGGGATGGTTGCCCATCACTGTTTCTCATTGACTGCCCTCAGGTAGGGACATTCTGTGGTTAAACAATCACCATGGAGACCAGGTTTGAGACCTTCCATGGTCACACAGTCACCATCAAATGATTAACTTGTTGTTCTATAAAAATGTAGGAGCTTTGTTCTCACAAGACAATCATTTATTTAAAAAACAACTTATGCTCAGAACAAGAGGAAGTAAATAGGCATGCTTTTATGACTATAGGTTTTATTTGGTGTTTATAATGTTTTCTTCCATGGCCAATCGTTTTCAGCATGGATGAATTTTAAATAGCATAAGCAACACTAAAAATTAGTTAGACAGAAAGGAATAGGAGAGTTCAGTGTTTTATTAATTCATCAACTGTATTAGTAACTAAATATATTCAGGAATTTGTGTTTGTTGCAAAATAATTTCAGTAATTATTTTTCTAAAATACAGATATTTATTCATCTTTTAAAATCTGAATTAATTATCATCAAACATTTAAATATTTTTAAATGTATAAAGGCTTTTTCAACTACTTGTAATTCTATGTATGGCATTTCTGCAGACAGTTTCATTTTAACAAATCAACAATTGTGTCTTTTACCTTGGTAGTGGAATATAACATCCTAACTGTGTGTGTGTGTGTGTGTGTGTGTGTGTGTGTGTGTGTTTACAGCTTTCTATATTATCTTTGCTGCATGCATACAATTTCAATTATCATTAATAAGAGTTATTCTCATTAATGTCAATGAATCTCTTAAGGTTATCCTAAGGTGTGGAAGTTTAATGAGTACTTAATGAGAAATCTAGCTCTTTTGATTAGGAATATCTATCATGTTTCAATATGGGTAACATAATGTAACCTAGAGTTGCTGATAAAAATTTGAGTCCCAAATAACCTCTTTTGTTATTAATTATGTGTGTGAAAGGCACTTTCTGTTCACAAAGTTATGACCTTTCAATTATCCCATTAATACTTGAAGTCTGTTATTCTCAAAAGTAGTTCATTATTTAAATTTTCATATAGTATATGACATTTTGTGTTACTGTTATATATAATATTGGAAAATACATGGACCATGTTTCATAGGTATTTAAAGCTGCATTAAGAACAGAGTGTTTTTACTAGTGATTTGAAAAAGCAGCCTACATGGAAGAATTAATAATCTATCAATACTATGTGAGTGAGAATGTACAGACATCTTTAACATACATTCATAAGAGAATATCTTAAGAAAGAAGAAACATTTCTAACTGTGAAAGATACATTGCAAACCACAACTAACTTCATGACTTGAATCTTTTGATCTATTTGATTGACAAGATTTTAAAGCACCAATGAAAATATGTGGAGTGAGCTTAAACAAGGTTCTTAGTACCTTTGTACATATTTCATCTAAACAATTTTTTAAAATATTGCCATTGTTCTTTCCTAAGGCACAAAAAAACCCTCCTGAAAGACATCTTTCCCATGGAATCAATCAACTACACAGTGCTATAAACACATAGTAGGGCCAGTTGTACATATTTGTACATTTTTGTTAAACAATGTATCAGTACTAGCTTTATTTGTCTCTTTGTGTCCCTATCTTGATGAAGCTAGTGTATTGAGGGAAGTAAGGTAATTGCTTAGCTTCAAATCAAGACTATTGAAAAACATTTTTTTGCCTACACATCAAAATGTATACAGAGCACAGTTATATAGTTGGATGATTGTTCAAAAAGTATGTCCCCCCCTATTTGAGGAAATAAAACTTGGGTGGAATCATGGGCAGTTGTGATGTCCCCCCCCCCCCGTAGATAACATGGGGTATGTCCTGCTACATCAAGTGTGAGATAAATCTCTCTTTTCACTGAGATTGTATTTGAAAATGAACTTTATGTTGTAGGGTATTGTTAGGTGTACAGAAAACAAAGAAGATGGTGCTGAAATATCCTGGACATCCCTTACACAACAGATGCAAAGCCTTTCAATTACCAAAAAACATCTTGCAGCAGAGAGATTCATCTGTTATAATGGGTAACTCAATACAGATGTGTGTTCATAATCCAGATTCCACAGTTTACATTAGAGTTTACTCAGCTGCTATACAATGTATGAGTGAGTATAGATATATGAAGATATGGACTCACAATGCAGATTGTGCAGAATAAATTCATTTTTCTAAAGATCTGTGCCCTGCCTGTTCATTCCTATTTTCCTCAGTGAAAATTTCAAATCAAAGGATAATTGTATTTATCAAATAAGCTGATCCATATAAAGTCATAGCTGAAAAGAGAGAGCCATTAATTGTGAATCTTTTCCAGCATCTGACTTTTATAAATGAAAATCTTTTCATTTTTTTAAACTGAAATGTATTTTTTCTATTTAAAAGTTCTTTTTTCATTTTACATATCAACCACAGTTCCCCCTCCCTCCTCTCTTCCTACTCCTTCCTCACCTCCCCCCATTCCCCCATTCATTCCTCAGAGAGGGTAAGGCCTACCATGGGGAATTAATAAAGTCTGGCATATGAAGTTGAGTCAGGGCCAGGTCCCTCCCCACTGTGTCAAGGCTGAGCAAGGTGTCCCTCCATAGGGATTGGGCTCCAAAAAGCCAGTTCATGCACCAGGGATAGATCCTGGTCCCACTGCCAGGTTCCCCATCAACTGCCCAAGCCACACAACTGTCACCCATATTCAGAGGGCCCATGGAGGTTCTCCAGCTGTCAGTCCAGAGTCTGTGAGCCCCACTAGCTCAGGTCAGCTGTCTCTATGGGTTTCCCCATCATGATATTGATCCCCCTTTCTCCTATAACCTCTCCTCCCTTTCTTCTAGTGGCCTCCAGAAGCTTAGCCCAGTGCTTAGCTGTGGATCTCTGGATCTGCTTCCATCAGTTACTGGATGCAGGTTCTATGATGACAATTAGGGAAGTCATCAATCTGATTACAGAGGAAGGCCAGTTCAGGCACCCTGTCCACTATTGCTTGGAATCTTAGTTGGGGTCATCTTTGTGGATTCCTGGAAATTTTGCTAGTACCAGGTTTCTCCCTAACCCCATAATGACTCCCTCTATCAAAATATCTCTTTCCTTACTCTCCCTCTCTGTCCTTCCCCCAACTCAACCATCCCATTCCCTCATGTTCTCATTTGTCCCTCCTAGTTCACCCAGGAGATCTTATCTATTCCCCTTCCTAGGGTGAACCATGCATGCCCCTCTTAGGGTCCTCCATTTTACCTAGCTTCTCTGGTGTTGTGGTTTGTAACCTGGTTATCCTTTGCTTTATGTTTAATATCCACTTATGAGTGAGTACATACCATGTTTGTCTTTCTGGGTCTGAGTTACCTCACCCAGGATAGTTTTTTTTTCTAGTTCCATCCATTTGCCTGCAAATTTCATGATGTCATTGTTTTTTTTAAACAGCTGAGTAATACTCCATTGTGTAAATGTACCACATTTTCTTTATCCATTCTTTGAGGGGTGTCTAGTTTGTTTCTAGGTTCTGGCTATTATGAACAATGCTGCTATGAACATAGTTGAGTGTATGTCCTTGTGGTATAATTGTGCATCTTTTGGGTATATGCTCAAGACTGTTTTTGCTGGGTCTTGAGGTAGACTGATTACCAATTTTTTGAGGAACCAACATACTGATTTCCAAAGTGGCTGTGCAAGTTTATACTCCCACCAGCAGTAGAGGAGTGTTCCCCATTGAAAGCAACAATTAGTAAATGGGACATCCTGAAACTGAAAAACTTCTGTAAGGCAAAGGATGTGGTA
The DNA here is from genome assembly GCF_049852395.1 of Peromyscus maniculatus bairdii. Lineage (NCBI taxonomy): Eukaryota > Metazoa > Chordata > Mammalia > Rodentia > Cricetidae > Peromyscus > Peromyscus maniculatus. The sequence continues at coordinate 65,439,758 of NC_134868.1, read as the reverse complement.
AATAAGACAAAATGGCAGCCTACAGAATGGGAAAAGATCTTCACTGACCCCACATCTGACAGAGGGCTGATCTCCAAAATATATAAAGAACTCAAGAAACTAGACATCAAAATACCAAATAATCCAATTAAAAAATAGGGTAAGATCTAAACAGAGAATTCTCAACAGAATTGCTCAACATCCTTAGCCATCAGGGAGATGCAAATCAAAATGATTCTGAGATACCATCTTACACTTGTCAGAATGGCTAAGATAAAAAACACTGATTAAAATCTTTTCTTTACTAGTATGTGGTCATTTGCTCTATTTTTTAAAATAGTTACTGCATTTGTCTTATTTAAACATCACTAAAATAAAAACCAGATATTTAAAGTGCAAATCTGTTAAAATCAACATTTGCTTTGTCTTCTGAAAAATTATAAAAGGCATTAGTCAGTCATAAAAGCATTAAAAAGTTATTGTGTTCAAGGTTTAAAACCATTAATTTGCAGATCACATACCATATCAAAGTTTCAGCCTCTAGGAAGTCTGAGTAGTCCCATGTGTATAATATTATATGTTCCTATGATAAAATTCACTAATTTTTCATTTTATTTTTAATGTGTATGGATGTTTTGTCTGCATGTATATCTGTGCTTCCCATGCACACAATGCCTGCAAAAGCTAGAAAAAGGTGTCAGATCCCATGGTTCCTGTTTTTTTTCAGAGGGTTGTGAGTAGCCATGTGGGTGCTAGGGATTGAACCTTGGTCATCTCAAAAAGCAGTCAGTGTATTAACCTCTGAGCTATATCTCAGGTCTGAGATGATGTCATTTTTAAGTCATAGGGCTGAAATTAAAATCTCAGCCTTTTTCTTGAAACACCAATTTCCTGTTAATTTCAGTCAAATGAGAACATTAATGAATGAAGGATGGATAAGAGAGATATTGTTAGAAAAACATTGAAAGCCATTTTCTGATTTCTGGTAGTTCTTTTCTTTTGCCATAAGAGCAATCTTATATGATCCAATTTCATTTAACACATGAGAATATTTCCTTGTTGTAAGCCACTTCTGAAGCTGCACATTTTTATTTGATAGTGTGACAATCAACTCAAGATTTAATACAAGTCAGCTGTGGTGATATTTTACTTGTGCTGAAATGTGATTTTATTTGTATGTTAATAAATAAAATTGCCTGGAGATCAGAGATAAAACAAGTCATTAAGCAGAAGTCAGGCAGTGGTAGCACATGCCCTTAATCTGATCACATAGCAGGCAGAGTCTCTGTGGTCAAGGACACAGCCAAGTGTGGTAACATGAACCTTTAATCCCAGTACCAACCATAGAGACCTGGAAGTCTGTATAGACAGGCAGTGACAAGGAAGTCATGTGGTTGGGTTTAGAGCCAATTTGAAGGCAGAATAGAAAGGCAATAAAAAGACAGTAACACAGGAAGAAGGTCTCTCTCGGGGGAAGCGATGGCAGTGACGTGGTCAGATAAGGTAGTTGTGGCTCTCACTCTGATCTCTTTGGCTGTAACTCTGTATTTGGTTCTGTGTTTCTTATTTACTAAGACTGTTTCGAATTTGTCTACAGTCAACGGATACCTTTCCTTATGAATTCTTTTCTACTTTTGCTTTTGATCAAATGCATGCTCACACAGCTTCACAGTCCTTTGGGAATTAGTCAATATTTTATCCTTTAGAAGCATAACAGCTTTGCAAATAAAATGAAATAAGATAAAACATGGAGAAATTGGTCTGAATAAGAATAAAACCAAAACAGAAGCAGTAAGGTGAGTTTATGAGGAAAGTTATCACACACACACACACACACACACACACACACACACACACACAGAGAGAGAGAGAGAGAGAGAGAGAGAGAGAGAGAGAGAGAGAGAGAGAGAGAGAGAGAGGGAGGGAGAGAGAGAGAAAGAGAGAGAGAGAGAGAGAGAGAGAGAGAGAGAGAGAGAGAGAGAGAGAGAGAGAGAGAACAGGATTCACATATGTAGTGAATTTGGGTTGGAAGCTCTGTTCTATCTTAAAAATGCAAATCAAATAGCTTAGCCACAAGCTTTTTTTTTTCTGTCCATAAGACCATGTGGCTAATGTCAAGTGTTAGCTGATAGTGCCCATGAGGACCCTAGTATCTGAGTAGGTTCCAGGATGTCTACCTCACTACCAGGATGTCCAGATGTTTTAACTGTGTTTTTTTTCACTATCATAATAACTTGAAGAAGACAGTGTCATCTTTTTTGTACAGATTGGGGGTATATGTGGATATGGAGCTGTGGAAAGCCTTGTAACTTTCAGAAAGTCACAGAAACAGTAACTGTGGACTACAGATGTGAATCCAGTTCACCAAGGTCTAAGTGTATACACTGGGCTCCATACAATTCTACTTCAATGCACACCATTTGCCTCCAGTTGTATGAAGATTATGACTATCTTCATAAAAGAACTTATTCAGGACTGGGTGAATATTTTCCTGGAAGTCTTTGTTGCTTGGGAAACTATACTTGTACCTAGTGACAGGCAGCTCTTCACTTTATGTATAATCTAGAAAATCTAATCAACATATTCTCATGGTGGAATAAAATATTCTAAAGAGTGCTCAGGGTGACTGCAAGGCATTCATAGATATTTAATTCTTCATGTTTTATCACAAAGGACTTCAAAATCTGGATAGATCCAAATATGAAATTATATAATTATAAAAATATACAAAGAATGAGACATAAAATAAGTTGACAAGAGAAAATACAGGCGATAGTTACTGGGGGATTTCAAAAGAGGGAGCATTATTGTGTGCAGTAGTTTGGAAAAGGCCTTTTGAAAGTAATGAGATCCAATTAAATGCCCAGGCTTGGGTTTGTTTTTTGTTTTCATTTATACAAGTTCAATAGAAAATTGCATGATGACTCCAAGAACTCAAGGAATGATATTCAGGAGATTGGACTTTGCACTCTAATGACCTTCTAGGAGACTTCCAATAAGTGAAATGAGGATGCATTGATTTTTTTCCCGTACCTTGAAATTTTCAAGTGATTGTTTTGAGGTCTATAAACACAGAGTTGAGAAAAACATATTTAGCAGTTAGAAGAAATGAGCAACTATAAAAGATACCCCTTGGGAAGAAGTGAAATGGAATTTTCCTTAGTGAATAGCTGAGGAAATTGAAGAAGAGAAACACCCTTGTTTGAAGAAACAAGCTAAAGTTTGACTCCTTACTTAGTGTTTTAAACTTTGATAGAACAGAACACTTGGAAGGCACATTGTCCTTATAACACCCACCTCCATAACTATCTGATTGTCTTCTGTCATGATGTAGTTCATATTTTTTGTCATAATGAGAGTAGCTTTCTACTTAATAAAATGAGCAGCTATTTCCTGGGCTAATTCCCACACTGTTAACACCTCATGAATTAGTGTGTGTGTAGAGTGAGATCAGCTTGCTTGATGAGGTCTCACCTCTTACCCAAGCCATGCTTGAACACCTTCATCAGACAGGCATCTGAAAATGTACATTTTCACATTCTTACACTTTTTGTAACTTTAAGCTGTCTCAGACTGTGGCCACCATAGATTTAAATGTCATTTTAGTCACACATTTTAAATACTCTTTCAGACATTTCAGATGTTTTTCTTTCACTTAGAGTCATAGGTGACTAGTTCAGTTATTCTTTCTAATTTCTGGTGAGATTGCCAAAATTAAGTGGACAGATAGGTAAGGGTCTGTTGTGATGGTCAGATGGTCAGATGGATTCCATGATCTCCATGAATACATTCTTGTGGCAGAAGAGGTCCAAGAAGGGTGGTTCTGTTTTTTTCCACTATTGGCTATGGAACAGCCAGGTCCTCCTGTAGATCAAGGTAAGGCTTCTACCACTGAGCTGCATCCCAAGCCATGGATGATTTGGTGGGGAGAGTTCTGAATATGTATTGCTCTTTCTTTGATTGTGCTAAGAAGTATCAGAGACATAAAACAAAACAAAATAATAAAATCAGACAGCTAAGTCATTATAGAGAATCTCACATTTATTTCCTTCCCTTCAACTAGACAAATCTCATTAATATCTCAAGTCCGTTTCCTGACAGTGGCAACTCACATTTGGTTCTGAGCCAGAGTCTCCTTCTAACTAACTGTTCACATTCCGTGCACACCTTAACCTCATTTCTACCTTTATCTGCCATGTTTGCAGTCTGAACACAGTGGCCTTCCTCCTGTTTCCCAAAGTTACTGACATCACTGCCACCTCAAGGCCTTTACATGACCCTTCCTATTTGTTTGACATGTTCATCTTCTGATGATGGGTGGCTTCCTGGAAAAACATGAACAAATGTCTGTTTTCCTCAGATAGGGCACTGAAGACAGATCAGAAAAATAAGCCTACCCATGTATATCTTGGTGAATCAATGAATTTATTGGGCTTACTTATTGGAGACTCTTGGACAGTTGTACCATGGGAAAACCTAGCTCATCGTGAGTGACAATGTAGGAAGAAGGTTCAATCCTGGGATCTTCCTGAACCACGTGTATTCAGCTCCTTTGGACATATTTCTCTCCTTGTGATGGGTTTTTCTTGTTATTATATAACCTTGGGGAGAGTCTTGCAAACCTTGTACTGCTATGAGACCCCCAACTCTGGTAACTATTCTTAACTTCCTGCATCTGAGACTTTCTCCTCTTGTAGAGAACATTTTAATTCAGAGAAAATAGTTTCACAACATTTGGCAACTTTGGTTACTCTGAGCACCAGAGTTATGTTTCTAGACTATTCTGTGTAAAGAGTAACCAGTACTCTTCTCTGTTCCATCTACTGAGAATCCACCTTGATAAACATTAACATTGGGTTACTTTTTTCTCTCACTAAATCAAGATCTTGCTTCAAAATGTGGATAGTAGCCTTTGGTCCTTTTTTTTTTCATTTTTAATAATTGACTTGATGGGCTACCAAGTGAGTCTCAGGAAAGGCGCAAAGCTACACAGAGAAACCCTGTCTCGAAAAAAACAAAAAAAAAATATTTGACTTGAAATGCTGACAATAAAATACATATAATGGAATCTGTTATTATCTCTCTTATCCAGCTCCCATCCTTTTCAACTCACTCTCCTTTCTACAAGCGTGTTTCATGACTTTGGTTTTGTTTTTTAACCCATTCTGTACTTACTTTGTTGCCTCCATTGATAAGGACAGTTGTCACAGATGTAGTAGGTATGCAGTAAGATTATTTTTGGACACAGATAGCTCAGCCCACTTCTTTTCTTTCTAATTTATTATGGTGTTACTGTTATTGACACACAATTCAGGAGTTAATTTTAAGTGGACTTATCAGCCATTATTTTGTTCCTCTCTGCTTCACTTCGGACAGCTAGTTAGCTTCTGTGGGAACTGAAGTCTGGTCCCCCAAGCCCCATTTATGTATCCATGCTAAGGACTGGAGAGAAAGTCTGACATTTGGGATCCACAAAGCTTTCATTTATACCTTTTCTATGAGTATCAAGAACCTATGCTGTGCTGACAGGTTTAACTATTTCATTCTAGCTATTTTAATACATAATTGATTATAAGTTCTACTGGGGCAGGGGCCATGGTGGAGATGTGTTTGCACCCCACAGACATGGATCCCTACATTGTCATTAGCATGGAATTAATCAGTAACTGCTGATTAAGAAGTATTTATGGGACACCTTGCACAGCCTTGATGCAAGGAGAGGGGCTTGGACCTGCCTCAACTGAATGCACCAGGCTTTATTGACTCCCCATGGGAGGCTTACCTTTTCAGAGGAGGGAATGGGGAGTGGGCTAGGGGTGATGACTGAGGGAAACAGGAGGAAAGAGGGGGATCTGGGTTGGTATGTAAAATGAATAAAAAATTTCTTAATAAAGAAAAAACATATTTATGTATAGAAGTAGTATAGTGATTGGATTTTAATTTTTAGTGCAACATATTCTTATCTCTTCAAATACATAGATGGTTGAAAATCTGTGACACCTCCTCTTTTGTGGCTCTAAAGCTTAATTTGAATCTTGAGAGTCAGATTATAACTTAATATTTAGCACAGAATAATTCAAGAGATATGTGAGAAATTTGTGATGATATAAAAATGAATTCTGGTATATTCTTGTTTATTCTGCTGACCTTTTAAATGACAATGTAATGACAAAGAATATAAAATTATCTAAACTTTGCTTGTCTTTGTCTCTCTGATATTCCTTTTAACCAGTCAACATTAGGTGTTTATTTCATGTTTAAAAATGGAATTTATGGTAATAATGCCATACTTCAAAAATTATATTCAAAAACATTCTTAGCTTCTTTCTTAATTAAAAAATATAACTTTTATGTATTAGATTTACCAAGATGCATATCTCACTATTCATGATGTTTTGTTTCCAGTGCCAACCTAAAATCAATCATTTTTCCCTCTTAGGAACATTTTCAATTTTTGTGGCTCTCCTTTTTGGCAAGGGCATCTAAAATTGCTTTATTGAACAGCTCACTCATTTACTGAGCACTTTGTACACTATGGAAAGTGTACCTTGTTGCATTTACTAAAAAGCGAATGAACCATTGACTACAATGTCCATGTCCTAATACACACTGAGCAGGTCATTTATGGCCTGCTGAGATTTGAGGAGGCCAGAAATCCTTAGGTGCTTCCTTTGAATTCCTTCAATATCAAAGGAGGGATTGTAACTATTTTTCTCTAGTACAAATATTTCTGGAGGAAAAATAACAGCAGTTAATTAGGAATCACTTCGAACAAACCATCTCTTGGAATATATATATTTTTAAATTTTACTAAGTTTTTGTGAATTTCATACATTGTATTTTGCACATACTAACCCTCTCTCTCAACTTTCCCCAGATCCATCTTGGATTTTTCCACCCATCAGACCTTGTGTCCTCATTCATTTTCTTAAGACTTATTAAGTATACTTGGTACTGCCTATGTACACTTTCAGGTGTATGGCTATTCACTAGAGTGTGTTAGACCTACCAGTGTCTATACTCTTAAAACCAACTCCCAGAAGCTACCAACTACCAATACACCTTCATCTAGAGGCTGGACTTCATGCCTACTACTCACTTCCAGACTGGGTTTTTGTCTTGCTTGAGCTTCCACAGGTCTTCTCCAGGGTGTTGGAACCACTGTGTATACTATGTGGATCTGCCTTGCTGAGTTCAGAAAACACCATATACTTGTAGTTATCCACTGGCTTTGGCTCTTAGAGTCTTTCTGACCTCTTTTTCATAATGATCCCTTAATCTTGGAAGGAGGGGTTGTGATATAAATGTCCCTAAAATGCCAGGAGTGGATTACTTCCACTGGATTCATTGAACAGTGAGGTTCCATAGACCCCAATTATGGGCTATTGCCACTGCTTTTACATGAAGATAAGAAATTGACGGTAAGACCCTGCTAAAACCACATATTTGAGTCATTGAACACAAAGAAGTCAAGCTGGTATTAACCTGGGATCTTCATCCCTTTTGACTAGCTTTCATAGTGCTGGAAGGTGCTGGAGGGGAAATGTAGCCATCATTCTTATCCAGCTGTGAACTCTGAAATCCACAATAACTATATGCATGGTGAGAACATCCACTGGTACAATAGCACAAATATCCTAAAAGTATTAAATATATGAAATATGGCATTAAGTACAGATCAAGGTCTGCTCATATAAGCTTATTTTGAGTGTCCTTGACAAACTGGGAAGTTTGTATTATACAGTAATACATTCAGTTCATCCTCACTATCCAGTGAATATTGTGTGAGGTTCTTTAAAAATCCGTTTGTAAGAAAATTAGAGTATTCAATAATCAAATCAATTTGATAAATGATGCAATAAATACAATCAAATAAGGTTATTTCCTACAGGTGTTTGGGAAATTCTGGGAAAGATACCACAGAGGGGCAATGGGGCTGCATTTGCTAGCAGGATAGCTTTTAGAAACAGGGAAAGCCTGATTAATAAAACCACTTTTGGATATATGCTGTACTTTGCTTTCACATGAACATGTTTGTGTTAATGTTAATATTTAAATGATGTGGTAATAGTTATATATAAAAGTGAGTAGCCAGCATGAAGTGTTTCGAGGAGTGGTTATTAAATAATAGGCTTAATGTTAATTACTTGGATCACATGCAATTTTGGGACAGAATATTAAATAGGCTATTTTCAAATGTATTTAATATGTGTTATAGATTACTCTGTGTTAGTGTAACTTATATCTTAAAGCCTGACCTCTCTAGTTTGCAGCAAACTTTCAAGTTCTTGTATGTGTTTGTGGTTGTATGAAAGACAACTTGGTAACTGGGTTCCCAAGGTTTGCTTTATGAATTTATTAGAACTTTCTGTTTGTATCATTATTATTATTTTCATTATTATTACTATTGAGATGGAGTCTTGCTTTTTAGCTGAGGCTGGTCTTGAACTTGCAGTAACCCTATTGCTTCAGCTTCCCAAGTGTTTGGATTACAGGTATGTGTCACTGCATCTGGTTTGGAACTCAATTTTAAAGGAAAATTGAGGTGAATGGCAAATTATGAGAAGTGACATTCATAAATATTCAAAGAAAACTAAGGAACTCTCTAGAGTAAGTAATTCCAGTTGTCACAAAAACATCCCATATGATAAAAAATTTACAAGTTGTGGTGATACTTTATTTGTGCTCTAATCAATAAAGCTTGCATAGAGATCAGAGGAATAGGACAAGCCACAGCCAACCTCACCTCACCAACTCCTCAACCTCCAAAGAGACCTACTTCCTGAATACCCACACCTATATGCCTTTCTGGCCCTGCCCTCTTACTTCCCCTCTCCACCTACTACATCATTTTCCTCTTTCTGCCTAGCTCTATCACTTCCTGTCTGTCTATACAGACCTCCAGACCTCTGTGGTTAACTACTGCTGGGATTAAAGGTGTGTGCCACCATGCCTGGCTCTGTTCTTGGTGTGGCCTTGAATTCACAATGATCCAGATGAATCTCTGCCTCCCAAATGCTAGTATTAAAGGTGTGTGCCACCACTGCCTGATTTCTATGTTTAATATAGTGTCTAGCTTTATCCTCTGATCTCCAAGTAAGCTTTATTTATTAGAGCACAAGTAAAATATCACCACAAGACGTAATACTTCATATATTCACTGTGAAGTTTTTGTAAATTTTAGTGTGTCTTAAGCTGTTTTAGGATATGTCAAAATGGCTTTTTCTGGGGATTCCTCAGCCCTGTCTTTGCGTCTTATGTCATCACTGCAGGAATATTGATACAGACTCAGAGTAGCTAGGTATGCTTGCTACTTTAATAAAGGGAAGAATTTGCAGAAACATTTCTCATCAAAGGGCATACAGGGGTTGACATTTTACCACTGCAGTCATTTTAAGATGTAACTTTGAAATTTGTATAGAGGCTTTGATTCACAGTAACCTGGGTGAGAATAAAAGGAGCAACCAGTGTTATATTTAAATAAAAAAATCTGGAAAGAAGCCTTTGCAGTTATACCCAAATGATTGTGATGCTAAAATTTATCTTCTTGTCTTTTCCTTCTTGCTTTCTTCTAGGACCTTAGAGTTTAGTAGTTAGATACTTTACATTCAGAAGGAGTGGAGTAGGGATATAGTGGTAGAATCCTTGCCTAGCAGGTATGAACAACATTCATTCATTTGAGTTTACAACAACATAGTAAGCTTTATTTTTTTCCTCATTGAGACCTCTTGCAGCACTATATCCTTATTAATTTAAAATGACACCTTTCAATGCATCTACTTTCTATACATATTTGAATATAACTTGGAACTTCTATTGCACTCTATGGATTTCTCCATGCACTAGGAATATACCTTTAATCAGTGAGATTTCAGAGTATATTTCTATGTCTATAAACATGCCATGCTATGATTTTCCAGCTCCTCTGGATGTCCTTGTTTTACTTATTACTCCTGGATATAACCTCTCTTCTCTCTTTGCATGCCCTAAATCAATTACACACATGTGGGGCCAACTTCTTCACTCAACACTCTTTATAAATACAAAATCCATCTAAGAGTATTATGTAGAGTATGGAACAAGATTTCTTACTAGCTTTGTCTCTGTGGCTTTGTCTGTTTTTCTTACTGCACACTTACCCACAACAATAAAGATACATTTCTCTCTCACAGCTCAGTTCTTTACATCAACCCTTTGCCACAAGCTTGGGTCTTCTAACCCTTCAATACTGTTTTATTTAATATCTATGCTGTGGGTTCCCTTTGGTGGTATTAGTGACTTCAGGGCTTAGAGTAACACTGTAGTTGGGCTTTCCTGTACACTGGAGTATATTTAACTAGCATCTTTCTGATCTCTACTCACTAGATGTCAGTTATACCCTTCCCTACTAAGTCAATTAAAAATTCTCCAGACATTGAGAAATTTGCTTCCAAAGGGCAAAAATCACAGGTGCTGGGCAAGAATAATTATTCTACATACTCATTTGCCCCTGTACACTGTTGTTATCTTCCACATCACTCTAACTGGTCACACCCTCTCAGGGAATCATTTTTACCCAAGTTAGGAAAACTTCAAAGCTTCAAGATAAAGTCACATTTTGTGCTTGGTAACTAGAGGATCCCTGGGGCACATGGCTTTAACTTATAACCTCCTTGTGCCTGGTCAGTGATGCCATGAACAATTACCATGCTTCATGTTCTCCCTTCAAAAGAGGTTTAAGGACTCTTCTTCATGACCAAATGTAGCGATGGGCAGAACATGGGGTTGAAGGCCAGAGAGAATCTAAACCCAACTCAGCTTCTTGGGCAAAGGATGAGTTTTATACATCTACTCATTGTAGAGACTTTTGTTTCCATTTGAAATTTAATAGGAGCAATACAACAAGTGTTCAAAATACGAGAAGTGCTGTCTTTTCCTCTTTTACCATCCTTATTGCTTACTCTGTGTGCATTATACTCCAATTCTTCTCTGCTAGGTTCCAATTACTTCTTACTGCCACTCAGTTATTTTCTAAGTCCTTTGCAGTTCCTTCCTTGTCTTGTTTTGCTAGCCTGCTTACAGTCTAAAATATATATATTTTCTATCTCTTCTTTACTGTTTTTGCCTTTACCACTTAATAATATTTGTTGTACACTGATTATTTTTCAAGATTTTCCCCTAGGAGACTGGTTTCTTGCTGTCTGTTCTGTTCAGATGACTGTGCATCTAATGTGCCTGTTGTTTCTTCTGTCTCTTTGACAAATTTAGAGCAGCGGTTTAGAATATTTAGTGTTTCTCTCACTGAAGTGAGAAAGAAAATGTCTCTGTGAACCTGCCTTATAAGTTTCAGGGCCTATGAGGATTTGCTAAGCAGGTTTTCTCCTGGGGAGAAGCAGCCATGGGTGGTGGCCCATTTTCTCTGAGATAAAAATATTTCTGTGAGACTTCTTAATTCTCCTCTGCTAATTCTTTCTTGATATCTTTGCTTTAATTAATTGAGAGATTTTAGAAATGTTCTTTACACATGCCTATGTACTTGCAGACACACACACACACACACACACACACACACACACACACACACACACACACACACTTGTATTCACAAACTCACCATAGCATGATATAACAATTATATGCATTTAAATGTACAAGGGCACCTTGTCTATTTTTATTTTTTTGTGTTGTTTCTCTTTCTTTGTACAGTTCTAGTTGTTATATCAGGGTCTTGTGAATGCTAAGCATACCCTTGATGCCTGAATAATATTCCTGTTTTCAGATTTTATTAAGAGACCATCAAAATTGCCCAGACCTTAGACTTGCCATTCTCTTGCCACAGCCTCCTGAGTAAGCAAAATTGTTTTTGAGGACTTGTTTTGTTCTAATGTCCCCAGTTCAGCTTTGACCAACATAACAGAAGATACAGTATCTGCAACTTGAATTGCATTGCTTCCCACCAAAAAGATTTTAGGATGGTCTATCCACGAAATCATGATCCGTGTTCCAACCATCACAATTTCATTCTGCATCATTTTTCTGTGCTAGGATGATTTGGGTGCAGAATACATTTTTGTTGTTATTGTTGTTTTGGTTTGGTTTTACATCTGGACCAAAGTTTCCCCTCACTCATCTTCCCCTAGTCCCTCATCCTCACCTTCTCTCTTTTCCCAAGCTCTATCCACTCCTCCTCTGTTTCTCTTCAGAAAAGTGTAGGCTTCCCATGGATATCAGCCAGCCAAGGTACATCAAGCTGCAGTTAGACTAAGTACCTCTTTTCTATTAAGGCTGGATTAGGCAATCCAGTAGGAGGAATTGGTCCCAAAAGCAGGCAACAGAGTCAGAGACAGCCCTTGTTCCCACTGTTAGGAGTCACACAAGAAGACTAAGTTACACAACTGTACCATATATGCAGAGGGCCTAGGTCAGTCCCTTGCAGGCTTCCTGGTTGTCAGTTTAGTCTCTGTGAGCCAAGGTTAGTTGGTTGTGTGGGTTTTCTTTTGGTGCCCTTGACACTAGTGGCTCCTACAATCTTTCCTACCCCTCTTCCTCAGGATTCTCTAAGCTCTGGCTAATATTTGGCTGTGAGTCTCTGCAATGGTTTCCATCAGTTGCTGGGTGAAACTTCTCTGATGACAGTTGGGCTGGGCACAAATCTAGGAGTGTAGCAGAATACCATGGGAATCATTTCATTGACTGTTGCTTTCCAGTTGTGTTTGGTTCTATCATAGGTCTCTGGGTTATCCTGGCCCCCAGGGGTGAGCTCCCTCTCATGGCATGGGTCTCAAGCAAGGCAAGTCATTAGTTGGTCACTCCCACAACTTCTGCACCCTCTTCATCCCAGCACATCTTGTAGACAGGTAAAGTTATAGGTCAAAAGGTTTGTGGCTGGGTTGGTGTCCCAGTCCTTCACCTGGAAGTCTTGTCTAGTTACAGGTGATGGCTGGTTTAGTCTTTGTATCTCCCATTGCTAGGAGTCTTAGCTAGGATCACCCTCATAGATGCCTGGGAGTTTCCCCAGTTGCACTACGTTGCTAGTTCACACCAGAGATGCCCCCAGATTTCAGTTCTTTCTCCTAGTACTCTCTCCTTCCATTTTTCCCACTTCAGATCCCTCCTGCCCCCCCCATCAAGACACCATGCCTCTTTACCAGATGTAAAAGAGAAAGCCAAGAGGTCAGAGCTCAGAGCTAAAATTTTACTCTTCCTCCTGCGGTGCTCCTACCTCATCGAAAGAGACCTACTTCCTGTGTGTTTGTCTTTAATATAGTCTTTCTGTACTGCCTTCTCATTGGTTGTAAACCCAAACACATGACTGCCTCATCACTGCCTGTCTGTACAGCCCTCCAGGTCTTAAAGGCATATGTCTCCAATGCTGGATGTATCCCTGAACACACAGAGCTCTACCTAGCTCTTCTACCAAGTGCTGGGGTTAAAGGCGTGCACCACCACCGCCACACTCTTGCTATGGCTCTAATAGCTCTGACCCCCAGGCAACTTTATTTATTAACATACAACTAAAATCACATTTCAGTAAAAATAAAATACCACCATATTTCCCCTTTTCTATTTTAATAAAAAGAAAAAAGCAAAAGGTTATAATTAACATAAAAACTATATACAAAAGTACAATAACTATATACAATAATATACAAGTAATAAATACCTAAACAATGTCTAGTCCATTTGTATTTGACAAATCAGAGAAAATAATTCCATTATATAAGCTATTTTGGTAAGTCCAAAATGTATCTAATTCACTTTCTATCCTAATTAATCTTCAACTATAACTAACTAATCTTCAACTATAACTAAGTAATCTTCAACTATAACTAACTAATCTTCAACTCCCTCAGAGACCCAAGAAGGAAATAATATTAGCTAACAAAAATAAAAACAGGAAGTGCATGCAAGCAACTTCCAAAAAATTTGTGAGTTGACAGAAACAGCCAGCTGCCTGGACAGTCACCTGAGGTTTCTCCGAAGTGTTGGGGCATCATCTTCAGCCTATAGGCTTAGTGTATCTGACAGACTCATTTGTGAAGTAGGATGTACACAAGGTCAACAGTTCAACTTCACATTGGGTGAGAGCAGTCCATGTACCATAAACACCTGAATTCCACTAGTGTCATGTCATGATTCAGGATTTTAAATTCTGGAAATTGTTGACGGTTTTTGAATTCAGCTGTCTATTCTTCTTGTCTGTGTATATATGGCTTCATCTCAGCATCCCCTTCTTCTCCACATCCCTCTATTATATGTCAGTCTACTATTGAGAGGTGAGAGTTTAGTTACTCTTCAAGAATAACTGTTTCAGCTGCTGTTCCATTGCACAACAGAAGCCATAGGCCCACTGCCTGTTCAGCTACCTTTGAAGAAAAGGGCACTGTACCTTTCCCAGATTGCGAAGGCCACTTCAGGGATGGTGCCATATTGTCCTGGCCTCAGAAGATGCAAGCCATAACCATACTTGTTTTGGCAAGAATCAGTAGTCCTTTGTTTCGTGTTCTGTCTGTCCATTTTGTCCTGTTGATTCGAGGATACTTTTTTGTCCAGTGGCTAACTTTTGCCACAATGAAAGTTAACTCCACATGCAGTTTCTTCAATGCCCATATTTTCTCTGAAGTAGATTGGTACTGCCAGGAGCCGACATGTCTCAAAAAAGAAAAATTTTCCAAGTTATTAAAACATTTTAAATGCCATATTCTGTAGATCTCTGAAGGGTTTGAAGATGACCTATCTAAAATATATCTGCTCAATTTTTGAAACATATCTAATATGACTATACGTTCTATTGTAATGTCTAACTACTAACTTTCATTTCTTTATATCCTAATAGTTGGTAATAATAACATTCAAGGATCAGAAAATTGCATTACATTGTTAAATGAATGGTATACATATAGCATTTTCTAACAATATCAATTTTAAATTTGTATACAATATAAAACAATCCAATCCAAGGTAAAGTAATTAAAACTAGTAATTGTCTTTTTCTTTTCTTTCTTTTCTTTTCTTTCTTTTTTTTAAACAAGAACCTTAAATCTAATCTACTTTGCTTAGCTTTTTTCCTAACCCTTAACAACAACTTGTAACCAACCCCCCTAAACAATGAAAATTAACCCAGACCCAATACCCATTAAAAGGACCAAAAAACCACCTGCCCAAAACCACCTCTTTGGGAATGTGGGCGTCATATTCTTAAAATTGCTTCCTGCTGGGTATGGGCGAAGTTATCTTTATCCTGAAAGAAAAATTTTAGGTTAATTGTCAAATTCTAGGAAAGGTAATCATATCCTTCATTATCCAGTTTGTGTATAATGCCAAAGTTCAGGGTTTATCTCAAGTCCTTTTTCAAGTAGTCTTTGAAACTGGATCATCTCAGGTAGTCATCTCAAAATTGTTCTGAACACTTTGTAGTTCAAAGCTGATCTGTAGATGATGGTTGTCAGCTTAGTGATATTATTATTGTACATGTGGAATTGTTGTTGTTGTGGGGCCTCATCTTCTTCCTGGAGACTTCAGTTGATGTTAGGCCTGGCCGTGATTTCCTGCAGAAAACTGATAAGAGACTCGAACACAAAGACATCTATATGCAGCTAATTGAAACCTTTTTTTCTAGAATTAGTTAGTACTCTATATGACCATTCATATCTTAACAAAGTTTAAAATGTATATATATCTATTTATCTATATATATTAATCTTGTAAATTTTGATATAAAATTCATACTTCAAGGAAAGTTTAAAGAATCAGAATGGAATCAAAGAGTTGAGATTAGTAATAGAATAGTCCCTTAATTAATTTGGCTTTTGTCCAGTCCCATAGCAGAAGATGGCTCTTTTATTCTGGCATGATGCAGGGAGTTTGCATTTTCCTTTTAACAACATGCTTGAGTTTAAAGATGGAGAGAGCCATTCTCCAACTCCAAAGTCAGCTTTAAATTTTAATTGAACTGGGACTATTAGAAGACCAATAGTGTTAAATCCTTAAAGAAAAGCAGAAACAAACATTTAGGAAGACATATAATTTTTTAGATAATATATACCCATACACCGTTTCACTCTGTTTCCTGGGATAGATGATTTGTCCCTTTTCTTCAGTTGTCTCATTTGTCCAGTGTTCTTCAGATTCCTTAACCTTCATTCTCCTAAAAGAGAAAAACAAAAAACCTTTCCCCAAGACTAATTTTGGGGATATTCCTGTTTGGCAAGTTATTATCTGATTAAATTAAAAGGCATGTGTTACTGGTACAAGTTAGTTTAAATTGGATGTTCATGCTGGTTGATGAACTATCACATCCTCTAATTAAGAGGTCTCTCTTGTTAAAATCAAACCTTTATAAATTTTGATGGTATCCACAGCTTATCTTCTCCTGTAGAAACAAAAGCAAAACCTTGTCCCCAACGTAATACATACCCTGGTTTCCATTCTGAGGTCAGCACATCCTTAAAGTATATAGGCTGATTTAATTCTATAGTTTTTTCTATTACCCAATATCTCTCTGCAGCTGTTGTTCCTTTCTCATTGGCACTGAGAAAATTCAAAGTTAATAGAGCATTATGCAGTCTATTTCTGGGGGGTTTTCTTACCCCTTTCTGTTTATTTAGCATATCCTTTAGAGTTCTGTTTGATCTTTCTATAACTGCTTGACCTGTAGGATTATGTGGCATACCTGTAATATGCTTTATATTATAATAAGCAAAAAACTGTTTCATTTTAACAGAAACATATGATGGAGCATTGTCAGTTTTGATTTGTGCAGGTATATCCATGATGGCCATAACTTCTAGCAAATGAGTGATTACAGAATCAGCTTTTTCAGAACTCAAAGCAGTTGCCCATTGAAATCCTGAATAAGTATCGATGGTGTGGTGTACATATTTCAATTTTCCAAATTCTGCAAAGTGAAACATGTCCATCAGCCAGATTTTATTCCTCTGAGTATCCTTTGGGTTACATCCTGCTGGTAATGGTGTTTGATTGTAGAAGGAACAAGTAGGACATTTCTTTACTATTTCTTTGGCTTGTTGCCAGGTTATGGAAAAATCCTTTTTTAAACCTTTATTATTGACATGATGTTATTTATGAAATTCTGAGGCCTTCAGCACATTTCCTATCAATAATTTATCAGTCTCATCATTGCCTTGTGCTAGAGGGCCTGGCAGACCAGTATGGGATCAAATGTGAGTTATATATAAAGGATGACTCCTTTTCCTGATTGTGATTTGTAATTGAATAAATAGTGAAGTTAATTCTGAAGCATCAGGGATAAATTCTGCAGTCTCAATATGTAATACTACTCTTTCAGCATATTGAGAGTCAGTTACTATGTTGAGAGTTTCTGAAAAATCCATTAATACCAACAGAATAGCATAGAATTCTGATTTTTGAGCTGAATTATAAGGACTTTGAACCACTTTACTTAAATTTTCTGATTTGTAACCTGCCTTTCCTTGTTTGTTGGCATTTTCTGATTTGTAACCTGCCTTTCCTTGTTTGTTGGCATCTGTATAAAATGTATGAACTCCAGATATAGGTTTTTGCTGCACAATTCGAGGCAAGATCCACTCAGCTCTCTTGATAAGATCAGTTCTATCTCTTTTGGGATAATTTTTTTTTCAGAGACAGGGTTTCTCTGTGTAGCTTTGGGCCTTACCTGAAGCTCACTCTGTAGCCCAGGCTAGCCTTGAACTCACAGAGATCCACCTCCCTCTGCCTCTCGAGGGCTGGGATTAAAGGCATGTGCCACGACTTCCCGATACTTTTGGGATATTTGCTGTTAATTTCTCCCAAAAAATTACTGCAAGCTCTTTGCCAAGGTTCACATTCTGTCCATAATTTTTCAATGTCCTCCTTAGTTAAAGGTACGGCAATTTCTGCTGGGTCTATTCCTGCTAATTGACGAAGTCTCAATTTTCCTTTCCAAATCAAGTCAGAGATTTTTCCACATAAGTTTTTAATTTATTATTTGGTAAAAATATCCATTCCAATATAATATCTTCTCTCTGCAATAATATTCCAGTAGGAGAATGCATTGAAGGTAAAATAACCAAAATGCAATCCAGTTTTGGATCAATACGATCCACGTGCCGTTCATGTACTTTCTTTTCTACCAAGGCCAATTCTTTCTCAGCTTCAGGTGATAATTCTTTTGGACTATTTAAGTCCTTGTCACCTTCTAAGGTTTTGAACAAAGTAGTCAGTTCATCATTTTTTACCCCAACAATAGTCCATAGATGAGAAATATCTGCAAATAATCTTTGAAAGTCATTAAGAGTCTGTAGTCTATCTCTCCTAATTTGCACCTTTTGGGGTCTAATTTTTTGTAGCTCTATTTTATATCTTAAATAATTAATAGAATCTCCTGTTTGTACCTTTTCATGAGCAATTTGTAATCCCCAGCAAGGCAATTTTTTTTTTTACTTCTTCAAACATTCTTTCTAAAATATCTGCATTTGAGTCAGCTAGTAAAATATCATCCATCTAATGATAAATTATAGATTTAGGAAATTTTTTACGTATCACTTCCAATGGCTGTTGTACAAAATATTGGCACAGAGTTGGGCTATTTAACATTCCTTGTGGGAGGACCCTCCATTGAAATCTTTTAACCTTTTGAGAATTATTATAAGTAGGTACTGTAAAAGCAAATCTTTCTCTGTCTTTTTCTTGTAAGGGTATTGAAAAGAAACAGTCTTTTAAATCAATAATTATGAGAGGCCATACTTTTGGTAACAGAGTAGGCAAAGGCATTCCAGATTGTAGAGAGCCCATTGGCTCAATTACTTTGTGAATTGCTCTAAGGTCTGTTACCATTCTCCATTTACCAGATTTCTTTTTAATAACAAATACAGGAGAATTCCAAGGGCTGGGAGATTCTTTAATATGATGAGCATTTAACTTTTCTACCAGCTCTTCTAAAGCCTGGAGTTTCTCTATTGTTAAAGGCCATTGCTGGACCCATACAGGCTTGTCTGTTAACCATTTTAAAGGTAGAGCTGTTGGTGTCTTTGGAAGATCATCAGTTGTTGTGCCCTGTTCTTGTATAATATGGATGGCTGGTGACCACTCATTAGAACAATATCTTCTAATATTCTCTCAGAAACATGTGCTAGTTTATGATTTATTTCTGAGATTGGAGGGATGTTAATCTGAGTATTCCATTGTTGCAACAAGTCTCGACCCTAAAGGTTCATTGCTATGTTAGCCACAGATGGTTTTAATTTTTCTCTCTGTCCTTCTGGACCTATACATTCGAGCCATCTTGCACTCTGTTTCACCTGAGATATTGTCCCTATTCCTAACAGTTGAACATTTACCTGCTGAAGAGGCCAAGTTGGATGCCAAAATTCTGGTGCAATTATGGTAACGTCCGCACCTGTGTCTACCAGACCAGACAACAAAACACCATTTATTTTTATCGTTAATTTTGGTCTCTGTTCATTAATAGAAGTTTGCCAAAAAATTTTCTTTATGTTTTCTCCTGAATTTTCTATTCTCTCCGTTTCATCATCATGACTAGCATGATTTATTCCAATAGGTATTTGGTTATTTAATTGCTCTGATCAGGGGTTTCCTCTATGGCTGCTGGAAAGGTTTGAACTGGATTTGCTATGGGGGTCTGCATGAGGCCCCTCTGGGAGTTTCCTGAAGATTGAGTCAAAGGATTACCCTGTCTGTCCTTTGTTGATCTACATTCATTGGTCCAGTGTTTTCCCTTACCACACCTTCTGCATACTCCAGAAGAAAGGGGCATTCTGTTGCCTTTGTTCCTTGAAGAAACATTGTTTCTAGGAATGACCTGTTTACAGTCCCCTTTCAAATGTCCTTGCTTTCCACATCCAAAACATCTAACATTCCTCGAACCTTTTGAAATTGCTTCTCCTACCCACATATCATCATGTTCATGAGCCTCAACATTAACTGTGTCTCTAATCCAATCTTCCAAAGGTGCAGATCTTGCCTTTAATGGCCTGATTATTCTTTTGCATGCTGCATTTGCATTTTCAAAGCCCAAAGATTCAATTATTATCTTACTAGCTTCTGAATCCGAGACCATTCTCTTTACTGGTGAAGCCAGTCTTTGTAAAAAAAAAAAATCTGTGTAAGATTCTTTTGGGCCTTCCATAACCTTTGTAAATGACTCAGGTTTTTTTCCTGGTTCCTCAACTCTGTCCCATGCATTCAAGGATGCCATTCGACATAAAATTAGGGTTTGGACATCATATAAACATTGTGTTTGTACTGAAGCATATTGGCCTTCTCCAAAAAGCTGATCCTGGCAAACTTGTATTCCTTTATCCCTCCATTGTTTTTCTATGTTTTTAGCTTCATCCTTGAACCAAGTTAAAAATTGAAGACTCTAGCTGGGTTCCAGAACAGCTTGTGCCAGCTCCTGCCAGTCCTGTGGTACAATTCTATTATATGTTGACCAAGAGTTTAACATTTGCTTTACATATGGTGAATGCATGGAATAAGATACTATTGCCTCCTTAAACCTTTTTAAATCCAACATTTCAACTGGAGCCCAAATATTTTGTGTAGTCATTTGATCAGGCAACATCTGTATGGTTATAGGATAAATTAAAGGTGACTGTGTGAAAACAGGCTTTCTTTCTGTAACCTTATGATCCAAACTTGAAACAACTTCATTGTTAATTTCTTCTGTCTGAATTTTTATAGGTGTAACAAGTTTTTCTAAAGCTGTCATCCTGGCACTTAAAATGACTATCTTTTTAAATAGTAAAATGAGGATAAACATAGTAATAAACTGCATAATTTCATCAATATTAGTCTTCTCATATAGTTCCATTGTCAGACTGCCTAAAATTTCAAGTAAAACCCATTCTTCCTATGTACACATAAAACCCATTTTTTTTTAAATGTGGAAAAAATTTCTCTTTTAAATAGTTTCCTTTGAAATATCTGATATGTTGTGACTTACCAAATCTGCGTAGAATAGTAGAAATCCGAGGAAATTTCAAAACAGCCACCTAGTGTCCGAGGTGTGAATCCAGAGAGAGAGAGAGAGACAGAGACAGAGAGAGAGAGAATACAAGAAAGCATAACCGGCTAAAGCTTAAATCCAGCCATGTTTTCCCACTTGAGCCGAGTCAAGGTTTGGCTCTGGCTTCCTTAAACTCCGACCATGTGACCATGTGCATTGCCTTTACAGACAGGGGCCCTGTTCAGTAGGGCAGGCCTGAGTTGTTTGTAGCACCAGCTTTAAGCAAGTAGCTCACGGTTAGTCTGGCCTGAGGCCAAGCAGACCTGGGCCTGGGCTAGGGAACCAGTGGCTCGGACTAGGGAGCCGACCGCCTGAGCTAGGGAGTCGGTTGCCCTTGCGGGAAACTGGACCTGCCACCAAGCCAAGTGGTTTTTAATGGATTCTTGTCATGTTGGGTGCCAGATGTAGATGTAACCAACCGTCTTATTAAATAAGAAACACAGAACCAATGTAAGAGAGAAAGCCAAGAGGTCAGAGCTCAGAACTAAAATCTTACTCTTCCTCCTGTGGTGCTCCTACCTCACTGAAAGAGACCTACTTCCTGTGTGTTTGTCTTTAATATAGTCTTTCTGTTCTGCCTTCTCATTGATTGTAAACCCAAACACGTGACTGCCTTATCACTGCCTGTAAGTACAGCCCTCTAGGTCTTAAAGGCGTATGTCTCCAATGCTGGCTGTATCCCTGAACACACAGAGATCTACCTAGCTCTTCTACCAAGTGCTGGGATTAAAGCCGTGTGCCACCCCCGCCACACTCTTGCTATGGCTCTAATAGCTCTGACCCCCAGGCAACTTTATTTATTAACATACAATTAAAATCACATTTCAGTACAAATAAAATACCACCATACATATGGCTGTACAAGTTTGCACTCCCACTAGCAGTGGAGGAGTGTTCCTCTTGCTCTACATCCTCTCCTGTCACTTGTGTTTTTTATCTTAGCCATTCTGACAGGTATAAGATGGAATCTCAGTGTCATTTTGATTTACATTTCCCTGATGGCTAATGATGTTGAACATTTCTTTAAATGATTTGAGATTTATTTGAGATTCCTCTTTTAAGAATTCTGTGTTTAGATCTGTACCCCATTTTAATTTGGACTATTTGGTTTCTTAATGTCTAGTTTCTTGAGCTTTATATATTTTGGATATTAGCTCTCTGTCAGATGTGGGGGAAATATTTTCCAATTATATTGGCTTACCTTTTGTCCTATTGACTGTTCCCTTTTCCTTATAGAAGCTTTCCAGTTTTATGAGGTCCAGTTTGTTAATTGTCTATCCTAGTGCCTGTGCAATTAGTGGTATGTTCAGGAAGTTGTCTTCTGTGTCAGTGCATTCGAGTCTATTCCCAACTTTCTCTTCTATCACGTTCAGCGTATCTGGTTTTATGTTGAGGTCTTTGATCCACTTGGGCTTGAATTTTGTGCAGGGTGATAGATATCTGTTTGTATTTTTCTACATTCCACCATCCAGTTAGACCAGCACCATTTGTTGAAGATGCTTTCATTTTCCATTGTATAATTTTGACTTCTTTGTCAAAAATCAAGTGTCCATAGGTGTGTGGATTTACTTCTGAGTCTTCAATTCAATTCCATTGACAAATCTGTTTTTATGCCAATACCATGCCCCCTTTTTTAATTTCTATAGCTCTGTAGTAGAGCATAGGGATGAAATCAGATATGGTGATAACTCCAGAAGTTCTTTCATTAAACAGGATTGTTTTAGCTATCCTGTTTTTTTTTGCATATGAAGTTAAGTATTGTTCTTTCAAGGTCTCAAAAGAATTGTGTTGGATTTTTTATGGGAATTGTATTGAATGTGTAGATTGCTTTTTGTAAGATGACATTTTTTTTCACTGTTAATGCTACCATTCCATGAGCATGGGAGATCTTTCCATCTTTTGATAGCATCTCCAATTCCTTTCTTCAAAGACTTGAAGTCCTTGTCATATAGGTCTTTCATATACTTAGAGTTATGCCAAGATATTTTATATCATTTGTGGCTATTGTGAAGGGTGTTGTTTTCTGATATCTTTCTCTACCCCTTTCTTGTTTGTATGTTGGAATTTTTTAGTTAATTTTGTGTCCAGTCATTTTGCTGAAGGTGTTTATCAGCTATAGGAGTTCCTTGGTAGAAATTGTGGGGTCAATTGTGTATTCTATCATATCATTTACAAATAATGATACTTTGACATCTTCCTTTCCAATTTTTATCCCTTGATCTCCTTAAGTTGTCTTATTACTGTAGCTAAAACTTCAAGTACTATATTAATAGATATGGAGAGAATGGACAGCCTTTTCTTGTTCAAGATTTTAGTGGAATTGCTTTGTGTTTCTCTCCATTTAAGTTGATGATGACTATTGGTTTGTTCTTTGTCATCTTTATTATGTTTTGGTATGTCCCTCATATCTCTGATGACTCTAAGACTTTTATCATGAAGGGATGTAAGATTTTGTCAAAGATTTTTTCTGCATCTAATGAGATTTTCATGTGTTTTTTTTTCCTTTCAGTGTGTTTATATGCTGGATTACATCGACAGATTTTCATATGTTAGACCATCCCTGCATCTCTGGGATGAAGCCCTCTTGGATAATCATAGTGAATATTTTTTTACATTAATATATTTTTTATTCATTTTAATACCAATCACAGATCCTCATCTTCCCTCCTCTTGGCCCTTCAGACTTCCCTCCCTGACCCACCTGGATTACCTCCTACCAGAAGGTAAGGCCTCCTATGTGGTATCAGCAGAGCCTGGTACATTCAGTTGAGGCATGTCCAAGCCCCTCCCCCTACATCAAGGCTGTGTGAGGTGTATCATCATAGGTTGTGGGCTCCAAAAAAGCCAGCTCATGCACACAGGATGGATCCTGATCATACTGCCAGGGGGGCCCTTAAGCAGATCTAGCTACATAACTAGTTCACTTATGCAGAGGCCCCAGTCCAGTCCCCCAGAGGCTCCACTGGTGTTGGTCTAAATTTCATGAGTTCCCACTAGTTTGGTTATCTCTGTAGGTTTCCCCATCATGATCTTGATGCTCATGCTCATAGAATCCCTCTTCTGTCTCTTCAACTGGACTCCTGAAGCTCAGTCTGGTGTTTGGCTGTGGATCTCTGCATCTGTTTCCATCAGTAACTGGATAAAGACTCTATGATGACAGTTAGGGTATTTACCAATCTGATTACTGGGGTAAGCCAGTTCAGGCACACTCTCCACGATTGCTGGTAGTCTGAGCTGTGATCATCCTTGGGGATTCCTGGGAACTTCCCCAGTACCTGGTTTCTCCCTATCCCCATTATGTCTCCCTCTATCAAGGCATCTCTTTCCTTGCTCTCCCACTCCATCCCTGGGTGAATGATCTTTTTGATATGTTCTTGGATTCAGTTTGTGAGTATTGTGTATTTTTGCATCTATGTTCATGAGGGAATTTGGTCTGTAATTCTTTTTCTTTCTTGAGTCTTTGTGTGGTTTGGGTATTAGCATGACTGTGGCCTCCTAAGATGAATTTGACAATGTTCCTATTTTGTGGAGTAATTTAGAGTATTGATATTAGCTCTTCTTTGAAAGTCTGGTAGACTTTTGCACTAAAACTATCTGGCCCTGGGCTTTTTGTTGTTGTTGGGAGACTTTTAATAACAGCTTCTATTTCTTTGGGGGTTATAGGTCTATTTAAATGGTTTATTTGATCTTGATTTAACTTTTGTAAGTGGTATCCATCAAGAACATTGTCCATTTCTTTTTAGA
This sequence comes from Peromyscus maniculatus bairdii, assembly GCF_049852395.1. Lineage (NCBI taxonomy): Eukaryota > Metazoa > Chordata > Mammalia > Rodentia > Cricetidae > Peromyscus > Peromyscus maniculatus. The sequence goes on along the minus strand of NC_134868.1, from coordinate 65,415,049 downwards.
TTTTTCAATTTTGTGGAGTACAGTTTTTTTTTAAGCATGATCTAATGATTTTTTTTATTTCCTTAGTGTCTGGTGTTATCTCTTCCTTTTCTTTTCTGATTTTGTTAATTTGGATATTCTATCCCTGCCTTTTAGTTAGCTTGGATAAAGGTTTGTCTACCTTGTTGATTTTCTCTTTGTTTCATTGATTCTTTGTGTTGTTCTCTTTGTTTCTATTTTATTGTTTTCAGCCTTGAGTTTGATTATTTCCTGTTGTCTACTCTTCTTGGGTGTATTTGCTTATTTTTGTTGTAGAGCTTTCAGGTGCTGCTATGAGATCTTTATGAAGGCACTTGGTGCTGTGAACTTTCCTCTTATCACTGCTTTCATTGTGTTCCATAAATTTGGGTATGTTTTGAATTAATTTTCACTGAATTCCAGGAAGTCTTTAATTTCTTCCTTGACCCAGTAGTAATTCAGTAGAGAGTTGTTCAGTTTCCATGAGTTTGTACATTTTTTTTTGTCATTTCTGTTGTTGTTGAAATCCAACTTTAACCATGGTGGTCTGATAAGATATAGGGGGTCATTTAAATTTTCTTGTATATGTTGGAACTTGCTTTGTGATCGAGTATGTGGTCAATTTTGGAGAAGGTACCATGAAGTGCTGAGAAGAAGGTATACTCTTTTGTGTTTGGGTGAAATGTTCTGTAGATACCTGTTATATCTATTTGAGTCATAACATCTGTTAGTTCCATCACTTCTCTATTTCATTTCCTTCTGGAAAACCTGTCCCTTGGTGAGTATGGGGAATTGAAGTCTCTCATTACTACTGTGGGGGCTTCAAAATGTGATTTAAGATTTAGTGATGTTGCTTTTACAAATGTAAGTGTCCTGCATTTGCATCTTAGATGTCCTGGTGTATTTGTCATTTAATGTGTATGAAATGTTCTTTTCCATATCAGTTGATTAATTTTATTTTGAAGTTAGATATTTTGTTATAGTATGGTAGCTATCTAATATCTAACAAATAAATACTAGCTTACTTTTTAGGTCCATTTGATTGGAAAATCTTCATCTGATCCTTTACTCTGAGGTGATGTCTTTCTTTGATGTTAAGGTGTATTTCTTATATGAAGAAGAATGATGGATCTTGTTTTTTGTATCTATTCTATTAGTTTCTTTTTATTGGGGAATTGAGTCCATTGATTTTAAGAGATATTAATGACCACTGATTGTTAATTTCTGTTATTTGTTGTTGTTTGGTGGTGGTAGTGGTGGTGGTGTGTGTGTGTGGTTGTTTCCCTTCTCTGGATTTTGGTGGTGTAAGATTATCTACTGCTTGTGTTTTTGTGGGCATAGTTGACTTTCTTGGGTTAGAGTTTCCTTCTGAAGAGCTAGATTTGTAGATAGATATTGTTTGAATTTGACTTTGTCATGAAATAGCTTGTTTTCTCCATGTATGATGAATGATGAAACTTTTGCTGGTTATAGTAGTTTAGGCTTGATATAGATATATATGATATCGATATAATAGGATAAAAGGATAGATTGTTGAACCTACTTTTAAAGAGCAACAACTTGTTTGAAATGTTTTACATTGCTATGGATTTTAGTTTATTGACACAAATTTAAAGTTAATTTTGTTATACTATGTGTATATTTCTACTCTTGTTTAAGGTATTATGTCTGTGCAGTTCATTTGAAATTGTAATGGATAATTAAGAAATAGATTAATAATTAGTCATCTATGATAATCACACTTGTCATGTTAGTTAAGTTTTCTAGATATACATAGATATATTTTATTTAGGTAGGTAATGGTAATCTTCCAATACTTCAAAGACCTACAGAATTTGGCATTTAAAATGTTTTAAGAACTTAGAATTTTCTGGACAATGAGACACGTCTGTTCCTGGCAGCACAGATTTACTCAAAGAGAAAGTTGGGCATCAAAGACACTCCATATGGAGTTTATCTTCTTCTTGGCAAAAATAGCCATTTGGGCAAGAAACTGTTCTTTCTTGGAGTGTTTGACAAAATATCATATAAATTGGATGTGCAGGACCCATAGGAAAGTGACTACTGAACTTTGCAAGTCAAAATGGTCCTTCAGGTTCCTGATTTGCAGAGAAAACTGCCAGACATTCTATAGGACACAGAGAAAAGTTACTGAGAGACTCTAGGCCTATGGAATGAAGATGGATGGAAGCTCCAACATTGCAGAGGAACTTTGGATGACTGTCTAGGCAGGCAGCTGTCTCTGTCATTCTAGATTTTTGGAAGTTGCTTACAATGTTCTTCCTGTTTATTTAGGTAATATTATATCCTTCTGAAGTCTTTGATATAGTTGAAGACTAGATAGTTATAATTTTCCTTGGTTATGATAAAAATAAATTAGATATAAAACTTTAGACTCACAAATATAGGATAGATAGAATATTTTCTTTAATTTTGCCAAATACAAATAGACTAGATATTGTAACTGTAATTATTACTTGATAACTGTTTGTTATATATAATTTTAGTATATTAAAGTTAAAATCTTCCTTTTAACTAAACTGAAAAGGGAAAATGCTGTGAGATAATGCTTTTGTACACTGGTTTAATAAAATGCTGATTGGCCTGTAGCCAGACAGGAAGTAAAGGCAGGATAAGCAGAGAGGAGAATTCTGAGAAGAGGAAGGCTGAGTCAAGAGACACCAGTCTGCCATCCAGGGAGCAGAATATAATTGCACACAGGTAAAGCCACAGAATACGTGACAACATACAGATTAATAGAAATGGGCTGAGTTTAAGTGAAAGAGCTAGTCAGTAGTTAGCCTAAGCTAATACCCAAGCAGTTTTAATTAATATAAACCTCTTGTGTTTACTTGGGTCCAAGTGGCTACAGGACTGACAGGTGAGAGATATCTGTCCTGACCATGGGCCAGGTGGGACACAGGAAAACTTCAGCTACATGGGCTCACATCCATGTTCCCTTAGAGTCTGCAAGACATCTATCCAGGCCCTTCTTGCTTTTAAAGTCTTCATTGAGAAGTTGAGTGTAATTCTAATAGGTCTGACTTTGTATGTTACTTGGACCTTTACCCATGCAACTTTTAATATTCTTTGTTTGTTCTATATGTTTAGTGTTTTCATTGTTATGTGGACTTTCTTTTTTTATCCAATCTATTTGGTGTTCTGTAAGCTTCCTTTATCTTTGTAGGCACGTTCTTCATTAGGTTAGGGAAATTTTCTTCTATGATTTTGTTAAATGTATTTTCTGTTTTTTTTGAGCTGGAACTCTTCTTCTTCCTCTATTCCTATTAGCTTTGGTCTTTTCATGGTGTACAAGATTTCTTGGATGTTTTACTTTAGGAGTTTTTTAAATTTAATATTTTCTTTGAAAGATGAATCTATTTCTTCTATTATATTTTATGCCTGAGAATCTCTCTTCCATCTCTTGTATTCTGTTGGTGATACTTGTGTGTGTGGTTCCTGTTTGCTTACACAGATTTTCCATTTCCTGAATTCCCTCAGTTTATGTTTTCTTTATTGCTTCTATTTCCATTTTCATATCTTGAATAGTTTCCTTCACCTTTTTTTTTCTTGTCTTTCTTGGCATTTTTTTAATAGGGAATTTATTGATTTCTTCCAGTGTTTATCTTTTCCTAGATTTCTTTAAGGGTTTTTTTTTTTTTTTTTTTGGTTTTTTTATTATTATTATTATTATTATTATTATTTTATAACACCATTCAGTTCAACATAATAGCCACAGAATCCCCTGTTCTCCCCCTCTCGCCCACCCCTCCCCCCGGCCCACCCCCCATTCCCACCTCCTCCAGATCAAGGTCTCCCCCGAGGACCGGGGTTGACCTGGTAGACTCAGTCCAGGCAGGTCCATTCCCCCCTCCCAGACCGAGCCAAGTGTCCCTGCATAAGTCCCAGGATTCAAACAGCCAACTCATGCAACGAGCCCAGGACCTGGCACCAATGCACAGCTGCCTCCCAAACAGATCAAGCCAAATGACTGTCTCACCCGTTCAGGTGGCCTGATCCAGTTGGGGGCCCCTCAGCCTTTGGTTCATAGATCCTGTGCTTCCATTCATTTGGTTATTTGTCCCGGTGCTTTATCCAACCTTGGCTTCAACAATTCTCGCTCATATAAATCCTCTTCTTACTCACTAATTAGACTCCCAGTGCTCCACCAGGGGACCAGCCGTGGATGTCTGCCTTCAGATTCCTCAGTCCTTGGATGGGGTTTATGGCACCACTATTTGGGTGTCTGGCCATCCCATCACCAGAGTAGGTCAGTTCCTGCCGTCTCGCGACCATTGCCAGCAGTCTTTTGAGGGGGTATCTTTGTGGATCTTCGTGGGCCTCCCTAGCTCTCTGCTTCCTCCCCTTCTCACCTTCTCATGTGGTCTTCATTTACCATGGTCTCCTATTCCTTGTTCTCCCTCTCTTTTCTTGATCCAGCTAGGATCTCCCACTCTTTCCCTCGACTGTCGCCCTTCATTGTTCCCACTCATGACCAGGCTATTCATGTAGATCTTGTCCATTTCTCCGTGTCTTTTTTTGGGGTCCCGTTTTCCAGGTAGCCTCACTGGTGATGTGAGTAGCAGTCTAGTCATCCTTGTTCCACATCTAGCATCTTCCTATGAGTGAGTACATACCATATTTGTCTTTCTGAGTCTGGGTTACCTCACTCAGGATGATTTTTTCTAGATCCATCCATTTGCCTGCAAACCGTGTGATGTCGTTGTTTTTCTCTGCTGAGTAGTATTCCATTGTGTATATGTGCCACAATTTATTTATCCATTCTTCAGTTGAAGGGCATCTAGGTTGTTTCCAGGTTTTGGCTATTACAAACAATGCTGATATGAACATAGCTGAGCAAGTGCTCTTGTGGTATGATTGAGCATTTCTTGGGTATATGCCCAGGAGTGGTATAGCTGGATCTTGGGGGAGATTGATTCCCAATTTTCTAAGAAAGCGCCATATTGATTTCCAAAGTGGTTGTACAAGCTTGCATTCCCACCAGCAGTGGAGGAGAGTTCCCCTAGTTCCACATCCTCTCCAGCATAAAGTGTCTTCAGTGTTTTTGATCTTAGCCACTCTGACAGGCGTAAGGTGGTATCTCAGAGTTGTCTTGATTTGCATTTCCCTGATGATTAGGGAAGTTGAGCAATTCCTTAAATGTCTTTCAGCCATTTGGAATTCCTCTGTTGAGAATTCTCTGTTTAGTTCTAAAGCCCATTTCTCAATTGGACTGTTGGTCCTTTTGATGTCTAATTTCTTGAGTTCCTTATATATTCTGGATATCAGTCCTCTGTCAGATGTGGGGTTGGTGAAGATCTTTTCCCATTCTGTAAGCTGTCGCTTTGCCTTGTTGACCGTATCCTTTGCTCTACAAAAGCTTCTCAGTTTCAAGAGGTCCCATCGATTGATTGTTTGTCTCAGTGTCTGCGCTACTGGTGTTATATTTAGGAAGTGATCTCCTATGCCAAGGCGTTCAAGACTATTTCCTACTTTTTCTTCTAGCAGGTTCAGAGTAGCTGGATTTATGTTGAGGTCTTTGATCCACTTGGACTTAAGTTTTGTGCACGGTGACAGATATGGATCTATTTGCAGCCTTCTACACGCTGATATCCAGTTATGCCAGCACCATTTGTTGAAGATGCTTTCTTTTTTCCATTGTACACTTTTGGCTTCTTTGTCAAAAATTATATGTCCATAGGTGTGTGGGTTAATGTCAGGGTCTTCAATTCGATTCCATTGGTCCACATGTCGGTTTTTATGCCAATACCAGGCTGTTTTTATTACTGTAGCTCTATAGTAGAGCTTGAAGTCGGGGATTGTGATGCCTCCAGAAGTTGTTTTATTGTACAGGTTTCTTTTAGCTATCCTGGGTTTTTTGTTTTTCCATATGAAGTTGAGTATTGTTCTTTCCAGATCTGTGAAGAATTGTGTTGGTATTTTGATGGGGATTGCATTGAATCTGTAAATTGCTTTTGGTAAGATTGCCATTTTTACTATGTTAACCCTGCCTATCCATGAGCATGGAAGATCTTTCCATTTTCTGAGATCTTCTTCAATTTCTTTTTTCAGGGACTTAAAGTTCTTGTCATATAGGTCCTTCACTTGCTTGGTTAGTGTTACCCCAAGGTATTTTATATCATTTTTGGCTATTGTAAAGGGTGATGTATCTCTAATTGCCTTCTCAGCTTCTTTGTCCATTGTATATAGGAGGGCTACTGATTTTTTTGAGTTGATTTTGTATCCTGCTATGTTGCTGAAGGTGTTTATAAGCTTTATCAATTCCTGGGTGGAATCTTTGGGGTCACTCAAGTATACTATCATGTCGTCTGCAAATAGGGAAAGCTTGACTTCTTCCTTTCCAATTTGAATCCCCTTAATCTCCTTATGTTGTCTTATTGCTCTGGCTAGAACTTCAAGTACTATATTGAATAAGTATGGGGAGAGTGGACAGCCTTGTCTCGTTCCTGATTTTAGTGGAATTGCTTTGAGTTTCTCTCCATTTAATTTGATGTTGGCTGTTGGTTTGCTATATATTGCCTTTATTATGTTTAGGTATGTTCCCTGTATTCCTGATCGCTCCAAGACTTTTATCATGAAGGGGTGTTGGATTTTGTCAAATGCCTTTTCTGCATCTAGTGAGATGATCATGTGGTTTTTTTCTTTGAGTTTGTTTATATGGTGTATTACATTGATGGACTTTCGTATGTTGAACCACCCTTGCATCCCTGGGATGAAGCCTACTTGATCATGGTGGATAATTGTTCTGATGTGTTCTTGGAGTCTGTTTGCCAGTATTTTATTGAGTATTTTTGCATCAATGTTCATGAGGGAGATCGGTCTGTAGTTCTCTTTCTTTGTTGCATCCTTGTTTGGTTTAGGAATCAGGGTAATTGTAGCCTCATAGAAGGAGTTTGGTAATGTTCCTTCTGTTTCTATTATGTGGAACAATTTAGAGAGTATTGGTATTAACTCTTCTTTGAAGATCTGGTAGAATTCTGCGCTGAAACCATCTGGTCCTGGGCTTTTTTTGGTTGGGAGACCTTTAATGACTGTTTCTATTTCCTTAGGGGTTATTGGACTATTTAAATAGTTTATCTGGTCTTGATTAAACTTAGGTATGTGGTATCTATCCAGAAAAATGTCCATTTCTTTTAGGTTTTCCAGTTTTGTGGAGTAGAGGTTTTTGAAATATGACCTTATAATTCTCTGGATTTCCTCAATGTCTGTTGTTATGTCCCCCTTTTCATTTCTGATTTTGTTGATTTGGATTCTCTCTCTCTGTCTTTTGGTTAGTTTGGATAAGGGCTTGTCTATCTTGTTGATTTTCTCAAAGAACCAACTCTTTGTTTCATTAATTTTTTGTATTATTCTCTTAGTTTCTAATTTATTAATTTCACCTCTCACTTTGATAATTTCCTGGCGTCTATTCTTCCTGGGAGACTTTGCTTCTTCTTGTTCTAGAGCTTTCAGATGTGCTGTTAATTCACTAGTGTGCGATTTCTCCAACTTCTTTATGTGGGCATTTAGTGCTATGAATTTCCCTCTTAGCACTGCTTTCATAGTGTCCCATAAGTTTGGGTATGTGGTGTCTTCATTTTCATTGATCTCTAGGAAGTCTTTAATTTCTTTCTTTATTTCTTCCTTAACCCATTGGTGATTCAGTTGAGCATTATTCAGTTTCCATGAGGTTGTAGGTTTTCTGTAGTTTTTGTTGTTGTTGAAATCTAGCTTTAAACCATGGTGATCTGATAGAACACAGGAGGTTATTCTGATTGTTTTGTATCTGTTGAGATTTGCTTTGTGGCCAAGTATGTGGTCGATTTTAGAGAAAGTTCCATGGGGTGCTGAGAAGAAAGTATATTCTTTCTTGTTAGGATGGAATGTTCTGTAGATATCTATTAGGTCCAATTGGGTCATGACATCGGTTAAGTCCTTTATTTCTCTGTTAAGTTTCGATTTGGGAGATCTGTCCAGTGGTGAAAGTGGGGTGTTGAGATCTCCCACTATTAATGTGTGGGGTTTTATATGTGGTTTAAGCTTTAGTAATGTTTCTTTTACATATGTGGGTGCCCTTATGTTTGGGGCATATATGTTCAGAATTGAAACTTCATCTTGGTCGATCTTTCCTGTGACGAGGATGTAATGTCCTTCTTGATCTCTTTTGATTGATTTTAGTTTGAAGTCTATTTTGTTGGATATCAGGATGGCTACCCCTGCTTGTTTCTTAAGACCATTTGATTGAAAAGTCTTTTCCCAGCCTTTTATTCTTAGGTAGTGTCTATCTTTGAATTTGAGATGTGTTTCTTGTATGCAGCAAAAGGATGGGTCCTGCTTTCGTATCCATTCTGTAAGTCTATTTCTTTTTATAGGTGAATTAAGTCCGTTGATATTAAGGGATATTAATGACCAGTGATTCTTCATTTCTGCTATTTTTGGTGGTAGTGTGTGTGTACTTCTCTTCTTTGGGGTTTACTGTTGTGGCTTTATCTATTGCCTGTGTTTTCAAGTGTGTATCTGACTTCCCTCGGTTGGAATTTTCCTTCTAGTGCTTTCTGTAGGGCTGGGTTTGTGGATAGGTATTGTTTAAATCTGGCTTTGTCTTCGAATGTCTTGTTCCTTCCGTCTATGATGATTGAAAGTTTTGCTGGGTATATTAGTCTTGGCTGACATCCATGGTCTCTTAGTGTCTGCATTACATCTGTCCAGGTCCTTCTGGCTTTCAAAGTCTCCATTGAGAAATCGGGTGTTATTCTGATGGGTTTACCTTTATAGGTCACTTGGCCTTTTTCCTTGGCTGCTCTTAATATTCTTTCTTTATTCTGTACATTTAGTTGTTTAATTATTATGTGTCGAGGGGACTTTTTTTGGGGGCCTAGTCTGTTTGGTGTTCTATAGGCTTCTTGTATCTTCATAGGCATTTCCTTCTTTAAGTTGGGAAAGTTTTCTTCTATAATTTTGTTGAATATATTTTCTGTGCCTTTGAGTTGGTATTCTTCACCTTCTTCTATCCCTATAATTCGTAAGTTTGGTCTTTTTATGGTGTCCCAGATTTCTTGGACATTTTGGTTCATGACTTTGTTGGCTTTAGTGTTTCCTTCGACTGATGGAACTATTTCTTCTACTGTATCTTCAATGCCAGAAATCCTCTCTTCCATCTCTTGCATTCTGTTGGTTATACTTGCATCCGAAGTTCCTGATCTTTTACTCAGGTTTTCTATTTCCAGCATTCCCTCTGTTTGTGTCTTTTTCATTTTTTCAATTTCCCTTTTCAGATCTTGGACTGTTTCCTTTGTTTGTTTCATTGCTTTTTCATGATTTTCTTTCAGTGCTTTATTGTTTTCTTCCAGGATTTTAATGTTTTCTTCCAGGACTTTATTGTTTTCTTGGAGGGCTTTATTGTTTTCTTCTAATTTGTTTGCCCTTTCCTCTAGTTGTTCACAGCGTTCTTCCAATTTTCTTGTCTTTTCCTCTACACAAGCCTCTACCTTCTTCATGAAGTTACTCATAAGGCTACTTTCTTCTGCTTCTTCCAATTTTTGGTGTTCAGGTCTAGATGTTGGAGGCGAGCTAGGTTCTGGTGATGCTGTATTGCTCTTCATTTTGCTGTATGTACTTCTGGTTTGACGTCTGCCCATCTCCTTGTGATTCCTTCTTGGTCTTATCAGTGGACTTGTTTCACAAAGAGCTGACAGACTCAGGAAGACTCTCTCTCTTGTCCAAAAGGGAGTTCTCTTGTCCAGCTCTTTGGTCCAGAAGGGAAGTCAGGGGCAAGCTCTGGTCCAGAATGGCAGTCGGGGACAGGCTGGGAGCTGGGGGCCGGTCTCTAAGTCTCAGGAAGTGGGTGGGGTCTTGGGCAGATGGGCGTGGGGGCAGGGCGTGGAGACTGCAGGGGCTGCCGGGGGCTTGGAAATGGGGATCCCTCCCGGTGGGGCTAGAAGGGGAGCTGCCTGGTGGCCAGAACCCGGCGCCAAGCTGGGCAGGCCTCTCAGGAGTGGCTGGTGGCCAGGGATGGGGTCCTGGCTGGACCCAGGCACTCACCTCTGGTCCAGAAGGGAAGTCGTCAGGGGCAGGCTGGGAGCTGGGGGCCGGTCTCTAAGTCTCAGGAAGTGGGTGGGGTCTTGGGCAGATGGGCGTGGGGGCAGGGCGCGGAGACTTCAGGGGCTGCCAGGGGCTTGGAAATGGGGATCCCTCCCGGTGGGGCTAGAAGGGGAGCTGCCCGGTGGCCAGAACCCGGCGCCAAGCTGGGCAGGTCCTCCCGGGGTGGCTGGTGGCCAGGGATGGGGTCCGGGCTGGACCCGGGCACTCACCTCTGGTCCAGAAGGGAAGTTGTCGGGGGCAGGCTGGGAGCTGGGGGCCGGTCTCTTCTTTAAGGGGTTTTTAAATTTCCTATTTAAGAACTTCTATCATCTTTATAAATTTTTAAAGGTCATTTTTCTTGTACTTTAGTTGCATTGGAATATTCAGGTCTTGCTATTATAGGATAGCTGGGCTCTGGTGGTGTCATATTATCCTGGCTATTGTTGACTATAATTTTACATTGGCATTTAGGCATTTGAGTTTGTATTGATTAAGTCTGGGCCCTGATTTCTGAGTTTGTCTTTGGTGGGTGGGTACTTTGTTTCTTGGTTTCTGTTTCCTCTTTGGTTTTCTGGTCTTTGTTGTCTACATTTCTAGTGGCTGGTATGACCTATGATCTAGTAGGAAGTCTGTCCAAGTTGGGAACTGGCCTTCTGGAGGTTAGCTTGGCCTTTTGTGCAGCAGGGGTTGTCTGTTCTTCTGATAGGTATGGCCTCCACCTCTTCTTCTGACTGGTACCTCTTTGTCCTGTGTGATGGAAGTTCACTGTGATTTGGGGTAGAGTCCCAGCACCACGGTGGGGGATGAGCTGGGATGGTGTGAGCTGTGGGAAAGGTCAGTGGGAACACAAGATGAGAGTTATGACACGAATGCCTAATAGGCCTTTTAATAAAAATCTGGAGCCAGATATTGGGGTAAATTCTGAAAGACCAGAGAGACAAAGGAATAAGACACATCTTACCTCTAGTACTCCTCAGCCTGAAAAGCCACTGTTTCTGTCTTCTTATGCCTTATATACCTCTCTCCGTCCATCTGTCACCTCCTGTCTCAACTTTCCTAATGCTGGGATTAAAGGTGTGTGACTTTCAAATACTGGGATTAAAGGTGTGTGCTTCCACTGCCTGGCTCATTTTCTCTTCTAGACTGAATCAATCTCATTCCAGGGTGGTTTTGAACTCATGTAGAACCACACAGATCTCTGGCTCCTGAGTGCTAGGATTAAAAGTATCTGCCACCAGTGCCTGGCATCAATGTTTAATCTATGGCTTGTTCTGTTCTCTGATCTCCAGGCAAGTTTTATTAGGGTACACAATATATCACCACAAAGAGTAGAGCACCTCAGCTGTCAGGTGGGTCAGTCACCTGTTCTTCTGACTGGTGAGTACTGAGTACTCACTTTTTTTTTTTTTTTAGTTTTTCAAGACAGGGTTTCTCTGTGTAGCTTTGTGCCTTTCCTGGATCTTGTTCTGTAGACCAGACTGGCCTTGAACTCACAAAGATCTGCCTACCTCTGCCTCCTGAGTGCTGGGATTAAAGGCATGTGTCACCACCGCCCGGTGAGTACACACATTTTTATAACATCATTTTCATGGCAGATATAGAAAATAATTGTCAGTCATCTTAAGACTACACTCACTTTATAGAAGAATGAAATATATAAAGCTAATGGTTTACAAGATAGGATGATGGTCTATGGGGCTCTGTCTTTACTCTGTTTGTCTTGCTCTGTGTGGTCAGGGGTAAAGCTGAATGCTCCCTGGTCTGTTAGGAGAGGAACCTCTGTATGGAGTTTCCAGAAAGATATATGAAGAGGTGTAGGGTGAAAACTCATGGGCCAGTGTGGGAAGTATATTCATATTAGCATGTTGGAAAGCCAGCTCTTATCAACTCAGGAAAACCTGTGTTAAATTTTCAAGAATTATATGAATTGTCAAACAGACATTATTAAAAATCAAATCATGTAAGCATATGATTAAATAAGTGATATTAAAAGAAAATGAAAAACATACTCAAAATGCATGACTGTTATTTAAATACATATTACTGTGACCTATGGTGATGTGGTGCTTCTACCTCTTGTGTCATTATGGAAGGAAAATTATACTGCAGAGTGTTGCTGGGCACTGCCTCAGCTTACCTACAGTGACAAATCTTGGTTGCTCAAAACTGGCCATGGTGGAAGTTGTTGCTCAAATCTTAAATCTGTTTTATCATAAAAAACCTGGTACCAGATATTGGGGTAAATGCTGAAAGATCAGAGGGAGAAAGGAACAGGCCATTGTCACATCTCATCTCACCAACTCCACGAATCCTCTGACTAAAATCCTCTGAGTCCTCACCTGAAAGGCTCCAGCCAAAAAAGCCTTTAGTTACTGTCTCATCATGCCTTATATACCTTTCTCTGTCCAGCCATCATTTCCTGGAATTAAAGGAATGTGTGCTTCCCAGCTCTGGCATTAAAGGTTTGTGCCACTACTGCATGGCTCTGTTTTTTTTTTTTTTTTTTTTTTTTTCGAGACAGGGTTTCTCTGTGCAGCTTTGTGCCTTTCCTGGAGCTCACTTGATAGCCCAGGCTGGCCTTGAACTCACAAAGATCCGCCTGGCTCTGCCTCCCAAGTGCTGGGATTAAAGGCGTGCACCACCAACGCCCGGTCTGGCTCTGTTTTCTCTTCTAGACTGAATCAATCTCATGTAGTCCAGGGTGGCTTTGAACTCACAGAGATCTAGATGGATTTCTGCCTCCCGAGTACTAGGATTAAAGGTGTGTACCACCACTGCCTGACCTCTATGTTTAATCTAGTAGCTTGATATGTTCTCTGATCTTCAGGCAAATTTTATTAGGGTACATAATATATCACCACATTGCCCCCCTTTTGTCTAAAATAGTAAAAGAAGGTTGTAACTAATATAAGAAAAACTATATACAATAAGTATAATAAGTATATATGATAAATGCAGTCAATTATTACATTAGCAATGTCCAGTCTGTAAACATTTGACAAATTCAGAGAAAATGCTCCATTATTTATCCTATTTTGGTGAGTCCAAAATGTTGTACCTAATTCATGTTCTATCCTAACTTGTATTACCAACCCCAAACTACCTTCTGGTGTCTTTCAAACTTATATACTTTACACCTCTTTAGTGAGTTTCTTTTCTGAATTTATTAACAAGGAAAACTATAACTGTCTAGTCTTCAACTCCCTCAGATACCCAAGAAGGAAATAATATTTACTGAGAAAGCAGGAAGTTCAAGTGGGCAACTTCCAAAAAATGTGAGAAGTGACAAAAACAGCTGGCTGCCTGGAGAGCCACCCAAGGTTCCTCTGCAATGCTGGGGCATCCATCTTTGGCCTATAGGCTTAGCATATCTGACAGACTTTTCTGTGAAGCAGGATTTTCTGAAAAGGCCTTCCCACCTTGCTTTGGCAAGGTTTGGCAGTCTTTTCTTTTGTGTCTTGCTTGTCTGTTTGGACAGCATACTGTCAGTAATCATGGCAAGGGAACTTTCTTGATGAGTGGCTAACTTTTGCCAAAAAGAAAGTAAACTCCATATGAAGTTTCTTAAATGCCCATCATCTTCTCTGAAGTAGATTGGTGCTGCCAGGAGCAGATGTGTCTCATGAGGGAGACCAACTTCCAATTTTCCCCCAGGGTACTCTTGAGGAGAAGGTGATAAGAGATTTAGATAGAAATATAGAGGGAAGAGAGACAGATAGAAACACAGGATAGCCTTGGGAGGGCCTGGATCCTTATTCACTGGTTCTTTCTATTTTGGTGGAGCAAAGACCTCTCCCTAGCACAATCAAGTGCAAACCCTCCCAATCACCTATTAACCATGCACATGGTAAAGAAATCCTCTAATACAGCTCTGCTGGGTAAAGCAAGTTCAGATCTCACTAGGAACCTTTGTGGGCCTCCATAGTCTCATAGTCACAAAGAAAATAAGAATCTATGTTATTAAAACATCTTAAATATCATATTCTGTAGATCTCTGAAGTGCTTGAAGATGACCTGTCTATCTAAAATATACCTGTTTGACCTTGAAAACATACCTAATATGACAAGTTCAATTGTAATAACTACTGACTTTCCATTTATTTATATTCTAATTAGTTGGTAATAATAACTTTCAGGGACTAACAATTTGCATTACATTGTTAAATGAATTGCATAGGTAAAATACTTTGCATAAGATTAGAAGTGTGTGTGCAGTATATTCTAACAAAATTAATATCAATTTTGTATCAATGTACAAAATTTGTATACAATATACAAAAATCCAATCCAATGTAAAATATTTAAAACTGGTAGTTGCTTTTTAAAAGTAGATTCAATAATCTACCTTTTTATCCTATTATTTCTATACCTCTTATTTTTTTTCAGACTAGATTCAATAATCTTCCCTTTTATCTTATCATTTCTGTATTTTTTCAGATTCAATAATCTACCTCTTATCTATATCCTCTTTTTTTTCTTTTCCTTTTTTTTTCAAACAATAACTCTGAATCTAATCTCCTTTGGTTAGCTTTTTTTTCTGACCATTATCAATTAACACCTTGTAACCTAAACAATGACAATTATCTATAACCCATTGAAAGGCCAAGAGCCACCCACCCCAACTCTTGGGAATGTGGGTTTTGTGTTCTTAAAATTACTTCCTGCTGTCTAGGGGTAAAGGCATCTTTAGGGGATCCTGAAAAGAAAAGAAAATTGGGCTAATTGTCAAGTCCTGAGAGAGGTAGCTGTATCATTTCTTGTCCAGTCTCTGCATAATTAGAAAGTATAGGTCTTGTCTCAAGTTGTGGCTAGAGTAGTCTGTGAGGCTGTATCATCTCAGCTAGCCATCTTGGTGTTGTCCTGAGCAGTTTTTAGTCCAAAGCTGATCTTTGGGTAGTGTTTGTCAGTTTGGTGATGTTATCATAGTCCTGATGGAATCGTCATTGTGGGGTCCCATCATCCTTTTGGAGACTTCAAAGTCGTTATTAGGCGTGGTCATGCAGAAAATCTTTTTGTGGGACATTTTTTTTTTCTGGATGATTTGTCCTTTTTCTTCAGCTGTCTCATTTGTCCGGTGATCTTCATATTCCTTAGCTTTCATTCCCCTGAAAGACAAAACCAAAACCAAATCCTAAGTCTGGGGAGTTTCTAAATCTAATCTGTATCAATTTTGATTTATGGTTTTCTCTGATTTTTTGTTCTCTTCTTCTTCTTCTTCTTCTTCTTCTTCTTCTTCTTCTTCTTCTTCTTCTTTTTGGTTTTTCGAGACAGGGTTTCTCTATGTAGCTTTGCGCCTTTTCCTGGAACTCACTTGGTAGCCCAGGCTGGCCTCGAACTCACAGAGATCCGCCTGCCTCTGCCTCCCAAGTGCTGGGATTAAAGGTGTGCACCACCACCGCCTGGCTTGTTCTCTCTTCTATAGCCATTCTATCAAATATAGTTACATTTTTTTTTTTAACAATAGGCATTAGGTTCTTTAATTGCTCTGGGAAGGTGTTTCTTCCATGGTGACAGGAAAGGACTGAACTGAACTTGACATGGGGGCCTGAGAGAGGTCCCTCAGGGAGTTTCCTAATAACAAAAGCAAAGGATTACCTTGTCTGTTCCTAGGAATGTCATGTTTAGAGTTCCCTTTTAGGTGACCTTGTTTATGGGAGTTGAAACATTTGATATTACTATTTTTTCTACAAACCTCTGAAAATCACCTCTCCTATCCAAGCATCATCATGGTCATGAGATTCAATATTAATTATATCTTGGATCCATTACTCAAAGGGTGCTGATCTTGCCTTTAATGGCCTAATTATCCTTTTGCATTGTTCATTAACATTTTCAAATTCCAGAGATTCAATTATTATTTGTCTAGCTTCTAAATTTTGTATCATTCTATTTACTGCTGAAGTCAGTCTTTGTAAGAAACAGTTAAGGTTTCTTTAGTGCCCTGTATAACTTTAGTAAATGACTCAATTTTCTTTCCTACTTCTTCAATTCTATCCCAAGCCTTTGAGGCTGCCATTCAGCATAAAGCTAAATTGTGGTCATTATATGAAGACTATCTTTGTATATCAGCATAATCACCCACTCCAAGAAGTTGATCTTGGAAAATTTCCATACCTTTAGCCCTACTTCATTGTTCAATGATCTTAGCTTCATCCTTTTGCCAGGTCCTCCATTGTAATTGCAGCCCAGCCTCTAAGACTGCTATAACCAAAACTCTCCAGTCTTGAGGGATAATTCTATTACAAGTTGACCACAAGTTTAGCATCTGCTTCATGAAAGATGAGTGGATGCCATATGAGACTATTGCTTCTTTGAATCTCCTCATAGCTAACATTTGCACAGCAGTCCAATCAGCTCGTACTCAGTCTTGGAGATATCTATCATTTGTCAGTTCCTGTAAGGTTACTGAACAAATTAAGGTTTGCTGTTTGAAACCCTTAGGCTGTTTCTCTATAACCATATAATGCAATGTTGAGATTGGTTTTCCTTTAAATTCCTCTGTCTGGGTCTGAATATCTCTATGATCTGTTTTAACAGTTTTTTCTAAAACTCGTATCTTGGCACTCATATTAACCTACTTTTTAATGATAAAACAGAAATAATCAAACAAATAATATTTATAATTGACATTACATAAATCCCATCAACATTAATTATCCTCTCATTTAATTGTTCCATATTGAACACCAATTGTATTATCAAATAGAGACCAAACACCATCCATTGTAAAAATGTTTCCCTTTTATAATGTGGGAAAAAGCTTTCTTTTAACTGATTTCTTCCCTTAAGAAATCCCAATTGACTCACCAAATCTGCTGACAATGGTGATTTAGATGATGGTGTGGCAGCAGCTAGAGGAGGGGGTCCAAAGAAAGCCAAAATCCATCAGGAGAGGAAAGAAGCAAAATATCCAGCCATCTTCACAGGGAAAAATGTGTGAAAGTGGCTAAATCCTGTGGATTTGGAGCCCCAAAGCCTATGGAGTTTGGTGCAGAGAAGCTGCAACAAAAACTTATCCAGTCAGTTAGGGTGTCTGGCCCAGGCAGGGTGGAGATTCCAGCTATGTGTAACTCAGTCCTCAGCCAGGGAATGCAAGGCCACAGGCAAGCAGCCTTTTTTTAAGTTCATGTCCCACAAGTTGGTTGCCAGATGTAAAATGAATTCCTAAATGGTCTTAATAAAAAACCCAGAGCCAGATATTGGGGTAAATGCTGAAAGATCAGAGAGACAAAGGAACAAGCCACTGCCACATATCACCTCACCAATTCCTCGAATCCTCTGACTGAAATCCTCTTGAGTCCTCACCTGAAAGGCTCCAGTCAAAAAAGCCTCTAGCTGAAAGGAATGCTCCTGCTAAAAAACATTTATGTCTCCTCACGCCTTATATACCTTTCTTTGCCCAGCCCTCACTTCCTGCAATTAAAGGCATGTGTGCTTCTCAGTACTGGGATTAAATGTGTTTGTGCTTCCCAGTACTAGGATTAAAGGTGTGTGCCACTACTGCCTGGCTCTGTTTTCTCTCCTAGACTGAGTCAATCTCATGTAGTCCAGGGTGGCTTTGAATTCACAGAGATCCAAATGGATCTCTGCTTCCTGAGGGCTAGGATTAAAAGTATATGCCATACTGCTGGCCTCTATGTTTAATCTAGTGGCTTGTTCTGTTCTCTGACCTTTAGGCAAATTTTATTAGAGTACACAGTATATCACCACAGTATTCACTCTATGGTAAGTAGCAGACTACCCTCACCTATTGCTCTCTACCAAGAATGTGTTGATAACAGGTATTAACAATATCACTTAAAAGTTTTGTATGTTGTATGAACCAGAAAAACATGTAAGTAAATATTGTCCCATTAAGAAACAGAGGGCACTGCTATGCAGATCACAGCACCAGCACTTTGTTGTAATCAGTTCCTGTTAGTTCAGTTTTATCGCTCAAAGCCAGACTGTTTAATGTTGTTGAGTTTAGTAACAAAATATTGGAACATCCTGATACCGGGACAGAGACTATTATAAATAAATTATTTTATTTTTTTAATTGATAAAAAATATGCAACACATACACAGACAGACACACACACATACATGTAGACAGACAGTTAGATAGATGCACCCAAACAGACATATAGGAAGGAGGAAGAAGAGAAAGAGGGAGAGAGAGTAAGAGAGTGAGAGCAAGAGACAGACAGACAGACAGACAGACAGACAGACACACACACACACACACACACACACACACACACACACACACACACAGAAAGAGACCAAAATGGACATACAGACACACATCACACACCATTAGCAAAAATTAACTTTGAGTGGAAAATGATTCACTATTGAGGATAGATCCTGGGAACTTAGAAACATATGGGATCTATTTCAATATACACATGCACATTTTTTCTTTGCCCCTGGAAATTCTTTTAAGCCCTTAATCTTGGGTAATGTTGGGTCCCTAAGAACCAGACGCTCTTTAAATTTTAGTGTTTCTAGGTTAATACAGTGTAAGCCAATAAAAACATGCTACCACATGCCAAAAGACACAACAGCCTTGGTGTCAGACCAGGGAAATTTCCAGCAGATGGTGCCAGTGACAAATGTCAGTTTGTACTTTTATACATAAGGAATGAAAACTGTAAACAATCACCTTAGAGCTGCTTTGCCCAAACTGAATGGTGATATAGACTCCATAGCCTACCATCTTTCTGGGACCTGTACTTTTGGTGACAAGGTAGCCAATGAAACAAACAAGCAAACAAAGAGATGTTCTGAGAAATAACTGACCTGAAGTTGCTGGTGAGGTCAGCCCCCCATGGCTGCTATTGTCTGGCTCCAAGCACTCTGTCAATCCCAAACCCTGTCACTGTGGTTCTAACTTTCCAGCTAGCAACAGGATGATCTGTCTTCCATTTCCAAGTTAAGTTATGTTCTGGTGACCTAGATGTAATGGAAATACCCTTGTGCTGTATTTTATAAAATCTAATTCAAGAGTATCTTCTAATTTAGAAGGCAGCAATCCCCAAGAGCTCTCTTGGCTGAAAGAATGCTATTACCCTATGAATTCACACTTGACTATTGCAAGAGATCAATGAGGAAAATCTTGAGGATCTTAATTCTCTGATTGTTAGTTCACCATTAACTTTGGTTACCAAGTACCAAATAAATGGTACCTTAAAATACATTCTGTTATTCTCTTCTCTCTGCCATGAGTCCCTAACAATTGAATGTGTGTTTCAGAACCACATAGAGGGGTTGCTACAGTGCAGAAAGCTAGAACTTATCTCCAGAGGTTCCACTTATAGGTGTGGTGTGAAGCAAAGAATATGTATGTCAAATATTCTAGGTGATGCTAGTGGCTCCAATCTTGGTCCATATTAGAAACCACAGCTCTCCACAGATCATAAAAGAAAAACATATTCAAAGTTCATATGTTTTTGGAAACAGAAAAATTATATATGAAAGTGTGGAGGAGAGAAACAGATTGAGAAAAGTGGATCTCAAGACAATAAGCACTGAACAATTGAACCTGACCATGGAGGTTAGAGGATTTGGCCAAGTTCTCAACAGTTGGACCTCATGCAAATGAAATCACAGGCTAGTTATAGAATGGATTTACCCAGGTGTGGTTGTAATAAATGGGACCTCTGGGGCTCATGAATTAACCTTGCCTCTTTTGAAGCTCTAGGCAGTGTATGTGGTCCTGCCTGTACTTTACAATTACCTGGAGAGTTGTAAACACTACCTGTACCTAGGCTACCACCAAAGCCATTAAGTCTTCTTCTGAGAGTGAAGTATGGATAGTGGATATTTTCAAGAATGTGTGCTCTCAGAGGAGCTAGGTCTCCCTCAAAGATACTGAATTATTTGGTGTGAGAAATGTTTTCAAAATTATCTACTATTTCAGTTTTAAAATTAATGTAGTGATTCTAACTTGTACTTGATATCTAGAGTAGAGTTAGTCTGTGATAAACATCACAATAATCATTGCCTCATTGTCATTAAAAAAAAACGAGTTAGGAACTTTTCTCCTTGGCTTGCTCATAGTTTTAATGGGGAGATAGAAAACAGGATCAAATGGACATATGCCATTTTTTTTAGTATATATCATGAGCACCCAATCTACAGTGTTTAGGCTAAATCTGGTTCATCATCTGTCTTTGTATAATTTTCAGTTTATGTATTAAAAGAAAAGTAATATTATATGTGAAAGACAAATTTAAGTGTCCATAAAGTTTTAAAGTAACACTGTTTTGAATATGTTTTCATTTCATGCCTAGACTTTTACTTATTGTGGATGGCCACTTTTGTTTACAGAGTTTCACAGAGCACAAATGCCTATATGGCCCTTACCAATTAAAAAGTATTACATAGCTCTTTACAACCTGGGCTGGCTGAAGACATCCATCATCCCTCCTGGTGCCTTGTGGCACCATTGTTATGAACAAATATATGGTGGGTAAATGGGAGAGAAAGAGAAGTGTGGGAGGCCAGCTCTCACCTTTTCAAGGATTCCAATGAGGAGGAGAGAGGGATAAGAAAATATTAGATAGAAAGACAGCAAAGAGGGGGAAGACAGAAACACAGGATAGCTTTTGGGAGGATCTGAGTCAATACCTAATGGCCTTTTCTGTTTATTCAAAAGGGGTTTTTATAACAATGCCAAAGGCTTAGGCCAAAGACCTCCCCCTTGCTAGATCAAAGCATACCACACAGCCAAGTGTAGACCCTTCAAAACACCTGGTAACCACACCTATTGTCAAGTCATCTCCTTATGCAGCTGTGCTGGATAAAGCAAGCTCAGATTTTTGGACCCTGAGTAATTTGGGCCTCCACTAATTCTCCCTTCTTAATATTTTAAAGGGTTCCCCAGACCCCTCAGATAGATTGTATCTGTCTTATGTCATTGTTCTTCACTAACCAGCCTTGCCTGTTATAGAGATACACTTTCCGTCAAGTGCACTGTCTTAGGTTGGCAGCTAATAAGAAGGGCTTACCTGTCTCTGACTACCAGCCCCTGGCAGGGGAAATTACAGAGCTTAACTTTATGTAGCTCTGACTCAGGTCCATAACTCAGGTCCCTACTAAGGGCTTGCAAGTGGCTGAAACAACCACAGCAATTCCTATGGCTGCCACACCCCCTAGTAAAGGAGTAGAGGATGACCAAGATAGAATGTCCTTTTTGAATGGGTCTAAGATGTCTATAGCAGCCTCAGCTGCACTAAGCCCTTTTTTAAATCAATAAACTCTTGATGCAACCACATCAAATAAATCAGTAAACTCCTAATACAACCATATCAAACCTAAAGACTCCCTTAGCTTCATCAAACTATGGTTCATCAATATCAACAGGTTAACATAATTCTAGCATGAATATTACTATACATACTTACAATTCTTATGAACTTACATTCAAAAGCAAACTCTCCATAGGACTATTTACACTTTACAAACTTTAGCAAACATCCAAAAGTGATCTCTTAATAAAACTATTTACATTTTCTTCTAACAAGACATAGGGCATATTAACACAAATTAACACTAGTACACTCAAGGGACAAGAAAAAAATATATATATTTAAAATTAAAGAGACTGAGGAATATTAATCCCCCCCCTTCTTTATAATTTTTAAAGCTGCATCTTGAGCCTGGTTAGAAAAAAAAAACTCAAACTTCTCCATTTAAACAGTTCCATTTTTAACACAAAGCAGTTCATGAGTCATCACAGTTAATAAAGTATATATGCATACACAAAACAATTCATAAGTAATCACATGTTGATAAAGTCTTTATGTGTAAGTCAAGTCAAAATTGTCCCATTGCAATTGAATCACTCCTGTCCATCTCATTTCTTAATTCTGAAAAATTAAAAAAGATAGTTCTAGTACAAGTCTTAACATCCAATTGAAAACTTTCTGATACCAGTCTTAAAGTTACAAATATGAAGAAACCCACAACCAAAACCTTTTTGCAGTTCCTCTGGATATCAGTTCAGTTCAAACAGTCTCTGAAACTTTTGTTCTCAGCTCTTGGCTGTGCTTTGCAGTCCATAGCCTTCCCCTAAGGCAATTTTGCTCCAGGGCAAAGCTATTACCTCCACAATTAGTGCCACAATAGCTGGCTGGTGTAGAATGCTTTTGGAAAGAGATCTTTTTGCAGCCAGCCAACAGAAACTGCATGGCTTTGGCTGCAGGCTCTCACAGCTTTCACAGTCCTGGTCTGTCTGTGCCTAATGTAACTGGGCCTGCCTGCCTGCCTAGAGACTCTGGTGTCTTGAGGCTCTGAGGGCTCTCTCATGCCTTGTGCTGCATGGCTTAATGCCACCCACTGCTACAAGCTATAGTTCTCAAGCAGCCCTTCTGGGTCAGGGAGGAGACCCAGCTGTGGACAGTCATGGTTGCTGCACCCCGGCTCTGTGACCTGCTTTGCTTTGGGTCTGTCCTCCATGTGCTGCCCTGCTTGCCTGGCCAACACCACTCCCAACACCACAACATAGCTCTGCTTCATTCTTTCACTGGGAGCTTGGGCTGCTCTAGGTTCCAAAGTGTCCCTGACATTCAGCCTGGAGCATGGCTATGCATCACCTCAGCATTTCTCGATGCGATTCCATGCAGGGACATGTCTCAGCTGCCCATCTGTGGCACTTCTCCCATGGCATCTCTGCTGGGTATTGGCCACCAAGGTCTGCTCTCTCTACTGCACTCCAAGCCGCTACTGCCACTGCCTGCCATTTGCCTCTCTTGCAGTGTGGCATTCCTGCTTGGCCCCTCACTGCAGCTGTTTCTCTGCAGAAAGCTTGCAGAACCTCACTGCTTGCACTGTCTCTTGGCATCTGCTGCTTGGGAAGCTATGATGCCCCATGGGTCTCAGATGCTGATACCTGGCTGGGGAAGCTGCTCACACTCTGCTGTTGTGGCTTTCTGAAGCTTCTGAAGCCACTCAGACTGCTAAGTTTATAGTGGCTGCTAGGTCCTGGACACTGCTTTGTATGCCCTAGGTCACTTCTGTGCTGGGAGGGGGGGACTACTCTACTCTACTCTAAATTACTTTATATTAAAACTTCACCATATTCCTAAACCTAAAGCTTATTCTACCTATATACCTAAGCTTACATTTTTCAAACTAAACTTCACCAAACTTTTTTACAACTTTAGAGAGAGAAACAGAGAAACAGAGACACAGACACAGAGAGATACTTGCTGCAGTCTAACTTTTATCATTTTCTTTATAGTTACAAAATTTGTACTCCTGAAGAATAGAATACCACCACGTTAATCTTTGTTAATACTTGGACATGTTCAACTGCTTCCACGACGCCACTGGCACTCTCTTACTTATTTCCTCTGCATGCAAGTTCTGGCACCATCTGTGGGGGTTCCATATTCTAGGAGCCATCTGTGGGAGACCTGCTTCCCCCTTTTTCAGGGTTCCTAGGAGGAGAGAGGGATAATTAAATATTAGATAGAAAGACAGTGAAGAGGAGAAAGAACACAGGATAGCTTTGGGAGGATCTGAGTCAATACCTAATGACCTTTTCTGTTAATTCAAAAGGGGTTTTATAACAATGCCAAGGGCTTGGGACAAAGACCTCCCCATTGCAAGATTAAAGCATACCACACAGCCAAGTGTAGACCCTTCCAAATACCTGGTAACCACTCCCGTGGTCAAATCATCCCCTTATGCAGCTGTTCTTGGTAAAGGAAGCTCAGACTCTTGGATCTTGAGTAATTTGGGCCTCCACAGAGAAGTTGATTGATTCATGAACTGTGGAGAGAGGCAGAACTGAAGAGGCAAAGGCAGTGAGGAATGCAGTGATGTGGGTGGCCTGCTTGCCACCCATGGCCATGTTGATGTCCAGACCCAGGCTACTGCCAAGGACCATGTCTGGATCTGTGATCCTACCCCAGTTGGGATCTGTCTTGACATCCATGGCCCATGTGGCCACCTAAGGCCACATAGATGGTCAAGGTCTGGACTGCCACTTGTGGCCATGATGGTGTTCAAGGGCTGTGCTGCCACAGAGGCCATGCCAATCTGAGTGGCCTTCTTTACTACCCAGTGCCATGGTGACATCCAGTCCCAACCTGAAGCTAAGGGCCATGTCTGGGTCCATGGTCCTACCACAACCAATGTCTTTGTAGATCTCCATGACTTCAGTTACAACTGAAGGCTGTGTAGATGCTTGGGGTCTGAGCCACAACCAGGGATCAGGCTAGAGTTTAAGGGCCATCCTGTAGCCAGGGCCATACAGATCTGAGTAGGCTACACTACCACCCAGGGCTATGGTGATGTTCAGGCCCAAGTTACTACCGATGACCATGTCTGAGTCCATGTCTGATCCTGCTGCAGCCAGGGTCTGTGTTGATGTCTGTAGCCTGTGATGTCACCAAAGTCCATATGAATGCCTGGGGTCTGGGCCACCACCTATGACCATGTTGGTGTCTGAGGGCCATGCTGTAACCAGGTCCATACTGATCTTAGCGGCCTGTGGTACTGTGGTGGTATTGTGTCCCCCCAAATATTGTGCACCCTAATAAACTTACCTGGGGTCAGATACCAGGACAGCCACAATATTAAACATAGAGGATAGTCAGTGGTAGCACATGCCTTTAATCCTAGCATTCCAGAGGCAGAAATCCATGTGTTCAAGGATACAGCTAAGCATGGTGACTCACACCTTTAATCCCAGAGAGCAAGCCTTTAATCCCAGGGAGTGATGGCAGAAAGCAGAAAGGTATATAAAGCATGAAAACCGGGATCTAGAAGCATTTGGCTGGTTAAGCTTTTAGGGTTTGGAGCAGCACAGTTCAGCTGAGAGGCATCCAGTCTGAGGAAACAGGATCACCCAAGGAATTGGTGAGGTGAGGACTTGTTTTGCTTCTTTGATCTTCCAGCATTCAACCCAATAACTGGCCTCAGGTTTGATTTTATTAACAAGACCTTCTAACAATTCATGCTACATGGTGCCACTGGGGCCATGGTGATATTCAGACCTTAGCTGTTGCAGATGGCCATGTTTAGGTCTGTGGTTTTGCTGCAACTGAGGTCTATGTTGATCTTCATGGCCTATATTACCACAGGGGGCCATAGGAACCATGTGTGTTGAAATCCATGGTGCTGGGATTAAAGGCATGCACCACCAACCATACCATGGGCTATCCTAACTGGCCACTGCCCTTTTCTGACCCTGGGAGAGCTAGCCTGCCCCTCACAGGAGAGCTGGCCTACACAGAAGAGATGGTTCCAATGGCATGGGCATAGACGATCTGGTTCTGCCCATTATCCAAGAGGGGCAGTCCCAGTGACTTGGACTGACCACAAAGCAGCTACCACCCAGACCCACATCCAGGAATTTAAGTTGACCCACCCCCACATCTAAACCATCTATGTAACCTACCAGTGTGGATGAAGAGGGTCTTGTGGTACTAAAGCTGCAAGATTTCTTTGACTTGGGTCAATAGCAGGATATCTGAGAGAGGTTTTGATGAGGGTCCCATAGTGATGGTATAGCAAAAGGCCTTGAACTAGACCAACAACTCATTACAATGAACATTTGTAAGTAAAGCTGAGTGGACAGAAGGGTCTACTGCGTGATACGATTTAGCTCCCAATGTACTAAGATGAAAGAAGAGGTTTTGGAGAGGTGCGAAAGACAGAGGAGCCAAGTGTTTTTTTTTTTTTTTTAAATTTTATTTTACAATACCATTCAGTTCTACATATCAGCCACAGGTTCCCCTATTCTCCCCCCCCCACTGCCTCCCTTTACCCCCAGTCTACCCCCCATTCCCACCTCCTCCAGGGCAAATCCCCCCCCAAGGACTGTGATCAACCTGGTAGACTCAGTCCAGGCAGGTCCAGTCCCTTCCTCCCAGACTGAGCCAAGTGTCCCTGCATAAGCTCCAGGTTTCAAACAACCAATTCATGCAATGTTTCTTTTTCTGTTGTCATTTTGTTTTGTTTTTAATTACTATTTTTAAAATTGGCTTTTGGTGGGGATCCTACAGGAGTGAGGGACTGGGAAATGAACAGGATTAGGGTATATGATGTGAAATTCCCAAAGAATCAATAAAAATTATTACATGTTTATTTACTAACAATGTTTGTTGATCTTTGATCTAGAATGTGAGTGGTAGATACAGTGGTTATAAGTTAGTATAGGCAAGTATGGTGTCTGTGAATCTAAGATGCCACAACTAGTTCTTATTCTAAGCAGAAGAGGACTTGTTGGTAAGGTTTATTGCATCATGACATTTTGTATTAAGCTGAGAAACATTAAAAACTATGGATCAAATATAATGTGCAATACGTCCATGATCCTTGGAAGATCTTGAGTAAATCAAGTATTTTGAATTCTGGTTTTTTAATTTGGAAAGCTATTGGACCACTCAGAGTATCATTTGGCTCCACACAAGCCTTCCTCAACTCTTCACCCTCTCTCCCCCACCTCTTTTTTCTATAAAAGAGTGGTGAGAGATGAGTGAGGGCATAGAGGTCACAGATGATGTGTTGTGGTTTATAAGCTATAGATGGTACTCTCCAAGGTATCTCTTCAAACAATTTAAAAAACTGGAGAATTTGTTGTTATCTGTAGAGGATACTGAACCCACAAGCTCCTGTGTTGACTTAATCTTAATTTCTGATTCTATTTCAATCATTGTTTAAATACTTCTGGTGTCTTATCTCCAATACTGCCATTGAATACCACAGTTATTCATAATTAGGTGTTCTTCTTTGATTCTTGCAGTTCCTTAGAGACACAAAATCATATTCTACCAGATATTTAAACATTTTTATGGGGCTGGCATGGTGGCTCAGTTGGTAAAGGTACCTGTGATCAAGCCTGACAATCTAATTCAGTCCTTGGGTCCCAAGTGATAAAAGGAGAGAACAGATTGTCCTCTAACCTCTACACACACACAGCATTAAAAAATATGTCAGAGCACACCAAAGTGAATAGACTTCTCACAGTCTTGAGCTACTGGAAAGGGGACAGGCACTATCTAGATAACATCTGTAACCATTGCTCCCTATGTCAAAGTTACTGCCTTGAAACTAAGGCATCCTAATATTTCCTCGGTCAACTACCCCTTAGGATACTTCTTCTTGATGCTACTCTTTAAATTTTTCTTTGAGAGGTACTTTAGAAAACTTGCTGTTATGAATTCCATTTTTTTTTAGGTGTCAATGTTTTAGAATTTGGCAATGACTCTGTTAAGGTGTTATGAGCCAGTGTTTTGCAATTTCATCAAGAAATATAGTATCTCTGTTCTTCTAGGTCTCTTTGGGAAGTTGAAGCCTAGTGTACAGACCATCAGATTCATTTAGTTCCCTAATGTCCTCTAGCACTTTTCTACTAACTTGGCTATTACTTAAGCTCTCCCACTTTTTGTTCCAATGTAGTGTATATAAGTGTTTCTTAACATTTATCATAATCTTCACTGTCCTCACCATGATATCGAATAATCAGTCCTTACCAAGGTAACTTATTCTGAGAAATCTCATTTTGACCTCAATATTGAGGATTGAATTTTGTCCCCCAAATGATAGAATGATAACCCTAGTAACTGTGAATGTTTCCTTATTTGGAAATAGGTATATACAGGTATTATGCACATTGGAATGAGCATATACTGAGTGTGGTTAATACTTATTGTCAATTTACCAAGATTTAGAATTACATAGAAGATAAACCTTTAGCATGCTTGCAAATGATATCTGGATTTGATTAATAGAGATGGGAAGAATCACTCTAAATGTAGCACCATTGCATTATCTGGGATCCTGGACTCAATCAAGAGGAGAAACCAAGGGAAACACCATCATTCAGTTCTTTCTGCTTTTTGAGTGCTGATGCAATATGGCGAGTTATTTCATCTTACTGCCATTGTGCCTTCCTTTCCAACAAAGATGATGTAATCGAAATAAACTCTTTTTTTCTTTAAATTGTTTCTGTCAGGTAATTTGTCACAGCAAGGAGAGAAGTAACTAATATAATGGAGTTGATTGACTCTAGCCCTTTACCCAGTAGACTGAAGTAACCTGATAAAAATACAAAAGTAATTGAGATAGATATTCATGCAGAAAAGCCATCATAGGTCAATAGAGGTGGAGTCTAAAGTCATGTTGCTTTAAGCCAACTATGGACAGGGCCATTAGAGGCCAAGAAAGGGAGACTTCTTAAGGGTCTGTTTTTTCCTGACAGCCTTCTGGTTTCAAAACTCAAATTATCAGGTTTGCATGGTAAACAGATTGAGCCATCTTGCTGCTCTCCATTTCCAATTCTGAATTAGGCCAATGGGGACTCAGATAGGAGAAAGGGAGAAAGCAATGCAGTTGGAGTCTTAAGTCCCCAGAGGCTCTCCTGGCTGGGTAACCTCAAGCTGACTATATCCCTTCAACAAGCTCCATGACTCTAACTCCACATATATACAAGATAGCCCTCTGTGTTAGTCAGACTTTTATTGTTGTGACAAATACTTGATAAAGAGAAGTTAAGGAACTAATGATTTATTTTGGCTCATTATTTCAGAGGTTTCAGTCCATGGGTATCTTACTTCGTTATTTTAGACCCATAGTGATGGTAGAAATACCATGAGGGGAATGCATGTGGTAAAGTAGAACTGTTCATCTCCATTCAGTCAGGAAGTGAATAGAAGAAATGGGAAGGGGTTGGGCCAAGATATACTTCAAAGACATACCCTGTGATCAACTCCAACAAGCCCCCAACTACCATAGTTCTACCACTTTCCTTTATTCAAATTGCAATCTACCAATGGTTTGAACTATTAATTAGGTCAGAGCCCCCATGATCTAATTGGCTCTGGAAACAGCCTCACAGACACAGAGGTACCTCAAATTATCTCAGTTCAGTCAAGTCAAAATCAAGAATAGCCCCTACACCCTCTCCATGAATGTCCTACCTGGTAGCATCATTCATTGTTGTCCATAACTCAAAATATCTTAACATTGAAAAATCTGGATCTCAACTGGTACCTGTATCCCTTATGCCATGCAACCATATAAGTGAGAACATAAGTAAGTGAATTTGCATGATAGTAGGAGAAATATGACTTCAACAAGCAAGAACAAGAACATGCTGTGTGCTCTAAACACTTACAAAGAGGCCAAAGTACAACAGAATCACAGAGGTGCAGCCCCATGCAGTGTCTCCATGTTTCACTGAACCCAAAAAAGATAAGAGGACACAGAGATCTCCCTAAATGTGTTGTTGTACTTGTTACTAATACAGGATGAAATACCCAAATATATTATGCCACCATTGTCTTTTATTTATGTCTTAATGTAGCATCAGTAGTGGTTAAATAATTTGAAACTGCATGTGACTTTGGTAGATTAATCAGCTCAGATACATCATGATGAAATTTCAGAGCCCAGAGAAGGAAGAGGGAGGGAGCGCTTCACACATACGACTGAGTCAGCACATCATAGCAATGTTCTGTATTCTCATAATAGATGTTTGAAAATAATTACTGAGAGCCTGTGGAGAATTCATCAACCTCAGCTAACAAATAATACCTTATACTATTGTGGTAACGGTGTGAATTAAGTTAGAAATTCAAGAATACTAATGATGTTTCCTTACTCACCCCCCACTTCCGAAAAGCCAATCTGCATAACTGATGCTGTAAGGAGAAAACACTTTTTTACTATTACATCCCAAATCAAATGGTCTTTAGTAAATGAGAGGTGCATGATCATCAGAAACTACTGGTCATGTGGGATAGCAATAACAGCATCCATAATTTTCTGGGATATACAAAATGTGGAAGTTTATTTTCTAAACCTCAGCATACTATGTTCTAAGAAATCTCAATTGTCTGAAGAGATGGACAGGGAAAGTTCAGTGTTCAGAGGCAGTGCCTACCAATGAGTTAGTGCAGTGCACACAGCCACTCTGTACTAAAGGTGGTCAAACCCTGGGAGATCTGGCCCCTGGGAACCCCACTTTTTAATTTTTATAGGAAATCTCTGAAACTTATGGTGGGGAAAAAAAAGGACTGGGGCCATTTTGTGGTGTCTTATTTTGACAGCTAATCCATTGCCAACTGGCTGGATTTGAATTACCTCTGGCTGTATCTGTGAGGTGTAATCACCGAAGCCCCACTCCGAACACTGATGGCATCATCCCAATAAAAAGTGAAAAGAGAGACAGCCAGCTGAGTGCCAGAGTTCCCCTCTCCGCTGCCTGATCTGCCGCGATGTGGACAAGCAGCCTCCTGCCCCTCCTGCCATGCCTTTCCTGCCAAGACTGGCTGCACCTCCTCAATCCATGGACCCAAGCAGGTCTTTTCTGTTAAGCTGCTTTTGTCAGATATTTGGTCACAGCAATGAGAAAGGTAATTAGTATACTTACGAAAGAACGAGCTTTCTGTATGGCAACACACTGTTGCTTTTTCAACAGGTTTTTTGGTGCTGATATTTTAAATTACTTATGCGATGATATTGTGTCCCCCAATATATGTGTGTTTTGCATATATGTATATGCATACGTATGTATGCCATATATATGCACACACCCGGTGCCTGTGGAGGTCATAAGAGTGTATCAGATCCCTTGAACTGGGTTATATTATAGATGGTTGTGAGCTACCATATGGGTGCTAGGAAATGAACTCAGGTGTTAACAAGTGCTCATAATCACTAATCCATCTTTCCAGTCCCTGAATTTCTGTCTTTTTTCTTTTGTTGCTACTATTGGTGAAATTATTAAGGCCACTCCCCATAGTTAAAAGGGAAGTTTATTTAGTGGCATAACTTACAAATGAAGGGATAGGTAGGTTGCAGGGTCTGGGGAAGATGTAACGCAGTGCGGCGATGTTCTCTGGAGAACTCTGCTTGGTTTACCTCCAGCGTCCAGGGTCTAGGAACCAAGAGAGGTGGTGTATCCGGATCTTGGGTCTTTAGGGTCCTCTCTTGGCCTCGTCTTGTAGGCGTGACAGTTACCGAAGCCTCAATGGGGGTTGGAACTTCCAGATCAAAGCTGGAATGGCTACCCACTACATGCTACTTCCATGGAACAACTTCTATCTCTTGGTTCTTTTCAGCTTTACAAGGAGCATTTCTACAGTTTAAATCTTTATTTTATAGGAGGCTTTAATATGTCTTTGAGCATTTTGCTTTTGTATAAAACTTTAGTTTGCATTCCTAGCACAAGCCTATTCTGTCTCTATTCATACAACCAGGAGCTGACTTACTTCTCAGCATATTGGAACTATAAAAACAACAAACAAAAACAACAAAAAATTAAACAATTGCAGAGAAGCAAACATGGAAAATCTTGTTCAAGATTGTTTCAGTGGGGTGGGAGATTGAACTTACCCACATGAGACAAAAGAGAAAGGATTAAGTGCTGCAGTGAATAGGTTGATAGGTATTGAGGACATAGCAACAGGGAGCTAGTTCACCTATTTTAGTCGTCAGGGAGATGAGAGCTCTGAATTTTTTTTCTTTTGAGTGAGAGCATATTTTAAAGAGATAGCCCATAATTCCTTAAGAAAGATAATGATGGGTTGTAAAAGATTTGTACTTCAAATAGGCAAAGAATATATATATATATATATATATATATATATATATATATATGTTAATTTTTATGAAATGAATTATTTAAGATAAAGTATTTAAGAGAAGGTAGGTCAAGGGGATAAAGTCATAAAGAAGCCTCTGGAAATCTTAGTGAAGTCGTCTTTAATTTTTTTTTCTTTTCTAACAGAACCCATTGGTAATCTCTATACTGTTCTATGTGGTCTTACTAAGTTCATTTTTGTCATTCATGCCAGTCATGTTGATCAGAAATTCCACCCCCACCTCTGTGTGTGTGTGTTTGTGTGTGTCTGCAATTTTACTCTCTAGAACCAAATATTTCCAATTATACTTTTAAGATCAGTGCCTTTGAGAGAAAATGTTAATATTTTGCATTTTCACATGAAGAAACATGCATAGTAAGTGGTCTGGCCTCTTTGTTGCCTGCACAGATTCTGAGATACAGTTCATGTTTGAGCCTCAGTCGCTGCTTTTGTAATTGAATCAGAAAATAAGGCCTTCTTCCAAAACACCCAGCCAACAAACACTAGTTAGTTAGGATTTATTTATCACATGATGGAAACACATGATGGGTCTCAGGTACGTCATCTGAGTTGTAGTTCTGGTTCTATTTCTTGGTAATTATAAAATCTTGAGCAGGCCATATAAACTCTTTGAATCTCGTTTCACTTTCTATAAAATAAGACTATTACCATTTGTACCAAGTGTTCTGTAAAAATTGAGTGAGATGCTGCTTATCAAGACACTGCAGTCCTTAGTGCTTTGAAAAACATCCTTGGCATAGTTTCATTCTCACACAGTGTTCTCTTTCCTGTATGGACAATACCATATCTATCACGAGTTGAGTCAGTTTCCATGGAGCACGGCAAGGCTGCTTCCTCTCACCCTTTTGATCTGTAAAAGTGAACTCTCATTATGTTGTGGAATAAATTGTTTGGTTCTGTTTGAATAGTTTATTGGTGCCTTTGTTTCTGTCTAATTGTCTTGTTTTTCAGGACACTTTAGTTTAATTCAGAGAAGGAGGTGTTTCTTTGTTTATTTAACTCATTAATTAATTTTCCCTACAGTGTGACCAAAGCCAGTTCCTCTGAATGTTAAAGAGGAGAAGCTAATCACAACTGCAGAACCCAAGGCAGGAGCAGCCCTGGGTGTGGGCTTGTTCTACTGGGGATGTGAATATTGTTATTGGGTCAAACTGATTTAGTTTCTGCTATGGTACTCCACTCTGATTTATATTATTTGTGTCTTATCTGGTGAATTCTTACAATTCTTGATTTGGTTCTGGACCCTTGAGCCTGTGCTTGCCTGGGTCTACTTAGTTGGCACTCTTGGGGTAATTCAAGTCTCTAAGACAACATCAGTCTGTTAAGTGTTAATTATGTATTTCAGAGAGAAAAGGAAAGCAAGGTCCAGCCTTAACAGGAGGAATGTGTCTGATGAGGTATATTGAAACCCAGCACTCTTTAGACTCTGTGTAGCCTTTGGATATGAAAATTGAAAAAGATTTCTTTTACCTACTTGCTTCCCTTAACACAGAAATGGAACAGGGTAACAGATATTTGGACTGAGGCCTCCTTCATATACATATCTCGCTTTCACTAAAATACCACATGACTTATGAAAAAGCCCTTTATTACACTTTGTAAGACTGAAGTGGTTCTTGTTTCTGTCACATCGGACAGCAGACAGTTAGATTTTAAATGATATGACTAAAAAGATGAATGTAAAGGAATACGCATTACCCTGATAAGGGCTCTGTGATATATGATGATGCTGGGAAGTCCTGACCTGTCACTCAGTTACATACTACAGTCTTTAAATTAGGTATTGGTTTGTTTTCTGAGGTCTTAGAAGAAGAAGAAGCTGGGCCATTGAGGCCACATTCACAAGTGTAATTTCCATTATGGGGATGTGAATGTTCGTTTAGTTATTTTAATTTTTCCTCAGCAAGGAAGACAAGAGGGTATGTGACTGGCTTTTTATTAAGGCTAGTATGTTGTAGAATATTCTAGGCAAAGAAAAGATGTGTTATATTTGTTTATGCTGCAGAATATTGCTTTAACTGTGTAAAAGTGTGTTACTTTTGTTTGTGCTGCATTTGTTTAATGATGTAAGGATGTGTGTTTAATTGTCTAAAGATGAGTTGCATCTGTTTTATCTTGCCTGCCTTAGGCACCTGATTGGTCTAATAAAAAGGCGAATGGCCAATAGCTAGGAAGAGAAAGGATAGGTGAAGCTGGCTGGCAGAGAGACTACATAGGAGGAGAAATCTAGGCTAGGAACAAAGAGAAAGAGGAATGAGAGAAGAAGGAGAGGAGAATGAGGGACATGCCCAGGGCAAGAAGCCAGGCAGACACCAGCAAGCCAAACATAGAGAAGCAGTGCAAGTAAGACATACAGAAGTAAGAAAGGTAACAAGCCCTGCAGCAAAAGGTATTTCTTAGAAACACGTTAATTTAAGTTAAAAGAGCTACCCAGAAATGTGCCTAAGCTCGGCCAAGCACTCAGAACTAATGATGAGTCTCTGTGTCATGATTTGGGAGCTGGTTGTCCTCAAAAGAGAAAACACCTGGTACAGACCTATCTCCTAGTCTTTCCTACATTTTTTTAACCTTCCCATTCTTCTCCTTTCCCCCATCTCAACATCACAGACATAAAGTTATGTTGTTATCTGACTGCTTCTTGCTAGGCTTGGAGGAAGGAGGGGTGTTTGTTTACAGTGCTGACAGGATATGTGGGGTGCTTGATGGGCTGTGTGAGAATGTCCTTGATGTCAGCAGCAGTATTTCTGGACTGTAATAAAAATTATGTGATTTACAAAAATGCTTCCTTGGGCTGTTTGTAGCCTAATATAATACAAATGATCTGAGGACAGTAAGGCATTAGCTTCATTTTAGTTTTTTTTTTTAAATTAGAAAACTTCCTTCCTTCCTTCCTTCCTTCTCTCTCCCTCCCTCCCTCCCTCCCTCCCTCCCTCCCTCCCTCCCTCCCTTCCTCCCCCCCTGTTCTTTAAGAGACTCTACCACAGTGATAAGGAGATGTATGCTTTGTTCTTATATTGACCACTGCTTTAGGATTCTTACCAGGGCTCAAGCTATAGCAAAAACTTATGCTGATCTTAAAAATGAAACATGTTCATTAGCAACTTTATAGAAGGATAGATCATAACAAAACGTGGATTCCTTTTTAGGTACAAATTATTTTTCTTTAAAGTTGAACTTGTAGATGGACACTAATCAGATCAGTTTTTGTGGTTCAGGCTAAGGTTGTGCAGGAGGTTTCAATACTTAGACATTGCCTATCTGCCTATGTTGCACCAACCTGTCTAAACTGATTTTAACATGAAACCAGTAGTTTTTATAAATGATATCCAATTGCTTGAATGAGAGGTGTAGTTCAGAGCTTTACTTACCCTCTTCAGTACTGTTAAGAGGTATTAATGAGATTAAACATGAAGGATAGTTACCATTTAATGCCTGGGTTGGAAGTAGCTGTTTATATTGGCAGAGTTCATCCTAGATGTTAATCAATGATTGGTTATTAGTGCCATCATTCATTATCATTTATCAGTGATTCCTTCTAGGCAAAGAACTCTGATGGTGTTCTTATTACTTCCCAATTCAGCTGTTCTAGTATTAACCAGACTTAATTAGCTTAAGTTTATGTATTAGTTACTTTGTATTCTTATGATAAAATACCATAATCCAAAGCAATTTCTGGAAGAGCCTATTTTGGCTTATTGTTGCAGAGGGATAGAGTTCATATGGCATGAAGGGAAGGGGAGGCAAGGCAGTAAGCAACAGGCAAGATGCTGGAGCAGGAAGCTGAGAGATCACATCTTTAATGGCAGACATAAAGCAGAGATAGCAAACCAGAAGTGGGATGAGGCTGTGAACTCTCAAAGCTCACCCCATGATGTAGTTACTCTAGCAAGGTTGTATCACCTGCACCAAAGAACATCACCATCTGGGAACTGAGAGTTAAAATACCTGAGCTTATGTGAAGAGTTTTTCATTTAAACTACCATAGTGTACAAGTGAGCATGAGAGCCATTTTCCTAGTTGTGACATGTTTGAAATACTAACACTTATGAAGTTCATGTACTGCCTGATGCTCATTTTACTTCATATGAATTTAGGAGAATAGCTTTTAGACAGCAGAATCATTCCTTAAGATGCTATGAAGCAGAATAATACAAAAAAACCCCTCTTCTTCAGTATTTTATTTTGGCCAGTACTTTGTCCAGAAAGTTCATAGAAGAGTAGACAAGAATTAAGGAGGTCAATAAGAGAATGCACAAATAGCATGAACAATTTAAGTGTCAGAAATGAAGAGATCACCAAATAATCAAAACAGTTATGTAAAAAGCAAAGCACTGAGTCAGAACCCACAGGTATTTCTTTATAGAACTGGTTGCCAGCTGTCCACAACATCCAGGGGGTTAACAGGTTACAGAGAGTCCTTTTATTCTTAGTGTTTTCCTCCATGTGTCTACAGAAAGGAATGAGAAAAGGAGGTGATTGTAGTTAACCTCTGTTTCTTGTCAAGTGCATACTTCTCTTGCTCTTTTCTTGGTGAAGCATATTATAATCCCAGTCTTCTTTTTAATGAGACCTACAACAAAACCACCACATCATTATATGAGAGAGAGAGAGAGAGAGAGAGAGAGAGAGAGAGAGAGAGAGAGAGAGAGAGAAAGAGAGAGAGAGAGAGAGAGAGAGATTCCTACAAATAATGGATGGTAATTGGAGCTGGTGTGGACTGCAAAGGGCAATGACAATTTCTCACAGCATCTGTGAAGTTCATTCAGACAACCTTTTGCCATTCTTGCTGATGACACACAGTACTCTGTCCTCAGCCTGAAAGCACTCCAGGTTGTCCTGCAGTCAGAGAAGCATTTTAGCAGATCATGGTTTGCAGAGCTCCACTAAAAATATGGGCAGAACTTTGTTTTCTCCTAAGCAAAGAGGAGTTCTTGTTTGTCCCTTTGTGTTTCAGGCCTGGCTTTCAGGATTTGATACTAATTTGATACTAATTTTGTCAAAAAACCCAAATCATTCACATATGGATAGCAATTGCATTTTAGAGATTTCTTTTAAGATTTATCTGTATGTAAATACATATTTATCTATATGTATTTATGTTTTTGTCTGCAGGTCTCTGTGTGTGTCTGCCACATGCTATCAGGGTATACTGTCATTCCATGAGAGGGTGTCTGATCCCCATAGTTGGAATTACAGGTGGTTGTGAGCTATTGAACAAGGGTGCTTGGAAACTAACCTGTGACCTCTGGAAGATCAGGAAGCATTCTTAACTAATGAGCCATCTCTCCAGCTTCTATTTATCTGTTTGTCCTTGAGATAGCCCCTTGTAGCTCAGTCTGGACTGGAACTCCGTGCGTTGTCAGAAGTGGCCTTGAATATCTGATCTTCCTGGCTCATCTCTAGGATTATAGGTTCATGTGGTGCTGGTGATGGAACACAGAGCTTTGTGAATGCTGGGCAGGTGTTCTACCAACTAAGCTATATCCCCAAGCCATGGATTTCCTTTAAATATTATTTAAAACATAAAATGCTAGTGCTCAGAAAATTGGATACAATTACCATATGTTAGGAAGAGTATATCCTTAAGATCTGGGATTCAGGTATTTGGAAACCATCCTTGGAAGTGGAGTTCAATGTGGTAGTTGATGGAGCCTTCAAGACTACCCTTGAAAATAGTTAATTTTAAAGTTTTGCTGTTGGGCATTCTTTATTATAGCAAACATGGCAATACTAATTTTGTCAACAGCTAATGATAATGGTTTCCTTTCTATAAAGTACAATCATATATGGATATAGCTTGACACCCTACTTATTTTGCTATTCTGGTGCACATTCTATTTTAGTCCAAATTACCTGCTTTGGGAACGAGGAAGCTTTTCTCGGGGGGTAATTACCAGTATAATCGCAGCACCATCTGCTTGCCTTATGTTCTGTAGATGGCTCAAAGGAGGTAGTTGCAGGAGAGACCTGGGTAAGGAACATTTTAGGACAGAGGAAATGAAGATAATCAAAATGAAAGTAATAATTAGGAGCTTAAAGAGGAAAAGCATATGGTATTGAACATGCAGCTTCGATAGCAGCATCTTAGACCCTTGACCCATCTGAGGTTTCCCTGGGAGTAAGAACTGAGGGAAATCCAAGGCTAGAACAGAGAGTGGCCAATTAACCTAGGGGAAATCTCCAGAGAGACCTAGCAGAGAGGAATAGCAGATGGTATTCATTTGTGTTTTAGTGGGAAAAAGTAGCCACAGGCTAGATAGAGCATGCAGAACCAAGCTTTGCATACTCCAAGACAAAGCTTTAAAAGAGAAGCCTGAGCCCAGAAGGATTTTCATGCAGTCATCATTCATTTAAAAAGATGTACTTAGCACTTGTTAGGGAGGATGGACTTCATAGGGCTGTTGGAGTAGATACACTGATGTTCAAAGTCACAGTTTCTACCCCTGGGGACTATGCAATGCATAAGAAAGCAAGAGAAGTAAAATGGGTGCATGTGCAGATAGCCAGCATCCTTGGCACATGAGTATTGTGTGAGGGAGATGACATACTAGGATTTTTCCCAGAGGCGAGAGCTAATTCATTCCAGTACATTGTGGGAAGCTTTGTGGGATTTAAACAGGAACCAATGTAGATAGAGAGGCCTTTTCTTTAAAAAGCTGAGCATTGAAATATTGCCCAATATGAAGGTGAGAATCAGCACCAGGACTCAAGGACCCTGAGTAGAGTGGTTCGGAGTTTTAATATTTCTCAGATGATACAATAATTACATAAATATTTCTTATGCTTTAAAGACTTCTGAAATTTGATGCT
The DNA here is from genome assembly GCF_049852395.1 of Peromyscus maniculatus bairdii. NCBI lineage: Eukaryota > Metazoa > Chordata > Mammalia > Rodentia > Cricetidae > Peromyscus > Peromyscus maniculatus. Next base: position 65,376,557 of record NC_134868.1, on the reverse strand, counting down.
GCTTTCTCAGGCAATGAAGTTGTACTTGAAGAGATGTGTACCATTATCCCTTCAAGTCTTTCTCGATATAGCATATGTTAATCTCCTCCTGCAGCTGTGACCCCAGAAATAGCATTTTAGCAAGAATCATTTTTTTCTGAAAAAGAAGTTCCTTTTTTTTAAGTATAGCAAACAAAAGGGGAATGGTTTGAACTGCAAAAGCAGCTGATGATGTCAGCACGTCTTTCAGTTAAAACCAGGTGAGAGATCTGGTTTGGAGCAAGTGGAGCTTCTGTTGTCCCATGGGCATTTCTTATTCTCTCAGTGCTGTTGCTTGTGTCTAAGATACAAACATTCACCTTTCTACTGCCACAAAATAAATCATAACTTGGTATAATATTTGAAACTGGTAAAAAGTGACATTGTGATGTAAGCTAACTTCTTTCCATAAAGCCAGAGTATTTACAGCTTTTTTTAAAATGAGGAAGAAACATCGAAATTGCTATCCTTAGTCCTCTATTAATTGATCATTTACTTTTTGTGGTTTCCCTCTTTTCTTAATTTTTTGAGTATACGCAGGTGAACTTCCTCCTTCTCTTGCTACAAGCACATGCAGGTCTTCTTTCTGCACAATTGCTCCCTTGACATTTCTCAAGTCTGTCAGCAACAGGAACTGATAGGATCAATTGAGGTGTGAATTATGTTTAATTAAAACCCATCACTTAGAACTGAGTGAAGGAGCATTTTCTGTTCATTCCACCTCAGCTACTCCAATCCTCCCAGGATTATATGACAGGGGCCAGGCTCCTTCCTGGGGCTTGGCTGGATCAACACAGCTGTCTGTGGCTTGTGACAAGAGAGGCTTACCAGTGCTCACTCAACCCCAAGGTTAGGACACTCCAGGGTCAGTGTCATACAACATCCTGTCCTCTCATTTATTGTGCTTATGTCCCATGGGAGTTTGAAAGACCCCATGTTTGATCTTTCCTGCTCTCCACTTTTCCAGAGCTCCTTTCTCTCTAAATACTCAGATTTCCTATTAAAGTGGTATTTATACTTCATTGTCATCCTCAATGCATTGGCAAATAAGAATTTGTCATTAACTCTCCCAATTGTTTTTTTTTTGCAATTTTAATTTCCATATTTAATTCCCAACAAATCATTGCTCCCTTAATTTGGCCTTCCCTTTGACATTTAAGACTGCACCTGGAAATTTGTTAGAGGATAAGGCATGAACCTCTTGTGAAGAGGTCCAGTTGATGATTCTGTTAGGAAGAAGATTGGTGAGAGGCTGGTCAGTGTGTGAATAAAGAAAGTGTACTACCCAAGAGTATCTGAAATCAATGGATGATGATCAAGAAAGGCATGGGCCATATGTAAACAGGAATCATCATCTGGACCGATAAGCTGCTGAGAAGTAGGGAAGAAAAAGAAGTAATTTAAACAGATTAGGCAAATATCATGTTAAGGTATTGATAAATCAATATCTGAGCCAGAAATAATTTCAGCCATTCATCTTGGGCATCCCATTTAGAAAGGCTGGCACACTTTGGTGGATTTGAGTTGCCCCTAAACTTTTCATAATTGTTAGGATTTGTGTTTCTGACCATGAAATAGTCTGTTTCCTTCTATTATGGTGTCTTAAAATGTCATCACAATTCTTGGTTAATCAAAATTCTTCCAGTTCCTTCTCCCTTACTTTTCCTGTGCATCCATTGGTTGTGTCTCTGTGGCAGCTCCTATTCCTTTGGCTCATTCTTGTTCTCTTTTGCACAGCCTGTGACAACAGTCTTCTAAAAATCTTGTTCTCAGTAGTGTTCTACACTGCTTCTTTCACACAGCTGGCAACGTTTTTGATGCAACTGTTGGTTATTTATTAAGATGCTGTAAACTTTCAGTAACTTTTTTCCCATTCTATTTATGATGAAGAGACATTCCTTAGATGGTACATTACAGTTTTTTTGTCTAATTTCATCACTCTCTAACTGGGACTTATGCAGGGATGCTTGGCTCAATCTGGGAGGAGGGGACTGGACCTGCCTGGACTGAGTCTATCAGGTCGATCCCAGTCCTCGGGGGAGACCTTGATCTGGAGGAGGTGGGAATAGGGGGTGGGCTGGGGGGAAGGGGAGGGGGGCAGGAAGGGAGAGAACAAGGGAATCTGTGGCTATTATGTAGAACTGAATAGTATTGTAAAATAAAATTTAAAAAAAATTAAAGAGTTTCTGACCACTTCCCCTCATGAACCATTGCTATTGGGAAATGCTAGCTTGTCTACCTCTACACATCTTCTCTGGGTGGGTCTTGCTCCCTCTACCATACCGTATTCTTTAAAAATATTTTTTTAGATCATAATATAATTATATCATTTCTCCTTTTCCTCTCCTTCTTCTAAACCCTCCCATGTATGTACCCCACCTTATTCTCTTTCAAATTCATGGTCTCCTTTACTTAAATTGCTGCCACACACACACACATACACACACATCTCTGTGTATTCCTAAATATAAAAATATAACGTGCCCAGTTTGTATAATGTTACTTATAAAAATCATATGTAATCCAATATATATATATATATATATATATATATATATATATATATATAATTTTCATGGCTTGCCATTTGATCATTCAGTATTGTCATGAGGACTTTTCCCTGGGGAAGACTTATGTTTTCTGTTCTCAGGGTTCTTTAGTTTTCTGTGGTTCTTTGTCAAGTGTTGAGGACTTGTTAGCTTTTCCCCATCCATGTTAGCATGTCTACAGAAGTTACTCTTGCTCAGGTCATGTTTAGACAGCTGTGTTGGTAAGACTTAATGGGTGTAGCTTCTCTGACATTTTGGGGAGACATAATCTCACAGCAAACTTGGTCATCTGGCTCACATAGTCTTTCTGCTCCCTGTCTTGTTATGATCCCTGTGCCTTAGGTGCAGGAGTTGAGTTGTTAATGTATCAGTTGGGACAAGGCTCCACAGCTCTGCCTAAGCCATCATAATATATAAATATTTGTCCTTATACCCACAGGTAAGTGTAGGTCTCGTCTTTCACCAAGAAAGCTTCTCTTTGCAGCAAAGACCATTTCTGAAAGCTACAACTGATCATATTCCTTTCAAGGCTGACACTATTTCAAATGATTAAATCCCACCTGGTTTTCTTCAGTTCAAATGCCACATCTTCTGTGAAGCACCTTTAGTCTTAATCTTTGAGACTGAATGATCTTTACCTAATCTTAACTCCAAATCATTTGATATGTACTTCTCTTAGTTTAATATATCTGCATTATAATGCATTTGAAGAGTAAAACACCATTCAGTTAAAACTATATTCTGTTGAGTTTTTGTTCAGCCTAGCTCCTAATATAATGTTTTGAGTGAACTAATAAATGCAGGAAACTGAATATTTTTTTGCATATTTTACATGCACTTATGTAGTGTGAGTTCATGAATGTTTGCATATACACATGTGTGCATGTGCATGGACAGCTATCTCATAGGCGATCAGGAGTCTTTCTTGATTTGTTCTTTATCTTCTTCATTGAAGGACAACCTCTCCCCCATCAACTGTGCTCAGAACTTGCTAATATAATAGCACAGGTAGCTACCTTCTCTGGAGATCCTGCCTTCATCTTCTGAGAGCTGAAATTACAATTAGGTCACCACATCCATATGAAATTTTTATGGCTGCTGGGGATCTGAACTCTGGTCCTCATGCTTGTGTGTAAAGTGCTTGATCCACAAAGGCATCTCCACAGCTTAAGAATGGATATTTATTATGGCAATGAATATACTGGAAATTCTACAATTCCTATTGCTTATGTGTTGAAGCAGTCTGCATATGTGAAGGCTCACTGCTCTAAAAGACAGAGAAAGAGGACAACAAAACCACACCCCCAAACAAAGACAAACAAGCAGGACCATCTAGTTAGATTCAGGAGCTGAAAGGAAGCTGAGCTCACATTTCTAAATGATTTGATCTGAAAAGATGTTATTTGGTAAAAAAAAATTCCCTCTGGAAAATTAAAATTAAGGATGACATAATGATTCACTTGGAAGAGGAATGCTAGCTCTGGACTTTGTAATTTTGGAGAAAATGACTTCTAAGGGTTGGACTGGCAGGCATCCATTCAGCCTTTAATTCCACAAGGCTGCATATTTGGTTCATTTTTAATTAGGTTTTGTTTATATGGAGTTCACCAAAACTTGATTCCACCCCCAGGACTAAGAAAAATACTGTATTTTACTGAGAAAGTGACTTTAAGTATATTCTGTGATTTCTTCAGTGTCTTTACCATCAAAGCACACACCTCTGCCCTCTTACTGTTGCTTAATGATACTGGTAAGAAGAAGCAGCATGAGAGGAGGTTGGTCAAATCCTTCTGAAATTGGGGGTTTATTGAAACTTAAAAGGAAAAGAGGAAGTTCTAGATGGAATTTATCTTCTTTTATCTAATACATCACAAATATTTTATTTAGCTAAAAACACAAATGATTTTCCAAATCATACCATTTATTTGAAAGATTTCACAGTTCATACCCACATAGGATGTTTTGGAAAGTAATATTAATTCAAAAACTACAAGGTAATAGGAATGTATGAAAGTTCAAAGTCATTCTGAAAGGACTGTGGGAAGGAGGTCCAACTTAAAAACCAGATTTCACTATAGTACTTCCTTAGCTGAAGATAGCATTGTCACCCTCTGAACAGAATGGCTGAGTGTGTAAAGATGTACAGGGACAGACTGGAGAGGGACTTCTGTCACAGACCGCTCAGACTGAGGCACCGATGGGATTAACGATAGTGGGGTTAGCCTAGTGGACGACAAGAGAGAAGAAATAAAGTATGTGTGTGTGTTGGGGGTGTGTGTTTTCATGCATGTACAGAGGAGAAAGGTGAAGGGAACCATTCCTGTTATCTTTGATGTCATTTATTGTTAGAGGAGAAGTGTAAAGAGATGATACACTCTTAGATTATTCAGTTGTTTATGAATGAAATATTTGTTTGGGTAGGTAAGTTATTTATTCTTATAATATGGGCTTCTTCATGAATTACTACATTATACTCATGAAAGGAAGGAGAGATTGTAGTGATGAAGAGAATACTCTTTATCCAGTAGATGAATTTAAAAACGTTATTGTTTTCAGCACAAGTTGTATTTTTGAAAGCAAGGTCTGGTTTAAGTGTAAATGTTACAATGCATTTAGAAACTTAAAAATAAATGATTGCTGATGCAAAACAACAAAAACAAAAACAAACAAAAAAAAAACTCCCCCAAAACTGTTAAGCCTTAGATTTGTGATCCTAGAACTTGGCAAGCTGCCCACCACAGGATCCATCCTATTGTGGCATTACACATCATTTTCATACATCTTCATTTTACGATCTTCATTTTGAATGATTTGATGGTTCAGAGGTGTAGTAATAGATATGAATTTTATTTTGACATGTGGAAGAAGGCATTTAGATGCAGGAGTGTGTGCACTGTGAGATGATTAGAAATTATTATGGGGTAGAAAATTTGTGATTGAGCTTGAATGATTGAGTCTATTTTAAAAATGTGCAGAGCTGTTAGCTTTCAACATAATTTGTACAGTCAAAAGAAATCAAAATTCATTTCCGTTATTCATATTTTATTTTTGAGATAAGCCATAGCTATTTCATTATTTCCTTAAAGGAATGGCTTAACAATAACCTTGTTTCTGTTAAAGGGGAAGGATCAGTTGAAAGTCATGGAGAGAGACTGCTTTTCTTTAAGTTGGAATTAAGAATTTGTAAATTAACAACTATTTTTAATTAATTACTTGGTGCTTCTGATTCACACAATCTAGAGCAAAATAGAAGGTAGTTGTCAGAGGTCTGGAAACTTGCAGAGTGATCTCACATTTCAGATGAAAAATACAGGCTTGCTAAGGTCCCCATATTGTTTCTTGGCTATTGCTTGGGATGTATCACCTGATTATCCCATAGGACACTGGACGGCGTGAGGTTTGAGAAGTGACATTTTAACTCTTTAGCTTGGTTTCTAGGTCTGTTTGTCCTCTTGTTTTCTAGCTGTAAGTACGTTAGTTTCCTCCAACAACACACAACTATTCAACTGTGATTTGATGCAACCACAGTTGTGACAACTGTTGTCTGCAGTGTGAGAATATCCAAAGCCTCAAAGGGGCAAAATATTCGGTTCATGTACGCTTACTTTCTGTCTTCATTTTCTGACTCTGACAGTGAAGTACATGAATTCTAGCCCCCAGTGGCTTTTAGGGCCTCCATGTTTCCGGGATCAGATGCCCCAAAGCAGTGAGCAGTTGATGCATGGAAATACTTTCTTTTCCTCAGGCAACAGGATATGGCTGAATGTCTCAGATAATCCGTTTCTCCTCTTAGCATCTCTGGGGGGTTTCTATGGTGACAGATTTCCTCTACATGTCTTCAGTCTGTAAAATACATATTTCTGTGGTTATAAAAGCTTTTCATGGCCACTTCAGATATTTGAAAAAAGTCCTTTCTCAATTTTCCCTAAGTCTTAGAAAATGTCTTAATATACTATGAGTCTGACCCTGTTTTCTCTTTTGCTCACAATTTAACTATTGCTCACAATTAGACATTACTTTTTTTCTTCTGAAGGTTATATAACTTTGACTGTGCCAGGTGTTCACCTATTAAATGTATTATCAGTGTATTACATTGAGAAAAATATATAATTCCTCCTCTAAGAAAAGAAATTTAATATATAATTAAACAATGTAGTCTTAACCAGTGCATGGTCACTTTCCCTATATTCATTTAGTAAATCTCTTCAACAATTTTTTTTGCAATATATGCAATTCTTATTTTCCTTTTACCTGTGAGGAACTGGTATTTAGAAAGATTCTTTGTCTTGCCCAAATTCTACAAAGAAGTAAAGCAGGAAACAGATTTTATTGAGCAATGCTTCTCCCACTAAATAAATAAGACCCTTTCCCCAGAATCCCTGCACTAGGGTTGTTATTCACCTTTTTGGACCAAGATTTTGTACTAAGTTACCTTGAAAGCAAAAGCTAGCCTTGGAGAATATGATTTGACACTGAAGTAATTATTTCATTTAAGAAGGCAGGAGCTTTACAAAGGTGATAACAGTTCCCCCAAGCCTATGCTGGCTAGAAAGAGGATTCAGTGAGTGGAAGTGTTTGGTGTGCAAGCAAGAGGACTGAGTTTGAAAATTCAGAACCCACATAAGATGGATTCTGGAGCAGGGCAGTGGAAGCCTTAGCCTGGGAGTTTGTAATCCAAATGTTCCCACAGAGAACAAGGGAAGCAAAGACTGGAGAACCTGAAGATTTTAGTTAGGTCAGCTACCCTGGAAGACACAGCAGGAAAACAATAATGAGACATGCTCTCAAACAAGATTTAAGGCAAGGATTGACATCTGTTATGTTCTCAGACTTCCTCATATACACATTGGCACCTCTGATCCTGCACACACACACACACACACACACACACACACACACACACACACACACACACAATGTATACTTACATATCCTATACCTCCCCTACAGAGATGTATGTTTAAGGACTATACATGAACTGCCTAAAATTTGCTACATATATCAATTAAACTAAATTATTAAGTGAATAGTTGTTACAGAGTGTGACATTTTGGAATCTAGAATTTGGAGGAATACTTATGACTAAGGGCCACAGACTCAGGAAGCCAAACATTTCATCATTTTGACAAGAAGTGGAGAAGTGAAATGCCTCATTGGAGGTCACCTGCAAGGATGAATCCTGGGTTGTTATTTGTAAAGGCATTCCACACAATTGAATATTGAGGTCAGAAACTGAAGCTCCATTCCTCAGATGTGTCTCACAGTCAGTGCTTCCCATGCTATGGTTTGAAAGTGAGACCATCTCCCCAAACTCAGTGGTTGAAGTGTTGACAGTTTGGTCCCTAACTAATTGATGCTATTTGGGAAGGTGGTGGAAACTTCCATAGCTGAAAGGAAGGAGGTCAGTGAATATGTGACTCTAAAGGTGATAACTAATCCTCAGTCTCTTCTGTGATTCCTGTTACTGTGAAGTGAGCTGCCTCTGGCACATGCTTAGGCTGCCACAGTATTCTGCTTCACTACAGGTCCAGAATCAGCTGATTCAAGGGCCATTGAATGAAATTTAAACTGTAAGCTCAAATGTATCTTTCCCTCTTAAACTGTTAATGTGGAGGATTTTGTAAAAGCAATGCAGGTCTGATTGATGCAATAATAACCCCAAATCAGTGGGGGGATAGTACAAAAAATGTCTTTTCTCATGACAAATGGAACAGTAGGGTGGGATTACTTTGGTTCAGTATCACTGCAAATCTTTCAACTGTCATGTATTAGGAACTGGGATTTGGCTGGCTTCCTCAATTCCTTCTTATAGAGATTAATGAAAACTTCTTTATGGAGTTTTCCTTCCCCTTTATTTGCAGGAAGGTTAATACATTTCTCACAAAACAATTCAAGGTCTAAGAAAACTCTCTATTAAAGACTTAATAGTTCTGTATCAAAATTTTCCAAAGACAGATCGGAAAGAATCTGAGGACAGTGAAATAAAATTTTCTTCCAGTTACAGACAACCAGATCAGTTGACCCAGATAGAGATACAGTGAAAATTAACTCAAGATGTACTAACACATTTATTTTAGACAAGCTCATGGATGTGCAATATTTTGGGTTTTGTTTTGTTTTTAACTTCCCAGCATCATTCAACACTAGTTTCATTTTTATTAAAGTAGAACCAGCAGGTACCAAGGAGAGAGAAGACAGGTCAGGAGCAAAACCAACCCCCCCCCCCACAACACTGAGTAAACTGACATGACCTTGCATTTTATTGATCTTATGTTCAGAAGTTCTCCTGGCAGTCAACTCCCTGTGGGATAGAGTGAGACTGAGAGATACATTTTAGAGACAATGCTGATTGTTAGATGCTTTTGAAATTGACATATGCCTGAACTTTTCTTCTGTTCTGAAATAACCACTGAACTAATCTATTCATTTTTTAGTTCAACTCCAAACACTTGCCTGGTTTACAATTCTTTTTTTTTTTTTTTTTTTTTTTTTTGGTTTTTCGAGACAGGGTTTCTCTGTGTAGCTTTGTGCCTTTCCTGGGACTCACTTGGTAGCCCAGGCTGGCCTCGAACTCACAGAGATCCACCTGGCTCTGCCTCCCGAGTGCTGGGATTAAAGGCGTGCGCCACCACCGCCCGGCTACAATTCTTTATACTGTGGGAAAATGGATAGAAGTATTCATCCTAGCATGATGATGCATATTTTTGTTTGCTAGGAAATTCATTGGCACACACTCATTTTGCACAGGTCACAGAAAAGTCAGCCCAGAGCACTGGCACTTGCTATTTACAGGGAAGGTGCTTTTTTTCTGTTCAAGGATTTCTGGCTCCCGCAACTGAGATGAATGACTGCCCTAAAAGGTTCAAGACCACTCTCAAGCATTCTGTGAAGCCAAGGCTTTGAATTTCTGCCCTCTCTCTACCTCAAAGGGATGCTATTAACTAGGACTGGATCTTTGCCATCCTGGAGCACATGTTTGTAATTTGGGTTTCAAAGACCATTATTGAGGTAATAATACTTCTCTGTTTCACCTGCATTGCTGTGTATGCATAGAAAGTGTAGGGTCTTGGGAAGAGTAACAACACAAAATGAATCCATCCAAATACGACTCCAAAGAGATTTGGAGTCTTCTGTATACCAGAGTGGAAAAGGGAAGGAAGGACAGGATGCCTTTAAATCTACTTAGTGGCTCTAGAGAGCTAAGTTTGTGTTGGTATCAGTTGATAATTGGTCTCCAAAGAGCCATATCAGAGGGTAAATACCAAGAAGGAAATGTCCTATTGTGCTGAATGCACTTGTTTGTTCTAGGCACACAACCCCTCTTCTTCATGGACATGGCTTGTCATTTGAAAGACAGAGGTCACAGAGTACAAAGCTTTCTGTGTCTTCTGACAGCCAAAGTCTCTGGCACCTAGGAGTCAGACGATTACTATACAGAAAGGCAAAAAGAGGTATGAAATGTCGGAATGCACCTCCCACTAGTGTGTCTGGAAAGAATGGTTTCTGCTTTAAGGGTGAGTCATATTGGCTAGCAACTTATAATATTTGGAATTTGATGACAAAAGAGTGCTGGTGGAAGGGAATGTAAATCACTTCATGGGTCACAATTCATAATTAGCTAAAGCCCATATTAAAGCTGGAGTGATGGTCCTCATCCAAACAGCAGAAGATGCCAGTACTTTACAGTTGTAAGTAAGTTTCTACAAAGTGATCCTGTGGCCGAACTGCCCTGTGTTGAAAACATTTCCAGAGGAAAACTGCACATATGCTTTCTAAAATAAAGATATTACCCACCTACCTTTTACATGAAATTATACTTTGATGCTCAAAAAGTCATGAATAATATTTGAAAACCAGAAAATACCCCCTTATAACTTCCAGAAATCCAATTGAATGTTAAGTTCCCCTAAGTTCCATTTACAAATAATTTTACTTTAATATGGTGGATTTTGTTCTATTATGTAATTGGAAAATTGACTTTTTGCACTCTTGAGGATATGTTAAAAACACATTCAATGCATTATTTTTCAATAAAATGTGTAACTAATGGTATTAATTTTTTTCTTCACCTACTTCTAATTTTGTTTGGAGTAGATATGGCTTGTGAGTTGACTTACAGAAAAGATCAATCAAAAATTGTTTAAAATTAGAATTGTTAGTATGTCCCATGTTTTCCAGTAGGGGGCAAGAAAGTACTACATATAAAATCCAGAAATCCTTTTTTTTCCCCCTTCTGCTCTCCCTATACTGTTGGAAACCAATTAAGTTCCTAAATTGTGAAATGCTAAACATGAGAGGGAAAAGGATATTCAAATACATTAAATATAATCTTTCCATATATCAGAGGGCTATTAAATATGATCTTTCACTGCTCAGTGAGTCCTTCTGGGAGACAGAGAGATGAATTTGGGAATTTGGGAAAGGCCCAGAGAATGGGATGTCATGCTTTGGTGAAGGCATCTTGTCAGCCAGCCAACTAACATTTTTCAAGGTCTGCCTACCCCTTCCCAATGCCTGCCCCACCCCCAGATACAAATATCAGCTGGTTAAAATGCTATCTTGAAGACACTTTTCTATGCGTGAGCACACATGCCTATTACTCCTGTAGCCCTGTGTAAGGAATAGCTTTCAGCTGTTGTTAAAGAAGGAGGGCATGCTCTGATCTTGAGCTCACAGCTGTATTGACCAATGCCACTGAGAGAATCAATGGCTAATGATTGATCCATGCTATAAGCAGGATCATGGTTTGGTTACTCTTAGATCCTTATGTCATCTTTAGAGCAAATTTCTAAATCCAACCCAAAACTTCTTTACTGGGCACATTTTTCTTTTTTATGACCATGAGTTCAAATGATGTTTTCATGTTCCATTTTTTCTCTCCTTAACTTTGATGGAGTAGTTTATCTCTTACTCTAGTTTTTTAAAAGAGCAATTACCTATAAAACAATATCAACTTGCCATATAATGTGTTTGGCATCTCTCTCTCTCTCTCTCTCTCTCTCTCTCTCTCTCTCTCTCTCTCTCTCTCTCTCTCTGTGTGTGTGTGTGTGTGTGTGCGCGCATGCGCGCGCGCATGTGTACATGTAAAATTTGGAAAAGTCTCAATTGTTTTATGTTTAACATCCAATTGACAATCATTTTGGCATAATACACCTAAATGGAAGCAATGCTATTTTTTACCCCTCATACCATTCTTGTTTTTTTTTTTTGTGTGTGTGATGTTTATTAGCTATAGAAGTCAATCACTTCCACATGAATATGCTCTGCTCACTGGTTACTTGAAAAACAGATGGCTGTTTGAACATAAACTGAGGTACTTAAAGGGAAGAAATTTAAGGTGCATGGATATAAAGACTATGGTAAAGTTGTCAAAAACAGGTAAGTGAATTCACAAATGTCAGTGTGGCATTTCATCATCTCTACCTTAGGAATTAGCTTGCATTGTTTATAAGAACTTATATTAACATGATTTATCCAGTCAATAAAATGGAATATAAAACATAGCTTCCTCTTGGAAGTGAATTTGGTCTTTTAGCATGCTTTATTTCATCTGTGTCAGAAACTTAGAAGTTATAATTTAGAAAACGTATAGTAGTCATAATAGTTAGAGTGAAGATCTATTCCCCTTACCTACTAGTGAGCTTCCACAGATCAAGCAAGCATGACCTACAGACAGAACAAGGAATTGGTTTGTATGTATTTGAAGAATTATTGGATTTTTGTAGAAGCTTATTTTCTGTTTTTGTTCTAAAATGTTTGGCTTTATTTCCAAGTATTTGTTTGGTCTTATTATTCCCTTTCCCAGACAAGACTTTAATCAGTTTTTAGATATCTGGACCAGAGTTGTAACAAAATGCTTCTGATCAGCCCTCTTGAACCTGCTTCCCCCCTCCGATTTATATTTATGACACTTTTAGGTTTATATTTATAGAAATAGGATATGTGGATACCAGAAGAAAATATGAGAGCCGTTCAGCACAGTTTAGTTAAAATGTTACTTATATAAAATGGGCCATTGAAGTAGTTTGTTCACAGAGGTCTCCCGGAGATGGAATTTAGTTTTACTTATTCATTGAGCTTGAGTTATCTTCCTTACTGAGAAGAACACATTTTAACACAGTATAAATAATAGTTTGTTCTTATTTTTATAGCTTGGATGCTACACAGAATTTTGTACATGTCAGACAGTGCTCTACCACAGCGATACATCCCCAGTCCTATGGAACACATTTTCAGACATCTTCTTTATTTCTATTGGGAGAACTTTCTTAGTTTTTTTCTTTATTAAGAAATTTTTTATTCATTGTACATATAAACCACAGATTTCCCTCTCTTCCCTCCTCCCACCCTCTGCCCTCAGTCATCCCCCCCATTCCCTCCTATGAAAAGGTAAAGCCTCCCATGAGGGACAACAAAGCCTGGTACATTCAGTTGAGGCAGGTCCAATCCCCTCCCCCTGCATAAAGGCTGTGCAAGGTGTTCCACTGTAGGTAATGGGCTCAAAAAAGCCAGCTCATGCACCAGGGATAGTTTCTGATCCCACTGCCAGGGGCCTCTTAAACGGACCAAGATATACAACTGCCTCACTTATGCAGAGGGCATAGTCCAGTCCATTGTAGAGAATTTTCTTTTTTGTATATTGATTTTGTTTTGTGTGTACAGACATTTTGCCTACATATACATTTGTGCACCATGCATTTTGTAGTACCCACAGAGGCCAGAAGCAGGCATTAGATGCCCTGGAACTGAAAATTCAGATAGCTGTGAGCCACCATGTGGGTGCTGGGGATTGATCCCCCAACCTCTGAAAAAGCAGTCAGTGCTCCTAAACACTGAATCACCGTTTCAACCCCAAGACTTTCTATTTTCAAATCAATTGAAACCCTGTAGAAATATTCTTTGGAGATAGTAATATTTTAAATTACTCAAAAAGGTGAACCAACCTAAATATGATTATATTATCTTAGTAGAAATTCTACCAATTACATGACTTCAGCAATGTGCTGTAAGAGTTTGAGGTCATACTAGCTGTTCTTGCTCATCATATTAAAAAGGGGAAGCCATGGAATTCAGAAAGAATATATAGCTATTGATGATATATATAGACATAATTTGTAAAACCATGATAGTAGTCATATATATTCATATGAACACCCCCATATATATCTATATATTTATATCTATCTATATCTATATCTATCAATATATATATTCACCATTTTTTTTGGAAGAGGGAAGAAGCCAAACTACTAGACTACTGGTGGTTTAGGAAGCAACCAATTTCAATGACTTTATGAGTTCAAGAAAATTGAATGGTCACATGTAGGCACTAATTTAATTTTCAGTTAAATGAACTTGACATACTGTCTCATGAAAAGAAAAACTATTGTATTTAAGGGTTTGTCAGGTCTAAATGCTTTTGCAAAGGGGAAGATTGTTCAGACTGACCCATAAATAACCAGTCTGTGAAATGCAAGATTCACTTTCACACCTTGATTAGGAATCATGAACAGTATAACCTTTGGAAGCATGGATTTAAGAGGTAGAAAACCATATCCTTTATAGAACAAGATACATCAAAGAGACATAGTGGAGTAATTTCCCAAAATGCCTTTGCTACTGTGGCTTTCATTACTTTCTTGCAACTTTACTGTGTTTATGTAGGGAATCATTTTGCAAGGTATAAACAAGGAATAAGGAATGTGTAGTTACAAACTTCTTTGTGTGTGTTCCTCACATGTTGGTCATCTTTTGTTTCTGAGAAAGAATTTTTCATTATTCTGAACTCACCAGGTAGGCCAGACTGGTCAGGAGTGACATGAGTCCACTTGTCTCTACCTCCCCAATGCTGGGATTACAAGTGTATAGTTCTGAGTTTGACATTTTTACACTGGGTACTGGGGAATCAAACTCAGGGTCCTCAGCTTTCATGTCAAGCAATTTATAGACTAAGCTCCATGTCAAGACCATGTAGTGGCAAGTGGATTTCAGAGGATAGATGGTACCTTAGGGTATTTTGATCTAAGCTGGGTTTAGTCTCTGAATCAACAGAGAGAAAGGCAGACCATCCCCCTTTTCTAAGTACATTATTCTGGTCTCATTGTCTCTCCCATCAGTTTGTCTTAGCATTTGTTCTAGAAAGGGTAATTCACTATCCCTATAGAAAACAGAATTCATTAGTGTTCATCATTTCTCTGAAGTTTTTAATCAGTAACCACATGGATTACAGGGCAAAACAGTACAACTGCCATGCATATTCTCCTGCCGCAGTTTACAGGTTACGGCACTTCATCTTTGAAAAGTGTAAACCTTAACAGCTTGGACACTGGAAAAATACGCTTTTGATTGGTTATACACCCCACCTTCTGTGTACTCCCATGGATGTGAACAGAAGTCCATGTTCAATGATTTCTCTTAATTTCGACTTGGCTAATATATGTGCTTGTTTTGGTTCAGCCATACGTCTGGAAGAAAAACAGTCTTTGCTGTAGTATATGTAAGATATTGCCTATATGAGTCACAGAACAAGAGGCTTTTCTGTTCAGATCTAGGTGCATTTTGTTAGGGTCAGCATTTCTTAGGCTAACATTATTCTGGTTTTGTATATAAAAAGGAACACTGCATATTGAACATTTCTGTTTTTCTTGCAAAATCCTGGTTCTACATACTTCAACAATGCTTCTTTCACAATAAAATGTCTAGAAATGCTTTATTAAGGTTTTGTAGTTGATTCATGAAATGCTCCTTGGAACTTCAAAACCTGTTGACACAGACTTTCTGAATGAAATGAAAGAGAAAAGAAACAAGTTTTTTAGCTTCAGAACAAACCCAGATCCCTGGCATGGATGAGAACAAAGTGAAAAACTGTCTTCAATTAGAGATGACTTGAAGACAGGTCTAGCAAGAGAAGCATAGTAATTTACACTTTTAAAGACTATTTATTTTTTAAGCTAACTTTTATTTGGTTAGAAATAAAAAGACAGCCTAAAACTGAACTAAAAAATTCCATAGACCTGAGTTCAAGGGACAGAAATAGTTCTAATGCCACCACACTACTTGGGGACAAAGTGATAGAGAAGAGACATTTCAAGTCAACAAAAAGCATATTTCTATCTCTAATGGGCACAGGAAGTTTCTTGTCTTTGAAATTGCCATTGATCACCCTGGAAGTCCATATTAGAAGCTGTGATATGTGTTGTAGCTCAAGGGTCTTTGAAGCATTTTGGTGAAAGTCTTCAGCTACATAAGGAAATGTGCAAATTCCTCTGTGAGGCTCAGTCATTTCCTGAGTCTTTCCCAGATGGAGTTAGAAGCCACCCCAGACAGCCAATTAATGAAACTAACAGCTAGGACCACATGATCGATAGCTATGCCTAAAAAGTAACGCATTTCCTCTATTTACCTGGCCTCAATTCTTTTTCTTAGTTTAAATTCTTTACCCCAAATACTAAGAAGTCACTATTATGTCTCACTGGGAATAAAATGGGTCAATCACTTTTCCAGGGCTTATCTCTGATTCCTTAATGACTATGAGACAGAGGTAAGGTAATTAAGGTAAGAAAAGTCATCACACTAAAACCTATACCCCCAATCTAAAGAACACAGTTTTATGGGGAGGCAGTTCCACAGAATAAGTTAGATTTCCAGGGCTGCCAATCTGGCATGGGTTCAACAATAAATTTAAAAAATTTAAAGAGGGGAAAAATAGCCTACCTGCCAAACATCTCTATATTGTCAATAAAATCAAATGAACTGCTTTTCGTGATTATTGGTCTCCAAGGAGAAGGACTTGCTGATTACTTTAACCCTATCACAAATTCTTTTCTTCCAGGTTTTTTCACTCTTTAAATACTTCATTGAGAATTATCGAGTATTTTCTACTAAAAACTTGACCTTTAGGTAAATTAATCATTAATATCTTAAATTCATATAGATTATGATAACTTTGGAGCAAGAAATTTCCCTCCAGCATACCTGGAGCCCTTGTAAAAGCAAATTGTAATGCTAGATCTATTAGTATTATTTTACTGAAATAATTTTCCTACTTTTGGATATTGATTTAATATATATTTTTCCAAGAAGCATTTACATAAAAGCCAGTCTGGAATGCTGACAATGAAAACAAAATAAGAAGAAAAATAAAATTCAATTTTCTTTATAGAAGGGACCAAAGTGTGATTATCAGCAAAAACATGTAAGGGCTAATACAAGTGGTCATCCAAAACACACAGAAGAGAAGGTGTTTCTAATGAGTATTTAATGAGGACTAAGCTGCTGAAACTTTAGTTATTGCAGTGTTGACTGAACGGAAATGAAAATGTGGCTCTCAAAGTATCTTTTGACTAAATATAACCTTGAAATAAAATTAAGTACTGAAACCAATTATAAACAGAGAAAAACACAAAATTCTAAAGTTCTTTGAGACTTATGTGTGAATAGTAATCAGATATCAGGAGCACATGAAAGGACTTATGAGTGTTTATGCTTATGGAAAAACTTTTCCCATCAGATAAAGAAAAGATGGTGTGTTTCTTTCTTACTTGATGGAGAGGAAGAGCATCAAGTATATGAACTAAAGTATGTGAGTTGCTATAAATTCCTTGGAGAAGTAGCAACACTCTCAGACTTCTATGGTTCTCAGAAATGACATCCTCAGATTGGAGTGATGATTATAGACTTAGCCTAGCACCAATGGTTATCATAAACCATTTTTTCACTGAGAGCTCAATGGTTGTAGACTGATGCATTGGGAAGCTTTGAAACATTAAAGTAAAATATTTAAAATGTAAAATGGGATAGGTGTATAGAACTTAATCTCATTATTTGTATAGGGAGAAGCATGGTGATCATCAGAAAGCCAGGATTGTAGTCCTTGTCTGATCACTTAGCAGTTGAGTGTTCTGTGCTCTTAATAATCAACTATTCTGCTTTTCTGCCTTTTGTTCTATGATGTGTAACTGAGCATGGTGGACAGGAGAGTGCAGAGCGCACAATTTCTTTTTTTTCTTTCACCCATGTGTGTATATGTACCATGTACTTAACTTCCCTTGCATGCTCTTCAATATAGCTGTACTTTGTTACTATTTGACATTAACAGTCTTGCAAAATTGTTATTTTCAGACAACTGAATTGGATATAACAGTGGTTTATGCTTATAGTCATATCATGTACTTGTTAGAACTTATGAGTTTTAAAGTTTATAAGAGTATTGTGGCAAGTGCTGTATGTGTGGAATTGTTGATTCTTTCAACTACCCAGTGGAGAAGGTATTATCTCATTTTATAGGTGGAAAACCTGACCTCAGAAGACCAGAGTTAATAGGTTAGGACTAGTTAGTGGTAGGACAGATACTGGTATGTATCCTCTCTGACTCAAGAAACACTCGACCTGTTGCATTAAGGTATGATAGTAGGGCTGCACCTATACATCCATAGAAGTTCTATCAGTTTAGCTATGACAGTGGTGTTACAAACTGTTGGGATATCCTCCTGTGTTTTGGATTTAAACATAATACTGCTAACTTAATCATACTTTCTTGGTTTGTGGTTCTTTCCTATAGAGATGAGGAAGTATAAGGAACTAAAAGGAAACAAGAAAAAAAAAGCCTAATAATGAAAAAATATGTAAAATTTGGGTGGGTGAAAGGATGAAAAAAACACAAAAAATTTAAAATACAGTAAGTTAAATATCTGCTAACATATATGTAAATGTTTTATGACTCCAAACATCAGCAACTTCATGTTCAAGTAAATACAAAGCTACAAAGGTTGAACTCCCTTCTGTTTCCCTCTCTTCCCATGCCTGCCTCCTTAGTCTTCTCCTCCCTTCCCAGTCTTCAGATCTCTCTCATTTCTTCTGTTTTATTTCATGGTGATTTTCAGATTTTAGAACACTGTCTGGCCTATAGGAGGTGATGATATGTATTTTCACAATGTTTTGGTGTACAATATAATTATAGCTCAGCCTTGTTCTCAGAACTCCTACAAAATAACCAAGCTGCTTTTCACCCATCATGGAAAGCATAGGTGTCAGAGTCAGAAACAATCAGGTTTGCATCCAAGCCCAGGACTTAATCATTTGCTATGAATGTAATTATTTAGGCTCAGTTCTGAATTTCTTTTCCTTTCTTTTCTTTCTGTTTTCATTGTTCTTTGTACCTGAGGACTTACTTGGAAGCATCATTCACACAGTTTAGTAAAACAGAACACTTACCTTAAGGCCTGACACAGCCATAGTTAATGCTAGTTTTGTCTCCTTCTCTTTATGATTTAATGGCATCTGAACTTATCATGTACTACTGGAGATATCTCCTAAGCATCTGGACTAAGAATGATTGAGAGATGCTGATGAGATGAGAATATTCCTCATTTGTTTTATAGCAAAGTTATCTCTAAATTCCCAATAACAAACAGGGTGTTCAGATTCCAAACAAGAAGGCAGGGATCTATTCCTTTGTTGTGTGCTTTCATAAAATATGTTTCTTTTCTTTGAATTCAGCTGAAAGACAGTTTTAACATAAACAAGAAAACCACATTAGAACTGTGTAGCCATCAACACTTGATTTTCAGCAGCACAGGTCTAGGTCCTTCCTGTTCTCATTATTGAGGGTGTTTTCCCCTGACATCCCATCTTTGTGGTGCAAAATGACCACCATGGAACTTTGTAAAGTTGCTTCTTGGAGCATTCCAATGTTTTTTGTTTTTGTTTTTGTTTTTTCCACATTGTATTGCAATTATTTCTAGCATCTAGAGGCAAAATTTGCCTCTCAAACTAGACTTAGCTTTTTCATTTTTAATCTTCTGCCTTCTAAACAGCAGATTGCTTGTTCTGATCTGAAGTTCTGGGAGTTCCCTGGAATTTCAAAGGTTAGTTTTTCTCATAAGCCTCATGTCAAAGATGTCACTGGCGGTGTGGCATTTCCTCTCCCACACAGTTCCTTGCTTTCCCCTTCAGAACGAATTCTCCATTCACTGCTGTGTGTTCTCCACTTACTCCATTCTATAAGCACTCCTATTTACTGTGTATTGTCCAGGGGTCATGCTTCTTCAAACTCTAATCCTGCTAATATCTATAACCTAAGAGTGAATGGAGGGGTCTGAGCTCTGTTGTCAGAAATGCCACTAGCACCTGGCATAGGGCATCGTACAGAAACAAGTAGAGAGCTGGATTTTTCAACATTTTATCCCAGCTGTTTGGAGCCTCTGATGCCCAGGCAAGGTTGGCTCAGCTCTTCAAGGTCTAGGCCTGCTCTAGGGAAGAGAGAGAACAACAGATAAAACGAGGGAGCCTCATTTGTTCTATGATCAAATGCGGAGGGACCAATTTTCAGAAAGGAGGAGACAAGACAAGGGGACCATAATATGAATCAGCCATTTTCCCCATGTGCTGTAATTTAGCTCTTGGTATGTCTTCAATGTGTGCACTGCCTCTGACTTAAAGTCATGACTTAGATATTGGCTCTTCTTTTGAAACTCATGGACACTGATGGATGCACACTGTTGGTGAGAATGTAAATTAGTATAGCCATTATGGACAATAGTATCAGGCTCCTAAAAAACAATTGATTGGCCATATGGAAAAGTGGTTCCATTCTTGGGTACATATCAAAAGCAAATAATCTCAGTGTGTTGAAGAGACATCTAACTGTCATGCGTATTGCAATACACTTCACATTAGCTGAGTATAGTATCACCCTAAGTGACCATCAACAGATGAATGAATATAGACAATATGGTGTATGTGCAATAAAATGCAAGACAAAATTCTGTTATTTTCAATAAGTTGAATCTGAGGGCATGTTAATTATAACACCTGTGATCTCATTCATAGACCGAATTAAAAAAAAATGGAGAAAATAGAATGGTGATTCTCAGGAGCTAGAGAGGAGAGATGAGGGGAAGGGATAAGTTTACAGTTAGATAGGAATAATAACATCAGGTATTATGTTGTGCAGAAAGGTGATCATAGTCCACAATATGTTTCATATTTCACAATAGTCAAGGGAAGAGGGTTTTGACTACTTCACAATGATAAATATTTGAGGAGGTGGATATGTTAATTGCCTTGATATGACTATTACACACCTTGTCCATGAGCTAAAATAGTTCATTGTTTTCATAAAACTGTATATTTAAAATATTCCATTAAATTTAAGCAAATAAAGTTGTGAGCTGTATGCTCATAAAATAATATTCTTTGGGTAAGAATATTGACTACCTTTTCCATCACTGTAATAAAATACCTGACAAAAGCTAAGGGATTTCAGTCCATTATGACAGGGAAGGCATGGTAGTAGAGCTGTTTACTCTGGCAACAGAGATACAAGGCAAGGGCTTGCTCATAGGTATGTACCAGAGAAGTAGAACTAGAGTAGGGGTAATGCTCAGAATACCCCTCTCCCTGGTGGAGTGACCTACTTTTGTCAGTTAGGCCCTACCTCTTAGAGGTTCCACAGCCTTCAAGAAAGACAGAACCATAAGCTAGGGATGCCACATTCAGAACATGAGCCTTGGTGGTCATTGCAAAATCAAACCATCACTTCAAGTTCTGTTGACAAACACCAGTAAAAATAATCACAAATATTTGAGCTTCAATGAAAAACTATGACTCACTGGGATCCACTATAAGATGCTGAGAAAGAATGTCAGGCAAAAATGCTGCTTATAGGACTTGGCACAGGCCAAGTCCACAGTGGAGATGGTCCAATTGTTGTCCCTTCCTGACCATGGAAGAAGCTGGTTTGCTTCTAATTCTTCACTGGCCTCTAATGATCCATTTTAGTTTTTTCTCCTTTGAATTGGTGGCTTTATATCATTATCTTTTTCATTCTGTACTTGAATCTTTTATAAGAATTCATATTTACATTCACACAGCAGTTACAATTCTACAGTTTAATGAAATTTATTCTTTAGTTAATTACTGTTTTCCATTGTATTGATTCACACTTTGGTTTAGTAACACACACACAGACACAGAAACACACACACACACACACACACACACACACACACAGAAACACACACACACACACACACAGAAACACACACACAGAAACACACACACACAGAGAAACACACACAGAGACACACACACACATAGAAACACACACACACACATAGAAACACACACACACACACACACACACACACACACACAGTAATAAAGCTCTATGTGTGGAGTTTCCCACCAGCTTCCTACATAGTGAATCTATAGGAGACCGGGTGATAACAGAATGTCTTCTCCTTTCTCTATCTCTGCTATGCTGTAGTGTCTCCCATTCCTATCAGCTCTTGGACAATTCAGGATCATGCTGCTTCTCTTGGACATTGTATCTTCATCACCAATTTTCTGGTAAGTCCAGCAGTACATTTTTTTGTGGAGCAGCCCAACTCAACAGAACTTCTATTCCTCCATACTGGCTTAGAGTTAGGCAAAGTTTTGATACTTCTGTGTTACACTGAGTGATGTTTCCTAACATGGTTCTCTTTCCCATGGATGCCCAATTTTATGAAAATATTCATGTGATAAGTTACAACTACAAGTCACTTAGAATCCTCCTTGGGGACTGTAGTAACAGTGAGGCATGGAGTTCCCTTTTCTCTTAGCCAGAAGGGTCATGTCATTGGTTGAGTCTGAGATCTGTCCTCATACTCACCCTATTTGGTTTCCTGCTCTGTACCCTTTGGATATAAAAAGTGAATTGACCTTTTGACCCATGTCTTCACATAGTTGTTTTTTCTGATTATTTCACAATTCTTTGAGATAAAAGATGTGCATATCATTTTGCTCCTGTGTGTTTATCTCACATTTTCTCCTTTACTTACTCCCATCTCTCATATAATAAGAGTGAGTGGTCTCATGATAACAGCAATTTCACAGCTGACTCCTATTGCCTTCACATCTTTTTAGCTTTTCAGCTTTGTTCCCTGAGCTGTAAATTCTCTCAAGTGGTATATCTAATTACTCAGATTCTTGAACCATGAGTCATGACCTGGGTTACACAATTGGTTGTAGAAGTTGGGAAAAGGGCAACACTAAAATGATTTTTGAAGGAACAATAACTGAACAGTAATTAAAAATCAAACTTATAATGAATCTGAAGTCTTTCTGGCAGCACTTACCTGTGTTGTGTCATGTGACTCCACTGCATCATTTCTGAGAACAGAGAATGAACACTTGGCATTACACATGACTTTATGCTGTATAAGGCCAATGAATGCAGCTTGAAACACCTTGACTAAGATTTAGGACTATGGTTTGTTATGAATTATAGTGGTTTTTACTCTTTACCTATACATACAATATTCTCTGCTCTTAGAGAGCCATGAAAGTTTATAGAAAAGAAAGGCTTTTAATATTATCTCCCCTAAACCCAGTCTTCCTTTGTTTCCCTTTAGAAAAAAGCAGGTTTCCCAGGGATATCAACTGAATATGGCATAATATGTTACAATAATACTAGGCACATGCCTTCATATCAAGGCTGGACAAGAAAACCTGGTAGGAAGGAAAGGGTCCCATTTTCCTTAAGTTTATCCAATGGGTTTATCTGTGGGTTGTAGTTTGTTAGCAGGCTCAATTCAAAAATAGCTCTTTGAGTTACTGACTTGAGTTTAAAAAAAAATGACATAGCTAAACATTAAATGGAACTTGAGGAACCCCGAGAAAGAAGGGGGCGGGGGGGGGGGAAGGATCATAGGAGTCAGATTGGTCAAGGATCAGTGACACCACAAGAACACAGCCCATAGAACCAGCTAAGCAGAGCTCATTAGGGCTCACAGAGACTAAATAAAGTGAAAACCCGGGAGCTTGTATAGGTCTGAGCTAGGTTCTCTGAATATATGTTATGGCTGTGTAACTTGTTGTTCTTGTGGGACTCCTAAGAGTGGGAGCAGGGTTGTCTCTGACTCCTTTGCCTGCTCTTGGGACCCTTTCCTTCCTACCAGGTTTTCTTGTCCAGCCTTGATATGAAGGCATGTGCCTAGTATTATTATAACATATTATGGCATATTCAGTTGATATCGCTGGGAAACCTGCTCTTTTCTGAAGGGAAATAAAGGAAGACTGGGTCTAGGGGAGAAGGGAGGTGGTGGGGAGGGACTGGGAGAAATAGAGGGAGGGAAAACTGTGGTCAGGAGGTATATGAAAGACAAATAAAAAAATTAAATAAATTTCATATCAAATTAGGATAGAATTTCCAATAAATGGACTCAAACATATTTCTGCATTTTATACTATGCATTGATGTAAGAGAACAATTTCAGCATTGAGGATTATAAAATCAAAATACTGATGAACTCTGAAAAGCATTAAAGATGTCTGAAGTTTCAAGTATTCAGCTAAGATTTAATTTAATTTCTTATTAAAAAAAACCCAAGTACCCCTATATCATTAGCATACACACTTGCTTTTGTTTTTAATGATTGGTAAATTATGTATGTGTCAAAAAACTGTTCTAAAATAAATTCATTTGTATTTTATTAGCAGTAGATGTTTGATTTATACATATATATTTTATATACCTATATGCCCAAGCTCACATAAAATTTTCTGAGGAGGAAAAAGGTCACAAGTGGCAAAAGTTTAAGAATCCCCAGTTTAGAACACAAATAGCACTTTGGTCTTCACTATAGCTTTCCTAGAAGCTCATATGGCCATCAGGGCAACAAATGTTTCATTTCCATGTCTACTTTGCTCATGAATGTATTTCAGTTACTAATATTCTCAGTCCCAATGATGCTAAGCTCTAGTGCCCTCTAACATATTGGCCTCTCTGTCTAAAATGCTTTTCCATTCATATAAAACAAAACAAAAACCAAAAAACAAAACCCCACAAAATTCTACTTTAACTTATTTTATAGATCTCTGTCTATATTTTGCCTTGTCTAAGAAAGTAATAGTTCTGGGTGACTTACTGATAATAAAACATAACATCCCACAGAAGCTTAACAGTAAGATTATACTGTGTTCCAAGGAAGTAAGTATGAGTTTTATAAGCTAAATTCTAGATCTAGGCATGGCTTCATTCTTTTTGGAGAATCAAAAAGAATTTGTTTCTTTGTTTTTTCCATATTTCAGACGACTTTTATTCCTTAGTGTGGTGATATATTGTGTATCAAATAAATCTTGCCTGAGGATCAGAGGACATAGCCACTAGATTAAACATAGAGGCCAGTTGTGGCACACACCTTTAATCCCAGCAGTTGGGATCTCATGCCTTTGCTACCAGTATTTGGGAAGCACACATGCCATTAATCCCAGCACTAGGAAGGAAGTGAAATGGCTGGATGGAAAAAGACATATAAAGTATGAGGGGACAGGAACCAGAGCTTTTTTGACTGAGGACTAAGAGGCATTCAGTCTGAGGATTCATGTAGATAGGATCTTGCCTTCCATTTGGCCTGAGGATTCCATAGTGGTGAGAAGTTTCTCTAATGGCTTGTTCCTTTGTCTCTCTGATCTTTCAGCATTTATCCCAATAGCTGGCTCTGTTTTTTTGTTTTGTTTTGTTTTGTTTTTTATAATAAGACCATTTAGGATTCATGTTACACCTTAGTTCAAGACATTTTTTCTTTATCCTTGAAATGACAAAGTGGCAGTTCTCTGGGCCAATTACATCTTCCTTTTCTCTGCCTTCCTAGTCTGTGTTTAATGACTCTTGAGATTAGCTTTGGATGTAAGAATTATTTCTCTATTTTAAGGTCATTGGAATAACAACTTCCATCTACTGCCATGTCTTCCCATGTACACGTGAGTTCCAGGACTGATAGGTGAACATATTGGGATATATTATTGAGCAAGGAGAAGCATTTCATTGAGCATGGCTCTACTCAACACATATGTCCATAACATCAATAGACTTTGCATTTCTAATTCTTAAGCTTTTGCTGAATTTAAAGAACCTATTATAAATATGCTGGGATTGGTTAGTGACTCAACTTTAAAGGAGGAACAGCTACCTCAGTGAGATACTTAGTTTGAAATTTTAGTGTCTTAAACATTAAATCAGCCCCGGCACTCATACCAATACAATTTATAAGAAAATAATAAAGATATTCACATGCAGGCTCATTGATTATAATCAGTAGCTTTGCAAACTTATATTCCCATCTATCATACAGGTAAATTTTCCCAAAGGGTATAAATTAAATAAATCAAGTACAGAAAATTCTGAGCAAATAAGCACATGGCCTCATGGCCAGAGCTTCTACTTTAAATGGAAACTTTTATGCTGTGTAATTGCACATATATCAAGAAGTTGAAATATCCCTCCTCTTGGTCACATAGAATTTTTGTCTATTCAGGTGGTCTTCTATTCATTGGGTTATTGCCATAACCAAGATTATGCAATTCAATGTTTCTTGCTGTGGAATGTAACCTTTTAAATGGCCCAAAATATAATAAATAATCATTATTATTAGTTATTACATATTTATTGCTTCCTTTGAAATAACTTGTCTTTAGCAGAGTCTTCAGTAGGTAAAGTACCACAGGTATTTGATATGTCTATTTTAACATTCAAAGAGAAAATTACCTTCTTTTTGTCTAACTGGGCAATTAGGAATTTGGTACTTCTGAACTGTACCTGGCTCTAGACATTAACTGCATGGTAATTACTCATTTCCACCAAGTACCAATGATACCCTGCATTCATATTGCTACTGTGTGCTTTGCTCTTCTTTATTGTGAAATTCTGTTATTTTCCCCTACATCTGTTTTGAATACTCACTGGTGGCTGATTTTTTTACATTTATTTTCTCAGGATTAATGTGAATTTCTTTATTATCCTCTGTCTTCAGCCAGGGCCCTCTCCAGTATAGTTTTCTCAGCTTATTTTCCACAAACATAAATCTTGCTCCTTTGGATACCTTTAACAGTTTCCCTACCATTCTGAATAAATATATAAGAATTTATATTTTTCTCCTAAGTTGAAATCATTTCTTTAAAATTCTAATAGAAAGCCAGGCAGCTGCAAAATTTGCACCACGTACAAAATGTGTCTGTTTGTTCTAATTCATACTGACCCAGATATCCATCTTGGTATACATATGAAACATTTATGACTTGGTGTCCTGACTATTGTTCAATAATTACAACAACAAAAAACATTCACAGATAAGCAGAACTGACCTGTCTTCTTTTGAGATCCATTTTACCTCTATTATTAAAGCAGTTGAAGGACACTAATTATTATTTTAATAGCAGTAACTTCTCAAAGTTATAAATTGTTGAGCTTTGTGTAAGTAAAGTTGTTGCAACTCTGTGGGTTTGGTCCTAGATTTCAGGCCCAAAATGTGAGTTTTGCAACTCTGGGGAGAAGTGTCCTGACTACCTGTGAGTCGGGCAACACCTTGAGCTCCTTAGGACAGCTCTGGTGGCTGGAGTTGCAAAGAGGCAGCCCAACCCTGGAGGGCAAGTTATCCTGGACACCTCGAGCTGTTTAGCATAGCTCTGCCCTGGAGGTGTCCTGGACACCTGGAGCTGCTTTGGACAGCTCTGATGGCTGGAACTACAAAGAAGCAGCCCAACCATGGAAGGGAAATTTTCTGACTGCTCAGGAGAGTCACACCTTGAAGCGTATCCTGACTGTTCAGGAAAGTCAGTCCTGGAGCTGTCACGATCTCTGCAGGGAAGGGTACCCTGGATATTTGGGAGTCAGGCTATACCTGGTGTGATTGGGGCTGAGCGAAGCTCATCCCCCACTTAAGGGGGCTTCCTAGCAGAGCTCTGCTTCTCCAGCCTAAGAAATTGCAAAAATGTAGCAATCCCCTCTGGCTCAGGAGAAAAATCTTACTTTTTTAGCTCTTTCAGCTCCTCCATGCTCTGTCCACTGGGGGATATCTCAGCAAGGGTCTTCTCAATGCCAGTGAATGAAGATCTTCATACCCAAAACTCTTTTGAGACAGAGATTTATTTGGGAAGGAGGAGTCCAGGAGAGTAGCTGCCTTTACCAGGGTGGAGAGAACAGCTCACAACTGACCAGGCAGGGTGGTTTATATAGGATGTCTTGGGGGTAGAATCAACCAGTGATTAGTTAGTTTTTTTTTTCTGCCCAGGGATTGGCCAGTTTTGTGGGTTAGGGACAGAGATGGCCCTGATTTTAGGGTCAAACTGTGTTTCTTTCACTGACATTTCTTGGCTTTTTGACACTACCTCTAAGGCCAGGGCACATTTCTTTTACTGACTATGATTCTAAAGACCAAGAATGTCATTTTGGCACCAGTTTCAGAGTCAGGGCATATTTCCTTGGTTCTGGGTTTGGGGATACAGTGTTCATTTCTCTGGCTCAGGTCCCAAACCCAGGCTGTGTTTCTTTCCCTAGTTCTGGGCTCCAAGGTCATGGGTTTCTTTAGCCAGCCCCTTTTCCCTACACTTTGTTGTGGCTCTCTTTAAAACAGCAAAACAATAACACAAACAAAAAATTAGCATCATTCTTAGCAGAACAATCATTGGGAGAAAATCAGCATATGAAATATTTTAGAGAGATTCTTGTATCATTTTCCCTGTGAAATAGTGTTTTATTATTTTTTAGAAGCTTAGAGAGTAATGACAGACCCTCATTTTTCTTTTTTAGTACTGAAGAGGGTTGAAGAGATGCCTGTACTGTCCTAATACAGTCAATATTTAAATTTCTTTCTCTTCCCCTTGAAACCAGGGAGCTTCAGAACTAGTGTGTCAATCAACAGGTGGTGAAGGGTACTGAATTTACTTTCTCAGATCTGAGCATAGTCTAACAGTTTCTCTGCTTTACTGAAGGCTCTTTATCAACATTTTATGTATCCCTGTTGATCCACCTTTCTACTTTTTGAAGCATCCTGGACCTCAGCTTTATCCTTGTTCAATAGTAACACTGGTCATTATCTGTTCCTCTGTACACTAAGCTAATGTGTGTGTGGAGGGGGATGGTGGGGCAGTGAGTAGGAAGGAAGCAGTATTCTTTGAAGTAAATATAGTGCCCAGTAGAAGGTTTTTTGGTCCCCTTTCTTTGTAATAATATTAGAAAGTCATAGTTTCTAGACATGTTATATTTGAGAGCACAAAGGGTCCTTTTTATCTCTGACCCTAAGAATGCTCCATTTTGACAACTGTGTCTCAGAAAGGGAATGTAGTAACAGAAGAGATTGTTGCAGAGCTAATCCTCTCTGGGACTGACACTATCAAAGTGGAAATTGATCCAGGTAAGCTGGTCTCATTGGGGCTACTATCTCTCTCTCATGGCAATATCCTTGGAACACTAAAATCTCACTCTTGCCATGGTCTTCCCAGGCTCTGTGAGTACACTCAGAAGAAAACTGAATTTGAGGTATCTGTATCTCATTGTAGTTATGGCCTGTATAAATGCTACTTATGACCTCCAAGGCCTAAAGTCTGTGTAGGGCTCAATGCTGCCCAACAGCTAAGTATTTTGCACTGTGGAAGCTCTGGTACTGGTCAGGACTCAAGTTCCTGCACTCTTGAAGTAGGCCATTGTGATATTGTTGAGAAAACTTGAGAAATACATGCTGTCTCTCAAATGTTCCTTACTTTGATGGTGGAGGGTACACCTGTACTAGAGACATGGTAAAGGTTTTTCCTTTCTTTCTTTCTTTCTTTCTTTCTTTCTTTCTTTCTTTCTTTCTTTCTTTCTTTCTTTCTTTCTTTCTTTCTTTCTTTCTTTCTTTTCTTACTTTTTTAGCCTTTTCTTACTTTTCTTTCTTTTCTCTTCTTTCTTTTCTTTTCTTTTCTTTTCTTTTCTTTTCTTTTCTTTTCTTTTCTTTTCTTTTCTTACTTTTTTAGCTCTTTCAGCTCCTCCAGGCACAGGATGGGAATACTTTCCTTCCCTCTGGTTATCTCCTCTCTCATCAGACTCCTAAACTAAGTCTCCTATGTTAATAACTGAGGTACACAGAGCTGCAAACTCTGCATGTTTTTTTTTTCATTTTTGGTTCGAGAAAGTGTTAATTATATTATTTGAAGTTCCAAGTAGCAACCATGATGTTTGTCTCTTGCTTTTAGGCAGATCAGTTAACTGGGTTCTTCTTTAAAGTCCCATTTTTCTAGAATTTGATATAGACTCTTAGACTTCCCAAGGGAGTTTGTTTTTGTATCTGTAGAACCTTCTGTGTGCATTTCATATTCTTCTCTACTTTCAGGTTTAGATGTGAACTAGGATGGTGATCTCAGATGCTTAAAGGGGAACAGCATGACTGGGGTCACTCTATAACCTCCTTCAATGAATGTCCATTGAGACCAGATGTTTCAGTCTTTTAAAGGGGACAGAGAGATGTCATGACAAGCTGACAATACAGTCTTTTCTTGAAGCTAGTCTGTGAATGCCTTCTGAGCAGGAGAATGAAGAGTAGTGCCCAACACTGCCTTCTGTGTTGAGTATTTTACTACTTTAACAGTAAATGTTTCAAAATATTGTAGAAACTGGGGAAATTGAAGAAATTACATTAAACTGAGCATGTTATCATCCTCTTTGGGCATATATCAAGCTTGGAATCCACTATAAATGACTGGAAAGAAAGCATGGCTCTTGCTAAGGTGCATAATAAACAGAAGTAGGTTCAGAGACAACTTTCAAAAATTCTTTAGAGGTGCCTTGATTTTTCATTTCCAGTAGTTTAATATTAATTTTCTTGGTCTTAATACAAATGCATTAAAGTGAGCTTTAGAGCAATAAAACTAAAGAAAAGAAAATAAATGATGGAAGTTTATAAGGAAATGGGGGTTTCTATGTTACTTGGTTGGGAGTCAAAGCTTGTCTTTTTCATATAATTTATAATGTTAATTTTGCGAGTGTTGATCTTTCTCAAAGGGACTTCAATTCTTCGGGAAAATGAATGCAAAATTTCAAAATGTTAAAGCCCCATTTTCCAAAGAAAATTTCTTTAATGAATACTGTTGGAGGTGGGGTTTTACATTACAAAAAGAATGATTATTTCAGAGGATAAGGACACATTAAATTTGGATTACTCATGAAAGACAGATAAAAGCAATCACTTCCTACATTTAGTTACAATGCTTAAAGAATACACAAGGCATGGAAAATTATATTTTTTTTTTACCTCCATTATCTATTACTTAATTATAACACTATGGTTCATTTATAGTTCAAGGCCAGACATTCAGTGAGTACACAACTTTTCCCAGGTAGCAGCTTATGGGTATACAGGGAGCTAACAGGCTTAATTAAACACAGGTTTCTGGAGCTGGGCATCACTATTTGACTGTTTGCCCTTGAGCCAAAGGATCTGAGTCTCTAATCCCAGCAGGAGCAGTTGCTTGAGCAAAATAAAGTCATTTATTGGCCAAACTGCTAGAGTAGTGTGAATTGCTAGCGGGCTGGAGGGAACTTGTAAACTTTTTGTTCAGAACCAGTGGACAGAGGCTGAGGAGGGCTGGTCTCTGGGATACAGTGTTTTTGACCTCTAATATGATATCTGTAGCATCACTGGATCAAAATTCATTCTGTCCCCATAATCCCTTTCTTGATACCAGTGCCCTTGTAGCTAAAGCTTAGGGTATTTTTGAACCTAGAGAGGCATCTTTCAAATGAAAATCTAGGTTTACGTTTATATCTGCCATTTAAGAAGACAGATTCCCTAAACCTTTCCATCCCTCTTTAATTTTCTTTCTTTTGGGAACTTATAGTTCCATATGCAAAATATTAAGTATGTAGCATTTCTTCCATCTTTCCTCCCTTCTTTCTTTGTTTTCTATTTCCTTCTAAATTTTTCTATTTGACTCTCCTTTGCTCTCAATTATGAGACCAAACACTTTTTAAAAAAATCATAAAATTTTCTAGACATTAGATTAAATATCAAGTGCTCAAATGTGATTTAGCTCAAACACATACTTGATGAATACTTGAATCTTGTCTTTGCTGTCCATCTCTTTTCCAGTTCTTTTAGTATAAAAGAATTTTTTACTTGGCAAAGGAGTCTATTCCATCTTTCCTACTGTCTCTTGACATGTGTTGTATGATTTTTCTTCTCTTTCCTTTTCCCTCTTCCTATTCATCTCTTTCTTTCTCTTTGTGCTCTTGACAAAAGCTTTAATTGAAACCATAATGGAAATTACCAAGCTCCTTAAAAAAAGTTTTGATAGATTTTAAATGGGTAAAGATTTCCTAGTCTCTGACCCTTCTTCCAACAAATGTGAAACCTGATTTTGAATTTATCTTCTGTGAAAGTGTATGTGTATGTGTGTAGAGGATGGGACTAAGAAAACATTTCATTAACACAATGGATTGGAATTGAGGATGAACTACTCAAGTGATAGGATGGAGTTTTTAGAGCCCTGGACTGCTTTAGAAAAATATACAGATGATCTCACCTTTGTTGTGTTGAAATCAAATTTTATACTCATAGATATTCTCTTGTTTAGTTTTCAGATCAATTCTGGATCAATTAAGTACAAGTACCATCGATGATATGAATGGCACATTACATTAGGTAGCTAATGTTGGAGGTGACATGTTTATTTCATTGAGTGAATGAATTAAGAGCATCAAATTCAGTGTACATTTCCTTCCCAATGATATACAGTTGGGTGTATCAAACCATTTTACTGCTGTAGTATCTTTGCAAATTCTTAGTTTTAGTGTCATAACGTACATATTATTGCTTTTACAGGACTTCATTGAACCTTCATCTTTTTAGCACTTTTGTTTTGTTTTTTTTGTGCATTAATTTGCTAAAATATAGAATAACCTAATGTTCATCAACAGGAAAGGAGAATCACATGCTTGCTTGAAAGTTAAATTATGCTAAAAGTCTAAAATGTCTAGGAGAAAAAAGTATTCCTACAGTATGTGAAAGCATAATACAGTGAGAACTTAATGTATGTAGACAGTGTGCTAACTGGTTATTCTACATGTATTATCCCTCCCACCAGTTCACATAACACACATCTCTGCTTCCATTTATCAAAACTCATAGCAGTTAAGTTGCTCATCCAAGGTGACAATCTCCCATGGCATAATTAGAATTCAAATCAGGAGACTTCTAAACATGGGGTTCTCATCCTAGAACCACACTTCTTTAGGGTGTATATTGAAAGAATTAAGGTCATCACCAACATGGATTGGAACACATTTGTATGTTGTTTCTCTTGCTTTTAAAAGAAACTGAGTATTTTATTTAGTGATAAATGCATATATCCATCACAGAAGTCTAGTATTTTCCCTAACTTATCATTCATAAAAATTACAAGTTTTTTTTTTATAATGGCTCAGTTATTGCATATATATTCCAATATGATTTAGCTATCAATATTAGGAAATGATAGTTTCTCTTTACTATATTGATATGCAAATAAAATATATTGATGGGTAGGTGAAATGACTTGGTATTAAAAGGAGCTTGTTGTGCAAGCCTAATGGTCTGAGTTTGGTACCTGGGACCTGCATAAAGGTTGAAGGAGAGAAACTCTACAGGATTGTCCTCTCATCAGTACATGCTTGCTGTGGCATTCATGCTTATGGACATGTGTGCATGTGTACAGATACATGCATATATACATCGTGCATACACAAATAAACACAGTAATAAGTAACTAATTAAAATATTGTTGTACATATTTCAATACAATTTTCCTCTATATTTTACATGTAATATTTATTACTTTATATTTGATATTTACATGTTAATGTAACATTTTCTGAAATGAGTTGATTAGCCCCTCAAAAGGATCCATGGACCCATGCCTGCAGATTTGTTTGGTAGCTTTGCTTCTTGGTTATTGTAACTATGCCATGTCTGGATGCAGAGCAGAAGTTTAATGACTTATATAAATGACAACTTAGCCAATGTAGAGTGTAGTTCAGTGGCAGGAAAGAAAAAGTGCAGGATCTAGAACATGCAATATGTTTATTATTTCTAAACATTTGTGTATCTGTAGGACACTGAAACATAATATGTGTTCATTTTCCACAAGACAAGATCTCTAGACACCTGTCCATTTCACATTCTGGGAGTTGTTCCATTCCTTTTCGTTGGTTCTGAGTTGTGTTCAGGTTATTTATGGTGTTTTGTTTTAGTTAATTCTTGAAGATAACATTCCAGGCAGTTTTCTCTTCTGGCTGACCTGTGCCTGGATCTGGGCTTTCTCATTTAAATCCAGCTAAAAGACAGAAAACAAATAGTAGAACCCAGATACCTGTCAACTTTGCTTCAGATCACACTGGATTCAATAAGTTATCTAATGGACCTATGATCTTTTAAGTGTAGGTTTGTTTCTTCATGAATACGCATCAACTAATGGTTCATTTAGTAAGCTTACTAATGCCTAGACATTCTTTCAGGAGATAAAGATAAAAACAGAATGTTTCAAAGGAGCTCTTTGATGAATTTCTCTTTATTTAAACGTATCAGTTTATTATTATTAACCAATTATCTTATTAAATGAATTTATATAACCAGATCCTAAAAATGTCCCTGTAGACAACCTGGAACTACAGATGCTTAGCAGCTTGCCTCAGCTTTACCGCATCCTTGTACACTCAGGAAGATGCATGTCCCTATTTCAACATTTCATCAGAGCGAGTCAATCTAAATGCTAAATGACTAAGAAATGACCTCAAATTTGCTTCAGAGCATACTGAGCCCACCTGGACTGGGAGACACTGCATTTTCTCAGAGGACGTTAGACCTGGGACCATGGAAGTGTCCAAGAACAATTTTTTTTCTTTTCAGTGAATGACAGAACCAGATCCAGGTGTGTACATCTGTAAGGATGCTTTTGAAATAGAGTCAGATGCCAGATCTGTGAAGAGAAAGACATGTGGCCTGGCTGGGATGTTAAATTCCCTGTCTGACACTAACTACTGTGACCTTGAGATTGAGAATGTCAACTAACTTCTCGAGCTCACAGATTTCTTATTTTTTTAAATCAGTAGTATTGGACCATGAATTTCAAATATCTCCTCCAGGCCTGAATTTTTATGGTTCTGTGTTTTTTGAGACATTATAAATATAGTAAGGCCTTAAATTTAGTTTTTATTTTGATTGAGAAGATAAAGCCTTATTTTCTAAACATCTGGTCCATGAAGTATTATCTTTAAAATTGCATCATAATGGAAAAGCAATTGATTTTAGTTTCCTGGTAAAGGGAGATGATTGGTTACTACAGAAAACAAAAACTGCTTTGTTCTATATAGTACTTTGTATTATATGCACTCTGTACAGTATGTAGTTATAAGTTGGTCAAGCCAAAGAGATGCCTTGAAAATATACATGTTAAATTTTCTACATTATATTTAACATATATCTCTTGATATGTTTTAGGAATAATTATTGAGTTAAATATTAATAGTAAAATTCAAAAGTTTATTGCTGGTTTTATTTCTTTGCAAAAGATACAGATGTAAAACATGTCATAGTTACTGTCATACTTTCCTTCTTGTAGTTTTGTGGATAGGCTCTTTCTCAGAGTTAGTTGTAAAAATGTTGTGCTAATATGTATTACTAAAATCAGCAAAAAACACCATGTGAAACCAAGTGAAAATGGATGGTTTTGATGTAAACTCACCAGTGAAGCCCTTTCCTGATGACAGGCCTGTTTTATCATACCATTTTCTGGAACGTAGCTGAGAAAGTTGTATTGGAAGTGGAATGCCTGAACTTTCTCTCTGTGCATTTTCCCAGAGGCATGGTGATACAAATCTGGAAAAATAAATACATGTGTGAAAGCTGTGTCCTCTTACTTTGGGGTAGGGCTACAAGTGGTATCAGTCAGTCTGCTGTCATGCTTTATGAGATGGCATTATCAGGTAAACATAACTCTCTATAGCACAATGACACACATGACATGAGTTTGTTTTCTCACCAAATTTTTGTTCATGATTGCCAAAGTAGGAGACAATATCAAAAGTCTAAAAAATCATCGACTGCCCCAAAGTAAAATTTAAAGGTTGACACAACCAGAAGATTGATATACTAACCTGTGTTGGAAGCACTACCCTGGTAATAGATGCATTTTATAAGTGTTAGCTCAACTTTTCTGTTTTTATTTTCAGGAGACTTCACAGGACAGTGAAACCCTGAAATATTCCAAAAACGTCTGGAAGAAGGTAAGGGGAGAGAAATAGGCTTATCTTCACCCATTTTATTAGCTTAGTTTGTAAATGCATTTGGAGAACCTGCTGAAAGGCAATGTTATATCATCTGGCATCTACACAACCTGGCACCAATTAAAATTGTAAAGTACAAGGATAAATTCCAAAGACCCACACCTGATAGAGGTTTTGTTTGCATATGGAGAAGAGATGAGCCTTAGGCTCATGTGAACTTGCTTTTCTTTTCTCTGAGAAGATGCTGAAAGGAGGAAAATCTTTCCTTTAAGAAAACTAGTATTCAAGTCATAATAGAGGTCCCAACCCAAAGTCAACCTCACCCAGATTATATAAACACCCTCATCCTGGGAAGTGAGAACAGACAGGAGCATTTTCAGGACTTGTTATATGAAGTGCACAAATGAAACCCTGGTTTCCTTTCTTTTTGTATTCCTAAAAAGAGTGGGTTCTTGTGTTCATGAAGAAAGGGGGTGATGGGTTTTTACTTTTGACTTCTTTTTTAATTGCTAGCTCATTGGGGATGTGGAGGAAAATGTACATCACAGCAAATATCCCCACATATCTGTCAAACCAGACGAGGCATAAATGTTTCTAGAAATATTTATGAAAATGATTGTGGGATTGTGGTGGTGCCTTGTGGCAAAAAATAAAGAGTTCAGTAGGTGGCTAGCTGGTCTCAACAGTCAACTTGCCAATAGAGTTATAGTTTGTTTTCTCAATAGCCCATTTGGTCATTTATTCAGTAAGTAACTCATCTTCATGTTTGAGGGGCTTTCTTTCTGCATTCTTGAAGCAGATAGAATCAACACACACACACACACACACACACACACACACACACACACACACACATACACAGTATTTTCTACTGATTACTTAAGTAATAGTTTACAAAAGAAGCCTGTTCCACATGAAATTGTTGGTTCCAGATTTCTGAAAAGATGTGTTTAAGTTTTCCCCAAAGTTACTCATTTCTATGATGGCACATAGGTAGGTATTTGATTTTCTTTCAGTTGTAACTTTTCAAGTGTCCTCTTCAGCAACTAGTGCTTTTCCCTTTAAAATGAGTATCTGTAGGAGTCACCTAGAAAATACCATGTAAAATGATTTTTTGTGAATTCTGTGCATACAACTTTCCTATATCACTTGAAAAAGATAGAATTTTGTTGGTCCCATTTTGATTTAGTCTCATCTACGACATCAGCTATATCCCTTGAGCCCAAGGAATTTGACTCATGTTGAATGCAACCACACTACAGCAGAGAGTTAAGTTGGCCACACAGGAATCAGACTTACAGCCTTGTTTCTATTAACACAATGCTCTGCTCGGCTGAGCTAACAGCCCACACATTTGTAGCTGCCTAGACTAAAGGAGATGGATGCTTCCTCCTTTCTCCAGTTACTGAAGATGTTTCAAACGGTCCCACTGGATTACTGAGATGCATTTGCTTAGAGTATCTGCCAGATTAGCCCAGGCTTTGAAATTTGTTGGTGTCAAAGTACAAGCTTACTCTGGTAAATCCAAGAGGCCTTTTAGAAGGTATTCCCAGTACACTAGATAATTGGGAATGGAAGTCTTGGGAGAGTCCCTGTACAGCCCAGAAACATCCTTTTGAAATCTAGACGTTGTGTTTATTGACAGCTCAAGTCAAATCATTAAAAATAAATACGAATGTTTCCCTGAGAGCATATTCTCATGAACAAATCATTCATGTATGGTAGATTCTGTGAGGATGTTTGACAATGAAGATACATTGTTTTCTTTTCCATTAGCCAAATTGAGCCTAACCCTGAAAGGTAGCCTACAGGACTTTAGACCTTCCTGATCAGTATTTTTTGGATCTGGTCATTCTCAGGTCTTCCTTCCGGGTGGAAATAATTTTCCAGAATATATCTTAACACTCCATGTCAGAGGTTTCACTAAAAATTTGTCTTATTCCTTTTTCAGTGTTTTTTCCTCTTGCCTCACTCCTCTGGCTGCAACTGAGTACTTACTAAGCATTTTGTAAAACTCACTTTAAAAACCATCAAATTGGACCTTCAAAACATTACATACACATGGTTTTATTTTATGGGGAACAGACTTCTAGAATGCAGTAAATAGTCTTGAGTAAAATGGAAACCTTTTAAATAATTACAGGGCATAAAATTAAACAGACTAAGTCTGAAGCAATGCAGATCAAGCGGAACGACTTTTGCATTGCTTCCCTCATTTCCCTCTGCTTTATCCCCTGAAGTGTATAAAATTTATAAGAGGGTATTAGTGAAGTCACACCTGAGCACACGTGAGCTTCCTTTGCTGACTAAGCCTGTAGTGTTACCTGAAGACTGGAGACATGCACTCTTCCCTGCCTCGGCTCTGTCTGCTCTCCTGAGTTGCCCTTCCTAGACAAGAGTCTTTTAACAATGGAGGTATTGATATTTGGAGTGAGAAGCGAGGGTGTCCATCCTATGCTCTCCAGAATCTCTTACCGTTTAAGAGATGTTGGGTATGCTCCTCCCATGCTTGTAACTAAATGTGCCCGAGGGAGCCAGATGTACCTCAAGGGCCACTGGCCTTCCTTATAGCACCAAGACTGTTTGTACCTCATGCCCATGGGTGATCTACAGTATAATGCCTTTCTGAGTCACACATACTAACTCATTCAGGATGACCATCCAGTGAAATTGTAAAATTGAACAATATCCACCAATGGAGGGGAAAGGAAAACTATGGAGCTGGAGAGAATTTTGGAGTTAAGAGACAATCCTCTCTTTACCAAATCCAGTGGCACACAAGAGAAATATTTTAATCTGTAGGAACACTAACAAATGTTATTTTGTGTTAATTTGCTCTTTCAATGTTAGTGTGTTGAACCTGCCTATAGATGTTCTCTGACCATTTTTATTTGTCTTTCTATCAGTTATTAGTTTATTGAGACCAATTTTCATTTTTTCCTTGTTACTTGAATTAAAACAGATGACTCATGTTATGGTTATAAGTTAGTTGTTTATTTGCATTACAGAGTATTTTTTTTGAATATTTGTATGTGTTGGTTATTTTATCTCAGACTTTCATATAGCCCCAAATGTCAAAATTTGCCTCTATAACAACTGAAAATTACAAATGGATCCCCCTGATTCATGGAAAATACATTCCAAGACCTCTGATGCATACTTGTTAGTAGCAGATAGTATTAAGTATTATTCTGACTGCCTTTTTCTAGAAAACCTGCATTGTTGCCACATAGTGTCAACAGAGGCTTTGCTCTGTCCTGCCCCATCCCACAGTCATTTTCAAATAATCACTCAGAGGCTTATATGAATTATAAATACTTGGTCAATGGCTCAGACTTATTACTAGTTAGCTATTACATTTAAATTAACCCATATTTCTTATCTATGATATGCCACATGGTTTGTGGCTTGCTACCTCACTGTCTATGCATCTTGCTTCCTTGGCATCTGGTTGGCATTTTTCTGACTTGGTTGCTCTCTTCCTTTCCTTAGTTTGCTTGTCTCACCCATACTTCCTGCCTGACTACCAGCCAATCAGCTTTATTATTAACAATGAGAGCAACATACATCCACAGTGTATAAAAGGACACCTCACAGCAACATAGTCCTAGAGTTAGCTGGTTCTCTCATGATTCCCATATGATGTCTCCTTTGTATCATTGCCTTTATACCTTGGGGCCATTATTAGCTGAAACAGATGTTTCCTGAACACAAGGAGTATAACACAGTGACAAATAATCAAAGAGCTTAGATGCCTATGGTGTAACTAAGGGTTGGATAGCAGATACAGTGTGGATCCACTGTAGGAAGGAATGACCTATGTCCCAGTCAAGGAAGAGTGGGATACACTCAGAACAACAAACAATTTAGAATGGATAAAATTCTTACTTCTAGAACTTTCTATTCAACGTTTTCAAACTGTGGTTGAATCTAGGTGACTGAAACTACGGCAAAACTAGATAAAGTAGAAATTACTCTTGTTTATTTAGAAATTTTTCATTTGTCAGATATACTACAAGCATGCTAGTATTCTCAATTCTTTTATAATTTCCCTATTAATTAATTTACAATTTTCAAATCAAGAGTTTAGCTATGTTTCCTCACTGTTCTAAATCAATGACACTATTTATTTATCCTACTTTAAACTCAGTGGCAAATAACCCCAAATCTTACTGGCTTACAATTTTTTCTGGTTGTCTAAGGTTGTGTTCCACATTATTCTATTCACCCTTAGACATTAAATTTTTATACTGGATGTAGATATAGAGAAAAAAAGTCTATGAACCTTATTGAAGAGAAAGTGGGCAGTAGCCTTTAATGTATTGGCACAGGAGACTACTTCCTGAATGTAACACCAGTAGCACAGACACGAAGATTGAAAATTAATAGATCAATTGGACTTCCTGAAGCTTGAAAGCTTCTGTAAGGCAGAGGACATGGTCAGTAAGACAAAACAGCAGCCTACAGAATAGGAAAGATCTTCACCAATCCCACATGTAACAGAGGGCTGATCTCCAAAGTATATAAAGAACTCAAGAAACTAGACATCAAAATACCAAATAATCCAATTAAAAATGGGATACAGAGTTAAACAGAGAATTCTCGACAGAAGAATCTCATAATCCTTCTTCCCTCTTTTCAACTGGGATTCTGGAGCTCAGCCTGGTGCTTGGTTAAGCCCAGTCAAAGAGAGGGAAGAGGGAGTATATGAGCAAGGGAGGGTCAAGATCATGAATGGGACATCTACAGAGACAAGTGAACCAAGCTCACAGGAACTCACAATCTTTAGATGACAGCTGTGAAACCTGCATGGGACTGGACTAGACCCTCCGCATATGGGAGACAGCTATGTAGCTGGGTCTGTTTGAGGGGCCCCTGGCAGTGGGATCAAGATCTATCCCTGGTGCATGAGCTGGCTTTCTGTATCCCATTACCTATAGTCTGATACCTTGTTCACCCTTGATACAGTGGGGGAGGGGCTTGATCCTACCTCAACTGAATGTACCAGGCTTTGCTGTGTCCCTATGGGAGGACTTACACTTTTGGAGAAGGGGGTGGGAGATTGGCCAGGGCTAAGGCAAGGGGAGAGCAGGAGGAGGGATGAGAGGGGAATGTGTAGTTAGTATGTAAAATGAATAACACATATTTTTTAAATAAAAAGTAAGTCATATGGAAAAAAAGAATCTCAAAGGGCAGACATTTAAGGAGTTGCTCAACATCCTTAGTCACCAGGGAAATGCAAATCAAAACAAAACAACTCTGAGACATCTCACGCCTGTCAGAATGGGTAAGATCAAAAACACTGATGACAGTTTATGTTGGAGCAGATGTGGAGTAAGGGGAACACTCCTCCACTGCTGGTGGGAGTGTAAATTTGTACAGCTACTTTGGAAATCAGTATGGAAGTTTCTCAGAAAATTGGGAATCAATGTACCTTAAGACCCAGCAATACCACTCTTGGGCATATACCAAAGGCATGCTCAATCATACCACAAGGACACTTGCTCAGCTATGTTCATAGCAGCAGCATTCATAATAGCCTAAACCTAGAAACAACCTAGATGCCCCTCAACCAAAGAATGGATAAAGAAAATGTGGTACATTTACACAATAGAGTATTACTCAGCTGTAAAACACAATGAAATCATGAAATTTGCAGGCAAATGGATGGAACTAGAAGAGAACCATCCTGAATGAGGTAAACCAAACCCAGAAAAATAAACATAGTATATACTCACTCATAAATAGATATTAGATATAAAGCAAATGATAACTAGGCCACAATCTATAGCCCCAAAAACTAGGTAACAAGGAGGACCCTAAGAGGGATGCATGGATAGTCCTGGGAGGGAGAAAAAGATGAGATCTCCTGGGTAAACCTGGGGCAAGGGCGAGGGGAGAGGATGGAAAATGAGAACATAACAGATCTGGATGGTCAGGTTGGGGAAGGAACAGAGAGGGAGAACAAGGAAAGAGATATGTTGATAGAGGGAGCCATTATGGGGTTGGGGAGAAACCTGGTGCCAAGGAAGCTCCCAGGAATCTACAAGGATGAACCAAGCTTCTCAAATATTATTAAGGACCTGCTTTAATAATATTCTTCCCAGGGCAGAGCTGGAGAGATGGCTCAGAGGTTAAGAGTACTGACTGGTCTTCCATAGGTCCTGATTTCAATTCCTAGCAACCACATGGTGGCTCACAGTCATCTATAATGAGATCTGGTGCCTTCTTCTGACCTGAAGGCATATATGCAGGCAGAACACTGTATACATAATAAATAAATTAAGTCTTGAAAAAAATTCTTCCCAGGGGCTCAGAAGAGAGGCTACAAATGGCAAGAATTATTTTCAGGAAATGAACCTAAGTACAAAATGCTCTTTTGGCCATCTACTTTATTCCTCTGGGATAAAATCCTATCTACACAGTTTCAGTTCTGTTACTGGCCTACCTCCTTTCTTGCCTGATTTCTCTCTACCTTTATCTGCTGTCCCTTCTAAGTTCTATCTTAATTCTCTCATCCTAGTTCTGCACCATCTTGGTCTTTCTTCTCTTGTTCTTATCCATCTTATTCTTCCCTATCTGGCTTTTCCTTATCTCCCATCTCCTTCTTCTAGTTCTCCATCTAGTTCTTCAGTGAAAAATCCTCAAAATCCTCTCTAAGTCTCAGAGGTTTACAATTATATACCCATACAATAGCAGTGCTCTAGCCAAAGCAAGGTCACCAGGCTTGAATTCTTACAGGGTCATAAAGGCAGATAAGAGTTTTCCTGAGGCAGTGACCATCAGGTTTTCTTTTACAACCCAAAAAGGGAGTACTAAAGAAAGAGGTCAACTGAGAGCTAAAAGTGGCTAATATATCAGAAAAAGGGAATTTATGTGTTTAAACTACATTACTAGAATTGGTTAGGTAAAAATATTAGGAGCCTGTAATGTTAGTAAGGCTGTAGAAGAAAGGAGGGTCTCAGCTTAAATTGCACAAGAAATAAAGCTATCCACCTGACCTAGGAGACAGGCATTATTTCCATAACGGTTCTTAAGTCATACCTTAAGTCAGGAGATCATTTGGCCTTGGATGCTTGACAGGTATTTTAGATAAATACACTGTTGGGAGTTTTTGAAAGCATACATAGCATACAAGAACATTGTTATCATAAAACTTTCATCTAGTAACTGATGGAAGCAGATGCAGAGATATAGTCAAGCACTGGGCCAAGCTTCAGAAGTCAAGTTAAAGAGAGGGAGAATGAATTATATGAGCAATGGGGTCAAGATTTATGATGGAGAAACCCACAGAGACAGCTGATCTGAGCTCATGGGAGCTCATGAACTCTAGACCAACAGCTAGGGAGCATACATGGGACTGACCTAAGCCCTCTGCAGATGGGTG
Source organism: Peromyscus maniculatus bairdii (assembly GCF_049852395.1). Classification (NCBI taxonomy): domain Eukaryota; kingdom Metazoa; phylum Chordata; class Mammalia; order Rodentia; family Cricetidae; genus Peromyscus; species Peromyscus maniculatus. The sequence continues at coordinate 65,333,551 of NC_134868.1, read as the reverse complement.
ATGGTTGTGTGGCTTGGTCTGCTTGTGGCCTCTAGCTGTGGGACCAAGATCTGTCCCTGGTGCTTGAGCTGCCTTTTTGGAACTTGTTCCGTATGATGGAATGCCTTGCTCAGCTTTGATGCAGTAGGAGGAGCTTGGATCTACCTCAAAGTGATATGCAATGATTTGTTGACTCCCGTGGGAGGCCTTACCCTTTTTGAGGGGTGGATGAGGGGTAGAAAAGAGGTAGGAAGAGGGGATGGGATGAGGGGAGGGAGGGGAAACTATGGTTGGTATGTAAAATGAATAAATATTTAATAAAAAGAGAAGTGTAGATCTGTACTTTAATGATTAATATTTCTGCTAAATGTGACAAACACAGTCACTTATGTTTTATTGCACAAAGAAAACATATCTAATACTGATATTCATACATGGAAACTACAGCTGCTTCTTGGTATTCAATTGGATTGTTATCAGATAAATTTACTCTAAGTTGAAATATCCTAAATTTAAATGGATTCAATATACCCACCCTATTAACAATAATCATTTATCTACACAAAACAATCTATAGAATACCAGTTGTTATTCTTTGTGATCCTGCTTCAGGTGAGATATTCAGGCTGGCTGCCTATCAATACAAGTAAGTATGATATGTGTTTTGACGGTCTAGAAGAAATGAGAATTAAAATTTAGAGTATAGTTTATGAATGTGTATCATTTTGAGTCACTGTAAATTAAAAGGCAAAACATATGAGAAGCAAGAGTTTATAGGTCTAGGCCATTCTTGACAGGGCAACAGGTGCTGTGATCTGGGACTTCCCTTACAAAGTGCCACTGAAATGTAGTGTTTATCCTTCCAAAGGGGTAGAATTCATGGGAATGAGTTCAGAAGGAATGGAAGACATCTCATCTCAACAAACATACAATTTATCAGAAGAGTCATTTTTCCTAAGATCACCATCAGGAATTCCCATTGGCTTGCTCCAAGACTTATGTGAAATTAGCTTACAATATGTGTTATCCTTTTATGAGTATATTTTCTTCTCTACTAAAGAATTTTGTTGTGACAAGGGAATCAATCTTTCTGAGATTTATGTTTAATCACTCGATTAATATTTGGGAATTAGGAGACCAACTGAACATTCATTAGTAGATTAACAGCAAGTAAATATTGAAGATACATATCACATGCATAGGTTTCTCAGTTTTAAGTGACATTTGCATCCAGAAGATATCATATGCAGCAAAATTGTACCCTAAAAGAAACAGAACTTAGGGGAAAATAGGTTTGTATGAATTGCAAATGTATACACCATCACCATCAAAAATACTAAAAAGAACTGAAGGCAGATGAATGAATACAAAACGGGGAATAATAGAGAGGGAGGTTTTAATGGTAAAAGAGATAAGGGAGAGAGTAGAATAGGGAGTATTTATTAAGGTTTTGCAAAATACATAAGAAAACCTACTATTTTATAAGTTCCATATGTGTGTGTGTTCACAAAAATATAGTTTAATTGGAATTACCCTATCTAAAGATAATACTCCTTCCAGAAGCTATAGGTTTCCAAATAAAAAATCTAAAGCCAGGAATGGAACATCTCTCTGGTGATACTTTATTTGTGCTTATCTGGGGATCAGAGGAAAAAGCCAGCCACTATATTAAACATAGAGGTCAGTCAGTGGTAGCACATGCCTTTAATCCTAGCATTCGGGAGGCAGAGATTCATCTAGATCTCTGTGAATTCAAGGCCGCACTGGGAACAGAGCCAGGCATGGTGGCATACACCTTTAATCCCAGTCCTAGTTAACCATAGATGTCTGGAGGTCTGGACAGACAGAAAATAATAGAGCTGGGTGGAAAGAGGAAGTGATGAAACTGGGTGGAGAAAGGAAGTAAGATAGCAGAGCAGAGAAAGTTATATAGGCATGAGTATACAGGAAGCAGCTCTCTCTGGAGGCTGAGGAGTTAGTAAGGTTAGGTTGGCTGTGGCTTGTGCTATTCTTCTGATCTCTCAGTTTTTACCCCAATATCTGGCTCTGTTTTTTTTATTAATAAGACCATTTAGCAATTTGTCTTACACACCTCTCCTTGACATGTTGATCAGCTATGTTCCTGAGATCCTCATACAACACAGACTATTGTCATTGCTCTTAGGTGCCCACACAAACTTGATGTTAAGTCTTATTACTGACACTATGTATTTTAATTACAGGAAATGGGGAAATCAATTTTTTTAACTGAATAGCAAGTGTGCTTTCTGTTAAATAGCTTCCATAGTGCTGAGTATTGTTATACAGGGTACTAGGGGAGAAAAGCCATAAATATTCTTACCCAGTTGTGAATTATAACAATAATAGTAATGCAAGATATTCCTGAGGATGCAATAGTGGCATGTAACTGAAGTTTCCCTGTGTACTGGCCTGCCAGCAGTTGGGACAAATTTCTCCCACTCATGTCCCCCAAGTAAACACAAAGAGACTTATATTACTTATAAACTGTATGTCAGTGGCAGGCTTCTTGCTATCTGTTCTTATATCTTAAATTAACCAATTTCTATAAATCTATACTTTGCCACATGGCTCGTGGCTTACCTGTATCTTACATCATGCTTCTCATCGTGGCGGCTGGCAGCGTCTCCTGACTCAGCCTTCTTCTCCTCAGCCTTCTCCTCTCTCTTGTCCCTCCTACACTATACTTCCTGCCTGGCTACTGGCCAATCAGCATTTTATTTATCAAACAATCATAGTACCATGTAATCACAGCATACAGGACATCCCACAGCAGTGGCACACATATTCTGGGGATAACCACATTTTCAGTTTAAATTGAAGGCCTACTTTATAGGAGAATACACATTTCTAGCACTGTAAATCCGACCCAAAACTCACAGTTGGGGGCTCATATTCTCTAGGGGTGAACTCTACTACTATTATTTATAGACATAGTATCAAAGTGCTTTCTAAATTCATATGTCTGTATCCATAGATTAATACAGCTCTTAGACATCACCAGAAAAGTTTCTTTATTCAGTGGTTACCATAAAAATCATAACTGGCCAAACTAGAGAGACTAAGTGTCATTGCAGTGCTTAGCCAAAGGAGATCTATCCCTTCCCATCGGGGCTGAAGGACCATGACAGAAGACAGGGAAGAAAGACTTTAAAAGGCAGTATTTCAGGGCATGACAGGACCACCACACTCAGGTGCAAACAGGCTTTTCTCTGTCCTGCCCCATTCCACAGCTGTTTCCAGATAATCACTGAGGCTTATAGTAATTATAAATGTTATACCAATGGCTCAGGCTTATTACTAACTAGCTCTTACATTTTAAACTAACCCATTCTTATTAATCTTTTTATTGCCACATTGTCTGTAGCTTACCTGTACTCCAGCGTCCTGCTTCTTGGGCAATTCTCAATGTCTTGACTCTGCCCTTCTTCATCTCCAGTTTGATTATACCACCTAACCTTATTCTACCTGGCAATTGGCCAAACGAGTTTTATTTGTCAACAAATGAGGGCAACACATATTCACAGCATACAGAATGACCATCTCACAGCACTCACAAACTCCTAACATATGTGATTACTTTTAGAAGACCCACACAAGATGAAGCCAGTTACCATTCCAGAATGAAGATGAGGAGGGGTTCAAGTCCCTTACACCATTATATCTGAGAAGGAATTGATAGTTGTTGACTTTTGGGAGATGAAGAACAAGTTTTCTTTTCTTTCTTTCATTTTTTTCACAAGTTGTACTGGCTGGTTTTGTGTGACAACTTGACACAAGCTAGAGTCATCAGAGAGGAAGGAGTCTTAGTTGAAGAAATGCTTCCATGAGATCCAACTATAAGGCATTTTCTTAATTAGTGATCAATGGGGGAGGGCCCAGCCCATGATGGATGGTGACATCCTGAGCTCGTGGTCCTGGGTTCTGTAAGAAAGTAGGCTGAGCAAGCCAGGGGAAGCAAGCCAGTAAGCAGCACCCCTCCATGGCCTTTACATCAGCTCCTAACTCTAGGATCCTGTCCTATTTGAGTTCCTATCCTGACTTCTTTCAGGGGTGAAAAACAATGTGAAAGTATAAACCAAATAAACCCTTTCCTCCACAACTTGCTGTTTGACCATGGTGTTTTGTCACAGCAACAGAAATCCTGAGACAAGTCAAAGGTATCTGTTCATATCTCACTTCTGACCTGTAAGCCAGCCTGATCTACATAGTTAATTCTGTGTAGAGCTATATAGAGAAAATCTGCCTCAAAATTACAATAGCAAACACACACACACACACACACACACACTGTCTGCCACCTCTGATAGGTTGACCATTCTCTGATGATTGACCCTACACCCTACACTGATGGGTATTTATATGGGCAGCACTAACTGGGTTTGTTAGATTACAAAAACCAAACAAAATGAAAAAGGACAAGGTGTTGGGGGAGTGTGGGGGCAATGGAGAATATCTTAGATAATATGTAGAAGAGTGGGAGAATATATTAGAGAGTTAGGGAGAAGAGGAGAAGGCCACTATGAACAAAATATATGTGTGTATGAAATCCCAAGAATTAGTAAAAACATTATATTTAAAAAAGACAGCAGTTTTTCAATTATTAGAAAAATACTAAAACACACGCAATATTTCTTACCTGAAACTAGAGTGATAGATAGAATGTGTAGAAATGTTTACCTTGTTGAATTTGCAGATAAAAACAATAGGCATGAAGATTTAAGACAAGGCCACATGAATGCTTCTAAGTGGGTCAATGTCAAGCCAAGAAGAGGGGACAATATGGGGGACCAGGCATCTTGAATATCACTCTAGACATCTGTGCTTGCTTACTTCCTCTTGATTTGAGAGTTGTGTGATCTGCAGCTCTTTTCTGATGGCTGTAAACATGAAAGGGGTGGGAAACCACTTAGGAAGCTCTGTTAACTTCTTTCTTATACCTATTTCATTCTCCCTTTACCATTTGTATGTGAGCTAATTTGCATTATAGTGGCAGATTGTACATTCAGTAACATGGATGGATGTTAAAAACATAATGTGGAGATGATAAGGTAAGAAACAGCAGGGGATATATTGCACACAACTATTTATGTAAATTAAAAACATAAACATGGCACTACATATTTTACAAGGATACACATGTATTTAAGGGCCTTTTCCAAGCACAGCAGAGATAGTAGGTGTCTATGGGGAGGAAGAGGAATTGCAATTTGCACACAGACAAGAGTAAACACTACACAAAGCTAAACAAGAGAAAAGAAAGACGTCTCCCAAGTATTGATGAACATAGCATGCTGCATACAACAGAGCATAATTAAGTCAGCCTCTGTGGATAAGAACAGTGGTTTCTTGTTCCTGATGAGGTATTAGGGAAGATGGCTTATGCGTCCTCACTAACCTACTCCCCTGCTAGTTTAGGATCTCACTAATGACAATTCCTATTCCATGCAGACCAGTTAAAAATTCCATTGTCTCAAATCCTGCTTGGGTTAACTTTGGTCTCTGGGCTGCCATCACTGGGTTCTGGGTCTCCCACTGGAGGAAATCATACCATGGCAGAATCTAAAATTTAATTTAAGAACTGATTTTGGAATGTCTAGTTTGGGAGTCATATGAGCTGTCATTGGGAATAAGAAGCTCTCTCTAATTGGAGGTTTTTACAACAGTACCACCCCCACCCTCTATCCTTACACCTGGATCTGCAGTCTTTCTAGCCTATGTCAGCAGTTAGTGATGCTAGAATCATGGGACAGCTACAGTCTTCCCAGAGCTACTGAATGCAGCAGAGCCACTATGAATCTTGGGAGTCATTCACATGGACTAGAAAGATGGCTGCTACTCCTTAAGTTCCCAGTCTCCTTCTTGCTCTGTAATGACTTATCATCTCTTCTTTGCCAGTATCTTTTCCTTCTCAGATCAGATCATGGATCAGCCCATTTCCCTTAGAGTGAAAATCATTCCCCATTTCAGAGCCTTCCTACCCAAGCAGTGGCTCACTGTATTTCTGCTTTGTTGGTAAATTTCTACAGGAACGTTCTCCATCTCCTGTGTTACCCCCAATACAACATGACAAATGCTGCTCACTTTTTCCACTGTGGTATCCCTGACATCTTTCTAGTGTATTACTTTGTTCTGTGGCATAACTAAGACTAAGTGAATAAATAAAAAAAATCTCTTAGCTTCCAAAGTTGTTCACTATCTAGCATGTCATAGTCAGCAGTCTGCTAAAATGCAGAAATTTCCCAATTTAATAGAATAGATCTACTAGTTAGAAAATCATATGCTGATTTTTGGGTTACATTATTATTTTTTTCATCTTATCACTAGACCTAGTATTTATCTCATTTCTTCAAAAATTAGTTTCCTTTAAATTCTGAGACATCAGCATGCTCTGATTCTTCCACTAGCATTCATGCAATTCTTTATGCTCCTTTTTGGGTCTTCTCCCTTCACTGATAACCTTAAATATTAATGAGCCTTTATTTTTAATATATTTAGACATATTTAATCTGCTTTGTGTGTATAAGTGTTACATCTGCATGTATGTATGTGTATCATGCATGCCTGGTTCCCATGAAGGTCAGAAGATGTCATCAGATTTCCCAAACTGGATTTACAGGGAGTTGTAAGACATCATATGGGTGCTGGGAACCAATCTCAGGCAATCTGCAAAATAAACAAATGCCATTAACTACTGAGCCATTTCCCCAGCCCAAATCCTTTACCAATTCTTCAGGTTGTTGACTTACTGGTTCCTTAGGGATACACAGCCGTGTCTACCGAGATGCAGAACTAAACTTCTAGACTAGAAGACACTTGTTTTCTTTAGTGTTTCACTGCTACTTCAACATATTTACAACTTTCAGTAGCCACTTTAAAATTTCTAACATGTGATCATCATGCATTTTATAGGCATTTTATCATTTTTGTGATAAATATGTATTTACTGTGTTATGATAAATATCTCATATTTAGTGCATTTTATCATATGTGAACACTTTGTCCTGATCAGATGAGAGCATTTAGCATTTCCATCTCCTTATTTCCTCATGTTTGGAGCCTGTCAGCTCCTCTCTCCTTTTCTTCATAGTAAAGTTGCTGTGAACTAAGATTTTCACAGTTATACTCATTGCTCCCCACCCCCTCAAGTAGAATTATTTGTCATTTTCCCTAAATTCTCCCATTTGATGGTCTTACTGTATACACAATCTCTTAGTCTGGATACACCAATCTTTGCTCACTCCTGGCCTTCCTTTGTCTCACACTTTAACTGTTTGAGACCTGTCATTCAAGCATGGTCTCTACTCTCCATCCCCACTGTGGACATGTCTACAGTGTTTCAGCATTTACAACCAAAGTGACATTTTTTTTTCTTTGAACCACTACTGAAATCATCTCCCCAACTGCAAATAGAATCCTTCACCCAAATCCCATTTTCTACAGATTGCTATATTACAAAGTTCAAACTGGCTAACAAAGGATTTAAAATCACATGCTCATTGTACAAACTCATTTTCTGTCTTTCCTCAATGCTTTTTAATTTTCAGCACCATCGTTCATACAGATAGTTTTGCATAGAATTCTTTACTGGGTATAGTCTGTGATTTGGAAGGGTTTCTTCCAACAGAAAATTAAGAGTTGTGTGATTATTACTGAAAAAAAGATGTTTCTTTTATCTTTTTCCATCATCTCAAGTTTCAGCTCTGAGTCAAGGTCCTGGCACCAATTTTTAAAAAAAATAACTCTTAATATGATTTTCCTGTAGCCTGTCTTAGTAGCTGGAGAACCTGTCACTTATCTCGTTATACACCCATCTTGCCTCTTCTTTATCCATCCATCTTTATCTATCATAGAGCCTATATAGTTTGATACTGTATAATAACATTTAAATATATAGAATGCAGGATTTTATACTTCATTGAAATTAATTACCATGAAATTATTGGAAAGAGTTGATTTTTAATACTATTTATTAACCTTCACCTTTCGAAGAATTGTTTCAAATTAGTATATTTAGTATCTTGGGCCTATGGACTTGTATTAATTTTTCCTGTTGGTAGCTACAAGGTCAGTATACTTAGAACTTCATAACTTATAGCCAGGAAGACTGATGCTCTATTGAAATTCTTGTACATTGTATTCTCTAGGAGTCCCAAGCTTATCACAGGCATTTCAGGAACTGAAATATGTATGCTGGCATAGTAGTTACATTTAGGCCAGAGGTGCTCAACCTGTGGGTCATGACTCTTTTGTGTGTGTGTGGGGGGGTGTCAAATGACCCTTTCACAGGGGTCTCATATCTCATATCAGATATTCTGCATATGAGATATTTACATTATTGAGGGTATCCCCTGCATGTGTCATATAGGAAAGCAACCCATTTGAAGAGATAAGAATGAAAACCCAGTGAAGCTTGACTTTGTCAACCTGGCTCAGAATTGGGGGAATCTAATGCCAGGTGGTTCATTGTCAGCATAAAACATGGTACAATTTGGGAAAAGGTTTCTAGGCAACCATCAGTTCAATCAGTCCAATTTCAGATACACAATAAAGTTTAAAGTGTGAATACATAGAGACTCTTCTACAAAGTACATGTGACCATCAGAGTTGGTTCTATAGCTAAAAGGCCTAGAATCTAGTGTGGTCTCTGACTGCATAGAGGTCAGTAGGCCATAAAGTACATGTGACATCTCCCCTAAGAATGAGTGATGGTCTGGGGGGGGGAAGAGTTTGGAATAACCATTCTGGGGAGTTGGGGTGAGGTCTGTCCCTTCAGATAGCAAAAAGGTCACCAGGTTATTAACAACCTTCACTCTAGCTCTCTGGATGGAATGCAGGTATTTGATTTGCATCTCCTCCATTGAGGAGGCATCCTGGCATGATTTACATTCCTGATTATCTTAGTGCTTCTTTGTGAGCATAAGGACCTCTGCGTTCCCAACACATTATGATTCATAATAGTAGCAAAATTACAGTTATGAAAGAGCAACAATAATTTTATGGTGGGGGGTCACCACAACATGAAGAACTGTATCAAAGAGTTGCAGCATTAGGATGGATGAGAACCATTCTTTTACAGTTTAATGACTAGAAAGGTATGACCTGTACACTTTGGAAAATATATTAAATGGACAGGTTATTCCCACTGAGCAAACTTAGGTCAAAACTCTGTAAGACATCATTCTTTTTCAGTGTTCCCCATCACTCGACATTCTTATTAGAGAATGTTGTCAGAAATGATCCCACAATGATGTACTAAGGTGTTTCTGAATTTATATTTTATTACTCAGTTAAACAAATTTTTATTCAACAAATTGTCAAATGGGTATAATAGTGAATGTTGAGAATATTTTTAGGCATCACTGACTGGTCAGAAAAGCTAGGAACACTGCTTTTAAGCAAAAAAATTAAGGATTGGGGAGATAGCTTCATGGGTAAAAGATTTGATAGTCAAGCATGAAGATCTGAGTTTAGATCCCCAGCACCATGTGAAAAACTGGTCACATTAGTTTATATCTGTACCACAGCACTGGAGAGGTAAAAATGGGCATATCCTTAGGGTCACTAGATATTCAGTCTTGCCAGTTGGTGAATTCCATATTCAATCTCAAAAAATATGGTGGGAGGCAATTGAGGAAGACATGCAACATTAACTTCTGATGTGCAAGAAAGACAATTGAGGAAGACATGCAACATTGACTTCTGATGTGCAGGGGCATATACACACATGCACACAGCATGAACAGACTTGTATATAACAAATATGTAGACAAATAGAATGTTAATAGGATTCTTAATACAAATGCATTTCAGAGTACTCATTCTTTTTGAGATAGATGTGAAGTTACATCCTTCATGGAGACTAATACTTCCTAGATTTCTATGAAAATAATAATATTACATCAATAACTTACACAAGAGGGTATAACCAGAGCTAATTTTTTAAATGATGCTTGTCCTAAGGCATTTTTGAGCTGTATTCACTACATTGTTTTGAAGAAATAGTCTTTCAGTAAAGAAAATTATAATTAAAATATAAGCAATGTTTTCCAGAAAAATTAATGAAAAATTATATTCTTCTGAATAAATTCTAACCATTTTATGCCAAAGTATTACCTTGATCTCAGAGAAGAATGAAAATAGTTAGCAGTTCTTTTGTTATATTATTTACATTGCATTCTGTTTATGTATCACAGAGATGTATCTTTGATTTGTGATTGCACTGTGCAAGAGTCAGGGAAATCTTTCCAAGCCATGGATATCTCTCTGAGAGCTATTTTGTGCTGGACTTTATGTCCCAAACTACAGTGTTGAGAAGGAACCTAAACTCCAGGCAAAGGCTTTGATCATTGCCTCTCATTCTCCCAAGCCCAGCAAGGCATAGTCCAAACCATGTGTTGCCTGCATGGCACTGTTAATTACTTCTATTAACTTAATGGCTAGAGTACCCTGGAATAATACATTTTAAAGTTGTGAACTAAAAATGGTAATATATTAGCTTTGGTGCTGTCAGAGTGAAATCTCCCTATCAAAATTTCAAGAGTTGGAAGATTAATTATATTTATACAACCTTTTTTTTCCCTCTTAACCAGTCACTAACAAATTGTGACTATACATGGGGTCTTATTTGTGAAATAATTTGGGGTTATTATCTCAAATGAAGTGCTGCTAATTTTGTTGTTGTAGTAATGTGCTGACTACAATACTTCCACTCTATCTCTCAGGGTTGGGATTACCTTAAAATCTTTTGAAAATAAAACCAAACATTGTTTAACTTTTAGAATAACCTTTACAGAGCTAACGAGATTCCTAATGAATAACCCACTGCATTGTATTTTGTTGGACTTTATAAAAACAAATCAGAGTTAATTGACATTATGATGGGGACTAACAGAACTACTTCAGTGGGGGTATTTTTTCATTCCTTTTTCTTTGTTTCATAATTAAAGTTAGGCCATAGTTTTCAGTGTAATCCCTAGCATCTCTCCCAGAGCTTGGCCAGACGAGGCAGTCCCTTGCTAAGGAAAAGGTTCTCATTTGGGCAATTGACTAAACTTGACTGCAGTGGTATCAATTGTAGGTATATTATTGTATTCATTTTACTAAAGGGCACGTCACTTTTTCTCCTCAAGGAATTTTTAGCAAGTGGTTAAAAATAACCTTTCAGAAAGGTTATATTACTGCCGAGGCCTAGCCAAACCTTTTGGATGGAAATCTACATCCATCATACTCAGATCTGTCAAACTAAGTCTAGTGAGTAGTTCAGTAGACATAAGGTTGAATTCAAATGTCACTGTGCCATGTTTCATGAAAAACCAGCTGGCCAAAGTGACCTTTACGTGCCAACATTCCATTTTGTAGTTTGAAAGGTAAGAAAAAGCTGGTCTGCAAAACTATGCAGCTTCAGGACCACTGGAGAGAGCCAAGACTGATTCAAATTCAAATTCTGAAATGGTCAGCTTTGGCCAAAGATGAACACAAATCTAATCACTTTGTAATTTTCATTCAGGTATTAACCAAAAAGTTTCTTTTAGCACTGAATAATGTATACTCACAGTCAAGAAAATATTGGTTTATCCATGATAGAAAAAGTCCTGTTTACTCAGCACACATTCCTTTTAAAGATACTTCTCTTCCTGTGATTATTAACTTTCCCATAGTTATCATCTAACCTTGGAAAAATCACAAAACAAAATCAGCAATTAGTCATTAAAGGCAAGTAGCAATGAGGGAAGTTCACTCATGTGAGAAGGAAATCACCATAATGCAGGATATTGCTTGCAATGGAATCAAAAGAATTAGTTGAAACATTTTTCAGAGAACACATGAAAAAATAGTATTGCCACTCAATGAACTTTCCTGCACATTGTGTGCATGGTTATTTATAGGTAACTCCAAATGTCTGAACCACAAACTAAAGATTCCTTTAACTAGCCACTCTACCTAGAAAGGTTGAATCATTTTTTAAAATAATTCAATTTTTATTGAAAACACATTGTTTCATGATATATTCTGATCATGGTTTCCCCTCCTCCTACTTTCCTCAGATCACTCCACCTCCCTACACACCAAAATCCATACCCTTTCTTTTTCTCTCATCAGAAACCAGACAGTTAAAACAAACAAAACAACAAAAACAAAAGCAGAATAAAATAAAGCATACAGAGGGAAAACAAGAACCAAAAAAGAAAAAAAAAAACACAAGAAACACTTACAGATGAAGTGACACATTTGGACACTCAGAAATCCCATAAAAACACAAAATAGGAAAACCACAACATATAAGCCAAGTTAAAAAGTGCCCAGCAAATCATTATAAGACAAAATCCCCCTCAAGAGTACCATAGAGTTCCTTTTCTTCAGAGAACTAATTTTTCCTTTGTAAGAGGTTGTCATTAGAGATAGTTCCTGGTTAGGGATAGTGATATATATGCACTTCCTTTCTCAATGCTGGGACCCCCATCTGAATTATGACCATTAAAGCCCTATGTATGCTGTCATAATCTCTGTGAGTTCAGATGAGCATTGACCCTGTAGCGTCTAGAAGGTCTTGTTTCCTTGGTGTCTTTCATCCCCCCTGGCTCTTACAATATTAGGCTGAAACATTTTGAAGTAAGGCTTCACATACATGTCTAGCTGCCATTTTATTCTACTTTCTTATGCAATGAGTAGATCTAGATGAAATATTGCATCTGCATTTATTTTCTGCCTCATTTAGAACATTGGTGAGAACACATTAGCAGTTCCTATTCATGGTGTATAAACCCCTGCCCCCAAGCTTGTATTGTTGAATTCTAGTTGGCATCTGAATGGTAGGGTCATGCTGCCAAGAGTGCTGATTCCTTTGGTTCCCTACTCTTACTTCTTTATCCTGTTTTTAAGTAATTAATCAGCTTTTTGGCTTATTTTACTTTCTATATGCTTATAATTACCTGAAGTATAACTCAATTATACTACTGTTTTTGTGAAGACTAAATTTCTTTTTACTATATATATCAACTACAGTATTGTCTTATTCAGTGTTCTATTGCCGTGAGGAGGCACCATGACCAAGTCAACAATTATAAAAGAAAACATCTCATTGGGACTTGCTTACAGTTACAGAGGTTTACTCCTATTATAATCATATCAAGGAGCATGGAAGCATGCAAACAGATATGGCGCTGGAGAAGTAGCTGAGAGATCTACATTCAGATCCCCAGGCAGCAAGAGGAGAGAGGTACTGTGCCTGGCTTAGGCTTCCATTTTGTGGGGAGGGGTTTGAGACAAGGTTTCTCTGTGTAGCTTTGCACCTTTCCTGGAACTCACTCTGTAGCCCAGGCTGATCTCAAACTCACAGAGATACACCTACCTCTGCCTCCCAAGTGCTGGGATTAAAGGCATGCACCACCACCACATGGCTCTGACTTAGCATTCTTTTTTTTAATTTAATTTAATTTTATTTTATTTTTTAATTTATTTTACAACACCATTCAGTTCAACATAATAGCCACAGATTCCCCTGTTCTCCCCCTCTTGCTCCCCTCCCCCTCCCCCAGCCCCCCCCACCTCCTCCAGATCAAGGTCTCCCCCGAGGACCGGGGTCGACCTGGTAGACTCAGTCCAGGCAGGTCCAGTCCCCCGCTCCCAGACCGAGCCAAGCATCCCTGCATAAGTCCCAGGATTCAAACAGCCAACTCATGCAACGAGCCCAGGACCCGGCACCAACGCACAGCTGCCTCCCAAACAGATCAAGCCAAATGACTGTCTCACCCGTTCAGGGGGCCTGATCCAGTTGGGGACCCCTCAGCCTTTGGTTCATAGATCCTGTGCTTCCATTCATTTGGTTATTTGTCCCTGTGCTTTATCCAACCTGAATGAGGTAACCCAGGCTCAGAAAGACAAATATGGTATGTACTCACTCATAGGAAGATGCTAGATGTGGAAAAAGGATGACTGGACTGCTACTCACATCACCAGTGAGGCTACCTGAAAAATGGGACCCCAAAAAAGACATGGAGAAATGGATGAGATCTACATGAACAGCCTGGTCATGAGTAGGAACAATGAAGAGCAACGGTCGAGGGAAAGAGAGTGGGAGATCCTAGCTGGATCAAGAAAAGAGAGGGAGAACAAGGAATAGGAGACCATGGTAAATGAAGACCACATGAGAAGGGGAGGAAACAGAGAGCTAGGGAGGCCCACGGAGATCCACAAAGATACCCCCGCAAAAGACTGCTGGCAATGGTCGAGAGACGGCAGGAACTGACCTACTCTGGTGATGGGATGGCCAGACACCCTGTTAGTTGTGCCATAAACCCCATCCAAGGACTGAGGAATCTGGATGCAGACATCCATGGCTGGGCCCCTGGTGGAGCACTGGGAGTCTAATTAGTGAGAAATAAGAGGGTTTATATGAGCGAGAATTGTTGACTTAGCATTCTTAAACCTCAAAGACCACCAGTGACATATGTTTTCCAACAAGGCCATACCTACCCCAAAAAGGTCACACTTCCTATCCTAAGTACTTCCATTACTTGATGACTAAGCATTCAAATATATGAGTTTATGGGGTCATTATTTGTGGTGATATTTTATTTGTGCTGAAATGTGATATTTTATTTGTATGTTAATAAGTGAAGTTTGCCTGGAGATCAGAGGTCATGGCCATAAACAGAAGTCAGGCAGTGGTAGCACATGCCCTTAATCCAATCACATGGCAGGTATAGTCTCTATATGTTCAAGGAGACAGCCAAGTGTGGTGACACATGCCTTTAATCCCAGTACCAACCATAGAGACCTGGAGGTCTGTATAGACAGGCAGTGAGAAGGAAGTGATGTGGCTGGGCTTAGAGCCAATCAGAAGGCAGAAAAGGAAGGTAATAAAGGCACAGGTTAGACAGTAAGAGGCTCTCTTGGGAAGCTACAGCGAAGTGGTAAGCTAAGGTTAGTTGGCAGCTATTGATCTGATCTCTATGGCTTGCACCTCTGTATTTGGCTTTGCGTTTCTTATTTAATAAGACTGTTTAGAAATTCATCTACAATTCTTATTCAACCACATTCCACCCCCTGGTACCCATAAACTTATAACCATATCAAAATGCAAAAATTCATTTAGTCCAAACTTCAAAAGTCCACATAGACCATAACAATCTGAACACTTTTTAAAAGTCCAAAGTTCAAAGTCTATGATACTCATGGTAATCCATGTAACCCACTCTAACATCAAAATTACAAAGCAGATCACATATCACATACTTTCAACATACAATGGCTCAGAATATACATTACAATTCCAACAGGGAAGAAAGATAGCATAGTAGAAAAATATTGGACCAAAGCAAGATCTAAAACCAGCAGGACAAACTTCAAACTGCTTCTTCATGTCTGATGTCAATGTGCTCTTCAATCTCCAACTCTATTTAGCTTTGTAGATGGAAATACACTTCTCTCTTGGACTGATTCCATACCTGTTTTGCAGATTTTCTATGCAGGTATGTCATGACTATGACATCTCTAAAATCTTGGGTCTCCAAGGCAATCCAGGCTTCATCCTCACAGCTTCATGAAATGGCCTCTATAGGCCTCCATACAGGGACACTCCTGACACACATGTGGCCTCAGCAGCTTTCCTTGGATGTAGAAGGAGATTCTATAACCCCTTTTTTGTATCCTTGACTCTATAGCCAGAACAACCATAAGGTTGAAGCTGACAAGTTCTACTGTTTGCTGTGACTAAAATATGGCTCCCTTATTAAATTACATATGTATCAGTTTTCTGTTGTGGATCATTTTCTTCATTGTTTAAACTTTTCTTTAATTCCTTTTCACAAGTTAGAAGCTTAGCTGTGTGGTATCTTGCCCTGAGATCACCACTCCCTTTATTCCATTTAGCATCTAGTTTTTCTTTAAACATTTAATCTCCTTGAGCACTGGACATAGATCCATTACACTTCTTGATACTCATTTCTCTTCAAACTGTACATTTTGTATTTTTCTTTGTCCAGCATGCTCCTTATCACTATAGGTCTGCATTAGAATGACCGCTAATGACCACACAACATAATTAATAGTAGGGTGTCTTGAATTCTCCTCTGCCAATGCTATTAACCCAAAACTTTTCAATTTAGCCTTAGGCAGCTTTTCTTGGACAAGAGCAGAATGGAGCCACATTCTTCACCAAATACCACAAGAATAGTCTCTAGAACACTTATTAATATTTTTCCTCTCTGAAAATTCTTGAGCTAGGCTGTGATAATCTACATCCTCTCAGCACTGCTATCTTCCATGTTCCTACTAATTTGGCTCATTAAGCCCCACTTAAAGTACTTAAATGCTTTCCTAAAAAAGCAAAGAGAGAGTATGGTCCTTTGAATAGGAATGGTTCCCATAGGCACATATATTTGAATATGTGGACATTAGGGAGTGGCACTACTTGAGAGGGATTATAAAGTATGGCCTTGCTGGAGGAAGTGTGTCACTGTGGGTGGATTTGGGTTTCAGAATCCCAAGCCAGGCCCAGTGGCTCTGTCTCTCTTCTTGATGCCTGCTGATCCAGATGTAGAATTTTCAAGTTACTTCATCAGCACCATGTCTGCCTGAGTGCTTTCTGCCATGTTTATAATGGACTAAATCTCTGAAACTGTAAGCAAGCCCCAATTAAATACTTTTCTTTATAAGAGCTTCAGTGGTCATGATGTCTCCTCACAACAATAGAACACTGACTAAGACAGAGAGCCAGTGTTCCTGGCTTAGACTTCTTAAACCACAAAGCCTTCAACAAAACCATGCCTACCCCAACAAGGCCACACCTCCTAATCTTTCTAAATAGTGCCACTTCCTGATGACTAAGCATTCAAATGTATGAGCCCATTGGGGGGTCATTCTTATTCAAACCATAAGTGTCATAGGATACACGCATAAATTTTTGCTCTCTGGATCTTTATTTTTAATTTCAAATGCAATTTTACATATGTTGGAAACATTTAGAAAGGTAATTATAGAGGCCTATAGACAGACAGAAATGTGTGTTTATCATTCCATGCAGACTCTCACCTGAAATCTGAAGTCACTTAAGGCTGCATCTTTTACCTCAGAATAGATAAACAAGATTATGTTGACATTTGGCTTCTAAAGATCATAATGGTAGAAAAATAAAGAAAATGTGGAATAACCAATGATTGTTGAGAACCTAAATATTTTATATTATTCAGTGTACAAGTATTAAGAAGCTCTATTTTATCTTAAGGCTCAAAAAATAGCTTGATGAAAAGGGATTAAAATATTTAGTGGAACACAAATAAATGTTTTAGATAGCAGTATGCCAAAGGATTTCTAGTTATCTTTATTTAATTTTAAATGGATCTCTTACTTAAGAAAACACAGCATCTTTATGTAACAAATTCTATATCAGTACCCTCCAGAGGCATTTCCCACTTAAGATCTGATAATAAACAGAAGTGTATTTACCTTCACAGAGCTTTATGAGGCAAACACAATCCTGTGTGTGGAAGAGCTAAGCTTTCACTCATATCCACAGATATCACTAGATAGTAGTTTTCAAATTTAAGATAAAACAATGGCTTGTGCTCAAGATCCCCAATGTTTAAGCTTTATTCAGTGGGGCTGGTAGGCAGGAAGGAGAGAGCGCTCTCAGCCCTTTCACTTCTTATTTCCTTTCCCAGGAGCTTGTGAGGAATCTCCTGGGCTCCTGATCTTGGAAAATATAGGCTGAAAATTACTGCATGTTCAAACATGTGTTTTAACCACAGAATGCATCAGAAAATAGGATATGAAACTTCATGTGTTCCTTCATTATGTAAGCTTGTTTTTCCTCTTCCAGTTTCCCTAGAGTGTGAGTTGAATCATAGTCTGCATTAAAACAGTGGCCACCTTGGACTTGTGATCATTTTATGCAAGAGAAGGGCAAGCCTAGTGCTTCAGGCAGCTTGAGTTCATCCTTAGACCCTTAACAGAGTGATAGGTGAAAGTTTCTTTTCATCAGCCCACTGGCTTCTCCACATTGTTTCAGTCTATAACTGGTTGGGCAGAGAAGAGATTAAACCCTGTTATTGGTCTCTAAGTGTGTTCCTCCCAGCCTCTGTAACCAGGAAGTCTTGACGTAAGACTCTCTTTTCAGAGAGAGCAACTTGGTTAAGAATTAATATTTTCCACCCAAATGGACAGCCAAATTTTAGGAGAACAGCCCAGAAACATTTGCTTAACACATAGATGCATCATTGTCTGATATTTTACAAATGACTCTTGAGCAGGGCCTACATATTACACAGGTGTCTCTTTTCTCATAAATCATGAGGTATTCCTCTGTGGAACAGGAAAGTCATGACTTTCCACCACTCTTAGGAAGATTTGAGAGCTTGGTGGAAAAAAGCCATATGAGGTAGCATGGAGCTGTCAGCTGCAACACTCCAGGCAACGCAGGAGATTATTTTTATTGGAAGGCAATAAAGTCCAAATACTATCATTACAGGCCTTCTCCTGGCCTCTTTTCCAGCTTTCATTATTACTGCACAGCAGCCTCAGCAATTGTATTTGTCAACACTGTAGGGAGAACTCTGCAACCTGTTGGTGACTCAGTAAATTGGGATTTGCCTTGTGAATACTGATGTTTTGGAGAGCTCTGTCCTGGCAGCCTGGGAAGAGCTTGCCATTCAGAATGACATTTTATTCTGTGTATTGTGATTAGTTTTGCAGCAGAGTTTAAAAGTGAAATTGCTTTTGTAGTCTGAGGAAGAAACAAGCACTAAGCGGCTACATTTAGAGATATATGTAATTTTGGGGGGATGTTAAAAGAATGGTGAGATTTCAAAGATAGTACATGGATTTAAATAAATAAGGTTGTTTATTGAGAAACTTTGCCAAAAGGGCTGCACTAGTGGTAATACCACAACTCAAAAAATACAGTGGTTTCAAAATATAAAGAAAAGAGCATGATGAAACTAGGGTTCTGGTTAATTGATTACCTGGGAAAATTCAGACAGTGATCTAAGTGAATAATTTGTGGGGAGAGAATATTACAAATCAGAGTTGATGCTTCATTTATGTTAGCTATTAATAGAGCATATAGCCATTATTTTGAGGTTAAATAAATGAACAGAACATTCTAATATGCATTAAATAAGAAAAATCCCTGGTAGGAGAGGCTCTCGCCTCACACAATGTGACTTTAGAGCAAAGCAGAGAATGGGGGAGAAGGTAAGATGGACCCATGTGTTTTTTTCATTCATCAGTTTAGTCTGGGTACACATTCTGTCCACTGTATAGATGTTCCTATTTTAGACATTCAGGGTACAGTTGTCAGCAAAAGGCCCTTGTTTCATGAACCATGTATTCTAGAAAAAGAGGAAATCATAAAGTTTGCACATAAGTGGATGGAAAAATATATGCCAAGTGAGGTATTTCAAGCACAGAAAGACAAACACAGTATGCCCTCTTTCATATGTAAAGCCTACTTTCAAATCTTCATTTTGCATATTTAACTTGAGGAGAAAGCAGAAACTGAAAAGTAGAATGGGACCTTGAATGGGCATGTCAAGGAGGGGAGATACTATATTATAGGTAACATGAAAGTAGTGAGGTGAAATACAGGGGAAAACAGGTTAAAGCAGGAATAGGTGTAGGAGTTGGCAAATTTAGCCAGTAAAGTGGGAGGGATAGCCTAAGAAAAAGGATAGGGAAGCCTCTACCATCTCATAACCCAAGTTAACATAAGTAATTGAAGTAATGATAGAACAGATAATAAATGAAAGAAGAATGGGAATACTGGGGGTTAAAGGATTAAGTGGTGATGAGGTTGGGGGATGGGAGAGAAACAGAGTAATGGTGGATTGACCAAAACTAAGGATGCATGAAAAGGCCTTATTAATAGTAAGCTAATTTTAAAACAGAACTTTAAAGGGGGAAATCAGAATGTAGTTTCTCTGAACGGGTGGACAATATTTTTATCTGTGAACTCTGTATATTAGAATATATCCTGTTGGAGCTGTGCCTTGAGAAATACACTAATGCAATCTCTATCCATTATGGTGTTGCAGTGTTGGTCTCAACATAAGGAAAATAATCTACAAGGTTAATCTTTTCTTCTTTCAATCCTGTTGTTAGCATTTAGACATTACCTGGCCCACCCCTTGGGGACCTGGCAGGATGCACTTGCTAACATTCAGGCAAATACCTAGACAGCTCAGATCCTACAACTGTAATCTGTGCATATGCATCACACAGATGCACAGTCTCTTTACACATGCACTAAATCCATCTATTAAAGGCAACCTCCTTCTCCTTCTTCCTCTCTCTCCTTCTTTCCCCATCTCTGCCCATGAGGCCACGTCTGTACTCCCTCGCTTTCCCCTTTTCCCATCTTCCTTTCTTATTCCTTCTCTCCTCAGCCCTTAACTCCAGAGGTGGGCTCTACCCTTTCTTCCTTTCCCCCAATAGAATCCTCTACTTTAGCGCTGTATGGATGGCGTATCTCTCTCACACCGGCTGTGTAGGCCCTTGGCTCCAATCTGCCTAGACTGTAGCCCACCGTTTTTAAATTATAACACCTTGGTCTCCTGACTTTTTACCTCTGGGTGAAGAGAAAAAGAGGGAAAGGAATACAGTAGAATCAGTGTTCTGTTCAGATTTAGCATTAGAGGAAATTGTCTTCAGAGGAAAAAGAAGAGTGATTCAGAGTTGTTTTTTTTTTCTTTTTTTTTCAGTTTAACTAAGATATCAAAATTTCATGGTCATGTGTACATGGAATTTTTCATCAGTTTAAGAACTTTTCATTTTTAAACCATGAATCAAGAGGTACATTCTTGTATGGGGATGGGAATTGCTGTAGTGATGGTGTGCTAGATCATCTGTATTTCCTTTTCTATTTTTGTTGTAGTGGGGAATTAACCATAGGGACTTTCATTTGCTAAGAATGGAAGGACTTTATCACTGAACTCCTTTCCACAGCCTCACTATTTACCTACTTGTCAAAAAGTAACCTGTAAGTGTTCCTTGGGATGATTACATTTCCATTGAGAAAGCAAGAGTCTCCAGTATTCTATCTTTAGGGACCATTACCTTCATCCTATAGGACATTTGACAATGTGCTGAACAGTGGAAGGAATATCCTCCTTTCCACAGTTTGGAGGAAAGTGGGAAGATTACTTTTACCAGCCTTGGTGGGAAAAACAAAAACAAGCTTTCTATCACATTTTAAAGGTATTTTTGAGGTTGTTGTTGTTGGTTTTCTTTTTTCTTCATTTTTTTTTTGAGTCTTATGAATTTCATGGTTCCTACTTGAAGCAAATCACTTACTGGCAAAAATCTGTAATATATTTAATTATTCCTTTCATTGTAGCTCAACTTAATTTTACTAACTTTGTTTGGTCTCTTCATAGGGCAATCAATATCCTGTACCAATACTTCATTGTGTCAGTAGCTAATGATCAGCTATTGGGCCTTGTATTGTTTGAAAGCATGGTTCTCCATAATAAAGGAAATATACATGGACATTAAATGATTTGGATATATAAAAATGACCATTCAAATGCTGATTTTTTTCAATGTTGCAAAACCAGGTAATTCCATATCAGGTAAATATGCATGTGTGTATCTGTTCATGCAGGTGTATATGTGGACTTGCATATGTATGTTGCTGGGGCTTAAACCCAAAACCCTATGTATGCAAAGCCAGTGAACCTACATTTTCAGCACCATTAGGATTTCTAACATTCACCATCCAATATCTAAAAATGAGCTTACAGCTAAAAATAAGCTTCTTGGACCACAAGAAGGCAAAATTGGCTTGGCTGGAAATATTAACAATTTTCATACCTGCAAAACTAGTAAGAGCAGTTGCATTTGCTAGTTGAGTGAAAACAAGGAAAAAATCTAGATTTACAAACTACAAACTCAAAGTTTTAGATAAGTCTTTGGTATTATCACCAAGTGCTTAAAAATTAAGTATCAAATCAGTCCTATCATTTAGGATGGTGGGTTAGGCCTTACACTGCCTCAGTTTCTTCCCTATAAAACATGATTGTAATACCTAACTTAATTGGATTTATGAAGAAAATGTCTGAAAATTAGTATGAATCTTTTTTATTTAAGTCTAACTTGGCTTCTAAATTGGTGCCTAAGGGCAGATTTAATGGGCAAAACTGGACATTTTCAAGTATTTAGGAAATAAAAGTTGTATTTTATTGGCAGTATAACTTTTCCTTAGGTGAAAGGCACCCTGTCACCCTGTTAAAGCTACCCCCTCCGCTTTAATTTCTATCATCTATATTTTAGATGATCAGAACAGATTTTTTTCATCCAATATTAAGTAAGAGCTATGCTTTCCTCATGGATGCAGTTTATTTGTTTTTTAATATGCACATTTAATGTTGAATGCTTTAAATGAAACAGAAGCAGACACTTTTTTCTTAGCTCCTACCTCCCCATTTTTAATGGCTGGAGTAATGGTTCCCAAAAGTTGTGATGCCACAAAGCCTGGAGTATCTCCTTTGATGTGTCTCTCTTATGGTATGATAAAGAAAAAAAATTCTTATAATTACATTTGGTAATTTTAGGATTACTATTTTTGTTTTGAAGATTTTCTATATTCTAAAGTGAAATTCCAGGTCAACAAGTCATGTTGTCAGAGAATCAATGTAATAAAGTGGGAGAGAATGAAAATGGGTTGGATTACCTTTGGATGTAGATACCACAAAGCTTTCCTTGCTGCCTTGAACACATGGTGTCAGTAATACATGTTAAAAATGATCATTTTACATATGTCAATAATCCATCTTAAAAGTTGTGTCTAATTAAAGTAGATAATTTTCATAAGCATAATAAAGTTTAGTAAATAATTATGCTTGGGTAACTGGAATATTCTATGGAAGGATTAGAGGAGTGTTAGAAAATGAACTTGAGTAGAAGTTGGTCTTGGAAATTTTATGGCAGTGTGAAACTCTTTTTTTAAAACTTTTATTAAGAAAAAACTTTCATTCATTTTACACACCAAAGATCCTCCTCTTCCCTTCTCCCAGCTTCCGCCCCCCCCCCAGCATCTCCCTTCCAACCTACCCCCCACTCCCTGCCTCAAGAAGGCAAGGGCCTCTCATGGGGAGGCACATTGAGTAGAGGCAAGTCCAAGCCCCTCCTCCTGCCTCAAGGCTACACAAATCCCATCATAGGTATTGGGGGGTCCAAAATGCCAGCTCATGCACCAGGAATGGATTCTGATCCTACCACCAGGGGGCCCCCAAGCAGATCAAGCTACAAAACTGTCTCATGATGCAGAGGGCCCAGCCCAGTCCCATGCAGGCTCCACAGCCATTGATCCAACTTTCATGAGTTCCCACTAGTTTGGTTTGGTCGTTCCTGCATGTTTCCCCATCATGATCCTGATGTACTTGTTCATAGAATCCCTTTTCTCTCTCTTTGACTGGACTCCTGGAGCTCTGCCTGGTGTTTGGTTGTGAATCTCTGCATCTGCTTCCATCAGTCTTTGGAGAAAAGCTCTGTGATGACAGTTAGGGTATTCACTGGTCTGATCACTGGGGTAAGCCAGTTCAGTTCAGGCACCCTCTCCATTATTTGTAGTAGTCCAAGCTAGGGTCATCCTTGGGGTTTCCCTAGCACCAGGTTTCTCTATCCCCATGATGTCTCCCTCTATCATGGCATCTCTTTCTCTGCTTTCCCACTCCATCCCTGTTCTAGCTCAACCATTCCTTTCTCTTATGTTCTCATTCCCTACCTTCTAATCTCCATTGCCCACCCCTCATCCCCAGGTTATTCATGGAGATCGCATCTATTTCCCATTTCCAGGGCGATCCATGTGTCCCTCTTTGAGTCATCCTTGTTAGCTAGCTTCTCTGGAGTTGTGAGTTGGTGTCTGGTTATTCCTTGTTTTACATCTAGTATCCAATTATGAGTGAGTACACACCATGTTTGTCCTTCTGAGTCTGGGTTACCTCATTAAGGGTGATATTTTCTAGTTCCATCCATTTGCCTGCAAATTTCATGATGTCATTGTTTTTCTCCATTCTTCAGTTGAGGGGCATCTAGGTTGTTTCCAGGTTCTGGCTATTATGAATAATGCTGATATGAACATAGTTGAGCATATGTCTCTGTGGTATGATTGAACATTCCTTGGGTATATGTCCAAGAGTGGTATAGCTGGGTCTTTGATGTGCTATTTCTAGGGGTTTTTTTTGCAATTGGTAAATATATTGTAAAAGTTAGAACTTATGATTAGATATCATGTTTGCAAATACGACTGTTCAGGTACTACTCAGTCTGAGCATTACCATCTGTTGGTGTATGGAGGACATATTGAACACAATGTTTTGTAGGAAAATACCTCTCAGCAGGAAGTTGTTGTCCAGAAGTGTTGAATGTAGTTCCATGTAAAGTCAGGCAGATGCAGGGCATGGTGTTCTGTTCATGAAAGTCTGTACATCAAAGAGTTATACTAATATTGCAGTTAAAGCCACTGTTTTCTAGCAGGTTCTAAAGCAAACCAGTGGCCAGATGGCAAAATTGGACATGGCAAAACATTCATTATCATCCAATTTTGTTATTGATAGAAACAGACAGTATCCACAGTCATTCCTATTTGGTTCCTGGTAAATCTGACTAAAGGGTATTTTTCCAATCCATTTTCTTTCACATTTAATTGACTGATGGTCTTGGAAGGCACATGTCCTAGCAACTTGGATTTAAGATTTGTTTTTGAAGCAAAGGAGAAAAACTGATTTCTCCTCCCTTCCCAGTTACAAGACTAAATTCTCAAGGAAGAAAACAGTTGTCATCTGAGGAATGCAAATTGTTTGTTTGTGGTGCTTTAGTAATCTCTAGAGAGTTTCATGATGAGGGAATTAAAATTCAATGAATTTTTCTTTTGGGCCAACATTGTAACTGCTAGAAATTCATCCAAAGAATGAATTATACATGTGCACAATGATTTAACTACAAACTTATTCATGGCAATATTACTTTTAAATTAAAAAAAATAGAGAAAAGTGGAATGCCTGTTTGTTAAATTCAATCATTCATTCAACAACAAGCAATAAGTCAAAGCTCAAGTCCTACTGTTCTGTTTGGCAATCAGTGATAGACTAAATCAGATACTAATGACAATTCATGCAATGGACTACTACACAGTCATTAATAATGTAGAAGTAGGGAATACATAGGGCAGACCTTTTGGTGTTAAGCTCTATTTAAGCATATACAATGAATTTATATATCTTTATGAGAATCAATCTGGCAGCCTATGATGTTATGAATATTGGAATCATCCTGTGTTGGCAGTTAAAAGGGAGCTAACTTCGCAGAAATGAAAACTTGAAATAGCCAACCATCACCTTACAGGGATTGGCAGTGAGAATTTAATTACAGAATACTGGCTTATTCAGTGAATGACCCAGAAGGAAGGATAAGGTATGAAAGTAGAGAAGGAATAAGTTGGAAAAGGGTGGCCAGGATAAGATTTGGGAAATGACTGAAAAAAAGTTTGGTGAGATCTTCTGTTAAGGAATGAGGTGGAGCTTAGTGGTAGAGCAATTGCCTACCTGGAAAAATAATGGATGAATGAACAGATGGATTTGTGAATGGATGGATGGATGGATGAGTGAGTGAGTAAATAAACATAAATACTATTTAAAGTTTGGGAGTCATCAAAGCTATTACTTCCTAGGGAACAGGAACATTGGAAGCAATAATACAGTCATGGAAGAGATTATCTATATATCTTTAAAAGAAGTATGTGTAGTCTTAATACATAGAAGTATTAAACTTCACCATGGAAATTCTCTCTAACCAAGTCTGCTTCACCCAAATCCTTTATATCATCTCGTATAATTGCTACACAACCAACCCACCTATCTGAGAGTCAAGGACAAAACACATTCATTTACCATGAACTTCAGTGGAAGAAGAAGGGGTTCTTTAAGTTTACATTGTGCACTTAGTGTAGTTGAAGTTTTCCTGTGTTCACCCAGCTCCTGCAGCCACTCAGACCCAAGTAAACACACAGAGACTTATATTACTTATAGCCTACTTATAGCAGGCTTCTTGCTATCTAGTCCTTATATCTTAAATTAACCCATTTCTATAAATCTATACCTTGCCACATGGCTTGTGGCTTACCAGTATTTTTACACCTTGTTTCTTCTGTATCTGGCTGGTGACTCAGCCTTCCTGTTCTCAGCATTCTCCTCTCTCTTTGTCCCACCTATACTTCCTGCCTGGCTACTGGCCAATCAGTACTTTATTTATTAACCAATCAGAGCAACACACTCACAGCATAGAGAGCAATATCCACTGCACTGCAGAATATGGAACATTTGATTATCCTTGTGCTTCCCTGCATTTCCATAGAAAAATGAGTACCAAGATGGTCCAAGTAAATACCTTTCTATGGAATGGAGGAACTGTCCCTGATTCTGTTATTCTCATTTACATTAGGAATGTAAGGCTGGGCTTCTCCTGCATTCTAAACTGTCAGAGGGTGATTGCCTCAAGTCATACAGTTTGCTGGAGAATTTGGAGTAAAACAAACAAAGGAAACAGTAGCTATTATCCAAATGAATACAATGTAATTAGATGAATCTATAGACCTGTCCATTACAGAAAACTAATTATGAATCAGATATATAGATTTTGGAGAATTTTTATGCAAGATACATTTTATATGCTTATGGTAATAAATTGCATTAAACAATAGACACAGGTTTAACAATTGAGGCCAATGAGAGCTATGCTTTAACTTTAGATTTAAATTTGCCTCCACTGTTGGAGAGCTTGAGGGTATTAAATGATTCAGAGAACTATGTGTAGAGATTCTGGAGTTGGATTTTGGAATGCATTGCCTGCAATTAAAGTAACCATTAGCAGGATTGTGTTTATATATAGGCAAAATGGGGTATGGTATTGACCCATGACTGATGAATTTGATCAATGAAGACAGTCAACTAGAATAATTCTGGCCCAAAACACAGCTTTTAGCATTAATTAAAAAATTTTAAGTGTCTAAATTTTTTAATAGTTGCTTTAACTGGCTTCAAACTATGTTTGGATAAGTACCATTTTCAGGCATATAAATTAGAAAATATTTATCTGAATATTTTAATCTGTTTGATTTATTTAAACATAATTTTATTGATTCTTTGCAAATTTCACATCATGTACCCTAATCCCTCTCATTTCTCAGCCCCATCATGTCTGACTTTAACCCTTGTAGTGTCCCCACAAAGGAAAACTTAAAAAGAAATAATAAAAATAAATTAAAAAATAAAGTAATATTAATTCACAAGCAAACAAAAGCCAAAAAAATAAACACATTAAAAAAAGCATATATAAACCATTTTGTTCCTCAGTCTTTCCCACCTCTCCACGTTCATGTCTTCATTCATCTTAGTTGCACTGGGAGCTGCTGTGTCTCATGCAGTATACCCTTTTGTTCAAACAGCTTTACTCACTTGTGCTTGTAAGTGACTGTGCCTCTAAGTGATTGTGGGCATATATGTGTATTTTTGTATACTCATCTATACATGATGGCTTTGAAGAAAGATCACTAGAACATAAAAGTAAATTAGAAAATACTACTATAGTGTCTTAGTTAGGGTTTCTATTGCTGCAATGAAACATTGTGACGCAAAAGCAAGTTGAGGAAAGAATTTGTTGGGCTCACATTTCTGTGTTTTAATCTATCACTGACGGAAGCCAGAACATGAATTCAACAGGACAGGAACCTGGATGCAGGAGCTGATGCAGAGGCTGCTGATGCTTATGGGCTGCTCCACAAGGCTTCCTCAGTCTGCTTTCTTAAAGAATCCAGGACCACCAGCCTGGGGAGGGAATCACCCACAATGGTCTACTAATCACTAATTAAGAAAGTGCTTTACAGGATGGCCCACAGCCTAATCATATGGAGGCCTTGTCTCAACTGAAGTTTCCTCCTCTCAAATGACCATGGTTTGTGTCAAATTGACATGAATCCATATAAGAAAAGAATGTTGAGTTTACAATTTACAATTCACAGTTGAGGACAATGATGTCTAGAAAGTGAGTGCTCAAGGTCCTTGAATGATATCTATCCACTGTTGAGTTGATGTAGAATAGTACTTTTACACAGAAATCAGCAGATGTGTAGTTAATTTCTGTACAGCATGACTTTAAAATCTATGTTACTATTGAATCTAAATCTATTGTTATGTTTTCAGAAACTCACATATCAGGATTCAGATTATACCTCTAATATCATATTTCACATTTATAAAAGGAGCAAAGGTTCTGAGTATAAATATTTGTTCCAGCAGTTACTTCACAGAGATATTTTCACCATAATCATTATTGAATGTGTGCATTTCCAGGTAAATGAGAAAGGTGACAAATGCTTTTCTCCCTGAAGACATCTTTACTCTCTTCACAGAACCTTTAATCTTCTTCCCTTGACTTCCTGTTCCCCTATCTTTTGCCATGTCTACTTTGGTCATTGCCTTTGTTTTTCATGAGAGGGACCTTGCTTTTCTCCACTGAAATGATAGTCAGGAATCAATATGTTAGGTTGAGAAATAAAGACATCAGGGTTCCCAAGGAGGAGCTGGACCTACATAATTAATGAATGTATGTATAAGGTATTAATCCATCCCCCAAATGTATCCTCATTCTTATTAGATATATAAATGAGTCCTAGCATGATAATGGTATCCAAACTAATTCTAGAATTTATTACCAGCTCTTTATATTCCTTTTGATAGAGATAATGTCTCATGTCACCCAGGCTGGCTTTGAACACAGTACATAACTAAGGCAGGTCTTGATACTCATGCTTTTTTTTCTTCTTCAATATTGGGATTACAGGTGTATGCTACCATACTTAGCAGTCCTATACTTTAAATAAGTAAAAAGAGAAAACAACATGAAAATGATTGATAACAAGAAGACAACTTAGTTTGGGATAAACTCTCAGAATCTTATTCTTCCTGGGAGGTACAGATTTGAAGCCACTCACATTTAACTTTGTGCATTTAACTTTGGCTTGTATGAATTCCCCTTTATGGGGAAACTGAAGACTCTACTAACTGTCAGATGTGAGAAGAGCTATAGGATGAGTTGAGGGTCCAGCAGACAGACTGTGACACTACATTGTTGGATTGCCTCTTTTATGCCATTTCCCAGGAAAATTGTTGTCCTTACAGACCCCTAGCAGCATCTGGAGAGAAATATGCTGAGGCCAAGGCAGTAATTGTGATGGCTTCTCAAAGATGAATGAGGCTGCTGCAAGGATCTATCACTGATGAACTGAGCACTTACTTCATTAGAGTTGAGCTACTCACAGATGGTGCTCCTCCCTAGCATGCCTTGAAATCAGAGCATAGGTTTTCTACAAGAGACAGAGATTTATAATCAAGGAGATTGTTTATCTTTCTTTCTCCCATAGAAGCTCTGTGCCATTTAGTTACAGGCCTGGTAGTTTATCTTGGGTGATTCTCATTCCTTCTTCAGAGCAGTTAAATTCAGGATTGTTTCATAACTTCTAGGCCAGGATAGGCTCTTAACACTCTGCACAACAGACTTAAGTTATATGTGAATACAAGTTCTTGGATGATATCCTATTAACAATACCCAGCAGTATGGAGTTTCTCAACCACTAAAGCTAATCATCACGTTTATCTTGTTTCTACAAGATCAGTCAGTAGCTAGCTGTGACTGAAGAAAACAAAGGAGATCATGTATCTCTTCACACTGAAGAGTAAACAGTGTCAATGGCAATAGAGGAAATGAATAGATACCATGGGACTGAAGGTACCATTTTTCTGGCAACAGGAGCTGTATGGAGGAGGATGTGCACCCTCCAATGTTGCTATTATAGTCAGAAACATCTTACACTGAACAGCATAGGATTGAATAAGGCCAAGGTTATGAGTTACACTGAGGCCATTGTAAATGGGAAACTGTCTACTAAGCATGCATGAATCTATGAACTTTCATATCAAGGAAACAATAGGAGAAGTTTTCTGTGAAGCTTTTGTGACAGGGCAAAACTTCATACAAAAACTGGCATGTGTTCTAGATTTGGCACGTTGAATCTGTGTTGTCGAGGAATGATGTTGCCCTCAGTAGGTAAGTAGTCCCAGTTTTCATCCAGATATTTACCCCCTGGCACTGTAACACTGGATAAGTTTTTGCTTTCTCAGTGCCTCCATCTTTTCATTTGAAAAGTGAGAACAATTAAATGAGATGTGAGTACAAATATCACAGAGGGCATGATTTTTGTACTTACCAGCTTTTTTAAAATACAGTTTTTTTTAGGGACTGTGTGGACTGCTACATATTAAATTTGTACACATCTGTAAGCTGTTAATATTGTTATCTGCTCTTTGAATTTGCATACTCATGTGCAGGTGTGTGAACATACATATGTATGAGTGAAGGAGCCAGTATGGACAGCTCTGTGGGTTTGTCTACTAACCTTCTAGCTCCTTGAAGGAGATTGCTTAATGCAATGTGAAAAAGCAAGCAATGCCATATCTAATATTTTTAAATAATCAATTCCATTTAAACCACAAACTCACAGGAGAATTACATCAGCCTCCTGGAGGCTGTACCATGGCTCTGGGTGAGATTGAATCTGCCACTCTCAACCTCTAAGCTGAGCAAATGTGCATGTGTGTTTTAATGGGTTTCTATGGTGGCTTGACCTTTGTAGTACATAGGTGAGCCGACTCCGATTCCTGGATCTGAAACCTTCTGAGGCATGCATGGCCCAAAGGGTAGAAGTATTTTCTAATCAATAACACTTCAAGTCAGCAAAAACCTACATAAGCTCAGTTTTGCAAAATCTTATAACACTTTGTGACAGTCATTTATGAATGTTCTTTAGCATTTAAAAGGCTCTTTGTATACTTTGTCAGAATTCCATGCAATGAATTTTGCTTGATTTTTAGGGGTGGGGAAGAAAAGTCTTCTATTTAATTTTTAAAGGAGTGTATAAATAAATTTCATTCAGCTTTAGTTGGTGACATCTGTTGTTTATTTCAGAGCAGGAATCATGAAATTTTAGATCTACCAGGGGCCTTAGAGACTTCTGAGTCCAGTGGTTTTTGAACTGGGCTTTGCAGAGAGTAGGAAGTTGTTGAAGGTGCCTCTGGGGTTCCCACAGACAAGCACAGATGGGATTGCTGGTTGGCAGAGTTCCAAGAAAGTCAGCACATTTAACCAGGGCAGCATTGTTTTTAAATGATTCACATATTAAAGCTCATTATATCATTGTAGTTAAAAATATTCTTTCATTTAGACTGTTGGCAAACCACCAATGAACTTCAAATCATTGAGTTTACAACTGTAGATTCTAGACTTTTTTTTCACCCAAAACAAGGTTTCTCTGTGTAGCCTTGGCTATCCTGAAACTTACTCTGTAGACTAGGCTGGCCTTGAACTCACAGGGATACGCCTGCATCCAAAGTGCTGGGATTAAAGGCGTGTGCCACCACTGCCAGGCTAGATTCTAGACTTTAAGGGAAGCAGTTGTTGAGACTGCAACGAGAGTAGATAGTTGGAATCTGGGTCTAGCGATTCTTAGTTCTACTTCAAACAAGTAGGAAGGTGGGGAGAAAAGGGTGGTTATCTTTCCCACAGAGGTAAGAAAGTCTGGGTAGATTGTAAGGCATTCTGTATGATTGATTAGCCCCTTTCTTCTTTTTCATAGTGATATAGAAGAAAGAAAAAGGATGACCCAAATGATCAAATATTGGATAAATTTTGTCAGTTCTCCTATTGGATAAGCTGAGGACAAGAGTAACTATCAGGTATATGAAAAGAATGATTATGCTTGTACATATACAAGACACAGACATGAAATGGATAAGAAAATAGAGGTTCAAAACTAAATTGATGTGTTTTAATTTTTGAGACATTTTGCTATCATAAACTAAAATTATCCTCATGCCAATCTCAAGGGAATAATAGATTATGTCATACTCAAAAAACTGGAGCAAGTCTGGGCTGAGCCACAGTAAAGATAGGAGAGAGTGACAGCAGGCAAGAAGAGGAAGAAGCAATGCCGCCTCTCCTCTTGCTTAACTCTGATGTAGAAAGCCCTGCATGACAACTGAAGACACAAGTCAAGGAATGGCATGGTTTCTCTTTTAAGATCTGTATAGCAACTTGTATAGTGTTCCATGGTAGAAGCAGGGGCCTAGTTAAGTGGGCCCTACAATCTTACGGGTAAGATAGTGTCATAGAGGAGTATGATGTAGAGAGGGTGCACATTTTCAACACTGAACTTCTCAAAATGAAATAAAGGGATGATTGTAGATGTATCCAACTGTCTTATTAAATAAGAAACACAGAACCAATGTAAAAGAGAAAGCCGAGAGGTCAGAGCTCAGAGCTAAAATCTTACCCTTCCTCCTGCGTGCTCCTAGCTTCCCGAAAGAGACCTATTTCCTTTGTGTATGTCTTTAAATAATCTTTCTGTTCTGCCTTCTCATTGGTTGTAAACCCAAACACATGACTGCCTCTTCACTGCCTGTAAGTACAGCCCTCTAGGTCTTAAAGGCATATGTTTCCAATGCTGGCTGTATCCCTGAACACACAGAGATCTATGGGATTAAAAGCATGAGCCACCACCGCCACACTCTTTCTATGGCTCTAATAGCTCTGACCCCCGGCAACTTTATTTATTAACATACAATTAAAATCACATTTCAGTACAGATAGAATACCACCATATTTCCCCTTTTGTATTTTAATAAAAAGAAAAAAAAGCAAAAGGTTATAACTAACAAATGAAAAACTATATACAAAAGTACAATAACTATATACAATATATACAAGTAATAAATACCTAAACAATGTCTAGTCCATTTGTATTTGACAAATCAGAGAAAAAAATTCCATTATCTATCCTATTTTGGTAAGTCCAAAATGTATCTAATTCACTTTCTATCCTAGTAAATCTTTAACTATAACTAACCTTCAACTATAACTAACTAATCTTCAACTCCCTCAGAGACCCAAGAAGGAAATAATATTAGCTAACAAAAATAAAAACAGGAAGTGCATGCAAGTAACTTCCAAAAAATTTGTGAGTTGACAGAAACAGCCAGCTGCCTGGACAGTCACCTGAGGTTTTTCCAAAGTGTTGGGGCATCATCTTCAGCCTATAGGCTTAGTGTATCTGACAGACTCATTTGTGAAGTAGGATATACACAAGGTCAACAGTTCAACCTCATATTGGGTGAGAGCAGTCCATGTACCAGAAACACCTGAATTCCACTAGTGTCCTGTCATGATTCAGGATTTTAAATTCTGGAAATTGTTGACGGTTTTTGAATTCAGCTGTCCATTCTTCTTGGCTGTATATATATGGCTTCATCTCAGCATCCCCTTCTTCTCCACATCCCTCTATTAAATGCCAGTCTACAATCGAGAGGTGTGAGCTTTCAGCTGCTGTTCCATTGCACAACAGAAGCCATCGGCCCTCTGCTTGTTAAGCTGCCTTTGAAGAAAAGGGCACTGTACCTTTTCCGGATTGTGAAGGCCACTTCAGGGATGGTGCCATATTATCCTGGCCTCAGAAGATGCCTTTTGATAAAGCCATAACTACACTTGTTTTGGCAAGAATCAGTAGTCCTTGGTTTCGTGTTCTGTTAGTCCATTTTGTCCTGTTGATTCGAGGATACTTTGTTGTCCAGTGGCTAACTTTTGCCACAATGAAAGTTAACTCCATATACAGTTTCTTCAATGCCCATATTTTCTCTGAAGTAGATTGGTACTGCCAGGAGCCGACATGTCTCAAAAAAAAGAAAAATTTTTTTAAGTTATTAAAACATTTTAAATGTCATATTCTGTAGATCTCTGGAGGGTTTGAAGATGACCTGTCTAAAATATATGTGCTCAATTTTTAAAACATATCTAATATGACTACAAGTTCTATTGTAATGTCTAACTACTAACTTTCATTTCTTTATATCCTATTAGTTGGTAATAATAACATTCAAGGATCAGAAATTTGCATTACATTGTTAAATGAATGGTATAAATACAATTAGAAATATAAATATAGCATTTTCTAACAATATCAATTTCAAATTTGTTTATAATATAAAACAATCCAATCCAATGTAAAGTAATTAAAACTAGTAATTGTCTTTTTCTTTTCTTTCTTTTCTTTTCTTTTCTTTTTTTTAAACAAGAACCTTAAATCTAATCTCCTTTGCTTAGCCTTTTTCTTAACCTCTGACAAGAACTTATAACCAATGCCCCCTAAACAATGAAAATTATCCCAGACCCAAAACCCATTAAAAAGACCAAAAAACCACCTGCCCCACACCACCTCTTTGGGAATGTGGGCGTCTTATTCTTAAAATTGCTTCCTGCTGGATATGGGTGAAATTATCTTTATCCTGAAAGAAAAATTTTAGGTTAATTGTCAAATTCTAGGAAAGGTAACTATATCCTTCATTATTATCCAGTTTGTGTATAATGCCAAAGTTCAGGGTTTATCTCAAGTCCTTATTCAAGTAGTCTTTGAGACTAGATCATCTCAGCTAGTCATCACAAAATTGCTCTGAGCACCTTGTAGTTCAAAGTTGATCTGTAGATGATGTTTGTCAGCTTAATGATATTATTATTGTCCATGTGGAATTGTTGTTGTTGTGGGGCCCCATCTTCTTTCTGGAGACTTCAGGTGATGTTAGGCCTGGCCATGAGTTCCTGCGGAAAACTGATGAGACTCAAACACAAAGACATATATATGCAGCTAATTGAAGCCTTTTTTCTAGAATTAGTTAGTACTCTATATGACCATTCATATCTTAACAAAGTTTAAAATGTATATATATCTATATATATTAATCTTGTAAATTTTGATATAAAATTCATACTTTAAGAAAAGTTTAAAGAATCAGAATAGAATCAAAGAGTTGAGATTGGTAATAGAATAGTCCCTTAATTAATTTGGCTTTTGTCCTGTCCCATAGCAGAAGATGGCTCTTTTATTCTGGCATGATACAGGGAGTTTACATTTTCCTTTTAACAACATGCTTGAGTTTAAAGAAGGAGAGAGCCATTCTCCAACTCCAAAGTCAGCTTTAAATTTTAATTGAAATGGGACTATTAGAAGACCAATAGTGTTAAATCTTTAGAGAAAAGCAGAAACAAACATTTAGGAAGACATAAAATTTTTTAGATAATATATACCCATATGCCGTTTCACTCTGTTTCCTGCGATAGATGATTTGTCCCTATTCTTCAGTTGTCTCATTTGTCCAGTGTTCTTCAGATTCCTTAACCTCCATTCTCCTAAAAGACAAAAACCAAAACCCTTCCCCCAGACTAATTTTGGAGATGTTCCTTTTTGGCAAGTTATTATCTGATTAAATGAAAAGGCATGTGTTACTGGTACAAGTTAGTTTAAATTGGATGTTCATGCTGGTTGATGAACTATCACATCCTCTAATTAAGAGGTCTCTTTTGTTCAAATCGAACCTTTATCAATTTTGATGGTACCCACAGCTTATCTTCTCCTTTAGAAACAAAAGCAAATCCTTGTCCCCAATGTAATACATACCCTGGTTTCCATTCTGAGGTCAGCACATCCTTAAAGTATATAGGCTGATTTAATTCTGTAGTTTTTTTCTATTATCCAATGTCTCTCTGCAGCTGTTGTTCCTTTCTCATTGGCATTGAGAAAATTCAAAGTTAGAAGAGCATTATGCAGTCTATTTCTGGGGGGTTTTCTTACCCCTTTCTGTTTATTTAGCATATCCTTTAGAGTTCTGTTTGAACTTTCTATAACTTCTTGACCTGTAGGATTATGTGGTATGCCTGTAATATGCTTTATATTGTAATAAGCAAAAAAACTGTTTCATTTTAACAGAGACATATGGTGGAGCATTGTCAGTTTTGATTTGTGCAGGTATACCCATGATGGCCATAACTTCTAGCAAATGAGTGATTACAGAATCAGCTTTTTCAGAACTCAAAGCAGTTGCCCATTGAAATTCTGAATAAGTATCGATGGTGAGTTGTACATATTTCAATTTTCCAAATTCTGCAAAGTGAAACACGTCCATCTGCCAGATTTCATTCCTCTGAGTACCCTTTGGGTTACATCCTGCTGGTAATGGTGTTTGATTGTAGAAGGAACAAGTAGGACATTTCTTTACTATTTCTTTGGCTTGTTGCCAGGTTATGGAAAAATCCTTTTTTAAACCTTTACTATTGACATGATGTGTTTTATGAAATTCTGAGGCCTCTAGCACATTTCCAATCAATAATTTATCAGTCTCATCATTGCCTTGTGCTAGAGGGCCTGGCAGACCAGTATGGGATTGAATATGAGTTATATATAAAGGATGACTCCTTTTCCTGATTGTATCTTGTAATTGAATAAATAGTGAAGTTAATTCTGAAGCATCAGGGATAAATTCTGCAGTCTCAATATGTAATACTACTCTTTCAGTATACTGAGAGTCAGTTACTATGTTGAGAGGTTCTGAAAAATCCATTAATACCAACAGAATAGCATAGAATTCTGATTTTTGAACTGAATTATAAGGACTTTGAACCATTTTACTTACATTTTCTGATTTGTAACCTGTCTTTCCTTGTCTGTTGGCATCTGTATAAAATGTACGAACTCCAGATATGGGTTTTTGCCTTACAATTCGAGGCAAGATCCAATCAGCTCTCTTTATAAGATCAATTCTATCACTTTTGGGATATTTGCTGTTAATTTCTCCCAAAAAATTACTGCAAGCTCTTTTCCAAGGTTCATTTTCTGTCCAATTTTTTTCAATGCCCTCCTTAGTTAAAGGTATGGCAATTTCTGCTGGGTCTATTCCTGCTAATTGACAAAGTCTCAATTTTCCTTTCCAAATCAAGTAAGAGATTTTTCCACATAAGTTTTTAATTTTTTATTTGGTTTATTTGGTAAAAATATCCATTCGAATATAATATCTTCCCTCTGCATTAATATTCCAGTAGGAGAATACCTAGAAGGTAAAATAACCAAAATGCAATCCAGCTTTGGATCAATATGATCTATGTTCCCTTCATGTACTTTCTTTTCTACCAAGGCCAATTCTTTCTCAGCATCAGGTGATAATTATCTTGGACTATCTAAGTCCTTGTCACCTTCAAAAGTTTTGAACAAATTATTCAGTTCATCATTTTTCCCCCAATAGTTCGTAGATGAGAAATATCTCTAAATAATCTTTGAAAGTCATTAATAGTCTGTAGTCTATCTCTCCTAATTTGTACTTTTGGGGTCTAATTTTTTGTAGCTCTATGGTAGTATTTTATTTGTACTGAAATGTGATTTTCATTGTATGTTAATAAGTAAAGTTGCCCGGGGGTTAGAGCTATTAGAGCCAGTGCAAGAGCGTGGTGGTGGTGGCTCACACTTTTAATCCCATAGATCTCTGTGTGTTCAGGGATACAGCCAGTATTGGAAACATACGCCTTTAAGACCTGGAGGGCGGTACTTACAGGCAGTGATGAGGCAGTCATGTGTTTGGGTTTACAACCAATGAGAAGGAAGAACAGAAAGACTATTTAAAGGCAGACACACAGGAAGTAGCTCTTTTTCTGGGAAGCGAGGAGCACTGCAGGAGGTAAGATTTAAGCTCTGAGCTCTGACCTCTCAGGTTTCTCTTTTACATTGGTTCTGTGTTTCTTATTTTAATAAGACAGTTGGTCACATCTACATAGCTCTATTTTATATCCTAAATTATTAATAGAATCTCCTCTTTGTATCTTTTCTGGAGCAATTTGTAATCCACAGCAAGGCAAAATTTTCTTTACTTTTTCTTTTTTTTTTTTTTTTTTTTGGTTTTTCGAGACAGGGTTTCTCTGTGTAGCTTTGTGCCTCTCCTGGAACTCACTTGGTAGCCCAGGCTGGCCTCGAACTCACAGAGATCCGCCTGCCTCTGCCTCCCGAGTGCTGGGATTAAAGGCGTGCGCCACCACTGCCCGGCCTTCTTTACTTTTTCAAACATTCTTTCTAAAGTATTTGCATTTGAGTGAGCTAGTAAAATATCATCCATATAATGATAAATTATAGATTTAGGAAAATTTTTACATATCACTTCCAATGGCTGTTGTACAAAATATTGGCACAGAGTTGGGCTATTCAGCATTCCCTGTGGGAGGACCCTCCATTGAAATCAAATCTTTCTCTGTCTTTTTCTTGTAAGGGTATTGAAAAGAAACAGTCTTTTAAATCAATAACTATGAGAGGCCATCCTTTTGGTAACAGAGTAGGCAAAGGAATTTCAGATTGTAGAGAGCCCATTGGCTGAATTACTTTGTTAATTGCTCTAAGGTCTGTTACCATTCTTCATTTGCCAGATTTCTTTTTTTTCCAAAACAGGGTTTCTTTGTGTAGGTTTGTGCCTTTCCTGGAACTCACTTGGTAGACCAGGCTGGCCTCAAACTCACAGAGATCTGCCTGCCTCTGCCTCCCGAGTGCTGGGATTAAAGGCATGCACCACCACCGCCCGGCTATCCAGATTTCTTTTTAATAACAAATACAGGAGAATTCCAAGGGCTGGTTGATTCTTCAATATGCTGAGCATTTAACTGTTCTTCTACCAGCTCTTCTAAAGCCTGGAGTTTCTCTGTTGTTAAAGGCCATTGCTGGACCCATACAGGTTTGTCTGTTAGCCATTTTAAAGGTAGAGCTGTTGGTATCTTTGGAAGATCATCAGTTGTTGTGCCCTGTTCTTGTATAATATGGATGGCTGGTGACCACTCATTAGAATAATATCTTTTAATATTTCTCTCAGAACTATGTGCTAGTTTATGATTTGTTTCTGAGATTGGAGGGATGATAATCTGAGTATTCAATTGTTGCAACAAGTCTCGACCCTACAGGTTCATACCTATGTTAGCCACATATGGTTTTAATTTTCCTCTCTGTCCTTCTGGACCTATACATTCTAGCCATCTTGCACTCTGTTTCACCTGAGATAATGTCCCAATTCCTAACAGTTGAATGTTTACCTCCTGAAGAGGCCAAGTTGAATGCCAAAATTCTGGTGCAATTATGGTAATGTCCACACCTGTGTCTACCAGACCAGACAATAAAACACCATTTATTTTTACAATTAATTTTGGTCTTTGTTCATTAATAGAAGTTTGCCAAAAATTGTTCTTTATGTTTTCTCCTGAATTTTCTATTCTCTCTGTTTCATCATCCTGACCAGCATGATTTATTACAATAGGCATTTGGTTATTTAATTGCTCTGAGCAGGGGTTTCCTCTACGGCTGCTGGAAAGGTTTGAACTGGATTTGCTATGGGGGTCTCTATGAGGCCCCTCTGGGAGTTAAGGATTACCCTGTCTGTCCTTTGTTGATCTACATTCATTGTTCCAGTGTTTTCCCTTACCACACCTTCTGCATACTCCAGAAGGAAGGGGCATTCTGTTGCCATTGTTCCTTGAAGAAACATTGTTTCTAGAAATGACCTGTTTACAGTCCCTTTTCATATGTCCTTGCTTTCCACATCCAAAACATTTAACATTCCTCAAACCTTTTGAAATTGCTTCTTCTACCCACATATCATCATGCTCATGAGCCTCAACATTAACCGTGTCTTTAATCCAATCTTCCAAAGGTGCAGATCTTGCCTTTAATGGCCTGATTATTCTTTTGCATGCTGCATTCATTCTCAAAGGCCAAAGATTCAATTATTATCTTAATAGCTTCTGAATCCAAGACCATTCTCTTTACTGCTGAAGCCAGTCTTTGTAAAAAAAATCTGTGAAAGATTCTTTTGGGCCTTGCATAACCTCTGTAAATGACTCAGTTTTTTCCTGGTTCCTCAACTCTGTCCCATGCATTCAAGACTGCCGTTCGACATAAAATTAGGGTTTGGACATCATATAAACATTGTGTTTGTACTGAAGCATATTGGCCTTCTCTAATAAGCCAATAAGCTGATCCTGGCAAACTTGTATTCCTTTATCCCTCCATTGTTTTTCTATGTTTTTAGCTTCATCCTTGAACCAAGTTAAAAATTGAAGTCTCTGGCTGGGTTTCAGAACAGCTTGTGCTAGCTCCTGCTAGTCCTGTGGTACAATCTTATTATATGTTGACCAAGAGTTTAACATTTGCTTTACATATGGCGAATGCATGCCATAAGATACTATTGCCTCCTTAAACCTTTTTAAATCCAACATTTCAATTGGAGCCCAAATATTTTGTGTAGTCATTTGATCAGGCAACTGCTGTACGGTTACAGGATAAATTAAGGGTGACTGTGTGAAAACAGGTTTTCTTTCTGTAACCTTATGACCCAAACTTGAAAGAACTTCACTGTTAATTTCTTCTGTCTGAATTTTTACAGGTTTAACAAGTTTTTCTAAAGCTGTCATCCTGGCACTTAAATTGATTTTCTTTTTAAATTTTAAAATGAGGATAAGCATAGTGATAAACTGCATAATTCCAACAATACTAATCCCTGATATAGTTGTTCCATTGTCAGAGTGCCTAAAATTTCAAACAAAACCCAATTTTCTTCCAATGTACACATAAAACCCATTTTTTTAAATGTGGAAAAAATTCTCTTTTAAATAGTTTCCTTTAAAATATCTGATATGTTATGACCTACCAAATCTGCATAGAACAGTATCTATTCTTTAGTTGAGAGAGAAACATCTAGATTATTTTCAGTTTCTTGCTAATATGAATAAAGCTGCTATGGAAATAGTTGAGCAAGTGTCCTTGTGATAGGATGGAGCAACCTTCAGGTATATGTCCAAGAGTGGTAGAGTTGGGTCTTGAGGTATATTGATTCCCAATTTTCTGAGAAACTGTCATATTGATTTCCAAAGTGGATGTACAAGTTTCCATGCTCACCAGCAGTGGAGGAGTGTGGCCCTTGCTCCACATCCTCTCCAGCATGAGTTATCACTTATGTTTTTGATCTTAACCTTTCTGACAGGTATAAGATGGAATCTCTGAGTCATTATGATTTGCATTTTCCTAATGGCTATTAATGTTTAACATTTCTTTAAGTGCTTATTGGCCACTTAAGATTACTCTCTTGAGAATTCTTTTTTTATTTGTACCCCATTTTAAAGTGAATTATTTGTTTTTTGATGTCTAGTTCTTGAGTTCTTTGTATATTTTGGAAATTAGCCCTCTGTCACATATTGGGGTTGGTGAATATCTTTTCCTATTATGTGGGCTGCTGTTTCATTTGATTGACAGTATTATTTACCTTGTAGAAGCTTTTCAGTTTCAAGAGGTCCCATTTATTAATTGTTGATCTTAGTGCCTGCATTATTGGTGTTCTGTTCAGGAAGTTGTCTCCTGTGCCAATATGTTCAAGGCTATTTCCCACTTTCTCTTCTACCAGATTCAGTGTATCTGGATGTATATTGATGTCTTTGATCGTTGTGGACTTGAATTTTATCCAGGGTGATAGATATTGATCTATTTGTATTCTTTTACATTCTGACATCCAGTTATGCCAGCACCATTTATTGAAGATAATTTCTTTTTTCCATTGTATAATTTTGGCTTCTTCATCAAAAATTAGATGTCCATGGGTATATGTCATAGATTTATGTCTAGGTCTTTGATTCAATTCCATTAATCCACCTGTCTATTTTATGCCAATACCATGCAGTTTTTATTACTATAGCTCTGTAGTAGAGAATGAAATTAGGGATGGTAATACCTCTGGCAGTTCTTTTATTGTGCTAGGTTGTTTTAGCTATCCTCAGTATTTTGCCTTTCCATATGAAGTTGAGTACTTTTCTTTCAAGTCTGTAAAGAATTGTGTTGGGATTTTGATGGGGATTGCCTTGAATTTGTACATTGCTTTTGTTAGGACAGCCATTTTTACTATGTTAATCCTACTGATCCATGAGCATGGGAGATCTTTCCATCTTCTGATATCGTCTTCAATTTTTTTCTTCAAAAAAAGTCTTTCACCAGCTGGGTTAGAGTTACACTAAGATATTTTTTATCATTTATGACTATTGTAAAGGGTGTTGCTTCCCATTTATACATAGGAATGCTATTGATTTTTATAGTTAATCTTGGATCCAGCCACTTTGCTGAAGGTGTTTATCAGCTAAAAGAGTTCCTAGTAGCACTTTTGGGGTCATTTATGTGTACGCTCATATCATATCTGTAAAGAATGATACTTTGACTTCTTCCTTTCCAATTGTATCCCCTTAATCTCCTTATTTGTCTTATTGCCCCAGCTAGAACTTCAAGTACTATATTGAATAGATATGAAGAGAGTGGACAGCCTTGTGTTGTTCCTGATTTTAGTGGAATTGCTTTTAGTTTAATTTTATGTTTTCATTTAATTTGATGTTCATTGTCTGCTTGCTGTATTTTGCCTTTATTATGTTTAGGTATGTCCCCTGTATCCATAATATATATTATACTTTTATATCGTGAAGTGCATTGGATTTTGTAAAAGGCTTTTTCAACATCAAATGAGATGATGATGTGTTGTTGTTGCTGTTTTTTTTTTCTTTCAGATTATCGTATGTAGAAGCATCCCTGCGTCTCTGGAATAATGTCTACTTAATCATGGTGGATAATCTTTTGATGTATTTTCAGATTTGGATTGACAGTATTTTACTGAATATTTTTGTATAATAGTTCATGAGAGATATTGGCCTGTATTTCTCTTTCTTTGTTGTGTCTTTGTGTGGTTTGAGTATTAGGGTAACTGTGGCCTTATAAATTTGGTAATGTTCCTTATGTTTCAATTTTGTGGAATAATTTGAAGAGTATTGGAATTAACTCTTCTTTGAAAGTTTGGTAGAATTCTGCACTAAAACCATCTGGCCCTGGGCTTTATTTCATTGGGTGACTTTTAGTGACTGCTTCTATTGCATTGGGGGTTATATATCTATTTAAATGTTTTATCTGATCTTAATTAAACTTTAGTAAGTGATATATATCAAAAAATTTGTCCATTTCTCTTAGATTTTAAATTTTTGTGGAGTACAGGTTTTTGAAGTGAATGATTCTTTGTATTTTCTTGATATCTACTGTTATGTCTACATTTTTATTCCTAATTTTGTTAAATTGGACATTTTCTCTCTGCCTTTTACTTAGGTTAGATAGGGGTTTGTCTATCCTGTTGATTTTCTCAAGAACCAACTATTTGTTTCACTGATTTGTGGTATTGTTCATTTTTCTATTTTATAGATTTCTGCATTCAGTTTGATTTTTTTCTGCTGTCTACTCCTCTTAGGTATGTGTGCTTCTTTTTGTTCTAGAGGTTTCAGATATGTCATTAAGTTGCTAGTATGAGATCTCCCCAAATTCTTTATGAAGATACTTAGTCCTATGAACTTTCCTTTAAGCACAGCTTTCAACATGTCCCATAAGTCTGGGTTACGTTGCACATAGATTTTAATAGAAATCTAGGAAATCTTTAATTTCCTTATTTCTGCATTGACCCAGCAGTCATTTAGTATAGAGTTGTTTAGTTTCCATGAGTTTGTAGGCTTTCTGTTGTTTTTGTCATTGTTGAAATCCAGCTTTAATCCACAGTGGTTTGATAAGATACAATTTTTTTTTCAATTTTCTTTTGTATGCTGAGACTTGCTTTGTGACTGAGTATGTGGCCAATATACTTTTGGAGAGAGTTCTGGGAACTGCTGAGAAGAAGGTATTTTCTTTTGTGTTTGGGTGAAATCTTCTGTAGATATCTGTTAGGTCCACTTGGTTCATAATGTCTGTTAATACCCTTATTTCTCTGTTTAGTTCATGTCTTGGTGACCTGTGCATTGGTGAGAGTGGGGTATTAAAGTCTTTATCTATAAATATGTGAAGGTAGACGTATGGTTTAAGCTTTCATAATGTTTCTTTTACAAATATGGATGGCTGATGGTTTGAATAAAAAAGGCCCCCAA
The DNA here is from genome assembly GCF_049852395.1 of Peromyscus maniculatus bairdii. Classification (NCBI taxonomy): domain Eukaryota; kingdom Metazoa; phylum Chordata; class Mammalia; order Rodentia; family Cricetidae; genus Peromyscus; species Peromyscus maniculatus. The sequence goes on along the minus strand of NC_134868.1, from coordinate 65,289,679 downwards.
AGGGAGTGCCACTATAAGGAGGTGTGGCTTCATTGAAGTAGGTGTGGTCTTGTTGAAGGAAGTGTGTCATTGTGGGAGCAGGCTTTTTGTTTTTGTTTTTTTTTTGTTTTGTTTTGTTTTGTTTTTCGAGACAGGGTTTCTCTGTGTAGCTTTGCGCCTTTCCTGGAGCTCACTTGGTAGCCCAGGCTGGCCTCGAACTCACAGAGATCCGCCTGCCTCTGCCTCCCGAGTGCTGGGATTAAAGGCGTGCGCCACCACCGCCCGGCTTGGGAGCAGGTTTGAGGTCTCTTTTATTCCAGCTTTGCTCAGTGTGACACACAATCCACTTTCTGTTGCTTTATGATCAAGATGTAGCCTGCACCATGTCTGCCTGAATGCTGCCATGCTCCCTGCCATGATGATAATAGACCAAACCTTTGAAATTGTAAGCTGTCACCTCAGTTAAGTGATTTCCTTTATAAGAGTTGCCTTGGTCATGGTATCTCTTCACAGCAATAGAAACCCTAATAAGACAGTACTGTTGCATTTGGGGCATAAATATGGAAAATTGAAATGTCATATTAGTAGATTTTTTTCCTTTGATTAGTATGAAGTGTTAGTCTCAATTTCTTTTGGTTAATTTTGGTTTGAAGTCTATTTTGTTAGATGTTAGAATAACTTGCTTCTTGGAGCCATTTGCTTGGAAAATCTTTTTCCAACCTTTTGTTCCTTGATAATGTCTATCTTTGAATGTTGTGTATCTGTAAAACGCAGAAAAATGGATCTTGTTTTTGCATGCGTTCTGTTAGTTTCTGTCTTTTTATTGGGGAATTGAATACACTGATATTGAGAGATACCAATGACCAATGATTGTTAATTCTTGTTTTTTTGTTGTAGTGCATGTGTGTGTGTATGTGTGCATGTATGTGTGTATGTTTTCCTTCTTTGGATTATGCTGGTGTGAGTTTATTTATTACTGATGTTTTCATGGACATAATCTCCTTGGGGTGGAGTTTTCTTTCTAGTACCTTCTTTAGGGCTGGATTTGTGTATAAATATTGTTTGACTTTGACTTTATCATTTAATAACTTGTTTTCTCCATCTATGGTAATTGAAAGTTTTGCTGGGTATAGTAGTCTGAGTTGGCACCTGTGGCCTCTTAGAGTTTACAGGAAATCTCTCAAGAACCTTCTGGCCTTCAGAATATCTATTGAGAAGTTATGTATAATTCTAATTGGTCTGCCTTTATTCGTTATTTGGCTTTTTCCCCTGTGACTGTTAGTATTCTTTCTTCTATATGTTTAGTGCTTTGATTATTACAGGGTATCAGGACGTTCTTTTCTGGTCTGAGATATTTGGTGTTTTGTGTGCTTCCTGTATCTTTATTTTCATCTCCTTCTTTATATTAGGAAAATTTTCTTCTATGGTTTGTTAAAAACATTTTTAGATAGGGGTCTGACACTGAATGGAAAATGGGTGATGATTTAATGTATGCTTAAATAAAACCCCCACAACAAAGGCCATAAAACAGGTTCAAATCTTCAAGAATCTTCCAGTCCATAGGATTCTGGAAAGAAGCTAACTCCCACTATTTCTGTAGGGCCAGTAGTTTGCAAAATATAAGCAATTTAATTTATCTCCCACCTTGAAGTTTATCTAAGAAAAAGCACTTTCTAGGCTGGTGAAGGCATACCTGTAGCACAAATTCTAATTGGTCTTAATAATAAAAACCCAGAATCAGATGTAAGGGTAAATGCTGAAAGTTCAGAAAGATAAAGGAGCAAGCCATAGCCACTTCTTACTTTGTCAACTTCTCAGCCTGAAAAGGGAGCTCCTGTCTCCTCCTGCCTTATATTCCTCTCTCTGCCCTGCCACATCACTTTCTATCTCCTCCTCCCTGATGCTGGGATTAAAGGTGTGTACCTCCCAAGTACTGAGATCAAAGGCATGAAAGTGCTGGGATTAAAGGTGTGTGCCTCCCAAGTACTGAGATCAAAGGCATGAAAGTGCTGGGATTAAAGGTGAGTGCCACCACTGCCTGGCTTCGATGGTTAACCAGTAGCTAGCTCCAAACTCTGATCTCCAGGCAAGCTTTATAGTTAGAGCACAAATAAAATATCACCACACATACCCTTCCCCCTCCCTACTGTCCACTATAAAAACTGATTCTCAGAAGCTATATTCTTCTGTACCCCCAGACACTAAGCCTAATGGTATAGGGGCACCAATAAAATCTCTCAACATTTGACACCAAATATATATAAATGTAAATGTATATATATGTATGTATGTATATATATATATATATATATATATATATATATATATATATATATATAAACTTTTTTTTCTGGGACTTTCAGCTGAAATTAGTCTCTTTCTTCTTCTATTATTATTATTAGTATTGCTTTCTTCAATGTCACAAATTTCCTGGATGTTTTGTGTCAACAATTTTTACATTTAACATTTTCTTTGATGTATCTATTTCTTCTATCATGTCTTCAATGCCTGAGATTCTCTTTCAACTCTTGTATTCTGTTGGCGATGACTGTGTCTTAAGTTCCTGTTCACTTACCTAAGCTTTCCATTTTCAGGATTCCCTCAGTTTATGTCTTCTTTGTTGCTTCTATTTCCATATTTCATGTCTTGAACAGTTTTATTCATTTCCTTCAACTGTTTGTTTTTTCTTGGATTTCTTGCCTTTTAGGGATTTATTCATTTCCTCTATTTGCTTGTCATTTCCTCAATTTCTTTAAGGTATTAATTCATTTCCACTTTACAGATTTCTATCACTTTCTTAAAGTTGGTTTTAATGTCATTTTCTTGTGCTTCAGCTGTATTGGAATATTTAGGGCTTGCTGTAGTAGGATAGCTGGGCTTTGTTGGTGACAGATTGCCCTGGCTGTAGTTAATTGTTCTTACACTGATGTTTAGGCATCTAGAGTCACTGATTTCTAGGTTTATATTTACTGGGTGGGAGATTTTCCCCTTGGTTTCTGTGTCTTCTCTGGTCTTCTGGCTGGAGTGGGCTGTAGTTGAATAGAGGGTCTCTGCCCAAGTTGGGGGCTGGTCTTCTGATGGTCTGAATGACCTCTGGTACAGCAGGTGGTTGCTACACAAGCTCAGTGTTAGAGTTCTTGTATTGGGCATGGCCTCTGATCTGGCTGGGGGGTCCTTTGCGGTTCAGGATTCTGGCCCAGCTTCTGGTGGGGTAGGAGGCTTCTGACTGATTTTCCGGGAGTTGGCCTGGTCTCTGGTGTTCACATTCTGGTCTGGCCTCTAGTGGAGAAGGAGGCTTTCATCAGAGGTGTGAACTGGGATATGGTAGGAGATCAGTATTTTAAACATCAAGTTGATTCTAGAAGACAAAATTGTATTTTCTCTTATATGCAGTATCTAGATTTAAATAAGTGTGTGTGTGTGTGTGTGTGCACTTATAGATCATGAAAGTGAAAAGGGAACTAACAGAGGAGACACTGAATTCTAAATGAAGCGTGAGGGCACATAGGGCAGGGTAGTGGAGCAGGCAAACTAATTACTAAAAACCTATATGTATGATTCCTTCCTCCAAGTAAAAAGGAATATCTAGTTAGTTGGACATTTGTTTTAGATGCTGAGCTTTGCATGAGTCTGCAGTGGTGACTGAAAGAAGTGAGCTTCTGTCCTCATGGATGCTCCTGTCTGTAGCAGATATGCGGATATTAACAGGTTTTACATAATAGTTTGAAGTTGTGACCATTCTATTATGGACCACAGTAGAGAATAAAACATAAATAATACAGGCAATAATTTAGATTTTAGGGTTCAGGGAGAAATAATATTTTTAACAGGACTAGGTAAATTTGGGTTTGTACATACATTGCATTCATTCATCCTTGGATATACTCACATTAAATATTTTAAGAAAATCAAATTGGCACCAGGTTTGTCCTTGATCCCATAGTAGCCTCCTCTATCAAGATATTTCTTTGATTACTTTCCCCTTCTGTCCACACCCAACTTGACCATCCTGATCTCTCATGTTCTCATCCCCCCACTCCTTCCCTTCTATTCACCCCACTCCCAGTTTACCCAGGACATCTCATCTAATTCCTCTGCTCAGGGAGATCCATGCATCCCTCTTAGGGTCCTCCTTGTGACCTAGCTTGTTTGGAACTGATGATTGTAGTCTGGTTATCCTTTTCTTCTAATATCCACTTATACGTAAGTGCATACCATATTTGTTTTTCTGGATCAGGATTACCTCACTCAGGATGATTTTTTTTCTAGTTCCATCTGTTTATCTGCAAATTTCATGATGTTCTTGTGTTTTGTTGTTGTTGTTGTTGTTGTTTTGTTTTTACCGCTGAGTAATACTCCATTGTGCAGATGTATCATATTTTCTTTATCCATTCTTTGGTTGAGGTGCATCTAGGTTGTTTCCAGGTTCTGACTATTATAAATAATGCTACTATGAAAACTAGTTCCAGTGAAATTCCTAGAAAACCACAAGGATGACCCCAGTTAAGACTCCTAGCAATAGTGGACAGGGTGCCTGAATTGGCCTTCCTCTGTAATCAGAATGGTGAATACCCTAATTGTCATCATAGAACCTTCATCCAGAAACTGATAGAAGTAGATGCAGAGATCCACAGCCAAGCACTGGGCTGAGCTCTGGGAGTGCAGTTGAAGAGAGGGTGGAGGGATTATATGAGCAAGGGAACATCAAGATCATGATGGGAAAACCCACAGACACAGCTGGCCTGAGCTTGTGGGAGCTCACAGACTCTGGACAGACAGCTAGGGAGTCAGCATGGGATCAACCTAGGCCCTCTGCATCTGGGTAACAGTTTTACAACTTAGTCTTTTGTAGGGCCCCTAGCAGTGGAACCAGGACCTGTCCCTGAAGCATGAACTGGTTCTTTGGAGCCTATTCCCATGGTGTGATGCCTTGTTCAGCCTTGATGCAGGAGGGAGGAGCTTGGTCCTGTCTCAACTTGATATGCCATGCTTTGTGGATTCCCAATGGAGACCTTACCCCATCTTATCCCTCCCAGGGGGAGGGAACAGGGAATGGGATGAGAAGAGGGAGGAGAAACTGTGGTTGGTATGTAAAATAAAACAAAGAAAAAAAAAAGAAAATCAAATTGGCTAGAATGTTGCCAAGCCTGGTCTATGGGGGAGTACACACCATCCTGTGTAGCCCACTACTCTCAAGTGGAAATCGGACTTGGAGGTAACCCAGCTCCTACACTGGAGTAGTGCCCACAGTATGGGGGTTGACAGACAGTGGGTCAATAAAGGAAAGGTCACTCTTCAAAACTACTCTCAGGATGCTCTGTCCTGCAGGGAGAGATAATAGAGGGGGTAATTTTAGGTTGCTTGAGACCTCATTTAGAACATATTATTACCTAAAAATAAATCACCATGTCCCTTTCTAATTTATCATATCATCTAATTTTCACGTGCAGAAAGGAGAGAGGAGAGAGGTTTGGGGCTTTCTTTCAGGTCACCAGTACATCATCATAAACAACCAATAGTTATTAGGTCCAGAAAGGAATCAGGAGCAACCAGTTGGCTAGCATCTCCTACACAGTTACCTATATGGTTTTAGGATTCCTTTGTGTTATTATTGTTTTTTGATCATATATAAGGTTGGTATTAGCATTTTTATAAACAAGAAAGGAATAAAGTAGAACAGATTTGGATTAATGAGGAAAATATGATTTCCTTATTCAACACACCAGTTTCTGTGTCTTACATATAGGAGGTTTTTCAATGAAATAATTTTCTAATATATTTGTTCAGAGCAGATTGAGACAAGTATTCCTATGAGGTATTCAACTTCTATATTTTCTTACTCTTAAGAACTTTTTGGCCTCATATTCTCCCCCTAGAAAGAATTACCTTCCTTTGGGTTTTTTAGCAATGGCTAAAACATTTTATTTACTGTCTTATAATGACTTCAGTGAGTGAGTCATACATCAGGCTTAATCATCAAGCCTCAGAAAATGAACAAGAACTAAAAAGCACATATGAAGGGAATGGGTTGACCTCACTAATTATGAGAAGGAAGCAGAGTGCAGGAGTCTTCCTGTAGTTAATAGCAATACTCCTGAGAATGCTAGTGCCTTGTGAGTTACAATGTGTACCTACTCAAAAGATAGTTTGTGTAGAGTGAAAATACCCCATGCTCAGATCAGCACTTATTCTAAAATATAGTTGGATGTTGATAATCACCTCCATGTTGAGATACTACATGTTATGTTTGGTGCTTCTACAGCAAGTTTAATTGGCCTCTGTAGAATTTTGAGCTAGCAGGGTAGGAAAAAGGCAAATAGAGGGCTTAGCAGAAAGTGCTCCTTCTGAAAGGAATGCTGAGTGTTCTGTTTTCTGGGATCAAAGCAGCATTGACTTGGAGATTAAATGCCCTTCTACTCTCCCCCACACACATATAAACACACGTGTGTATGCATGAACACACACATACACATTCATACCTGAATGCTAACACAGACATCAAAAAAGGCATGATAATTAAAACTAAATGCACATCTTTTAATTGGACCAAAGTTATGCAATTAGAAAGACTTATCTTTCATTCCAGTGGGTTATTTTTGTGGGACTAATAATTAGGAGGGAAAAAAAACCTAAGGTCTGTGACAAATTGGGAAGTGCCATTTGAATAGCCATTAAATGTACACAGTCCTTATGCCTCCATTGAACTGACCTTCTTGGACTGTGGCAGCAACACTTGTGCTAAACCCGGTGGCGGCTTTAAGGTGTCTTGCTGCCCTGATGACATTCTCACATCTGTTTCCTCTCTGTGTCATGGATTCTCTGCTCATTTTCATGAATGTTTTCTCCCTCTGTTTGCTCCTCCACCAGCAGCCTCTTCTCTCCCTTTTATCTTCATCTTCTTATCTCTGCACTGGGCAGTGCCTCTGAGCTTGTCTTTGCTTTCACTGTTCATGCCCACTGTGACTGGAGTCATTGCCTCATAGATGTAAGTCCCCTTATAGGGAAAGTCCCTTGATTTCTCCCTCCATTTCCATTGTGTCCCCAGAATTCTTGGCTCTTTTAATTGGTCTTCCAGCATCTCTCCTTACTGAATAAGGGTGTCAGACATATATTCAAATGGAAATGGTAAGCCTTTCACCCTACCTCCAGCTTTTATATTAGTTAATAGTTACTTTCATATCCCACGTGTTTAGAACAAAATGCTCTCTCTTTCTCATTTTTATATACTTAGATGGTTCATCTTTTATAGCATGTTACCATGAACTAGATAGTTTAAAAATGATAGAAATTAATTTTTATAATTCTAGACATGGGATGTATAAGTTCTGGACACTTGAATGGTAAGGATTTTGTAAAGTGTCTCCTCTAGATTTCAGAATTTCTTTTCTCCTTATGTAGTCATGATGCAGGAAGGAAGAGTGTTAAGGGGCAATCTGTGGTCCCTTTTATAAGGCACTTATCCCCCATGAAACACATTACCATCTCAGTGCTCTACCTTTTAATACCACCACATTGATGGTTATCATGTCAACATATGGATTCTGAGAGGCCATCGACATTTTTTTATAAGAGCTCACATCTTATTTGTCAGCAAGTTCAGTGAATTTTACTTGGTAAGTATTAATAGACTTACTTAAAAAGAAGTTACTCCTAGTACCTTGTCACCTTCTCTGTATTTCTGATAATCTAACTGGAATACACTTTCAGAATTATCTTTTCAAAATAAATTTATTTATTTATTTTACATCTTGGTCACAGTTTCTCCTTTCTCCTCTTCTCCCAGTTCCCCTCCCCCAACCCCCTTTGTCCCCACACCCCAATCCCGTCCTCCTATGTTTCTGCTTAGGAAAGGGCAGGTCTCCCATGATTATCAACAAAAGATGGTATATCAAGTTTCAGTAGGCTATTTACCTCTCCATGTATTGAGTCTGGGCAAGGTGACCCCGTATGAGAAGTGAGGTCCCAAGAGCTTGTAAAAGAGTTGGAGACAGACCCTGTTCCCACTGTTGTAGTCCCACAAGAGGATCAAGCCACACAACTGTAACTATGCAGAGTGCCTAGGTCAGTCCCATGCAGACTCCTTGGTTGTTGGTTCAGTCTCTGTGAGCCCCAATGAGCCCAGGCTACTGGAGTCTGTGAGTTTTCTTGTGGTGTCCTTGATGCCTATGCTTATATATGTTCATAGCAGCCTTATTTGTAATAACCAGGACCTGGAAACAACCTAAATGTACCTCAACCAAGGAATGGATTTAGAAAATATGGTACATTTACATGATAACACTGGGAAATTTGAAAGCAAATGCATAGAACTAGAAAAAAGTCATCCTGAATGAGGTAACCCAGACACAGAAGACAAATATAGTATGGACTCACTCATAAGTGGATATTAGCTATAAAATAAAGGGTAATCATGCCACAATCCATAGTTCCAGAGAGGCTAGGTAACAAGGAGGATTCATGGGGTATACCCAGATCTACCTGGGAAGAGAAATAGAAGGGAGTTCATGACTATGCTGGGGGTGGGTGGAAAAGGGAACATGAGTGATGTTGTGGGGGGAAGAAGGGGAGTATACTGAAAAAGACTACTGGAAAGAGGGGGGCATTTTGGAGTCAGGTAAAAACCTGGTGCAAGGGAATCTCTCAGGAATGTACAAAGAGGACCGTAGCTTAGGCTCTTAGCAATAGCAGGTATGTAGCCTGAACTGGCCATCTCCTGTGACCAGATTGGTGCCTAACCCAATTATCACTAGAGAGGCAGAATTATCTTTTAAAAAATATAAATCCAATTGTGATAATCCTCTGCTAAAAATTCTCCATTGACACTTGTATTTCTCTTAGTCAAAGCCTATGTCATTATCAAATCCTTTGTGAAGCCCCATAAAACAAACTTCCTGCTTGCTGTAAGTAAGCTTTGGTACCCTCTTGCTCCTCTTTACCCCATGAGTAATGGTCCCTATGCTTGCACAGCATTGCTCTTACTGCTTAGCCATCTCTCTAGCCTGATATACACCATTCTTAAATGAGATGATATACCAGACTAAAGTCAAACTTGTTTTTTTATAAAGTCTTTGCCTATTAATATTCTCTAGCTACACAGAAAGTAGTAAAAGGCATAAACTGTGAAAAAATGATTAAAATTGGATAAATTTGAATAAGGAAATAAATGAGGTTCCCAATCCTCTATAAATCTGTCACTCCCCTCAAAGATACAGTGAAAACAATGAAAACCCACGTATACTTATCAGAAAGCATGCATAACTCTGCACAAACTTTACAGATAAAGTCATATGGATCTCTTCTGGCTGAATCTTATCAGATTTTGTTTGTTAGGATCTTGTCATGTTATTTTTATAAAAAGTATACCCAAGATGGGTGAGCTACTTAAATGTCTATTAACAGATGAAAAGGCTGAGGAAAGGTGGCATATACATAAATGGAATATTATTTAACCTTTAAAAACAAAAAATCCACAGGAACAGCTGAATGAAACCTAAGGATGATAGTAAGAATGAAGCAAGTCAGTCACAGAAAGAAACATCATCCATGAGGCTATTTACAAGAAGGATTTGAAACAGTGAACTCTAAAGAGGTGGAGAATAGAACAGTGGCTATCAGAGACCAGGAGAGGGAGAAAAGATGATTACATAAGGGTATCTAGTATAATGGATGATTATATCCTACAGGTCCAATGAAGATAGTGGTATTCATGGTCAATGATACAGTATTACACTCAGAATTTGGTGAAGAGAGTAGAGCTTACATAGTGTTCTGTTACCAAAATTTGAAGAGTCTACTTGGGTTTGGTCTCAGTTTCTGAGCAAGGTACATTTGTAGTGCGTTATGTACCATATAGGTAGGTATAGGAGAGCACCTCTATAAATAACAAGACTCTTCAGTATTTCTAAATTATAACTAACCCTTGTCATCTTTAATGCATCATGCTGCTGCTTGTCACCAAAGCTTGAGTTTTTGAACACTTGCAACCCAGTTCTGTGTCTCTGGAGTCTCAGCGCAGTTGAGCCTTGTGACAGCAGGAGCCCTGTTTGTCCTGTTGTCAGCATCAAACAGAATTTCTGACATGTAAAAGGGGCTTAATAAATATTTGTTTAGCATCTATCTCAAAGTTGGTTGTGTTTAGATTAATTTGGAAGACTGGAAGCCTATAAATACAGCACTGAATAGCTTATGCCTTTGGGCTACCACTTTGATTGACATCTCAAAAAGTGAATGTTTTACAGATTATTTGTACAAGATTTGTGTGAACTCTGAGAAGATATCAGATCAAGTCCAGTCCTTGGCTGAGGTCAGAAGTCTGGAATGATGTCTAGGAATGAGGCAGGGCCTAGACAAGGTAAACCTGACTCTGCTTCCTACCTCAGTGAAGGTAAGAGGATTATGGTTTGACAGTTTGTTGACATTCTGTGTACCTTTTGTGTGGATAATATTTTATTTACATCTCACTAAAGTTGGTGGCCATAAAAACATTATGCATTGCTCACTCTTAACTACCCAAAGATCACCCTGATTTACTCAAGCATAATTTGGTTTTAGTTCATTAAAATAATATTTCATGAATTTCCAGTTGGTAACCTAGATACATCCAACTGAAAGGAAGTAGTGGCATTAGTACGTGAAATCCTGTTGATAAAGAAGATGGGGTATTTTTGTGGGGGTACTTCTGACAGTGGAAAGGGGGATGTCTCTGACTCTTTTGCTTACTCTTAGGACCCTTTTTCTCCTACTTAGTTGCCTTGCCCAGCCTTGATGTGAGGGTTTATGCCTGGTCTTATTGTATCTTGTGCTGTGTTCTGTTGATGTTTCTGAGATGTCTGCTCTTTTCTGGGAGGAAGGGTAGGAAGTAAAACCTACAAGAGGGGAGGCGGTGGGGAATTGAGAGGAGTGGAGGGAGAGAAAGCTGCAGCTGGGATATATTGTATGAGAAATGAATAAATAAAAATTTAAAAGTAAAAAAGAAGATTGAGTGTGAGATAACACTTCAAACAGATTTACATTGGAGTCTCAGAAGGGATAGATGACTGTGGAAGAACTGTGGAGTTTGGGGCCTCTATATATGATCATCCCAGGCTTTGTATAGCTAGTAATCTTCTGCTAAGCAGACAGCTGGGGATCTCTCTGCCTATCTTACTTGCTTGAGAACCTTGGAAGTGGTTAATGGCCTAGCTTAATTTTACCCAGAGTCACAAGTCTGGCTCATTTGTTCTCTTTAACTTGGGCACCTGTATTCTTATTAAGCTTGGAAAATACTCAGACTATACAGGAGTGATAGGACAAAAGCTTCTACCTAAGGACATCCATCTTTTCTCTTCTGAGCCCATTGTACCATTTGCTAGTATAAATAGCTTCTTCAGGCTATTTTCATCTTTATGATATACCCATGGGATGGATTTCTGATGTGTCACTTTGACTGGGATTCCATGGGCCCCATGTCATCTAGGTTTCCCTTTTTGATATTCCCTAGCTGGGGAAAGACAGTAGTATTTTGTAGCCATAACAGGCTGGCAGGGATGTTCTCATCAGAGTTGTAGGGTGGAGAGAAGTGGTAATTATTTAATAACACACATATAGTCTCTTAGTTATTCAGGGAAGACACGTCTAAGTGCTATTGCTACAAAGGCATTTGAAGATATTTACATTCCCCAATTAATCAACTAATCCAAAGATAGACTATGCTCCTGTAATGAAAGGTTGTGTTCAAAGGTTTCCAATATCAATTAGGACTACAGTTTCTCTTCTTTCCCCTGTTTCTTCCATCTTCACTCAACTATCAGTAGAAGTCAAGCTTTAGCACACGCCATGGTGTCCTACTTGCTTGTTACTTTCCTGAATCCTGTACAAGGGTCTCAGGGCTTGCTTAGCTGGTCTTCTGACAGTATGAGCTAACGCCTATCTTACATCCTTTTTTGTTGAACCTCAATTATCATGCACCATCAAGTTGATACTATTTCACACATGATTATGAAGTGTTTGAAGAGATAAACAGAATTACTTTGTTTTGTCATTAATGAAGTTCAGGAATTGAAATATTAGGCTTTAGTGCTGAGGGATCACAGTGGTTAACAAACTGTTCTGAAAAGGTCATGGAGATTGAATAATAACACTAGACCAGAATTCTGAAGACAGGCATCATATCCTTCTAGTTTATTCCTGCAGTTCCATTTATTGGGTGTCTGGCTATGTTATTATTCAGTGAATATTTCAAATTATTAGCCATGTATAGATATTACTACAAAGGGCAATATGCTGATTTCTTCAAGAATTGATAAGTCACATTTAATTTCAATACTTTTTATATACACAGGAGAAAATATATTCTTATTTCTTCTGTTTCTATTTTCTTGGTTTGCTCAGTAGTAGAAAAAAAAAAGACAAGCTTTATGGTCTTGTCTCAGCATGGCCACTTGCTTAGCTTTCTTGGCCAGTGTATTTAAGAACACTGATTCAAGTTGCAAGTATGTATATCAAGTCAGACAATTGTGCTCTTACTGCATGACAGTAGAATGTCACTTAGGATGATTAGATATCACCTGGCTACCTGAGCTGCTTAAGGTGGGTTTAAGCAGGCATATTGGGCAGGACTCTGTATTTGACAAAGCAAAATCCAAAGGGCCCAAAGTCCCTGTACTGGAGCAATTCACTCTTGGGTCACATAAATCAGCCTTTCTATGTGGGTAGAGAAGTCAGGCCTCATGAAAGTGGGAGATCCTTTATGCAGACATGGGTATGTATTTTGTAAACCTTTAATGCAGTAATGAGGCTTTGAGAGATCCAAATACCAAATTTTCTTCTATCAAGATATATGGATTTTGTTTTTTGTAGCTGCCTTTGTGTTTCTAGCAACAGGAGAAATGTCTGGTAGGGAGTGCTCAATGACCATTGATTAAAATCATGAAGTTTAGACTCATTTGCATATCCAGAAAAGGCAGAGTGGCAAGCAACTTTGGCCGAGAGCAACAGGCAGGCAGAAATGTGCTAACTCCTCAGTCATCTTTGAACTCAGGTAGTAGGACTTTTCTGTAGGAAAGTATTGGACTTAACAGGCTGTGTTCACAGCAATACTCTGAAATCTATCACCCCCTAAAGAAAGAAAAACCTAGCCTGGGCTGTGGCCTTTAGCTATTTTCTCAAAGATGTTTCCCTACAGTGTAACATAAGTGAATTTCTCCCATAACTCTAAAGGACAGCTACCATGGCTAGCCCTGACTTCAGGGATTCACTTAGCAATAACTTTTTCAGCTTGATTGTTTTTCACAAGGCCATAATTACCTGGGATGCTTTCAAGCCTTTTAAAGTGATTGTAAGATCACTGAGGATTTGCAAACATCTCTAATGGCCAAGATAGTACTGAGGCACTAGGGTGCTTCAGGCAGAGAATCTCTGCAGAAAGTTGTTCCACTGCTTCTTTCCAAATGTCATATTTTTCCGTGATCTCCAGGTCTGGGTTCAGCCCCTATTTCTGTATGAGCATGGACATGTATGCATAAGGACAAGGTGGGGTTGCTTTTGGGGGCAGAACACTTCAGGGTTCTTATTTCATTTTGTTAGGACAGCCAGATCCACCTTACACCCTTCCTGTTCTTTGTTTTCATCCCACTGTTAGAGCATTAATTAAAGACTCCCTCTCACCTTATTTGATCAGATTCTGTCTGAAAGTTCAAGGCTGTCAGCAGAAATGTGTCATCATGCAGTTCCAGCATGATTCTAGGAAAATATCAATAAGCACACTAAACAAAAGAGGAGTTAAGAGGCAATAAGACACATTTCCTAGATATGGGCCATTTACCTCCAAATCCACTTTAATATCCTTCAGGTTACACTTGACTTGTGCATATAAAGCAGCCACAAACAAGAGCTGAAATATAACAATTCAGTGTAAGAATGCAATGTGACAAGGTTCTCATGCCTGAAAATGGAAAAGAAATCAGTTGTTTGTTCTGTTGGGTTAAGAGAATAAATTAGATCACCAGAACTTTAATTTAGCCAGGAAGATAGGTCTTTTGTAAATAAAAGAAATGCCATAGTTTATCAGTTATCTATGAGTGACTAAAAAGTGAGACGAGTGCTGGATGAATACACACAGAATCTTGGCTATAGGTGGAAAGGAGGCCTGAGGAAGTTTCAAACAAGCTACTTAAACTTCCAGTGACTCAAACTATCCAAACTTGGAATGCCAAGCATATAATCATCATCAAAAGCATTTTCTAAGTGCCCAACTGTGCATGGTGCTGAGAAGTTGAAAAAGAAAGAAAGAGAACTTCTATAATATTCTAAGAGAGATAAAAATCTTGATTGGGGTTAGTATATTTGGAAAGTTAATACATCAATAAAAATATTTTATCTGTATTACATCAGTAGTCAATTATTTTCAATTCTGAAATAGACTAATATTTAAATTAAAATAAGATATATTATATATCCTTAGATTATCTCTCTATGAAAATTTTGACAAGCAGCTATTTGGTGAGACTATCAGTGGTGTAGAAGAAAAAGAAAAACTGATTGTGCAGAGGTTCTTCATACCAAGAGCTATGAACATTTCAAGTTTTCTGCTCTGTTTAATTCCCCAAATGAGTTTATGAGGGGGAAGCATTTTAGTGGCTCATCAGTCAAGGAAGCACACTACAGTATGAGTGCCTAACAAACCAGAGCCAGGTGGTAGAAATCAGCCTCAAAGCAGGTGCTGACTCCATAGTCTGAGCTCTAGCTAAGACCCATCTTCTTTCCTCCAGAAAAGCAGATGCACGGAGACCAAGGACAGTGCCATGAGTGACATGAATCATGCTCATTCCTAAGCGGCCTGACCAGCCTACCCTGAAGAAGGGTAGCAAGGCTACTGGCCAATGCTGCTTTAATCACAGTTTAGCTACTATGTCACTTATGCCAAAAGAAGAGAAGGAATACCTGTTGTGCCCCACACCAGACTGAGCAGGGGAAGTCTGGTCACAGTCTGGCAGAAGTAGCTCTGTGGTAGAGCACTTACCTAGCATTTGTGAGTCCCGGGTTTTAATCTTTAGAACCACAAACAAAGCCAAAGCGACTGAAAGCAAATTATACTCAAGTTTTCAACGGTCCCTGCAATTGAACTTGTTTGACTGGTCTTTCTCCAGGAAAGGAAAAACAAAACTCTTTTGAGAGATTGAGAAAGTTGAATAAAGGTTGACAACATGAGGAAAGACCAGTGAGAACTGTACCCTGTCTTAACCTCTCTTTCTCTCCTTCCCTGAGTGTGCTCCACTTGGCCAAAGTGTATGTGCTTCAGACATAGGGATAACTGTTCCATAGAGGAAATCCTTAGGTTTATGCTGGCTCTACCAGCCCCAGCTGGATGGTTTGGAGCAATCTACTTTAACATTCTGCAACTCACTTTACCTAAGCATATTCTTCAGAGAGAAAATAACTTTGTTGGATTGTTGGAAGAGATAAATAAAATATGATCTGTTAAACACTTTGTATTATCCTACCTCACTTAAGTACTCTGTAAATGTTTGTTTCTTTCCTCCTTTTAGGTTCCTTTAAACCTTTTATTTCTAAAGAGTGGGAGATTTGGGTGTACACTATTATTTTGCCAGCACTTCAGAGGTAATGTGTCAACTAAGCTATTCTAGGTAAGTATAAATACGGTGAGAGACACAGTCAGTTGAGGAAGAGAGTGGGTGCAGGAAGAGTGCTCTGCATGTGTGAGAATAGTCTACAGAAGGTCAGGAGAGATGTGAACTGGTAAGAGACCTTGGGATACACTTTGTGTCCTTACCCAAGACATGATCACAAAGGATGGGGACTAGATAAGAACAAAGGAGAAAAATATTCCAGAATGAAAACAAATGATAGGAAAGTGAAGAAAAGGAAAGGACCACATTCTCTTGGAGATATCTGTGGAGAATTTTCAACAATGGATGTGAAATTGTCTTCATTTTCACTGATTTCAAGTTGTAGGTAAGCATTTCTTTTAGCCATGAAAAGCATGTAATAAGTTGTATGATTACAGCAATCTTCAACTGGCCAACAACAAATTATAGATATTTCTGCAGCATACTTCAGTTAATAATAGAAGATGTTATTAATATTCATTATGATCCTCAAATTGTGGTAGTTGCTAGACTTGTAATCTTTTAATTAACTTTTAATTAATGAGCTTGTTAAGAAGCATATATTGGTTTATATTAATCATATTTTTGTAAATGTGTCAATATAGTTATATTTTTTGCCAATACTAAGTGTGTTTTATTTACTGATAAAACATTATTTCAAGAGGAGATCCTCCAGGCTACATTAGACTTCAGAAGATCTAGAGCAAAATAAAGGTTAAGAACACTGGAGAAGGATGTAAGATAATTGTTTTAAATGACAGAGTTCAGATGTGCTAAGATGGTATTCAGGCATTGCTACTAGAAAGATAAAATAAAAACATAAACTTCCAGATAGGGGAGGAACTATCTTTTGAGAAGTACCAAAGAATGCATCTCCTGTATATGTTGGCAAAGAGTAGGCAGAGACAGCTCTTCCTGTTAGCCTGAAAAGATTGGATAGTACATAGATACATACTCATTTTGTATAAGAAGTTCAAGGGGACTGAACAGTAAATGATGAGTTCATATTTCTCAGTGCAGAAGACAGATTTGTAATAAGTCTTTTTCTGTCCTGCCAGTCAGCTCCTAAATAATGACATGGACACTACTTATTAATTGTGAAAGCTCAGCCTTAGCTTAGTCTTGCTTTTTAACTAGCTCTTATAACTTAACCCATTTCTATTAACTTACGTTGAGTCACACACCACCCAACCTGCTTCATCCATGTTTACTGGCATCTCCCATGTTTCTTGATTCATCTCCTACTTTCTTTCTCTCTGTCTGGAAGTCCTGCCTATACCACCTGCCTAGCTATTCTCTTCTTTATTAACCACTCATTCATCTCTTTATTAACCAACTCATAGCAATATATCTTCACAGAGTGTACAAGTATCCCACAACATTTCTCCCTTTTTGTCTAAATAAAAAGGAAGGTTTCAACTCTAACACAGTAAAACTGTATACAATAAAAACAATTATCAAATAAGAATTACATTTACGGTCGGGCGGTGGTGGCACATGCCTTTAATCCCAGCACTCGGGAGGCAGAGCCAGGCGGATCTCTGTGAGTTCAAGGCCAGCCTGGGCTACAGAGTGAGATCCAGGAAAGGCGCAAAGCTACACAGAGAAACCCTGTCTCGAAAGAAAAAAAAAAGAATTACATTTACAATGTCTAGTCTATTTGTATTTGGAAAATTTGGAGAAAGTACTATATTATCTATCCTATTTTATTGAGTCCAAAGTTTTATCCCCAAACCATTTTCTTTCAAAATTTGTATTATCATAATAAAAATATCTTTTTACCTTAAAGTATCTTCTTAGATAAACATCTTAAGCTTTGATGTTTCTCAACCTTATAAACTTTACACCTCTTTTGTGAGTTTCTTTTCTGAATTTGGTAACAAGGAAAACTGCAACTATAATAGTCTCATCTTCAACTCCATAAGTGGCCTGAAAAGGACATAATATTAGTAAACAGGAAGTACAAAGCAAGTAACTTCCAAAATTAACAAATAAAGAGATATCTGTCTGCCTGTATAGTCACTCCAAGGTTCCTCTGCAACATTGGGTCAACCATCTTCAGCCTGGAGGCCTAGTATATCTGACAAACTTTTCTGTGAAGCAGGAATTTTGAAGCTCTATCCTACCTTGTCTTGGAAAAGTTTGGCAGTTGCCTTCTTTTGTGTCCTGCTTGTCCACTTTGGACAGCATATTGTCAGCCATTGAGGCAAGGGCAGTTTCTTTGCCCAATGGCTAACTTTACCACAAGTGAAAGAAAACTCCATAGGGAGGCTTGTCGAAGTCCATCATGCTTTTTTGAAGTAAATTGGTACTGCCAGGAGCAAATGTGTCTTACTGTCATAAAAAGCCTTGTTATTAAAATAATTTAAGTTCATAATCTGTAGGTCTCTGAAGTGTTTGACAAACACCTATTAATTTAAAATATGTCTCTGTTTTACCTTGAAAATATACCTAACATGACTATAAGTTTGATTGTTATAGATGACTAAATACTACTCACCTGCATTTCTTTATTATCCTGAATAGCTTTCAAAGACTAAAACTTTACATTATATTTCTTATTTTATTTATTTATTTAGTTTTTGTTTGAGACAGGGTTTCTCTGTGTAGCTTTGCGCCTTTCCTGGATCTCACTCTGTAGCCCAGGCTGGCCTCGAACTCACAGAGATCCGCCTGGCTCTGCCTCCCGAGTGCTGGGATCAAAGGCGTGTACCACCACCACCCGGCTACATTATATTTCTAAATGAGCTGCATAGGTACAATACCTTAAATATGATTAGAAACATATATACAGTATAGCAAGAACAACCTTAAGTTTGTATCAATGTAAAAAAATCCATCCAATTTAAAATATAAACTGCTTCCTGTTTTCTGGGCGCAACTGCATTTTTAGGGGACCTAAGAAAATTGGGATAATGGTCAAGCCCTGGGAGAGCTAACTGTGTTAATTTTTGTTTAGTCTCTGTGTGGCGGGAAAGTACAGAGCTTATCTGAAGTCTTGACTGCATAGTCTGTGAGGCTGGACCATCTCAGCTAGCAACTTTGAAGTTATTCTGGAGGCAGAATTCTGAGGAAACTGTAACAGAGGCATTTTGAGAGGGTGGATCACCTGGGCTACTTGTTTTCTTTGGTGTCCAGTCCTTTTTTTTTCTAAAAACACACAAACTTCTAAAGGTAACGTGTTTGTGTTAACACAAGTATGAATATGTGATGTGCACAAGTCAGCTAAAGATAATTTTTTGTTTTATGTTTGAGCATGTAAAAAGGTACCTGTCATTTTTATAAGTCCATTTGGACTATATAATCAAACTGTCATGAGGACTCTGTAGCCAACAAGATTTATTATGTGTTATCCAGTCTCTGACCTGTTCCTATGCTGAGGGATCAGCATATATGTCACCTGTCCTGAAATATTTCTGAGCTTTCTCCCTCATGTATATAGCCAAGATCCTCAGGAGGCCTCTCCCAGTCAAATCTGATCTTTATCAATTTTGAAGGAATTAATAGCTTTTCATTTACTGAGGAAATAAAAGCATAACATCTCTCCCAAAGCAACACATTTTCTGACTTCCATTCTGAAGTTAGGACATTCTTAAAATATATAGGTTGGTTTAATTTAGCAGTTTCCATAATCTAATGTCTCTCAGCAGATATTTTTTGTTCAATAGTATTTTAAAAATTCAAAATTAATAAATCATCATATTAAGTCCAAACTCCCTCTGTTATTTATACTATATTTCACATCCTTACATGGTTTTTATTTTTTTATATTTATCTTCAAAGACTTTATTATTTTTGAACTGTTTTTCTCTGACTGTCTATACCCATTTTCTTTTCTTTATTTAGCACTTAAGCACCTTTTTAAGCATATTGTACCTTTTTAAAGGTTCTTTCTGCCTGGACTTGGGTTTCTGTGAGTCTGCAACTTTCTCTGACCATATGAGCCAAATCTGAAACTGCTAGATTACTGCTGCCCAGCTCTACTTCGCATATGGTGCACTGGCAGCTGGCTCCACCTCCCTAGGGTCCACAGGTAGCAGCAGGAACCACATGTAAATCTAACCATACCAGGCATGCCTCACTGTCCAGCTCTGGGAAGCTATTGTGGCCACAATGCAGGCAGGCATTTCAGTAGTGTGCAGGCTGCTAAAGTACCAGGCTGTATTAAAGGGGCAGCATGTCTGTATGTTGCAAGTATCTGGCCTGCTTGAGAGACTGAGGTCAACTGGAAGCTGCATTTGACTCCATGTTTGGATTTTTTTTCTTTAGACTTTTCAGACCCTGTGTGGACTTATTTTCCAGACATTGGACACCATTTGTAATGAGTTTTTTTTTTGTCCTGCCAGCTAGCTTCCAAATAATGACATGGAGACTACTTATTAATTATAAACCTTGACCTTAGCTTAGGTTTGTTTGTAACTAGCTCTTGTAACTTAACCCATTTCTGTTAACTTACATTTTGTTATGTACCATCTATCCTGATTCTCCCATGCTTTCTGGAATCTTCCAAGTGCATCAATTCATCTCCTACTTCTTATCTCTCTATCCAGAAGTCCTGCCTGTACTGCCTGCCTAGCTATTGGACACTCAGCTCTTTATTAACTCATCACAGCAATATATCCTTACACAATGTAAAAATACTCCACAACACAGATATAATGAAGTTTGGGGTGGATTAAGAAGAGGGAAGAAGATCATTCAACAAACATTTAGAAAAGTCATTGAAAACCCTGGATGGAGTGTTCATGAGTAAGGTCAGTTGCCATAAGTAACATGGAATATGAAGGACAGCTCTATGATGCTCCCACCCCATGATTAGTTCAACACACTATCAGCTCTTGTTCACATGTTTTCTACTGTTCTCTCGCACTGAGTCCTCCCCAGCTTTCTCCACACCTGTACCAATTCCATTTCTAGTGCCCACATTCATAGCCCTAAATGATTGTTCTTTGCCAACCCATGAGTAACATTTAATTCAGATTTTCACTATGGACTTCCTGGTCCCTTATGCGTCAGGTAGGATGTGTCACTTCCAGTTACCTGTAGAAATCCAACTGCCTGAAAACAAAATCTGTTTAATTTTATGGGTTAAAATGGTAGTAGTTTTGTAGGGAGAAATATCAGTGACATGGCAGACAGAGCTGTGTCATCTCTCTCCACTTATTCTTCTGTTTTCTGACTCCTCCCCAGTGATTATATGACCCTATTACTACCCCTCATGTGTCCTGAAGAAGGATGGGGCAGAAAGGTCAATGAACTCGAGGCTTTCAATAATGACATCCTCATTCTTTAGAGAAATAAGGGCGGGGGGGGGGGGCAGAAATGACCCAGCTAAGGATTCAAGAATGTGCTTCATCTTCTTGGTTTTGTCCTCTGGTCTAGTTTGAATGCTACTTTTGACCCTCTCCTTCTAATTGAGTTGTCAGTATAGACATACAGACATTCAGTTGCCATAAGTCATGATGTCTTTAAGAGGTGATTAAGAAAGTTTTAATACCATTATCTCAGGAATGGGCTTATTATGGAACCATGTTTATTCCAACTTTTTTTTTTTTTTTTTTTTTTTTTTTTTTTTTTTTTTTTTTTTTTTTTTTTTTTACAACAAGCAATGTTTATTGTGCAATTCCAATAGGAACTCTGAGGGTCTTGGTTTAGAGTCAGTCTCCACAGTTACTCCAATTGCCCAGTTTAAACAAAAAGCAACAACCCATCTAGAAATTTCATGATTGTTCTTCAAACACCAAAGCACTGATGATTCACGTTATAATTTAAAAATATTTTAAACTACACGTACTTTATATACCATTCTTTCATAAAATAATCAAACTAATTTGATTATGAGGGAGGAAATAAGTGAAAGAGCCCTTTCAATGTATCTACAGCCTCTGTAGAACTCTAAACCAAGAGGGGAGGGTGGACTAAGGACTTCTCAGTCACAGGAATATGTGAACTTTAGGGGGAAATGGACTCGTGCTTTTCCCGTTTCCGGTGGGCGCAGAGCTTACAGGTGGATGGGCGGAGCCCTCAAGGTGACTTTACATGGCTTTCACTTTGATTTGTTTCATTTTCATTTGCTTCTTCTCCAGCTTCTTTTGTTCTCTCCTCAAAGCAGCTTCCTCCAGCCTGCGCTGCTTCTCGGGGTCTTCCTCATTCATGATCCGCTCCTTCTCGGCTCTCTTCTCCTCACGCCGAGACTGCGCAGCCTCCTGCCTCTGCACGTGTGTCAGCTTCAGGAAGTTCTCTTCCACGCGTGCGCGGTTCTTATCTGCTTTCTGTTTACCCTATCGGTTGAGTCGGAACTTTTTGGCTTTGTCAATAGAATAAATCACCATGTTCATCAGGGGGAGCAAAGCCTCCATGTCCTTTGGGTACGTGTTACCCGAGCCAGGCACATTAAATGTAAACAGTAGTGTCTTCTTGGTGTCAGGCAGCTTTAAGGGCTGGCCCTCCTCTTGCATAATCTTTGGACCAGAGAACTGGTCTGAAAAATGGACAGATTCAATCTTGTCAGCATAGTGTGTAAGAAAGTGAACCATCTTTGTATCCATCATTCCTTCTGTGACTTCTCCCATTTCTGACAGAATGGCCAACGAGTCTGGCAGTCCACATTTTGCTCCAGACTTAGGTTTATCACTACAAAACTCACTCAGATCCTGCATCTCTTTCTACAGTCGCACCAAAGCTTTGCGAGTGCCAACAGCAAACACAAATGTATCCATGTCCTCATCATTCATAGTTACTTTTATTTGCACTTGATCACTCACTGGCCTCATCATCCGGGCCAGGACATTAAGTAAGTCTTGTCTTTTAAGGAACCTCAGCTGGATGAGCATGCCTTCACAGCACACTCGACCAGAACACCACAGATTATAGATGTGTTCATTCTCCTGATTCAACTTTCCTGTGCTTGTGGCTTCTTTGTTAGTCCCATCATCCCCCACTAAGGTAAAATTGCTCTCCAAAAGCTCCCCATAAGAGTTAAACCAGGCCTGAGCAAGTCGGCTGTTTTTATTCTTCCCAATGATGTAGTTCATGATATAGGCAAGCAAACCAGTCACCCTCAGGATCTCTAGATAATAACTCTCCCAGCTGTTCTGGAGGTGTGCAGGGACATCAACAATTGTTATTGGGTCTTTGTTTTTACTAGAAGAGGTATCTGGTTTGTCTTCATAACCCTCAAATTCTTCATCATCATATGGCTCACTTTCAGTATCTCCCTCCTGGGTATCCGCATCTTCAAAATCTCCTTCTTGGTTTTCATCCTGCCCTTCCAACTCCACAGTGGTCTCATCTTCATCATCTTCAGTGCTTATCACTCGCTGAGGAGATTCCGTAACAGAATCTTCCATGACATCCTCAAACTCAGCGAAGTCATTATCATCATACTCTACTATGTCTTCCTCATCCTCGAAATCATCAAACTTGGCTTCAGAGTCACGCCCCAACACCAAAAGGACCACACAGAAAGTGTAGAAGGCTTTCATTGCGTCTTAAAAAGTACACTGCACCTGCGGCGCAGGGGCTTCTGAGGCCACCACCTCCACCCAGCCTGCCTGTGTCTGGCCTCCACCTTCAGGTCGCAAAGATTTTTGCGGACCGCGATGTCACTGGGACACAGCCCAGAACAGGTAGCCTTATTCCAACTTTACTCTGTTTTCTATGTGTTAATTTACCTATCTACCCTGTTGTGCCACAGGAAGACTCCTCCATAAATGCTAACTCCATGTTCTATAACTTTCAAGCTTTCAGAACTTTAGAAAATAACCTTATTTTATTTATGAATTACTTAGCTTGAGATATTCTGTTATAGTAGCACAGTATAGATAAAGACATCATTCTTTAAAATGTCCAGTTCTGAACAAGACCTTCACTTGATTCATTCTGTTTGCACTAGAGGATATATCTTTCTGTTTTCTTCAACCTTTCAGTACCTTAGATATATATGATACTGGCACTGCTAATTTACATGGCATGCCTTTGTGTGTCTGTCCTGGACACTTGAAAAATGGAAATTGAAACATCTTCTGACAAATTTGATCTGTAGACTTTCCTAGTAGACTTGAATACAGATTTTCAATGTTATCAGTTTGTTTCACTGAAAAATATGATGAAATCCTATGAATGGATAACCAATTTATGTAAAAATATATCATGGCTTATCACTTATTGCCTTACTAACAAATTGAAACCAAATTGTAATTCATTTTAGTAATTCATTTTAGAGGGGGAAAAAGAAAAATAGTAAAGTAACATGTCAGCATATATTAGTTTTCTGTTACTGTGATGAAATACTTGAGATAATCAACTTATAAGAAGAAAGCACTTACTATGTCTCAGTCTACTGTTGCTTTTTCTACTGTTTTGGGCTTGTATTTTTGACATTGTATCTGTGATATATGATGGAGTAGGCTGTTCATATTTATGAAGACTCAGAAGCAGTCAGGAGAAATATAGAGGGGCTTAGGTCTTACTGTCTTTTTTTTTTTTTTTGGTTTTTCGAGACAGGGTTTCTCTGTGTAGCTTTGCGCCTTTCCTGGAGCTCACTTGGTAGCCCAGGCTGGCCTCGAACTCACAGAGATCCGCCTGGCTCTGCCTCCCGAGTGCTGGGATTAAAGGCGTGCGCCACCACCTTACTGTCTTTTTAAGGGCATGTCCCAAGTGGTCTAATGTCCTGCCACTAACCCCACTACATTTTAAAAATTCCAAAACTTTTCTGGTACACAGGGGATGGCTTCATTATGTAATAATTCTTGTTACTCAAGCGTGAAGTCCTGAGTTTGCATCATCAGCACTCTATTAAAAAGCTGTTTGTGGCTGTATGGATGTCTGTAACTCAGTGTTGTAGATGTTGAAGACAGGAAGATATCTGGAAATTGTTGCTGAAATCTGCCAGTCCAGCAACAGATTCAGTGAGAGATTCTGTCTCAAAGGAATAATGTAGAGGGTGATAAAGTGGGACACATTTTTGTATATGTACTCAAGCAGGGGAACATATGTCTTCACACACACACACACACACACACACACACACACACACACACACACATGCATGCACACATGCTTTGAGACACATGCAAGTTCTTTAGTTTTAAAATTCCGGAGTATATCATTCAAAACCCTCAGAAAAGCTAACTGAGCAATAGCATGTAGTCTACTTGTATCTTGTTTCTACAGCACATTGGTCCCCCATTTTCAGGCACATAATCAGAGGCAGGCAGGGTAAACTCCCAGTTGCAAGCCAGATCTCATATTCCATTGTCTCTGAATCAATACAAATATCTGTCTACACACTGATTCCCATTTTGACATTACTCAATACACTACAAAAAACTATGTATAGCAAAGTAGAACAGCCCCAGGACTGGGGGAAGGTCAGAAGTCTTCTTTATCTTCTCTAGGTTTAGAAGTTTGCAGTTGGATATTCATAGAGAGGTTCTTGGATGATGACACAGGTTGTCATTAGCACTACTTCACTGATGGCCTTAGACTCTGAATGAACACAGGACAGAGTCCTTGCCAAATTCCTCTCTAGGGTTGTTGTGTTAGACAGTTCTCTGGGATAATTTAAGACTCTCAACATTTGTGAGCCAGTATGTTCAGTGTGAACACCCTGAGAAACTGCTTTCTGACTCCCAGGAGGCCCTGAAGACTATCACAGCTCTCTCATCTTCATGTCAAATAGTCACAGTCAGCACATATGATCAGCAAAGGGCTGTGGATAGCTGACTTCCTTCTGAAAACTCACTCAGGAACATGTAAATCCAGAATTACAAAAGAAAAGCAAAGAGGAGAGTGGGAGAACATTTCCATACTGCGTCAGTTGCTTTTCAGTGAATTAATTCTTTACTGACACATCCATTCTGAGACTTCTGGGGAAAAATCTCTGTCCACTAGAACTTTTTGCCCTTGACTTTACTGTGTAACACAGTAGACGGTATCCACAGGTGATCTCCTACACTTAAAAATGATTCAGATGACTGGGGAATGACTCTCTAACAAGATGATTTTATTAAATTTAAATTCAAATATCCATATATTTGGAGAATGTGAGTCTACTTTTAGATACTGTTTAACTTTTTTAATTTTAAGATTGTTTTAGATTGATAGTAGCAGCAAATTAAATAGAATGAAAATATGGATACATACAGTATTCTAGCGATTCCTGCACATTTGTGAATGCCATCTATTTATAGAATTAGATTAATTGTCTTCCAATAAAAAAATCAAATGCTGGATTTGCCTCCTCTCTTTTCTCACATACCTCTTTCCTTTTTCCTTCCCAAATCCGTTACAAGCTCTATATAAATCCCCAAGAGGAGTAGACTTAGAATAGCAGAGGTTACAGAGGGGACGGAGGCAACCAACAAGTGCCCGTGTTTAAATGATTTTGAATTCTGAATATATATTTAGACATACTGATGAAAGATTGTTAAAGGTAGGGGAATGTCTTGATGGGGGAATGTCTTTCTGTATGCTGTGAATATATGTTGCTCTGATTGGTTGATAAATAAAGCCATTTGGCCTCTGGCAAGGCAGCTTAGAGGCAGGTGAGAAATCCAAACACATAGACAGAAATAGAAAGGAGATGCAGTAGAGACACCAATGAGCCACCCAAGGAGGTAATGGGATGCAGGTAAAGCCATGGAACATGTGGTGATAGATAGATTAATAGTTATGGGCTAATTTAAGATAAAAGAGCTAGTGAGAAGCCTGCCATGGCCATAGTTTAAAAATAATATAAGCCTGTGTGCATTTATTTGGGACCAAGAGGCTGCAGGACCAGCAGGTGAGAGAGATTTGTCCTGACTATAGGCCAGGCTGGGACACAGGAAAACTTCTAGCTTCCAGGTGCTATCACCAGAGAGGATAGAAGTGAAAGTTAAATATCATTTGTCCAAAAATCTGACTGGAAGATTCTATACCTGGGATCTGACATTATCAGAGAAGAGAATAAAATGGATAGAAAATAAAGAATTGGTTCAAACTGCATCTAACAAGCACTTTCTCTTGGTAGACATCTCATCGATTTTTCTATTTCAGAACAAAGGCATTGGCAATTCAGAATTTATCTTTGGATGAAACCTAGAGGGCTTGCTTTCAGCCTCTATATATCAATTGGATAAACTTTATCAGAAAAATTAGGGATGCTGGTGAGAGGTGGGTATCCCAGAATAGAATCTTTACTGATCTAGCTTTAGAGGGCTTCAGAACACTTGTTCCCTCTGTTTGTCTAATCAGTCTGCTAGCCTGTCCACTTAGAAGCCCCAGGATAGCTTCCCTTAGCAAAGAATCAGAGAGAGAAAAGGTGGCAATTGACAGTTATGAACCACCTGAAGTGTGCCAATTTCCAATTTCAAAAGAACAAATAAAACAAAAACTATTCTAAGAATGACATGACCCAAGTAGACCACAAAGAATTGTCATACTATGCTAATTCCAAGTCTCCACAGAGAGTAACTCTTGATTCCTAGTCTGGGATACTGTTATGGTTTGAATAGGTATGGCCCTCATAGACTCTGGTGCTTGAATGTTTGGCCTTGTTTGAGTTGGTAAGGCCTTGATAGAGGAAGTGTGTCACTGTGGGGGTGTGTTTGAGATCTCATATATTCAAGCTATGACCAATGTGGGACACAGTTTGCTTCCTGTTGCCTGTGGATCAAGATGTAGAACTCTCAAGTCTTTCTCCAGCACCATGTCTACCTGTATGCTGCCATGTTTTGCCATGATGATAATGATTAATGAAACTAAGCCAGCCCCTGTGGTGGTATTGTGTTCCCCAAAATATTGTGTACCCTAATAAATTTATCTGGGGTCAGGGAACAGACAGCCACTAGATACAGAGGCTAGAAAATGGTGGCACTCACACCTTTAATCTTAGCATTCCAGAGACAGAAATCCCTCTGGATCTCTGTGAGTTCAAGGCCACATTGGAAACAGCCAGGAATGATGACTCGTGTCTTTAATCCCAGAAAGCGAGCCTTTAATCCCAGGGTGTGATGGCAGAAAGGAAAGATATATAAGGCGTGAAGACCAGGAACTAGAAGCATTTGGCTGCTTAAGCTTTTAGCTGGTTAACCTTCAGGCTTTCGAGCAGCGTTCAGCTGAGAGCCTTTGGGATGAGGACACAGAAGCTTCCAATCTGAAGAAACAAGACCAGCTGAGAAGTTGGCCAGGTGAGGTTAGCTGTGGCTTGTTCTGTCTCTCTGATCTTCCAGTGTTTACCCCAATAACTGGCCTCAGGTTTGATTTTATTAATAAAGACTCTTTAAGCCCCAATTAAATGCTTTCTTTTATAAGAATTGCCATGCTCATGGTATCTCTTCACATCAATAGAAACACCAAATAAGACAGAAACCTCACTTTTGAATGGCTTTGACCCATGGGAAGGATAAAGCTTGACTGCTGCATATCTTAGCTCCTCACAGAATACTAGCTACTGTAAATTTACTGTTATTTAGTTTTAGTTCCTAACCTACTGTCAAAACTCATAGAATGCTATTTCATAAATGCTGTTTAGTATATAAATAGTATTAATTTTGATGATATAAAAGTTTGTGATAGAACTGAGAGTTGGAGACACAGAGGTAAGGGTTTCATTATTCATATCCTATATATAGGCTGAATAGTTAAGCTCCAGTAAGTATGGGCAGAATAGTAAAGAACAGCATAAACCTGATATTTGGATTTACAAGTGGAATTAATCACTAAAAATATCATCTAGATGTATAACTTAAAAAGTAGAGAAAAATAATTAGGAAGGGCTATTACTGAATAAATTTGTAGATTGTCTCTTTGGAATCATAGGTAATTCCTAAGCAGAATTATTAGTAAGTATATTATCATCTGTGAAGATAATACAAGGGAAAATTTAAAAACTTTCAAGTCTATGTGTCTCAAGAATGAATCAGTGGAAACAAGGGTTCCTTAAAGTGGGTCTGGGGAATATTGCTGATTATTGTCAATTTCCGAGATATATTTCCAACTGTCAGAGAATATCTGAAATTGCAGAATAAAATATAGTGACCCGAGGAAATGGTCAACAGACCAAACTTTACAAGGTCTTAGGTAAATCAGTCAGTGCAAAGGATGTGGTGCTGATACTTTTATATTGTGTAATATGTATCAATCAATGACAGGATCAGTGCATGAGACAAAGCCAGGAAGAGAAGCAATGATGTTTTTATTTACATTCTATGTGTCAGATGAATGGTTTAATTTACATTCACATCACTAAATGTGAAGCTTTACTATAAATGTTCCAAGCTCTAACACATTCCAATATGTTTGTTTTACAGTGGGCATATGAGCTGGTGTTTTTAAAGTATTTTAATCTGAATAGTACTCCTCACATAATCATAAAGGCTTAGGTAAAGGTTGTATATAGCAATCATAAATTTAATAGCTATCATGTTAGTTATTTTTCCTGTGCTGTGACAAAGCAATGTAAAGAAGGACTTATTTTTGGATTGTGGTTTAAGGGGATAATATCATGTCAGGAAACGCAAACTGAAGGATAGATAGGTGGCTGGTCATGCTTCATTTGCCTTCAGGAAGCAAAGAGAGATGAGTGACCATCTAGTTTCCTCCTATTTTCCTTCAGCCCAGTGAAAGACCCCCGCTCCATTATGAGGACATGGGGCTTTGGGCCAATGAAATGCTCCCCCCCCCAATAACTTAGCCTAAGAAACGCCATTCTGAAGGAATCAGAAAAACAGGAGTTCACAGCCGTAGCCAGCCACCCGGCCTTGACAGAGATAACTATGTCCAGCCATCCAGCCTTGAGAGAGATAACTGTGGTCGGCGGCCTTGGGAGAAAAACAGTTGAGTCGAATCAGGATATTTTATGGCTGGCCCCCTGGCCTTGAGGAATAAGCAGCTGGCCTGGGCAAGGCCAAATCAGCCACACACATACGACCCCAAGTTCACCCTGGCCTTCTTTGAAACAACCAATAGGGACCCTGTAACTATGCTTCTTGCTTCTGTAACCACGCCTCTGCCCCTGGGATCCCATAAAAAGTCCCCCTTGCCCTAAGAAAGCGCGCAAGTCCTCCAAGAGACTTCGCCCCAGGTACCTGGTCTAAATAAACCCTCTTGCTTTTGCATCTGATCTGTGGTTTCGGTGTGTTCCTTGGGTTTGGGGTCTCTCCCGGAGGAAGATCTCAGCTGGGGGTCTTTCACCAGGACAACAGCACATGGGATAGTGATGTTTATATTCATGGTGGGTCTTCCCACTCTAGTTAAATCTCTTCAGAAACTCCTTCACAGATATACCTGGAAGTATAACTTCTGGATAATGCTAAATCCCATCAAGAGAACAAGATTAACTATTGTGGCTATCAAATCCCTGTGTGCCTTATTAAGTGATTTATCATATTATGTCTTACATAGGTTGATGGGAGAAATCAGTCATGGACTCCTAATAGTCCGACTTCTAGTCTTCTTTAGCCATTCTGCTCAGCTCTGCCTCCTGATTTTCCCCAATGTTGACAGCCTCCTTTGTCTCCCACATGTTACAACTTTTTAGACTTATGATCCTGGAATACATATATTTTCTAATTGCTTTGAATTCTCAGCTATAATAAACAGTAATGGCATCTGCAGACAATGTGGAACAGGTGCTGATTGCCTTATTTTGAATATCATTATGAATGTTAATCCCATCAACTTGATGAGTAAAAGTATCTCTGAGCATGTACTTGTTTTATTCAAAGTCACAGAGGTAAGAAGTGAATCCAAAAATTTCCACCTTGAGTCATTTTTTTTTTTGCCTAGCACATAATCTGCCTCATCCTGGGTAGTTCCTAGGTGCCCATGTATATAGTTAATTACTTTTCCTTTGTGATATTCACGAGATAGGGAGAGGTATTTGTAAATAGTATTCTGTTAATCACAAGGTCAGAATATTTTTGAAAATCGGAACAAATTTCTTTTATGAAGAATAAGCAATTCATACATGTTGTTTGATAAAGGCAGACCAATGGATGCTGCGGATCCTCCTGGCTTCACATCACAATTGCTTTAACCTGTGATATGGGAAAGTCACTTAAATTCTCAGACTCTTTATGGCCTGATCTACACAGCAAGTCACCATGAGAATCACCTAAAACCCTGGCAATCAAATGCCTGTCATGAATGATCCTCTTTAAGTGTTGCCCCCCTCTTCTCTTCTACACCTCTTCTTGAGTCTTCCTTGTCTTCTCCCATAAAGGTACAATTTCTTCTGCACATACTATGATTTCCACCTTGAGTGATCCTGCTTTTAATTGTTCCTCCTTGTGTAGTTGTCTAACTTCCTGCTCAATTAAAATTGTTGCGGCTGCCTTTTCCTTTGTCTCTTCTGAGCAGGAACACTTGTATGGCCAGAGTCAAGTCTGTCTAGCCTAAGGAAAATCCAGGCAGGGGAGGCTTCCCCCTTGTCTCCTTCAACTCCCCTATCAGAGACAGGGCTTCATGTTCATGCATGCCTGGCAGCCCGTAGTGACACGAATGAATGCCTTTGTACACATTGTAGCATCTCTCTGCTTATCACCGACAGAGTCAACAGGAT
Organism: Peromyscus maniculatus bairdii; assembly: GCF_049852395.1. Lineage (NCBI taxonomy): Eukaryota > Metazoa > Chordata > Mammalia > Rodentia > Cricetidae > Peromyscus > Peromyscus maniculatus. The sequence continues at coordinate 65,258,548 of NC_134868.1, read as the reverse complement.
CATTGCTCTTCCTATCTGCACTGTTCTCTTAAGCAGACACTTGTTAACCTTGACGGTGACTCTTGCAGCAGCAGCAGCCACCATGTGGCATACTTCAGCTTCTGCATGTTGGCTCTGTTGAAGAAGAAAAGAAGTCCAAAGTAACGTTCTCACACTAAGCCAGAAAACCTTCAGCCCCAAACTTGTTTTAATAATATTAATTGAGGCTAGTAACTTTTGTCTTGTGCAATTTCTTAAGTCAGATTTGACATATTTTTGAAAATTGAATGACAGTGGCATTTCTTGAATAGCAATATCTCCAAATAAGTGAAGTTTAAAGTTATTTTGGAAGGATATGTAATGTTTCCTATAGTAGTGCAAGAATATACAGGCATAAAGAAATGTGTGACTGGTATTGTATTCTCAGGACAGCTAAGAGCACTTGGGGTGGCACTGTGTAGTCTGTTCCAGAACTGAAGGGCAGCAGAGCAGAAGTGTCAGGGGTTACTGAGATGCTCACTTTCTTTTCTTATTAAAGTAATGCTGTGTTCTGGGCATTGAAAAAAAAATCACACTTAAACTCTGTCTTCACACTCCAAAGGACAGACCAATGAGCAAATAAACAGCACCTGAGACACAGCAGGATAGTAAGGGAAAGCAGCAGAAAAATGCTTTCATTTCCTGGGGATGCTACAGCAAATTACCAGAGGTATGATGACAAGACAGCATAAAACTTCTTCCTCTGTTCTGGAGGCTGCAAGCCCCAAATCTCGGGAGCCAGCATAACTGTACTCCATTCCCAAGGCTCCTTATATTGTCTAGTAGCTACAGGCATTGCTTGAGTTGTGGCTGCAACATTCCAATCTCTGCCTCTCTGTTTTCATACAGTCTTCTACAATGACATTCATCATTGGATATAGGTATCACTCTGCTAATCATGGAATGATCCTATTTCAATCTCTAATTTAATTTCATTATCTCACTGTTTTCCAAATGAAATCAAATTTACAGGTACAAGCATGTAGATATATGTTTTAGGGAGATTTAAACAGGTAGCTGGAGATCAGTGAAATAAGGTTCTTAGAGTGAAGGGGGCTCTCTATAGAGGCAATGCATGGATATAGAGGCATGTGCTTATCTGAGGAGGGAGCTTTGTAATGAAAGAAATGGCAAGTACATACTATACAAAGTTCACAGGACTGTTGCTCTTCTACAGGTAAAAAGGTAAGTTGGAGTCACAAAAAGAAAAGACAAAATGAGGTCACAGATACACCATACATCCATGGGTTTTCCAGGCACTTGTGTGGCCAGCCAGTGGGATCCTTCTAGAATCCCCCAAGCCCATGAACACCATGATTTCTTGGCAGTAGGTAATGCTTGATCTTCAGGAGTGTCATTGTATCTTTGCATCCCCTGCCTTCTAGTCCCCTTTGTTCACTAGTCATCTGTTTAAGAGAACAAGCAGGAAGCCACTCTCTATCCCACCTGGGACACCCAGGACATCTGGTCTGATTGGGATCCTGTGTACTCACCATTATGTTTTTGGTATCCAGTCATCATTCTTCATTTGACGGTTACACGATCTTTATTTCTGGCTCATAGCAGATGTCTCTTTAAAAGATAATCCCATTTGTTTTCTATGGACTTCAAGTTCTACCAGTAGCACCTGAACCTGTGGAAAAACAGTGGATAACCTTTGAGGCTGGCTGGCTTATTTTCATGGTTTTTAATTAGGATGTGGCTTTATTTGTTTATCTGTAACTTCTATGTGTAATCTAGGGGTTGAGCAGCTTCATTTACTTCGAGAGATGTGGAAAATTTTAAAGACCAGGGTAGTCAACCACTTGGTCTCACAGGAGGGGGAGGAGAGCCTTAAAAGGTTGTCAAGACTACACAAGCTATTTTCCTGTGTTCTCCATTGCAGGACTAACAAAAAGGATTTGGCTTGAGTGAGAAAGAATGGGTCCACTGGATGATTCTGCCACTCATCATGACTCCATGGCTTCCATGAGTGTGAAGAAAGAGATAGGAAAAGGCTAAATTCATCACATATTTGGGTTTTGAAATTAGAACCATTTTTCTCTTTTTTAGTTCCTAAAATGTATTTCTCATCCAAATTAAAATTATCCCAATTATTAGATAAAATTGAAGTAAATAAAAAATAAATTTATGTCTTTCTCACCAGCTACATCTTGGAATATGTTCATGAGCCCCATCTCCACCCCAGCCCACTTTCTCTTTGGGAATTCTCAGGCATTCATTTTATTCAAGACATGAGAGCTGAGTGGAATCATGGACTTTTTCTTTATTTGTGCTTGCCCTCTGTGGTCTGTTTCTTCTAAAACTACCTGTGAAAAGATAACAATTACCAGGCCAACATAAATCTTCTCCTGATCAGCTTTCAACAAAGTCAATGAAATAGTTTTCTATTTAATGTATTATGGAGTATTATCAAGGCAAGGATGTTGAAAGGTGACTTTGGAAGTGACATATTAATGATGGCTATGACCTTCGGAAGCATTTTGTGAAGATGTACTTCAATTGCTTCTGTTTAGCCAGCTATTCTTAGTTCTATAATTTTTGATCAAGTCACTTAGTTTGGCCCTTTCTCATGACAGTGCAATTAAGCTTAAGTCTTGCTTTCTGCCTATTGTGCCAGAAGAGAAGACTTTGTCATATAAGCTAAACCATAGCTTGTGAGTGAGTAGCTGTAAAGCATGACTGGAGCTCTAGGGGTAACATGAGAACTATTATCATAGTGGCATTGCACAAAGTAAAAACAACAGAATAGGAAATTTGATTCAGACACCTTTCTCCAAGTCAAACTTCAAAATTCCATCACTAAGCCACTTTATTTTTCTTCTACGGGAGACTAGGACTGGAGGATTTTGAACTTGCAGTATATGATTGTTTTCATCTTTTTTCCTCCATGCAATGGAGGATTGAAGATTTATCCTTATGCAAAATATGTGAAATTCCAGTGTAACTCGGCATGAAAATGTAGCCAAGACAAATTGCAGCAATAGTGATTAGGAAACAACAATGGCTGTTCAGTCCTTCATCCAGAACCAACTGAGCCTGCACAATTTGGAAGCTATGCAGATTTTAGCTGATACAGGGAACACTCACAGCCATTCAGCAGCAGGGGAGAGGACCTGGAATTTCACGGTAGGATTTAACAACACTCTAAGCATTAATTGGAGGTGAAAATACAGTTGTTCTCTATAAATGTCATATGCAATTATATTCTTGAGTCCATCTCACAGGAAGGGAAGAGGGTCATTGTTAAAACTGAGCAAAATACACTCAAACAAGTGAATCACAACATATAGCATAATTTTCACACAACAGACATGATTATGTTTTTCTCTTTAGCTGTTGAAATCACTTTGGCTAAAAAAAATGTATATACAAATTAGAAACCATAGGTTGGTAAACATAATTGAGCAGGCGCTTCTTTAAGGATATAAAAGGTTATTAGGGAAACTAAATGCATGACAGATTTTTTTGGAATGTTTGCCTTTAAATATGAATTCTGAAAAGCTTGTAACTGTGCATTTGTTCAGTGCACACACAAAGAAGTAGCTTGGGAGTGTCTACAATAGCAAGAAGTTACCTATGATGATATCCTCTTTGTCAACATGACTATTCAAGTTTAACTGTTCTTTTTGAGATCAAAAATGATTTTCATAAATATTTAATAGACCTTTTATTTCCAGTTGAGATACCAGTATGCACGTATGGAAGTTAGGCCATTAAAATACGTTTTCACTTTTGATCGGAATTCAACTGATCTATCAGGCATGCTTTGGTCTGATACAGACAGTAAGACTAATAGGGCACATATGAAGCTGTAATGAGATTTGTAAATTTCTGAGGTAGAAATTCAGGCAGCAATAATTTACTGACATTTTCTTTAAAAATATCAGTGCAAAGAAAATGTAAATGTGTTGTAAGGTGTATAAGCCATTAAGATTCTCCTGACATGTTTGAGAAATCGTGTGTATGTTCTCAGGTGCCACAATCATGAGACAATAGGCTGTGGTTGAACTTTGATTTCCATACTTTAATTGAACATTTTCTAAGATATAAGACATGATTTCATTGGTGCATTGGTCTTAGTTGATGATACAGGATGAGAAATTTAAGTTGAAATAATTTTTAGATTCCTCTGGAACAAATTCTGACTATTCTCTATTTGTCTGGATGTGAATAGTAATCAAAGATGCAGGCATACTACCTAGCAGAGTAGCTTCTTAGGAGGAGATCACATTGATGAAAATCTTATCACTGTTTTCTCTAGTACTAGATTTATGGGCAGCTTAGTAGTTATAAACCAAGGAAGATTTGCCAAGTTCAGTGAATGCTGTTATAATTGTTCTTGAATCATTGGAAATTGGAAAGCATGATACACAACTTGAAATGAGGACTATCCAGGGAATATACCAGGTATGAGGGATTTTTACTTTGCCCATAATCAGTAACTTTTCAAACCCTTAATAATAAAATATGATTTCTCATTTTCCTACATTTTGAGTCACAGAAAGGTTTTGTTTCAGAAGATGAAAATTTTAGAGAAAGTACAATAAATTCATACTTCATAGGTATAGAAATATTTTGAGATATGAGCATTAATGTTTCTAAAATACTGTGAGGTCATTGCTTATGAATTTACCTTTTCAGAAGGAAATGAAAAGTAAATAAACATTTTCATTAAATTATAAAGAATTATAAATGAATGTATACTGTGGGTACATGGCAAAGGAAAATCAAGAGAAACTTTGTTTAGAGAGCCATAATGAAGAAAGTGAAACAAATAATAATTTGTAAAATACATTAAGTACATTATAAACACACACTTCTTCTTGCTATTAGTTGCATTTAGAAAAATCTCATTAAAGGAAGAGAGAGTCGTTATGTAGCCATTGTTTTATTCCTTTAGCTATATAGAAACATTAATTTTTTCAAGTGAATTTAGTGTAATGGACACAAAATACATGATTATATAGCTAAATATAGATGACATAAGAGGACATATAACTAAAAGATATAAAATAGAAAAAAAACTGGTTATATATGGAACATTAATATGTATTATTGCTGGAAGATTTTAGTGAGTTACCAGATTGGTTCTAAGTCAATCTTGAATTCAGCAAACCTTAATTTAAAGGTAATAGTTGTGGCTAGTGGAAAACAGTGGGCATGTCTGAACCTCATCCCAAAGGCAACAAAATCACTGGCTTCAATGGTTTCACTTTCCAGCTCTCATTTGGCTTCTTTCTGCATGTTGGCTCTTTCTCAGACTGGGCCTCTGTGGCTCACCTCCCTACCCTAGAGGTGATGTAGATTTAAACAATAAATATTGTATATATGAATATGATATATACAACTGTTAACATTGAGAAACAAAAGTGATGATGGATTTTCAAAATATAATCAAGAAGAAAATATTAATAGCTGGGTGTGTGGCCCATTCCTTTAATCCCAGCTCTTGGGAAGCATGTAGATTGCTGTGAGTTTAAGACCAGCCTGGTCTACATGGAAATTTTTAGGCCTACTAGGGCTACACAGTGAGATCCTATCTCAAAAAGGAAAAAGAAAGGAAAGAAAGAAAGAGGAAGAGAGAGAGAGAGAGAAGAAAGAAAAAATAAAGATTATAAACTACTTATGAATTATACATAAAATAGTAAATAATTAGCAATTTAGACTTCTCCCAACAATAAGTATATGATCTGGGCTCCATATATATTGTGGAATTTCAGGGTAAAGAATGCTCATTGTAGAGATAGGATGAACTAATGCTTCTAGGTATTTGGGACATTCTGTTGTCATGTCCTTGAGCTGATGTTGATCAATTCACTGAGAGCTGCTTCAGGGCAGATGACAAAGAGTGAATAGCAATGCTTATTTTTTGATCCAAAAAATGTAATGGCTTGAAAGGCATTTCTGAATGATGTTACCCATAACTTAGACATGGAAGAAATATTTGAAGTTGACTGTTTGATAAAATATATTTGATAAAGCAGAGCACACTTGATATTCTCTTTTTTTTCCTTTTTTTATTTTTTTATATATATTTTTTTATTTTACAATACTATTCAGTTCTACATAATAGCCACAGATTCCCTTGTTCTCTCCCTTCCTGCCCCCCTCCCCTTCCCCCAAGCACACCCCTGAATCCTACCTCCTCCAGATCAAGGTCTCCCCCGAGGACTGGGGTCGACCTGATAGACTCAGTCCAGGCAGGTCCAGTCCCCTCCTCCCAGATTGAGCCAGGCGTCCCTGCATAAGTCCCAGGTTTCAAACAGCTAACTCATGCAACGAGCCCCGGACCTGGTACCACTGCTTAGATGCCTCCCAAACAGATCAAGCCAATCAAATGTCTCACCTATTCAGAGGGCCTGATCCAGTTGGGGGCCCCTCAGCCTTTGGTTCATAGTTCATGTGTTTCCATTCATTTGGTTATTTGTCCCTGTGCTTTATCCAACCTTGGTTTCAACAATTTTCGCTCATATAAACCCTCCTCTTTCTCACTAATTAGACTCCCAGCGCTCCACCCGGGGCCTAGCCGTGGATATCTGCATCCAGATTCCTCTGTCCTTGGATGGGGTTTCTGGCACAACTATTAGGGTGTTTGGCCATCTCATCACCAGAGAAGGTCAGTCCCGGCTGTCTCTCGACCATTGCCAGCAGTCTTTTGTGGGGGTATCTTTGTGGATTTCTGTGGGCCTCTTTAGCTCTTTGTTTCTTCCTTTTCTCATGTGGTCTTCATTTACCATGGTCTCCTATTCCTTGTTCTCCCTCTCTTTTCTTGATCCAGCTAGGATCTCCCGCTCTCTTTCCCTCACCCCTCGCCCAATCAATATCATACAGAATTATGTTTTCATTTAAACAGAGTTAAAAAGTTTATTTATTGACAGTGTCCTTTCCCTTACAGAGGCTTTTCAGTTTCAGAGGGTCCCATTTAGTAATTGTCAATCTCAGTGTCTGTGCTACTGGTGTTATATTTAGGAAGCAGTGTCCTGTGCCAATGCGTTCAAGACTACTTCCCACTTTCTCTTTTATCAAGTTCAGTGTAACAGGATTTATGTTGAGGTCTTTGATCCACTTGGACTTAAATTTTGTGCAGGGTGTTAGATATGGATCTATTTGCATTTTTCTACATGTAGATATCCAGTTATGCCACCACCATTTGTTGAAGATGCTTTCTTTTTTCCATTGTATAATTTTGGCTTCTTTGTCAAAAATTAGGTGTTCATAAGTATGGGGATTTATATCAGTCTTTAATTTAATTTAATTGATCTGCATGTCTGTTTTCATGCCAATATCAAGCTGTTTTTATTACTATAGCTCCATAGTAGAGCTTGAAGTCAGGGATGGTAATACCTCTAGAAGTTCCTTTATTGTACAGGACAGGATGGGAAAAGATCTTCACTAACCCCACATCTGACAGAGGGCTGATCTCCAAAATCTATAAAGAACTCAAGAAACTAGACAGCAAAATACCAAATAATCCAATTAAAAAATGGGTTACAGATCTAAACAGAGAATTCTCAAAAGAAGAATCTTAAATGGCTGAAATACTCTTAAAAATTGTTTAGCATCCTTATTCATTAGGAAAATACAAATCAAAATAAATCTGAGATACCATCTTATACCTGTCAGAATGGCTAAGATCAAAAACACTGCTGACAACTTCTGTTGGAGAGGATGTGGAATAAGGGGAACATCCCTCTACTGCTAGTGGGAGTGTAAACTTGTATAGCTACTTTGGAAATCAAATCAATATCAATATTATGGTTTCTCAGAAAATTGGGAATCTACCCCAATATCCAGCTATACCAATCTTGGGCATACACCCAAAGAATGCTCAATCATACCACAAGGATACTTACTCAACTATGTTCATAGCAGCATTATTCATAATAGCCAGAAACTGGAAACAACATAGATGCCCCTCAGCTGAAGAATGGATAAAGAAAATGTGGTACATTTACACAATAGAGTACTACTCAGCTGTAAAAAAACAATGACATCATGAAATTTGAAGGCAAATAGATGGAACTCATTTTGAGTGAGGTAACCCTGACATAGAAATGCAAACACAGAGTATGTACCCACTCATAAGTAGATAGAAGGAGTAAAGTATAGGATAACCAACCTACGATCTACACACCCAGAGAGGTTAGATAACAAGGAAGCCCCAAAGAGGGATGCATGACTTTCCCTGGTAAGTGGAAATAAAAGAGCTCTTCTGGGTAACCTGGGGGTAGGGTGGGGGTTGGAGGATGGAAACTTGAGGGAGCAGGTTGGGCAGGCTGAGTGTGGGAGGTGGTTTGGGGGTGTGATAGAAGGGGAGAGTAAAGAAAAGAGATATCTTGAGGGGGGAAGCATTTCAGGATTAGAGAGAACCCTGGTGCCAGGGAAATCCCCAGGAATCTACAAGGATGACACCAGCTAGACTCCTGGAAATAGTGAAGAGGGTGATTGAACTGGTCATCTTTTGTAATCAGATTGGTGACTCCCCTAATTGTCATCAGAGAGCCTTTATCCAGTAACTGATGGAAGCAGATGTAGAGATCCACAGCCAAGCATTGGACCAAGCTCTGGAAGTCTTGCTGAAGAAAGGGAAGAAGGATTGTTAGAGCCAGGGGTGTCAAGATCATGACTGGGGAACCTATAGAAACAGCTGACCTGAGCTCAGGGGAGCTCATGGACTCTGAACCAATAGTTAGGGAGCCTTCAAGGGACCAACATAGGCCCTCTACATGTGTGTGACAGTTGAGTAGCTTGGTCTGTTTGTAAGGCTGCTAGCAGTGAGATCAGGACCTGTCCCTAGTGCTTAGCTGACTTTTGGGAATCTGTTCCCTATACTGGATTACCTAGCTCAGCCTTGATACAGGGCGAGGAGCTAGGTCCTGCCTCTATTTGATGTGCCATGCTTTCTTCAAGCTCATGAGAGGCCTGCCCCTTTCTGAATGGATTCTGAGGTGGAGTGGATGGGGAAGGACATAGATGGGAGGTAGGGTACAGGGTGGGGAAGGAATGGGAGGAGAGGAGAGAGGGGAAACTGTGGTTGGTATGTAAAACAAATTAAAAATGTTAATTAAATTAAAAAAGCTTATTTAATATTGTTTAGGTGTGGATTCTGATTTTTAAAAAGTTAAAAAGACATTTTAACATATGCCTTGGTTCTTGCTCAGAATTAGAGCCTCACATAAATGACTCAAGCAGAACATAACTAGAAACACTAAGTTGCACAAAACATAACATTACCTACAAAGAGGAGGTAGAGAGAGGAGAAAGCTTGGATTTCTTGTGACTAGGTCTGAGGAAATTTCCCAGTGTTCATGAAATCTTATCTCAGTAACATAATTGCATGACAAGGAACCCCAAAATACAGCTCAGTATACCTCACATACATTGAGGCATGTGACTCATTGGGCTAAAGGCTTAAATGATGCCTTGGTCTTAATGGGAGAACTACATCTATGTGATTTCAATCATCAACCCTCTATTTCTGTGTGTTGATACTTGATACACTGTTCAGTTATTCTTGAGAACTATAATCAGGAAATGGAAGGAGGACTGAGTTGGTCCAAGACCATTCAAAGAACTGTCCTGAGGAGTGGTTCAACATCAATTAGTCAGAAAAAAATTTCAAGAGTCTCACAAGAAACATGTTTTTCATTCTTCAGTGTAAATATAGTCAGGTGGCATTTAGCAGACACATATAAAGTGCAAAGGCCTGGGTTAATGCTGTAAATGGGAAAATATCCTGATATTCAGGAATCCCTTGCTAAGTGATAGGGAGACAGGCATGATGGTAGCACAGAGGACTAAATTCTACAACCCATAGCATCATGTGCTGTGGGAAGGTAGGGGAGACTAAACAAATAGCTGTAAAGAATTTTTGTGTTGTTCAAAGAGGAATACAGGTGCTTGGAGAGACAGCTCAACAGTTACAAGCACTAGCTGCTTTTCTATGAAACTTGGGTTTAGATTCCCAGCACCATGGTGGCAGCTCACAACCATTTGTAAATGCAATGGTTGGGGATCTAACACCTCTTGTGGTCTCTGGGACACTGCGTGTGTCTGGTGCACAAATATAAGTGCAGGCAAAACATACACATGAGGTAAAAGTAAATAAATCTTTAAAAGACAAGTATTCAAAAGAGAAAGAAAGACATATGTGTTAAAGACATAGCATACACCTTCAGCCCAGGACAGTAAAAATTATATAATTTGAAAAGACCCCAAATTACAATTTTTTTGTATTCAGCAGTGTAAACAGAAATATTACTGAAATCCAAGAACAAAATGGGTTTTAGAGAGTTAGGTAAATTGTAAACTGCTCTACTCAAAATAGTCTTAATTTCCCCCTGATTCCTTATTCTTAAGAAATGAATTGTCACTTTAAGGTGAAGATTTAGCAAAAAACATCATTTTAGTCTTCTTCTGTTTTGTGCAATCCATTGATAATGTCAGTGGATACAGAACATTTTCTGGTTTTAAGGTTAAATGATTGATTTAAACTAGCCATTTTAGGAGCAGAGGGCCAAACTAACAAAGACATTCCTTGCATCATCTGACAAATGTTGGAAACATATCAAGTAACTTTTAAGAATTATTCATTTGGAAAAAAAGTGGCTCTCTGGAAAGTCAGAGAGAAAAAAATTTAATCAGATAGTATTGATAACTACAACTAGTCATCTTTGTTTCTCCAATGTCTTTTCTCTTATTTTATTTAATAGAAAAAGACAGCCAGTGTATAAGCATTTTAATCATATGTGATTAAATGTGCTAAATGTAGATGGAAAAAAAAAACCCAACAGCATTTTTTTAGGAATTTAACATATTAGTTAGGCAATGAATAAAAGGAAGGTAATCCTTACTGAAGGGCTCCTTAGACCTCAAAGATTATTACATGCAATGCCAGTTGTTTGGCAGTTTGTGAAGGTCATGTTCATTCATGACTTCCCAACTTCAAACTAAGTGTAGAAAATGATGAGGATGACGATTCTGCAGATAATGTGGGTTTTCCAGAGCTTGCTACTTAAAATCTCATTACTCACCATGTATCTTTGTAACTGAATTTTAGTAATGCGCATGACAATGACATAGCCAGAAAACATGTCAGCAAACACAAAATGACAAAAACAAAACAAAGAAAGAATGAGCTGACTGTAGAGCAAGCTGGCAGCTAGTGGTATCTGCACTGTTCATTGTGTTGATGCTGCTCTATATAAGCTATAAGAGAATAGTGTAGTGGAACTTGTTTCAAAATAAAACATTTTTTAAAATCATTTCCTTCTCTTTAGGCTGTTCTAGAAATAGAAAGGAGGCACAGAATTACACTACAATGACCATACATGTTGAGGTATTAGGTACTTGTTTTATCTTTTCTTTCCAAAGGATAAGGTAATGGTTTGTTTTTAGGATTAGTGAACAAAATATATAAAAATAAATTACTTGAAAAGAAAGAATGAAGCATTAATGATAGAATTATGATGCAGAGGGAGTGAACAGTGGAATACTCAAGACAGTTCAAAGGAAACAGAGCTGAGCTCACAGGGTAAATCAAAGGTGAGAACTGGGATTGATTATTGATGTCTGCCGCAATGATGGGTGCAGCCATGTTGAGACATTCTCTCTCTTCCTGTCCCAACATATCTTGTGCTCTATGTAATTCCAGAATATCTATGCTTTCCTAGAAGACAGAAGAAGCAAGCTAAGCTTCTAAGCCCAGAGAAAGTCCCTCTCCAAGAGCAAGACATAGGCAAAAGGCTTCAATATTATTCTTTGACCTTCAATATAACCCCTAAATGTAACTAAATTTTCTTAAATATGTGAATCAATTCAGCAATGAAACCCAATCCTTTTATTTAGTAATAATTCAGTTTTTCATTTCAAATCTCAGTGGCCTGTCATAGAGTTCTGATTGCAGTCATCACTCAGGGCTTATTACACTGTCCTCCTGCATGTCTAGGTCAGATTTCATAAATGACTTTTCTGTCATTTCTTTGTTTTGTGCTTTAGATGTGCTACTTTTTAAATACTAAGAGGCTCCTTTTAATTTATATTCTTAAATATTTATATCATATTATATTATAATTTGTTTGTTATTCTGATGATTTTTATAACACAGGTACTGTGTGAAAATATATTAGATCTGAGCTTTACCTTTTCCCCTTGTCTGTGATAAAAGCCTGGCTGGATAAGTGCTTGCCAATGTTTTACTCTGGTCATAATGTAACAATATTTTTATTTCAATTCAGTTTTTTTTGTGATTAAGGAAAGATGTAAGAGGAACAGATATATCCTCAACAACAGAAAGGCACATGATTTTCCCAGCTTGTTTTGGGAACAGTTCTTCTGAACCAAGAGAAAGAATTTGTGGACTGGCGACTTTTGGTGATTTTATATTTCTATTAATAATAAGTTGAACCATGAGGTAATAAATAAACTTAATTTTAAACATATGTGGAACTGAAATGCCCACAATGAAAAAAAATAAAAATATAATTTAATTGATTTTTTTTCTTACTGAAGCAAAGATAGATCAATTATAAAGTCAGCTTCAGTTAGGAAATTAATCCATGGACAACTTCCAGGAAAATCCAACAGCCCCTCCTGAAACAGTAAATAGTTTATAAATGCCTGACATTCAACTGTTTGATACAAACAAGAACAAGCAAATTCAAAATGAGGAATATTATTTTGCTTATCATTATTTTGTCATTTAAAAGCAAAGAGTTGTACTCTATTAAAGTTTGAATGCTGTGATGGGCTGTGTGGGGAAAAGTGATTTCTAATCTCATTGAACTAGCTTGTTCCAGAAAGTTCAACTAAGGTCAGTTTCCATTCATTCTGTGCTTCCTGTGAGTCAAGCACCTCATCAAGCCAAGGGAATAAAAGACGAATAAGAAATGTTTGTGCTCAAGAGGCTAATAGTTTTGTCAGGGAAATACAACTGAAACCAGAAAGTTCTACATAGAAACATGAAGAGAGAAGGCCCACAGGTGTGATGGGCTGAAGTACACCCTTTCCTCCTCTGGAGAATCAATCAAACTGGCATGGGAAACCTGAGCTGCACCTGGATCTGAGGAAGATTTAAGACACATAGGGAGGGTGGACATTGTAAAGGCAGTGAGCCAAGAGCCACTACATAGGAGTGACAGCCCTTTGTTCTCATTACTTGATCCCAAGAGAAGAAGCAAATGATGACACGAGACCCATAGGTGGGATTAGGTCTAGGGTGGAGGTCTTTGTTTAAAGTCTGGGAGCAATGATGAAGTCAACAGAAATGTGTGACATGATCAGATCCCATCTGGGAAAATAAATATATATTCCTCAATAGTTGATAGTAATTATATTTTTCTTTAAGCCAGAACGTATGGAGTTTATTCAGTTATTTATCGTTTTATTTTCTCCTTTAGAACTTTTGATCTCACAGAAAATATAGATTAATCATTCAATTATTAAAAATGTATTTATAATGATAATATATTTATACTAGGTGCTGAAGGACCTCTGAAATGCTAGAGAATGTTCTTCATAAGGTCCCACTTAGTGAGTGTTTTACTATTTTATTTTGACATGAGTGTAGACTCAATCAAATCCTATAGATCACAGTCATTATTTGATGGAAAACAATTAAATGCCAATAACCGCTGAAATCAGTTTTTATCCAGAGGTGACCTGTATGCTCAAGTTCCAGCATGACTGACTTTTCCCCAACTCAGACAAATGCCTGCCTGCATTCATGCTGAGAGATTTATCTTTGTCAACAATGTCCCATCAGACATTTGAGGAGTTTCATCACTGTCAGCCAGGAACCATTTATAATACTGAATGAGTCCAACTTTGAAGCTATACCTCATGTAATTCAGTTTTAGCCCAGATAGAAATGTGCACAGGAATGATGGCAGAGCTCTATTATAGGATGTACAGGGCAACTGCAAGCAAGGAAGGAGAGAAATCCCCCAAGGACGTTCTGGAAGCAAATTGCCTGCCCAACGACTCAGCCCCTGCCTGGGAGGAAACTAAAACAGCAAATAGGTCATCTTCAGGTGTGGCAATTAGAAACAGAACAAGAGTAATGCCCTGCCTTAAAGAAATAGAAGAAAAGTGCAGGCATAGCTGGGCTGATTGTGGACCACTCCAATATGGAGATATTAAAATCTTAACATAATTGCATCTATTTAGGTCACTGTTTTCAAAGGTTTCTCACATTTCCTGATAATTGTTTTGTCTGTAGAGTGTAAAGAACGTCTTTATTTAAGGCAGCTTTCAAATAAAGCATGGCTTAGATCACTTCAAATTTTTAGAGCTGTTTGGAGACCTGAGATCATTTTTAAAATAATAAATTGACAGCACTACATATATGATGTAAATAAGCCCTGTATGAAGGGAAAGGAAGAAGCAAAGCATTTCTTTTTTGTCTCTGATGTTTTCTGAGACAATCTTAAAAAATACAGCAAGAAATTCAGTAAAGAAAACAAGAGACAAATGACTGTCACAAGCTCATGGATGTGTGACAGCGTGAGGTCTCCCCAGTGTCTCGGGGTGTTCAGCCACAGGGGTTGGAATCTATGGCGTACTAGAGTAAGCTAGCCTGACATACATGGTGGTGAATAGTAAGAAAACCTATATAAATAGTGTAGAAGATGATGGCCAACCACTGCGTTTGTCTGCTGTCTCCATGCCCTCCTCATCCCCCAGCACACACCACACCACACACACACACACACACACACACACACACACACACACACACACACACACACACACATACACAGAGTGAGAGACAGAGACACAGAGAGAGAGAGACAGAGAGACAGAAAAAGATAGAGATACAGAGAGGATGAGAGAGACAGAGAGAGACAGAGGGACAGAGAGAGGCACATAGATTTTTTTTAATTACAGAAATTAATCTAGGTATTTTCATATAACAGATATGACATGAGTTTTTCCTATATAACAAAAGAAAGGGGTTAGCATATTTAGCTGCAATTGTCTTGTGTTAGTAATGCTATATACAGTGATTTTAGTCTGTGTTAGTCTTAAAGAGAAATTCTATATTGTTACTGAGTTACCAGACTTCCATAAGAAACCCAGAGAAGATAGTTTTATGAATACATAAGTAAGCCTGCCATTTGTTACTTTGTTGTTGAGACTGTGGGCTTGCAGGAAGGTGGATAGGGGTCCTATTGGTTTGCTTTATTTGATTTGTACCCCTGCTACCTGCACAGGGATAGAGAAAATAAATTTGGTGTGTGATGTGAACCTCAGTGTAAAATGAATTCATTTTAGTTTTAGCAAATACATCACAGTGATCACTTTGAATGCACACTTCCTTGGAAGAGCTGCCAGTATGCCATTTTGTTTTGCATTTTATTTTCAGGTGGAAAACCTGTATGTGCTATGGAAACAATCAGCTTATTTTAATAACAGAAAGGAAACCAAGGAGAGCATTGAGCTATGCATTGGTATTGCTTTTCTGTTTGCTTACTTTTTTTCCTCCTAAAAACAAACAACCCATTTTAGAGCCTCTGGCTACCTGACCAAAGGGATTCATTACCTCATGATTATTATGGGAATTTGGACAGCTCCATAAATCCAGAAAGTGAAATGTGTCATAATACAACTGATCCCCAGGAGCTGGGGAGCATTTTCTGTACATGGTGGTTGGCCAGGATTCACAGGACAGGCATTTACAGTGGTCATTCAGAATCTATATGGGGATGGCTGTAAGAAAAAATGAAATGGCTTCAGCTATTGCCCAATGACACTGCTGGCTAAAAGTGATGTTGTTTTCAATAAGTGGAATCACTTGAATTATGTTTCATAGTCTTGCTTTATCTTTTATATTATTATTTTTAGTTAAGAGGACAAAATTGGATAAGAAAGTAAAATCCTAAATTTAAGACATGCTTCTAGTATCCATTTAAGAAGAATATCAATTTAATGGGACCATTCTTTTAGGACTTTGAAAATACTGTTTAGATTGCACATTATCTTGATCAACTACAGTTTCAGCTTTTATAATAAGGTTGTTCTGGATTTCCAGCACAATGTTAAAAAGACAACTTTTTAGAAAACAAGTGTTTACGTGTTTCTTTGGCAAAAGATTTAGAAGGGAAGACAAGATTTTTTTAAAAGAAGTAACAAATATTGTTATTTAAAATTATAAAAGAAATAACAATTTCCTATAATACTCATGACAAGCTCTGAACAAAACCTATCACTGAATATAAGAATATTTTTTGAATTCACACTGTCTCATCTGTTGTCAACACCAGAAGGTAAAAGGAGCCACATTCTTCATCTGTGTAGCAGCAGTTAGAGTTGCAAATACATTTTCTATTATATTATAAGTAATAATTTTACTCATTAAAAGACAAAACCTAGGGTTGGAGGATTGTGTCTCATATTCTTAAGTATTATATTTCAAAAAGTAACCATGAAGAGGAATAGACACACACACACACAAACACACACAAAGAGACAGACAGTCAGAGAGATAGAGATAGATAGATAGATAGATAGATAGATAGATAGATAGATAGATAGACAGAAATGAGGATTAAAAAGAAAACATTATGAAATAATCATTAGCTGATGATAAAGTACACCATGGTGTAAACCTTAATAGGATTTTCTTAAAATTCCCACAAAAAGTTTGAAGTCCCATAAAGTTCTACCTCTTACTGATTGAAGACTCCTAAATTGATCGAGAAACTGGCATCAAAGAATAAGTGTTGCTTTTTAGAAATAAGCACATTCATTAAAAGTTATTTCTGTTTGCTATGACAAGTCCAACTTCCATGACAAGGAGAAAACAGAAACTTTCTATACTACTAAAATATATGGCACCGAGTGAATTAGCAGTTTCTTTTACTTGAAAGATCATACCAGTATACAACTAAAATATAAATAACTAACCCCTAAGAATCATGTACTCCTTATGATCTGTCAATTGAATATGTGTCAGTGTTACTACTTGATAAAATATAACACTAGAATGGAAAAAAAAACTACTTCCTTAAAATATATTAAGGAATTGCACTGTGCTTTGAGATGATCAGGATTTCCCCCAGATGGACACATGCAATTCCCCATCCATAAACATTCTTTACTTACTTTGATTTCTTAGTCTGATTATTATTGCTTAATAATATACCACCTTTCTTAGTTTTTTCTAAGTCACCAGCTCACTATCTCTTATGTCTTCAGCTCCCTGAGAAGCAAGATCATAGAAATTAGTGTTTTATTTTTCTATGTGTGCAAAGATATTCAGCAAGCCATGCAGGTGAGGACACCTGAGTTGAAAGAAGCTATTACAAATTCAGGATGTTAGCAAATGATTCAAGTGATTATGGTGGCAATAATATCGCTTTTCTGTCTCATGACATTAACTGCTTTGTCCTTTTCACTCATTTTTTCTTATTCTGGACCATGTTTTGGAAACATGCATATTTAGAATCCAAGGTTGAATTTCTTTAAAATAGTTTAGTTCATGTTGAAGTTGCTAGGTTAACATTTGTTTTTATTTTGTTTGACATGAAAGCAGTATCATTTTGTGGTCCAAAAACCTTCATTACTTTGTCTAAGATCTATCTTTACTACTTACCATTTACACAGTACATTTTTATCCGAGTCATATTATCTATAATTTTTAAGTCTTTATTTTATTCTTTTAAAATTTTACTTTTAAAGATATCAACCAATAAAGGAGTTTATAAAGTGAGAGATCTCCTTAAGTGACGCAGTGAAAGAGTCAAGGCAAATACATTGTGGTAACTCCTCAAAGCCTTGACAAATGGGAATAATCGCTGGAATGACTCTTCTCAGAGGGTTAATCCCTCAGCCCCTGTGCTGTTCGATGATGGCACTTCAGGGAGGTGAGGTAAAACACTCTGTGATGAGATTGGCCTGAATTTGCAGGCAAGCATCTTGGATTTTGATACCCTTCCCACAAAGCATGCCTTGGGTATGTGGGATAAGATGCTCAATGCCTCATTCTTCCCTGCAGCCTTTCATATCTATAGTAGTACTCTCTGGTTTCTTGTGTCACCAGGAAGCCACAGGCACCATTGCTTTATCAAAATCACCTTACAGCCCACGTGCCGGCATTCTGATTTGTAGTGAGGACAGCAGGAGAGGGGACTTATTTACTCCATTGGCATCTAGCAAGTATTTACTTGTCTTAGTTGTCTATATGACTTGGTATCACTAAGAACCAACACATTAGTACCTGGCCTCCAATTCTGCAGACACCTATTTCCACTATTGAGTGGTTGCTATCAGGCATTATGGGATGTCTGTGTTATATCTCTTATTTCAGCTTCAACTTATATTTCCAAGTGGAAACATAACAACTAGATGGAAAATAGCAGAAATAATAATAGGTAACATTTAGCAAATGCTAAGTAACCAAGTTATTTATGTGATGACTTAATAAGCTGAAACTTTTGAATGCAAATGCTTAGCAAATGCTAAATATTATTGCTAATATTATATTTACAGCTTCAAACTCATCTATATGTTTTATACAACATGCTTATATTTACAACCTGCTGTGTACTATTACCTTATTCCATAATTTCTAAAACCCCTTTATAATCTTAATTAATTTTGTCATTGCATGTATTTATTTTTAAACTTCTATAATTAATTATTAATTCTTTCTTTTGGTGTCCAAGTAATAGATGGGATGAATTCTGTAATACCAACTTAGACAACCTTTGTTCCAAGAAAATTAGTCACCTCATTTGTTTATATATTGTCAATGTAGTAGAGAGAATGAGTTCATTATGTTTTTGCTGAGCACAGAGAAAAGGATTAGGGAAAGCTGCTACATACTTAGTAGTTGTCAAAGAAAGTCAGTTAGGGGAGTACTGTGAGAATGTAGAATTCACATCTAATTTAAACTTGGTTGAAATTGACTTAAAGTTATGTATAAGTATGGATCTGTGGTTAGAGGGCAGAGATCACTGCTAAATTGCTGTGATATAATAATATATCACTTGGATATCAACCTTCATACTCACTAGTATCTTCCCTATGCTTTCCACTGTTGTAAAATTATTATATAATTATTATTAATTGTTTGTATTTTTTGGTTTAGGGTAACATTCTCAACAAAGGCAAGTAACATAAGTATAGGAAGTAGTTGGAAGGGGGAGTGTCCTACTATAAAAGAATATTTATGTATATCCTTGAATATGTATATATAATTTATCTATTATATATCTGTCTGTCATTTATCTACCCATCAATCTATCTAAAGATCTATCAATCTATTTATCTATTAATCTTTGACATTATCTTACCTTGTTATTTCAGCAATGTTTATCAAGGAAAATATATAACAAAGAAAGAGATAACAAACTGAAAATGAGCAAAGGAAGACAGAAAAACAAATCAAAATAATGTAGTTAATTACTCAAGTTATTCAAAATTATAGAAATATCCCATGAGATTTGTTTTTCTCATTAAAAAAATAATAAAATATTATGAGGCAATTAACAGGGTTCTTAGAAACAAGTTCCCACAAGACCTCACAGTGTGCATTGTTGCATCTTTTCTGAGTAGAGCTCAGGTAGGCAGATGAGGTCAAAACAAGAGCTACTCATTCCAAAGCAATTCTGCCATTGTGGACTTGCCAGTTGTCACAGTCTTGGCTGATCTTTGGCTCACCATCAGTGTTTTTGTTAAGAAACCTGGAAGGATGGGTAGACCATTTATTCTCTGAAAATACTCTGAGATACAGTTTTTCCTGACTGATTTCTGAGGAGATGGTGTATTTTCATGTAGCCTTGGCAGCAAACGGCTGTGGGCACAGCTGCTCAGTGTTGTGCGCCTGAGTTACCCACCATGGGTCCAGTAAGAAAGGGATTTATCCATGATTGTTTGAAATGATTTCATTATTGGGCTTTTAAGTAGGCCAAATATTTGGCTTAAATGATTGTTTTAAATTTGTTGTAATGAATAGACAAATAGGTGGCTGAAGTCCAGAGATTTTAATCTTTATGTGTCAGGCACAGAAGAGTTTAAGCCTGGAAAGCCTTCAAGGCACATGTAAAGTGATACTCCTCATGACTAACAGAACAGCTCAGTGCTACTTTGAAAATAGTTTAAAATGAATGCTAGTCTAACCAAATGTTACCTTGTTAAACTGGGCTATTATTTATGATCTGTTTGAAAAGGGGAATATCCACCAATACCCTCATTCTTAAACTATTTGATTTTTAATTCTTTTTGTTTGTAATTAGTTAGATAGCAGACTGAGTCATATGTTCTGAATCCTCTGGTTATAAATAATAAAAACATAGTAAATATGTATAAAATATGATGTGGCAGTTTTATTTTCCTTTGAATCAGGGCATGTTATATGCAACCACATGAAACATCCGATAAAAAACATCAAGTTTAAAAGAAAAGAAAGAGTATAGTTCTGAGCACTTAGATTAGACACAAAATGTTTATGCTAACATGGGAACAGTAAGAAAATGAGGAAGGCATATGCTACTCACTTATTAGGAATGCGGTTTGAGATAAAATTACATAGTATGAGCTACCAATGATGCCTACCCACTAGGTCAAAGGTCAAATTACAAATATTCTGATATTTACTGCTGATCGATCCACCATCCATTGATTAAAAGATATAGTGTGCATATCTGCTTATTAAAAATGAGATTCCATTGTACTCATTGAGCATACACTAAGAAAAAGATTACAAGAGTCATAAAAACAAACTTTATGTCTGTTCTTTGCTTAAGTAAATAATAAACTGAACCTTATAAACTGTGCATTTGCCAATTATTCATGAACAAAAACGTTTATTAGAACACTGTACTAAGTTGCATGGATATGCCCAAGAACAGGGGAGGCACAGGTCCTGACATTGAGAGGGCTTTGTCAGAAGATAGGTGGGAAGAGAAGTCTTCAGCTATCAGAGATTCCATACTTACCCTAAGGTAGAGATGCCGGGATTGTAAAGAAGCAATGGAAGAGTTAGAGGAGAATCTGAAAGAAATGGTTATATGGTCTGTTAGCATGGACATAATAGGTTACCACTCATTTAGTCACCGAAATAATGGAAATATATTTTCTCATAGTCCAGGAGGCTGGGAATCTAAGGTGAAGTCTACGGCATTATGGTTGGTATCTGTTGAGACTTTTCTTTCTAGATTCCATGTGTCTAGTTGGTCTTTACATGTCTGTCTTCTGGAAATGTGGAGTGGAAGAGATAGACAGGAAGGGAGTTAGATAGACAGCCAGGCAGGCAGATAGATAGAAGATGATAATAGACAGAAAATAAGTTATAGATAATAGATGATAAAGAAATGAAAGATATGTAGATGATCGATACCTATAGATAATAGAAAGATGATAGATAAGAGATGATAGGCAACTTATAGATCATAGATAGGTGACACATAATAGATAACATGACGAATATATGAAAAATATATAGGATAGATTAAAAAAACACATCTAGGGCTCCTTTGTACAAGAATACCATCCTTATCTGATCCAGTACAAATGTTATCTTATTTAACATAAACTCTATCTTTAGAGAACCCATCCCCAAATAGAGGGGATTCAGCATATAGATTTGGGGAAGACACAAATATTTAGTCCATAGTAAATTAGTAGGAAAGCACTTACAGAAACAGAGAACTGTCAATGGTTTCACAGTTGCTACTTGAATGTTGTAAGGTGAGAAATATTTATTGCACTTGAAATATGTAGGTGATTGATGATTTTGGCACAATCAACTTTTAACTGGAGTAAGAAGGGACAATCCAGATTTCCAGACTGAAATGGGCTACACATGGAGTAGAAACTTAAGAAGAGAGTTAATGAGCTGGCAATGGTTGAACACTGTGGCCCTTAAAGGAAGCAGATATCCAAGTGTGTGCAGAAGGGTGAAAGGACAAGCACAGGTTTTGTCTCTTTTTTTCCCATTATTTAATTTAATGGGATATACTGAGCCAGCTTGTGCAAAGAAGTAGTCCTGGCAACAAGAGAGGGACTAAGAGTTCAAAGAGAATTCAGCCAAGGGTCACTGCAGGCTGGTCCCTCAAGAAGTTAAGTGGTCACATTCTTTAGGAAAAAGGTGCCTGTTCTGTTTCCACAAGAGGAAAGAAATAGAACGTGGATAAAATTCCCGGGAAATGTGAGAGCAATATGAGGCAGAAAGGAGGAGTACACTATGAGGAAGCTCAGATGGTCTTTCCAAGGGAAAAAATTAAGTTTTGTTAAGAATAAATGGTTATTTTATCAGAGTAATGAATGTAACTTAGAAAAAAATCAGGCACAATGTAAAAATTATGAAATGATTATTAAAGTGGTGGAGGTGGAGAAAGACTTAGGGAGAAGAAAAGAGGGAAAAGTGTGTGTGTGTGTGTGAGAGAGAGAGAGAGAGAGAGAGAGAGAGAGAGAGAGAGAGAGAGAGAGAGAGAGACAGATAGACAGACAGACAGACAGACAGACAGACAGAGACAGACACACACACACAGAGCTATTTAGAGAAAGGGAGAGAGACAGAGAGACAGGGGGATTTAACTGTCTAGATTGATTTTGGAGCATTGGCTGATGATGAATCACCTCTTGTGTGATTTTATACAGCAATATAAAGAAACCAGATGGTTATTAGATTAATGCCTGCCTTTAACTTTTCAAGTTTGAGAGAGGGACAAAGAAAAAAAAAAGAGTCTACTACAAGGAATTGACCAAAATGTGAATTTTGAATTCCACCCCAAGGAAAAGAGGGGCTCTAAGCCCCTTTATATTTATAAATACAGGGGAGAAAGAGAGAAAGAAACGGAGAGACCAATGTTTGGAGGTCTGTATGGTATTGAGAAGCAATTTGTTTTTAAATTATTATTGTTTTTAATGGGCATACTTATAGTAGACATTTTGAGGAGAAAATCTTTGACAATGAAGCCATTGTGGCATAGAGCAAATATTAAGTAGCCCTTAGATGCAAACTCAGGATGATCTATCTTCTAAACTAACAAGTCTACAAGCATGGGTTAGAAAATGTCGGATAAACCATTGGTTTACTGTTAATGGAATTGGTAACATATACATAACTTTTAAAAGATTTTAGATGTAACCTTCCAAATTTTGTTTTACATGTCAATTTATTAGTATTTTAAGGATTCATTGTCTGAATGGTCAACAAGTCAAGCCAGGTGTTAGGAAATGTCCGTGTCTTCAATTTAAAATGGATTATAAGCTAGTTTCAGCCTGTGATTGGTATAAAATGGAAGGAAAAATTGACAACCAAACACCTGAGGCAGTTTAAAAAGTGTGCAGTCTAAGTGGTTCCCCTAGGAGTTTTAGGAAGTTCTCAGTTGCCTTTCCTCACTGTCTTTGTTCTAAATATTCTTCCTTGACTACCTTGGAATTTATCTCTAGCTTATCTTAGGTGAGCAGGTCAGAAAGTTGAGACACATGTGCTGGCAAGAACAGTTGTAGAAATCACCTGCTTCTACCTAAAAGAAAATGCCTGGTAGAGGCTTCGGAGCCATCCCTGAGTAAGTGCCACCCTCCTGATAATTCTGAACTCAGAACTGTCTTACAAGAGTTACACAAATCTTCTCTGGCATTCAGTTGGATTATCCCATGAAATGTTTTAAAATGTATCATTTTTGAGAAATCTGTATTTTTGTGCTAATGACTGGGTATGAAAGCCATCTGTAGACTGAGACTGTAACTCATATCCTGGGTTTGAAACCAGTATGAGAAAAATCTTGTTTACTATTCTTTCTACTCTTTTCTTACTTGCATTTATAATGAGAATGAACAGCTCACTCCTATCCTTGCCAGGCTTTAAAAAGCTCTCCAGAGCTATCTGCTGCAAGTGGAAGGAATCTTCCTCATGACAGATTGGAGCCCACCCCCTGGCAAGCTGAATGGACTTTGTCTCAATGCCTACTGTCACCTGTTAAGGAACACACTCCATTTCAGGACATGGACTCAGTGCTATGACCTTTTAACCTCACTGTGGTTCATATACTCCTTCAGCAGACCTAACTGTTGTGGAGAAGTGAACTACAAACTTTGCAAGCATCTGATGAAACAGAAGCTGTTGAAGGAAGAATGAAATGCTTTCTTTTCAGGAAACAACATTTAAAATAGACATATGAATTAACAAGCTGTCCACAAATCTATGTATAAATATATAATGGTAGTATTATATTGTGCTAAGCACAATAAATCCGAGCATGATTTTATAACTCTAGTCTGAGGGGCAGCACCATAGACAGCACTGGAAGTAATACCCGTAAGTCTAACTCATCTCAGAAGTCAGGATTAGGGACCACCATTTCCCCATCGCTTTCATTGTGAAATGAAGGGTCCACTAGAGGTCAACACATGCTAGAAGATTAAGTAGATGAGAGCTGTGACTACCAGTGACTAGAGGTATAAAGAGGAAAAAGTTTTGAGACTTTTTCACATTTGCCAAATATATTCTTATTTCTGGAAAGTGGATATGCTGACTAAATGAAAGAAAATGTTGACAATTAAGCAGTGGCATTTTGGTGTATGAAGGGTGCCCAGACTAAAGTCATAACCCAGACAGCAAAGACTAAAAATAACAACAAAAAGCAATGCAGGAAAGCAACTGCATCAGGTATCATAAAAGTTTCCTTAAGATACCAAATTTGATTAAAACATAATCTGGAGGCACAGATCTTTTTCAAAATAACATTTGAGTCTATTTTCAAAGGCAGGAACTACTGATATATACAGTGTCTATAAGGGCTTTATTTATCAAAAATTTTACTGACAATTAGTAATGGCAACCTTATGCCAGCTGAGAAGGAACTGCATTCTTAATTCTAAAGTTATTTTCGTCTACATATTGATGATACCCAAAGTAAATGATCCATATGAACAAATTGAATCTCTATAATATGGGAACCTGATCTTGTTACAAATACTATAAGACAATTACTCCTGACAATGAAGTAAAATTAAAGTGTAGGGAAAATCCACTCCAATGCTTAGGGATGTTGGATGGACTACAGAAACATACTTTAAAGTGAATAGAAGACATTAATAGATTTGTAAATATACAATAGGGATAATAACAAGGGCATCAATTGAGATGGCTTCAAGCTGATGGGAAAGCCAGCTCTGATGTCTCAGCTGTCCTGCATTGCATCTGCAGACAATAGACAGGTCTTGCAAAGGAGGGAGAAAGCAGTGTGGATTTTCTAACTTGGAAATGAAGCACATACTACATTGACTAATAACTCTTAAAAGCAATCAAATATGAAATAGAAGGAGACCCAAGGATAGGAGACTAACACAACTCAAATATATATATATATATATATATATATATATATATATATATATATATATATTATAAATACACACACACACATATTTCCTGGTTGATTAAAATTAGAAACAACGTGGTTGATTAAAATTAGAAATAATATCTTAACTTAAAAGAAGAAATACAATAAAGCTAACAGGAAAAAGGATATTAATAGAGGTTTCCTCATGAAGCCATTTTTGTACTATACTAATGGGATAAGCAGTGGACTTCCTAATAAGCCATGGCCCTGATTGGCATAGAACAATCTCAGTTTATGGCCATTGTCTTCAAATCTCATCAATTACATACTCTTTGATTCTAAAATAAGTAAGTAAATATCCCTACTGGGAAAATAAATAGAAAGAACAGGGCAAGTTCTTTCAGTATGCAGGAATATTAAGGCTAAATGGTGGTCCAGTGGAGCTGTTTTTTTTTTTTTTTTGAGAATTTCATACAAGTCTATAATGTGTTTCAATCAAATTTATCCCTTATTCCTTCCACCCCAGTTCTTTCTTTACTCCTCCTCACATCTTTTCCTTCCAAATTTTATATGACTTTCTTTCATTTTTATAGCCACATAGTACTGCCTGTGAGGGTGTAGAACTATCTGCTAAAATGTGGGTAGCCTCTTAGGAGCTGCACACCTAAAGAAAACTGACTCTCCCTCCCAAGCAGCCAATAATCACTGATGATAGCTTTTCAGACAGGATTGAACATCGTGAGCTCCTCCCTTGCCTGAGTTGGGATTGTGGCTGGTTTGATCTTGAGGTCTTGTCCATATAGTCAATGCTCCTGTGAGTGCATAGGTCTGATGACCCTACTATATGCAGCAAATAACGTTTCTAAGTGGACCTCTGCCATGTCTCACTATCACAGTCTTTCCTCCTTATCTTCTGTGATGATCACTGTGCTCTGTGAGGAAGGATATGGTAGTTCAGAAGAGGGTTTACCTCATTGCAAGTCAAAAATCTTAAGCAGGGTCCTGTTCTTACAGATAGCTGGACAGCTGAACCAGAACCAGAACCAGGCTTTATGCTAGCAATTTATAAAGATAGTCAAATACTGGAGCTGAGTTTTTCAACATTCATTGTGGATAGAAAATGTAAGTACTAAGAGAGTGGGGTCACTGATGCACCTGCAGAATGCTGAGTTCTGTGGGTATAGACTTAGGCTAAGAGGCAGTTGAATATAAGCAATAATGGCATCAGTAATGTGCTAGTAAGGGTAGAAGCCATATGGATTACAAGTCATTATATTAGAATTCACATTAGAATAAATGAAAGGAAAATGGCTGCGCACACACACACACACACACACACACACACACACACACACATTAAACACATACTAGGAAACTTACATGGGTTTGTTTGGTCTTTCTTTTCTTTCTGCCTCTTTTCTTTTCTCCGAATCAATAGCTTAACAAAACATTTAGAAAGGACTGATATTGAAATTAGAAATCTAGAACCATATGTGTGTGTGTGTGTGTGTGTGTGTGTGTGTGTGTGTGTGTGTATTTTCTTAATTAAGAATGTATCTTTCTGAAGACCTAATCCTGAATCCATTATTTATCACAAATTTTAACAAATAGATTCAGGTCATGCTTTCTTGATTAATTAACTTAGAACTACAAGGTTGAAAGGCAGTTATAATATTAAGGTATTTGGACATTTGCAATGGGAGAAAAGTTCTTTTCAAAGCAGAACAATAAATTAAAACTTTGTGAGACAGTGTAATGTAAAGAATGTCCCAGTCGAAAAATGAATGTAATCTTGCCAAATAAAAGGAAAAGGAAACATGAGAGACACCTAATCCTGTTAATCTTCCTGTTTGGTCAGTTAGAAGGGAGCTAGGGTTCAAGGAAAAGACTTGTAGAGTAACTTAGTAGTCCTTGGCAGCGTGCTGAATGGAGATCTGATCAAATTACTCAGGCTAAAATCCATGAAAAGAATTTCACACTGTGTCTGGCTAAGAAAACAGCTTTATCAAGTGCATGATCTTTAGTGTGCCAAGATTGTTTTTTCTTTGCTCCTTCCACTGTCTTGCTTCAGTGAGCATGTTACCTGGGAAAGTCCAGGGCGTTGTTGATGACAGTAGCCTTAGTGGAAGACAAACAACGCCTGGTGTTAATGTACTGAGTGCTAAGTCTGGGAACACAATGAAAGCCCGAGCTTGGGAGTAAGTTAGCGTATTTCAAAAAGTGCATTTCTGTTTATTTTCCCATAGTAGCTTTGACTTTCACAATTTTACTTACCTTTAAAATGTTAAGGCCAATATGTAAATTTATGAACATCTAAAGTATTAAGTACCTGGAATAGAAAATATATATATTTGTACATATGCACTTTTTTTCCTCCCAGGGATGGAGTAAATAACATTTTTTAGGCTTATGATTTAAAAATGAACTATTTTAAACACAGTTTGGGGAAGTGATTCCTTAAGCAGGACTTCAGCTAAATGACTGTTTACCTTGTAGCACAGGCTTGCCCCACTGTATCCGACCCCAGTCTTTCCCCAATACCTACAGTAGGAGACCATCTACAGACTAAGAGGAGAGAGACCATTAATTTTAAACTTTAGATCCAAGGGATAATAGGAGGGTGAGTTAAGGCTAAAGAAAGCTTCCTGACCTCAAGTAAGATTCTGACTAGTCAAAAACAGGATGATGTCTGCATTATGTATGACTGACTTTCAAGCAGTTCCTCTTTCATATTATGTGTTGATACACTAGTGTGGTACCAAGACGAGGATGTGATTTTACACTATTTCCAAGAATAAGTCTAGGAGAAAGAAGGTCACCATTATTTTTCTGAAATATTGTATAGACAGTGAGAATGGCAAAATAGGTTCTTATTTTTAAATAATGTTTTCATTTATTTGATTGTGGTATAAGTATGTATACGCATGTTTCAGTGATTGTGGACTCACATATGCACTTGCGAATGTATAGGCCAGAAGTCTTTCTAGATCAGCTATTCTCAACCCTTTGGAAGGTCACATATCAGATATCTGCATATCAGATATTTATATTACTTTTCCTAACAGTAGTAATATTACAGTTATGAAGTAGCAACAAAATAATTTTATGGTTGAGTGTCACCACAATATAAGGAACTGTATTAAAGGGTTGCAGCATTAGGAAGGTTGAGAACCACTCTTTTAGATCAATCTTTACTTTATATTTTGAACCTGGCTCTCTCACTTGTACTCACATCTCACTGATATGATTACTCTACCTAGCTAACATGCTCAGTGGACCCACCCCGCCCCAGTCTCTGACTCTGGGATTGCAGGTAGGCCACCATGCCCAATAAGTATTTTGCCAGGGACTTGAACTAAAGATCTCACACTATCATGGCAAATGCTTTACCGGATGAGCTGTATCTTAGCCCCACTGTGTCCATTTTCCAGCTGAAAACAGTTGAGGAATGTGTGCTAGAATCAGTGTGACCAGAGACTCTGGCAAGCAAGACTGGACCTGCAAAATCCACTGGCTCAAAAAGCTGGCAGAAAAGAAAAGCTAATGTGTTTGTGGTAATAAAGAATACTAGCTTATCAAAGACAAGAAGAAATGAAACAAACCTAATAAGCTAACAAACAAAAATGACTGTTTTCTCATTTTCATAATGGCAAAATGGAAACCATCATTGAGAGAAAAAGCATAATGCACACTCTCCCCAGATTAAAAACAAAACATGCTTTCTCTCTCCAAACATTTCCTTCTACCACCAAGGAAGCTAAAACAAAGAAACACACACACACACACACACACACACACACACACACAGAGAGAGAGAGAGAGAGAGATTGGTTTAAAACTAAAGATCAGTGTTTCTCATTTAATTAGGCTATCCATTTATCATGAGGTTGTAAATGTTCTTTTTTTGTATATTCTGGATATTAGATCTTAAGAAATGTGTAGTCTTTAAATGTTTTCTTTCACATTTAGGTTTTATTTTCACTTTGCTGGCAATTCTTATGTACCCATGGGAGGGCTTTTGTGCTCATGGATTTACATGCACATATGTGGTTATACATGCCTGTGTGTGCACATGTGAATGGAACCAAGTCTGCTGTTACTTGTCTGTGTTCACTTTGTTTTTAGAGACAGTATCTCTCACTGACCTAAGACTACCCAGCAAGTCCTAGGGATCCTCTTGGGTTCAGTTCCCCACTAGGATGATCAGTGTATAGTACCATACATGGTGGTAACCATGTGTGCTGGCTATTGAATTCAATCTATTTACTTTATTCTTGTGTTTTTAATGTCACTTTTCAGTAATGTCAGCCAAATACATGGTCATGAGATTTACAGATTATTCCAAAATAATTAATTAACACGGTAATTATTTGTTCTTGTTTTGATAATCATCAAATGCCCATTGACTACAGACATCAGTATTTGTTTTGAGATTTTTATTCTCCATTCATTCTTAATATGATGCCATACAGTGATTGTTATTATAATTTCATTTGAGTTTTGAAATCAAAGAATGTGTGTTCTCTGACTTCTCACTTCTTTTTCAAGATTGTTTTAGAAATTCTTAGTCTTTGGTATTTTTATGTGAATTTTAGAATTAGCGTGTCAATTTATACATGAGAAGGTAGCTATGATTAAGTCACAATCATATTGAAACTTCAGCTCACTTGGGGGATTATATGTTTTTCAGTAATAATAAATCTTTTCATACCTGAACAGCAATTATATTCCTAATTATTTACAATGCATAGGCCTGTGGGGACCTCCCCCACCGGGAACTTAGGTCACCTGTGAAGAGGTGGCCTGGAACTGAGGAAAGTTTAAGTGCATGCCACTTGCCCGTTCCCCAGCCTCCCTCTTACCTGGAGACAATCAGACCCAGCCCGGGAGTCAAGTCAAGCAAGAACTCATTTATTGATAGGCAGTGAGCCTCTTTTATACCAGAAAACCTCAGAACCCTAGGAGGGAGTGAAGGAACCAACCAATCATTTTAAAGGTCACCTTATTTACAAGTTGTTTATGCCCTAACACCATCTCCTGTTTTTAGTATCTTATCTTAGCATAAATAACTTGAGCTAACTTCCTTCCTCACCATTTGTCTCTAATCTCCATACAAACAACCCAAGCTAACTTCCTTTTAGCCATCCTTTGTATCTATTCTCTGCACAAACAGCTTAAACTAACTTCCTCTGGTACCATTTGTATTCACTGTCTGTGTAAACAGCTTAAAGCTTAAGCTCTATTTATCTGAATTTCTCTTGGCACCCTCTTGGCAGCCCATGTATGCCCCACATAGGCCCAGTCATGCTATTGTTGAGTGTACTCCTACACAAGTTAATTCTGTGGTAAAAGGTAGTTTTCTGAATTTCATTCATGTTACTGTTACTAGTACTGTTGATTTGATTTCTGTTTAATAATCTTAAAGCCTTTAATGTTATTAGTTTATTTCTTAATTCAATATTGTTATTATTATTTGTTTATTAGTTAATTTTCTGTGGTAGGACTTAACACAAGGCCTAAAGAATCACCTGCAGATACTCTACCACTAAGCTATATACTTTGTCTTTTCTGATCTTCAACTTTGCTCAAATATCTCCTCTGGCTTTCTATTAAATTTACATTGTCTTTGTTAGTTTGTATTCCTGAGAGATATTATTCTGTTATTCCCATAGCACCAAGTCTTTGTGGTTTTTACGTCCTCTGAGATCTTTCTGAGGATATTAATTACAATCATCTTAATTTTTTCCTGTTGGTTCTCATTTATTAGAGCAACTATCCATTGTGTTTCTCAAATGTTCTGTTTTCTTATTTGTGATTATATTTTAAATGAGATTTTGGTTTAAATGAAATTAATAATTGGAAGTGTATTTTCTCAGACAAAGAATAATTACTTTGTCTGTCAATGAAGGCAGCTTTAGATTACAGAAGTTTCTCTCTGAGTGCTCATGAGGCTTGTGACCAAGCACAGCTTTTTCATACTTTATCTTCTGACAGAAAGCCTTCAGACCAGAGAGAAGGCCTTTATGTGCTGTTTCCCTTGTTCTGTCAAAAAAAGCCATTTAGAAAAGAAAACAGAGTCACATCTCAACCAAGTGTTAGTACTGGTACTGTCTCACATGTTATACCCTTCAGTTATAAGTAGCATTTTATTGAATGTAACCTACTCTTGGCTCTACTTTTCAGTTACCAGAATTATTTCAAGAGCTTTTATGAAACACTTTACTTTTTATGTTGTTTGTTTTTCATTGATAGAGATAATAGGTTCTTCATTTCCACACTTACTTATGTTTCACTGATACTATTCTCATCTTTTTTATTTCTTTCAAAAATTACTTACACTTTTAGTCTACTAGTCACATATTACTTACTTTCCCAGAACTATTAGTTTATTATTTTCATTGTATATAAACGTCATAAATTATGGACACAAACATTTTAAAATATATTTTAGTTTATGTACACACACATATGTATGTGTATTTTTTTTTCTATTATAGAATGGAGGTTCTAGTTCAGGAACAAAGCATTGTTTATTTCTTTGACCACCTCATTTAAAATGATTCTTCTCTTTGTCACTGAAATGGAAATGACAACTTTGTCTATTTGTAATCAAATTTATCTTAAAATTTACTTCCTATATGAAATAAATTTATTTGAAAATTATATTAAAATATTCTCATCAGAAAACACTAAATCAACCTGTCTGGCTGTCTGTGGTAAATGTTAAGGTTCTTCTTGTTTCACAGACCTCGAAAAATGTTTATTTTCAACACTTCAAATAAGAATGGGGTGGGGGGAGAGAGAGAAAAAAAACCTGATATAAACTTTCCCTTCAATGTATATCTTTATCTAATGCTTTTGTTTATGGAATATTTTTAAATGGACCTTATAATTTGTTTGGCTCTCTCTGCTACAATCAGTGATAGTTTAAAATAATCCTTCATAAGAGTCACTTATGTCCTGCTAAGAGGTTCTGAGTGACAACCTAGAGTGACACCCAGTCTAAGCAGGTTGACAATCTTCAAGGATCCAATCAGCTGTTTTCCTTATGCACAGTCTGTTCCTGCCCAGATGCCAGTGTAAAATGTTTGTACATCCTACATCAGCTGTCATCTCCCTTTATTTTTTGTTACTCAAATATGGTGGCGAATAAACAAGCCAGTAGTCCAGGATGGAAAGTCCTCTCTTCCTCACCTCTTTTTTGGGGCCCTGCTCTCCTGTGGTAAGATTTTCCTCACTTGTTCTCTTGAGCTTGTGCATGAAGTGAGCTCAGTTTTCGCTCTTCTCTCCAACATCTCCAACATCTCTACTTGGTAATGGCTGCTGTGGGTACCTGACAGCCCCAGTTCTTTTCAGCTTAATTTTGCCCCATCCTTAGAGGCACTCCTATGAACACATGCTCATCATACAAGACTGTATCAGTATGGAAGTATTTTATTGATTTGATCACTGAAGAAAAGTACCACAAAGAAAAACAAGATGTTCTTTTTTAGAATTGAATGGAAAACAAACTTGGACATAACAAAAAAAATGTTATACTTTGTTTTCCTTCTCCCTTCTCCCATTGCTCATTCTAATTTCAAGGTTTCTTTGTTGTCCATAGTCTACAACTAAAACCTTTTCACAAAATTTTCTCCATTCTTTTCTCTCTTTAATGACTCATAGCAGATACTAAGTTGACTCATTCCTCTATTTCATAGTTTTAAAATATTTCCAAAGGGACTTCTTGTTCTCTCTCTCTCTCTCTCTCTCTCTCTCTCTCTCTCTCTCTCTCTCTCTCTCTCTCTCTCTCTCTCTCTCTCCATGACCAACATAGCTTGGATCCTAAAATCCTGGTTAGGGGTAATGAGAAACTGAAGAATGACTAACATGACTAACTCACATACATGTGTACAGTAAAACAAGGGTCAAATAGGAGTATTTCAACCCAACACAACCTGGAACTTCCTCTTGTATTAGGTACAGCACACTGGGAGGGGTAGCTAGTCTGATAGGAGGTCTCTGTCGGCAAGCAGTCTCTCAGGCTGTAAACACATAAGGGAGGAAGCTGCAGTTGCTAATCTTTGCTTACACTGGGCAATTGCCCATAAACACTCATATTCAGGCCAGGAGGAATGTTTGCCATTTCTCTTGAGCCTGGTCCATATGAATAAAGGCTCTGACAATTTCCTAGAGTCCTTGACATGGCTATGCCATGTCAACAATTCATATTCATTCATGACTTCTCTCACTCAGGGCTTCCTCTGCTCCCTACAGTCTCGTAGTTTCTCCATCTCTGTGTATGTTTCTCTATCTGTCTGTCTGTCCTCTCTCTCTCACACACACACACACAGACACACACAGATACACAGACACAGACACACACAGACACACACACACAGACACACACAAACAGACACACACACACACAGACACACACACACACACACACACACACACACACACACACACACACACACACACACGCACCAATGTCAAAGAGCCCTGCCTGTTCCCCTGCTCAATTGTCTTACTCTTCTTGGCTCAGACAGCAGACATGTAAGTGAAGAGGCTTTGAGATGGCTCAGGTCCAGCTGCCTCTGATGCCCATGAGCTTTCCCCAAACACCCAAGATCAGTTACCTTCATATTTCTAAGAGACATAAATTGTTTACTTTTTTCAGTCATTTTTGAGAGATTTGTTTTGCAGTCACAGTTAGCTAGGATACTCTATTGCATGAAGATGTTTCATTAGTTTGTTTCAAACTTCTCTCTTCTAATCTGTGCTCAGGAAGATCTTTCATTTCCATCTCAGGAATGATCATGAAGCTGTTGCCCTTCGTGGATAGGGCTTTGATTTCTGGTATGTCTTCTCCCTATGGCAGCTCTTCTCTCCTGGCCTTTCTGTTCCTTCATTCCTTTTTTATTTTTTAATTTTAATATTGTTGCTAGTTTCCAGTAACAAATATCTAAGAAATACATTCTTATTTGCTCTTTTTAGATGTAAAAAATGGAAAAAAATATCTCCCCCAAAGCATCATTTAATATTTCAACCATCTTGCTCACCTTTAAGATCCAGTCATTCATGAGCACACACTTCTGCATGCTCATGCATCTCCTGCTGCTTATACATCACAAGACTGCATTTTTTTTTTTCATTGCAGGTCAGCAAAGGTGTGGGTACAGAATTCCTGTATAAAGCTTTACTTAAGAGCTCACTCCTTGAATTTCTCTCTTATGTACTCTGATTTTACTTTTTGCATATGTATATATTGATGGTAAGTATTTACGTGTGTATACAGTGCATACTCACAAGTATCAGGATGCATGTATGTATATGGTGCATGTGTCTGGCAATTAGCTTGACCTATGGAATATTGCTTAATTACTCTCTACCTCATGTATTGGGTCAGGGTCTTCCATTAAACCTGGAGCTTCTTGGTTCAGATGATCTAATTAGCCAGCTTGCTCCGGTGATCCTGATTGCTACCTTGCACATGTTGGAGCTACAGGCTAGCTGCTATGCACACCTCGGTTTTACATGTGTTTTGGGGATCTGAGCCTAAATCCTCATGCTTGCATAGCAAGGACTTTACCAATGAACAGTTTCCTCTGCCCTGGTTTCATTTTTCTTATTATAAATTATTATGTGTCCCACATGAGAGTAATTCTTATACCACCCTGAAACTGAAACAAATAATGCTTTTGCCCATCATGCTTTTCTGTTTGAAATGACAATGATCAGGAAATTATATGGTCTTAGTTGAAATGAGTGAAATAATGACGAATTAAATGTTTAAAATATTTAGAAACTTGTTTAGGAATGCTTTTTCACCCCTCTGGAGAATGCCAGTTGGGTGGCTCCTACTCTGTGTAGTGGCCCAACCATTACTAAATGGATCTGGACTTGTCAGAATATCTCCAGAAGTGAGGTTATCACGTGATCTTTATCCTTGAACATCATTTGTAATTACAAAGAAAGAGACAGATATCATCTAGGTCCTGAAAAATATCACTGTAATTAGCTGAAGAAGAAAATCAATGCCTCTCACTCCTGGGGTATAGATCAGCAATTCTCCTCATAATTTCTCAATTCTTAATACCACTCACTTCTCTTTTACCGAAAAAACGCATAGAAATAGAGAAGGAACTTCCAAATGATCTGTCTCCCAACACCCTTTAATCATCTCTCCACTCCATTCTCCCCCTTATCTCTGCTTTGTATTAAGTGGAGTCTTGCGTGGGTTGATTATTTCCTTCAGTTTATAACTTACCCAAAGAAGCCTGACACACTGCCTCATTCCTCAGTCTGATGTGGATTTTTAATTACTGCAGAGCCCATCTCAATGAAGCGGGCGTTGGCGAGAAAGATTCTTATTCTTGCCTTAGAGCTGTTTTCACTCCTGGAAATGATGCCTTGGATTCGGGAGGAATAACTCCATGGAGCCATTATGTGGGTTATTCTTGTTCATACACAATTTCTCCGCATTATGTGTATAACCCAGAGTCCTGCTCCACTGTTTTCACCTTCCCCTTATCCTCTGTCCATATTCTGTGCATAACCACCCAGCTGCACTGCCTGCTACACTGTGTCAGTGGCATTGCCACCTGCTGTGGAAGGGTATCCATCGAGGAAGGCCATCTACAGGGTGCTCCAGGGTGTCCATATAATCACTTGCTTTGTAAGAGTATTTTCTTTTAGAGTCAATATCTGCCTATGTTGGGCATTGAAATTTCAAAACCTGAGTGTCTGCTTAGGTAGAATTTCCATATTCTTAATTTTATTGTTATGTTGTTTCATCATAGAAAGGTTTAACCCTTGATGCTCATAGCATGAACACCACCATGGGAAAGATAGTTTAAGAATTAGGTGACATGACTGTAGGGGTGGGCAAGTCTTGAACCAGTAGGGCAGGTGGGATACCCTGCTGGAAATGCAGAGGTCAATTTATGTTTCAACCTGGATCCAGTTCTACAGTGCAGCAGATTGGAGATGAGGGTGTTTTATTCTTTTATTGCCCTTCACAGTGTGCGCTGTGCCCAGCCTTGCCAGCAGCGCTGGGCTTAGAGCAATAATTTTTAAATAAAACATATGCACATTAAAGTAGTATATGAACACATATGTATAATTTACAAAGCTTAATGATATATTTTCTACTCTTGAGCTCTCTGCTGATTTAAGTATTAATACAAAATGATACTGAGTCTACTTAAATTTTTATCCTGATCATACTTTTCTGATTTTATCTAGAATTAATAACAATGTGGAATATCTTTCCATTTGTTCCTCTCTTTTTAAAAAAGTTGATCATTACTTATGACTTTCTCCAGATACCTTACTTATTAGTGTTTGATTTTGTGTGTACTCTCTGAAGCTTGGGTTCCTCCTTCAATATATACCATTTCCTGACAGCAGATGAGAAAGACTAAAATCAACACTCAGCTGTGTCCTTGGTACTGGGTCACCTGGTTTGAAAATAGTAACTCCTAAAAATCTGCTCAGCATTCTAGATAGACATACCACATAGAACTGTGCAAAGACTTAAAAGAATAAAAAATAGGAAGTGAAATATTTCCAATATGTGGCTATCAAGACAGTAAAGAGATAGACAGGATGGGATGGTAGTAAATGTTAAGTGTCCAGTCAGGTGGCTGGGATCTAGGCTTTGGCTTCTGTGATAGAGACTGGGTGGCCTGGACATGGTGGCTTGTCTTTCTGAATCACCATTTCTTCATTGAGAAATAGAATTGCGATTATTTTCTCTCCCAGGTTGTGAAACTAAGCTACAATAAATATCACTTTATTTTCCTATTTCTAACACCTACTTACACCTAAAATTACAATCATTGTTTTGTTTTCCATTTTCTTTATCCCCACATATTATATCATTTGCTTTAAATTTGTCCTGCTTCAGTATTTTCACAGTCAAACCACAGGCTCATAATTTTGTATAATACTTTCTTCTATAGAACAATTTTATGAAATCTTATACTTCTGAATTTACCCTGTCATCTTGCTTCTTAACTTGGTCAGTTATTTTTGGCATTAATACTGTTTTTCAAAAAATAAAATTTCATTTTCTTTAATGTGGTAGTAACCAACTTTAATACAGCTTAGAGTGTATGCATGAGCTAAAGCTGGAAAAGTGCAGCAACATTGGGAAGGACAAAAGTGTCACTAGTCATTTTGATTCTGCTGGGACCAGCAATCTAGAAGGAATCTTGTCATACCTCTCCTGTCACCCATGCAAGGGTAGAGACTACTGATAAATTGACATAAGGAACTATAAGCCACAGCAGGCTATGATTTGCTTAATAGAAAATGTAGATTCAGTCTTGTGGATTGCTGAGCCTCTGGTATATGTAATAGTATGCAGAGAGCAAATATGCAGACCTGACTGATGACTGAACAATGTGAATATTTGAGACACAGAGGAGAATGTAGATCTCACATGAAGAATGATTATTATTTCTTGAGTTTGCAAGAGAGGTGTGATGAGATAGTAATATGTCAGAAAAGTGCAGATAAGAGTCAGGTTGGTTAACATTTCCCTTCTAATACAATTCCTTGTATATAGTTGTACTTGGATCAGCAAATTTCTACCTAAAATATTGGTGGATGATAAAATTTGTGGGTCAAGTGTCAGTATCAATTAACATATTACAAAGTTCTCTACACTCTCATGACATATACTATTGATTTATTTTATTGAGTTTCTACAGGTCTATTAGGGCTATCCTCACTGGGTGTTTTATATCTGAAAGCACAATTAACGTGTATTTGTAATACCTGTTCAAATAAAAAATTTGCAGATAATAGTCACAGAACTTCCCTTGCCAAGCCATCTTTTGATTAAAAGCTGCATAATTTTGCATGTGTACATGTGTAATGTCTCTTACTTAGCCACCTGGGAGATGTTTGCATACGATTTACTGAGTAGTGGGGATCAGAGAAGGATGTGGGACTTTCTAAAGGTCAGATGGGATTGTTTGAGGAGCCTTAGGGATTCTTTAATGTTCTATAAGACAAGAAGTTTCTTATTTTTTTTTTTTGGTTTCTCAAGACTTACTGAAAACTATAGGATGTTGAAAGATAGCACACTTATGACACTGACCTCATTTATATATTCACAAAACTATGCCACATGGGGAATAAACTCACTAGAGACTGCAAAAATCTGAGCATACAGGAATCTAGAGAACTAAGCCAGCAGTTTATTCAAAACATTTGGACATAGGGTAAGTGCAAGGATTCTTAATCTATACTCCAGTCTGCGCTGTTTTAAATGGTTACTCTGTGCTACTTTATTGAATGTCCTTGAATATGTTACTGCTAAAGTTCATAGTTAGATGAAGTTTAGAAAAAGGCAGGTGAATTGATCAAGAAGTTAGGAGAAGCAAGTGTTACAGAAGGGCATGGGAAGGATAGAACATTCTGTCCTTTAAAAACATTGATGGATGACAAAGCAGGTGATCAATACTAGGCCTGGAAGTAATTTTTCTTCTTTATTTCCTATCAATATTGTTGCAAAGGACATGGAGGAAAACGAGTCATTAGAATAACTAAGTTGGAGTACTAGCTCTTCTTCAAACTTAAAAAAAAAGGTTTAATTATTGGAGTTTTGTGAGTGCATGTGTGCCTATGTGAGTTATATGTACTACAACCATACCAATGCCAGTAGAGACAAGAAGAGAGACTCAGATCCACTGGAACTGGATTTATAAACAGTTTTAAAAACTGAACCTGGGTTTTCTGCAAGAGCAGTAAGCTCTCCTAACTGCTGAGCCATCTCTTGAGCCCTGATTTCCTCATTTTCTACTTTATTATAAAGCAGCTTAAATATATGACTTAATTTTTAAAATTACAAAAATTATATCTTAAAAACTACTCAGAGGTCATGTATCTCCAGCTGGTAGATGAAGCCAGTTTGAAAGGAAAGTTTCCATGTCAATTTGTTTGCTCATTGATTAGATGGTGAATCAAAGACATGGCTCCAATAAACCCAGGGAGAGACCAAGCAAACAGTGACCTAGATCATATCCCTTGACTGCCATTATAATTATAAACATGTCTTGTCTGTTTCTAATTGATATATATAATTTCAATACTAGGCTTTGTGATAGAATATATAAAGTATAGAAAAAATTCAGATGAAGAAAAATAACCCCACCTTAGTATTCATCACTTTCTAATTTATTTCAATATTAAAGTTATTTTCCAAGGGTTGAATCTAAGCTAAAATAGGAAATTAAAAATATGACTAATGATATTAATAAAATTAACTAATACTTGATTCTTATTCACATCTTCATAAGGATTAGAGATTTGCATTATTTAATACTCTAATGTAAAACATGCTGGCATGGTCATCAAGTCTCCTGGGCTCTATGCTGCAGCTTACCTCCCAAGCCCTATCATTTTTACTTTTCAGGACACTTTACTGCTTCTTCTTTTCTTTAGACCATTGGTTTTTACATTAGGACTTTCTCACCTCAGCCCAAATAATACACTTTATTATTTTATTAATCATTATGGTCTTAGGTGACATATAACTTTGACAATCAGAAGGTTAAATTGCTTCCTGAATACTGCTTTTTTGAATTTTTCAAAAAAAAATGAATTCCAAAGAAGTTCACTTTATAGTTTGATTTAGTCATTGACTAGACAGGATTTTGATTTTATTCTACTATGATGATTACATGTATGAATTGATGCTGTGAAATTGGAATTTCCCTTCCTTGAATAGGCTCAATATTCAATGGCAAGGCAATTATTACGATACGTTTAACTTGAAGCAGATGAGGTGCCCTCAGCATTGCACATGCTTTTGTAAAGCATGAAATTGTACCTGCATTAGTTATCTTGCTCTATGTACTTGACTTTCTAAAGACACTTTTGCTCAAAGACATGACACAAGTGAAATAAAATCTTATTTCAGTTCAACCAAGTGTCAGGATAATTTCTAATCAGATTTCATTTACAGCTATTTAATATGATGATATGCATTGAACTGATACCTTATAGGAGAAAGAATTAAAATAGTGATTATATCAAAAGCTGGCAATGATCGAGAAACCTGAATTGACTAGTGTTTATTTTTTCTGAGGCTCATAGTGTTGTGAAGTGGGCACTTACTACTGTTCTTATTTCTAGCAGAGAGTTTGTAACTTGGTAAGTTATGAAATTTTCCAAAGGGCAGGAAAGTTGGTTCAGTAGGTACAGGCATTTGATTCCAAAACTGATGACCTGAGTTCAATCACCAGAATCCAGTGGAAGGGGAAAACCAACTCTCAAAAGTTGTGTTCGACCTTCACAAGTGCACTGTGAAATGTGCATGGTCACACACTTCTTATACAAATAAATAAATGTAAAAGTGTTCCTAAAAGGCAACTTGCACAAGATGACACCAGTACTAGAAAAGATGAAAAGCCATCAGATTCTAGTCACCCAGATCACATACTTTACAGCTATCAGTCTACTATGTTACTTTTCTAGCCTCAGTGGTAAAGTATTTGAGAGTGTTAAGGGAGGCTAGATTTATTCTGGTTTCCAGTTCTGACAAATGTCTTGCATCACTGTGGAGAAAACACAGTGGCAAGTGTGTAATCATAGTGCTGATGAAGAATCAGAAAAGGGAATGTCAACACCTAGCTGGCTTCTACCTCCACCACACACCTTTTTATTTAGTTTAGATCCTCGCCTGTTGGGTGCTGTTAGTCTATTCTTGGTAGGTCTTACCACCTCAAATAAATTTCTCTGGAAATATCCTCATAGATACTCCCCAAATTTTATCTCCTAGGTAATTCTACCTGCAGTCAAGTTCACAGTGAAAATTAACTATCACAATTACCTTTGTTCTTTGATGTTTGTTTAAAAGCCAACACTATCTATATTACTGATACTCTTGGTCCATGCAGAATCTCAGGTTGTAGAATTAATTCATAGTGACTGGCTTAAAGCTTTCCAAGTTTTAGCACTGAAAGATTTTTCTGCAAGCAACTTTAAAAAGTTTGTTTATTTATTTGTTTATTTATTTATTTATTTATTTATTTATTTATTTATTTATTTATTTATTTATTTTTCTGCTGGTTCAAGACAATGAGCGAGAGCCTCCTGGGTGTTCTGCAAGCATGATACCTCTGAGCTACAGCCCCAGTGCTTATTCAGACAACTCTTCAATCTTGGGTAAATTCAGTTCCTATTCCTTGAGTGCTGAATGAGACATTGAACTTTAAGCACCATTGATAACTAATGTGCCTGGGACAAATGAGAAAATATTAAGCTTTCAAGTTTCATGTGCCAAATGATTATTTTCTACAGAGACTGACAGAAATGAGATGTTAGAATCTCTCTCTCTCTCTCTCTCTCTCTCTCTCTCTCTCTCTCTCTCTCTCTCTCTCTCTCTGCATTGATCACACTCAAATGATCAGGTTATTTACAATGCAAGCAGGAAGGAAAACAGATTTATCTGACCTTCTTCCTCTGAAAACAAACTCTCCTTTGGCAACACATTGTGCTGTTATAAAGAAGAGGCACTTAAGCTCTTTCCTTCTCTGATTTGAGGCTACCAACATGAAAAACCAGAAACAAATTGTCCTCCCTCATTGCTGCAGCAAGATGTTAGCTGTGAATAATTGTGGTTTTAATTCTGAAGTGACACAAATATGTATTAACAGAGGACAGACCATTCCTGACACCCACCTTTCAGATCTTGGCTTGTATTCTTACTACATTAGAATATGGTATTTTATTGGTGAAGAACTCATTTTTCATATTCTGCTTTAAGTGATATAGCTTGTGTAATAAACATTTCATATTTCATGTATGCATTTTTATGCCCTGGATGTTGCAGATAAATCTCTCTCAGCATGAGAAATCCCAGGGAACATATCTAGAAATTGAAGAAAGTTGGCAATGACTATTTGTGTCTTACAGTAGAGATTAAACACAGTTGGACCAGAAGAAACCTTAGGGAAAACACAGCCCATTTATTTTATGAATTAGGAAATTGAGACACATCAGGATTAGGTTACTTCCTTTGGCTACCTAGCAAGATTGTGGTAGATGCAGGCTCAGAACTTAGTGTTACTAAGAACAGTACTTCACAATATTGGATTTAACTTGTGTTACTTGAGAAATTAATAAATATATGTTATCTTGATAGAAAATTTTAAATTCTCACTGAAAAATTATATGACATCAGATGCTTGTTTAAATGATGTTGGAAAATGGTATTCAGAAAGCTTCAGCCAGGATATAGTGATTTTTTTCCTTTCTACTTGTGCTC
Source organism: Peromyscus maniculatus bairdii (assembly GCF_049852395.1). Taxonomy (NCBI): domain Eukaryota; kingdom Metazoa; phylum Chordata; class Mammalia; order Rodentia; family Cricetidae; genus Peromyscus; species Peromyscus maniculatus. Next base: position 65,215,969 of record NC_134868.1, on the reverse strand, counting down.
AGGTAGCATAGTCAAGTGGCAATAGATAGGCTAAGATTCAAGAGTTATTATGTTTCCTGTTTGGTGTAGATTATGTGCCATAGCTCACTTGTTGTTCTGTAGATGAGGTTGTGTATGAACACTGGGGCTAAGGTAAAAAACTATGGTCTTGGGAAGAAACCAGTATTTACCCTACAGCATTTGTATTTCTCTCTCTCTCTCTCTCTCTCTCTCTCTCTCTCTCTCTCTCTCTCTCTCTCTCTCTCTCTCTCTAAGCTAATGGTAGGCACTGGGTATCTTTCTTCTATTTGCTCTTCACCTTATTTTGAGACTGGACCTCTTGTTCAACCTGAGTCACATTGATATAGCCTGACTAGCTGGCAAATGAACTTATGGTACTTAACCATGTCCGCTATTCCTACCCTAGTGTTCAGGTCACAGACATCCACTGCCATGCCCAGTTTTGAACATGAATTCTGGGCATCTAAGGTCAACTCTTCATGCTTGTACAACAGGCCTTTTACCAACTGGATAATCTTCTGGCCCTCTACTTTTAATTATAAAGTCCTTTCAAAAACAGTTCTTTTTCTGGTTAAAGTGAATGATGAAGGCATGGTATAATTTCTGTGGCTAAAATATGAACATGGCACAAAGAAAGGAATCTGTGGGATATTTTCACAGCTATGTAACTGTTCCTCTCAGAGAAGAGAAGGGAAAGTAAAAGGCAAGGATTCCAACTCATTAGAAATTACAGACATGAAGACGCTTTGGAAGGGAATGGAGCCACAATAGAATCTACAAGTCTTTATTTTAAATTCTGAGGTGAAAGACAGTAAAATAAGGGAACAAAAGTGTTGGAAAAGTCAGCAATAGTAGTAAAGGTTTTGAATCTTGAAGCAAGGAAGCTCCACTCTCCATAGGGAAAGTAGGCCATGTTTAATTTTTTCTAACATTGGAAAGATTTAGAGCGGAGGATTTCAAGGGTCTACACAGTAATGCTTGTAATGGTCCTGTAATTTGAATACAGAGTTTCAGGTATTGAGGCCTTGGTCCCAAGGTGGTGGCATGGAAATACTTCAGAAGGTTCTAGGGACTTTATGAATCAGGCCTAATCTGGATGAAATGCCTGGCTCTACCTTGTTCCTGCCCCTCCCCACACCCTGTTTCCTGAGTGCCTTGAGGTGAGTGCCGTGAGGTGAGGTGCTTTGCTCCAGGCTCATCCTCTACGATGGAACAATTGGGCCTAAAGATGGTGTCTCCCTCTCAAGTTGTTTCTTTTACATATCTGCCAAAGAAGTGTCTGGCTAGCATGCAGGAAAATGTTGATTAAAAAGCCAGAGGAGATGACGTAAGGATACCTTTATAGGGGGGCTGAGCGCAAAGTATGTTATGTAAGTGTAAAAGTGGGAAAACCATAACTTATTTGTGAAGGAAATTTCTAGCAAGGAAAATGAAAACTGTTGGCTGAACTCACCAAAAGGCTATGAGGTAGTAGCAAGTTAAAGGCTTTTTATATATTATTTACAAATGAAACAGTTGCTAGAGACAACATCTGGCTATAATGAAAAGTATTTGAATGGAAAACGAGGCTAATAACATAGGGAAACATTTTGGCTTGGGGAAGAAAAACAATAAAAGATCTGTTAAGAAGTTTTCCATGAAATGACCATAAATGAAGACATGGGTACCCTCTGACCTCAGCATGAGATCCAAGGGACTTAGATCTGCAGCCCAGAGTACATCCTGAGCTGGTGCTGGTGGGGTGAGCAGGGTTTATAGAAATTTATGGAGTACATTTGGAAGTGGACAGTACAGAAGCAGTGGCACTAAAATGGCCTTTTTAAAACGTTTCCATGTTTATAGGAGGTATTTGTGTACAAAGCTTCAGGTAAATATATAATCTTACAGCAGCTTGCTGTGGATATGTTCTGTATGCTGTGAATGTGTTGCTCTGATTGGTTGATTAATAAAATGCTGATTGGCCAGTAGCCAGGCAGGAAGTATAGGCAGGACAAGCAGAGAAGAGAATTCTGGGAACAGGAAGGCTGAGTCAGAGAGTCACCAGCCAGGTACAGAGGAAGCAAGATGTAAGAGTACTGGTAAGCCACAAGCCATGTGGCAACTTACAGATGAATAGAAATGGGTTAATTTAAGATACAAGAACTAGACAGCAAGAAGCCTGCCACAGTCATACAGTTTATAAGTAATATAATAGTCTGTGTGTGTTTACTGGGGTCTGAGCAGCTGCAGGAGCTGGGTGGACACAGAAAAGCTTCAGCTACAGCAGCTCTTCAGGGTAAGATCTGTTGCATTCTTATTATATAGGTAAGGAATGAGCCTTAAAGTCAGCAAACTCCTCCAATGCAATAGTTATGGGAGAGAGGACCTGGATATGCACTTAGTGTATTTAATGGGAGGTTTAGAGAGATAATCACATACACATATTTAAACATACACCCACATGCACATACATACACACATATATTTGAACCTAGGGTTTCTTGGATGACTAGGAATTTCCATGAGGGCTCTTTCTTAGAAAAACACATGTATGCACATACACATACATTCACACATATACATACATATATATGCATATGTGCACATATATGTGTATATTCTATAAGAATTATCTCACAGCATTGTGAAAACTAAAAATTTCCATATCTACCATCAACAAGCTGGAGAACCAAGAAGGATGGTGATGAAGTTTAGTGTGAGACTGGTGTCAGCCCCAAGAATGTCTCTGGGCAAGAAAATGAATTTTTAATCCCTTTACCCTTTTTGGGGGGTCTGAGTTGAATTCTGCATGATCAGAAAGTACCTACCCCATCATCAGCCTGGGGGTGAGTTGGGGTGATTTCTTCTCCTCAATCTATTTATTAAAATTCAAGTCACTTCTGGGAATATTCCCATGGACACATCCAAAAATATTTGACTTATTCTTTGGGTATGTGTGATTCCAGTCAAGTAGGCACACAGTTCAACTACTGAGGGTCTCTGAGGGTTAGTACAGGGTGAATCATTAATCTAATTAATATTTACCAATAAAAAATTAGGAGTCAGATATCAGAGTAAGAACCTGAAAGTTCAGAGAAGGAGGAAGCAGCACAGTTGCTTCCTACCTCTACTGCTCCTCCATCCCAAGGGGCAGAAATCCTCTCTCAGCCCCACCTTATTTCTTCCTGTCTCCTCTCTGTCTACAGTACTCGAAACCTCTCTGGTCAGCTAGTGGCTAGCTGTGCCCTCTGACTCCAAGCAAGCTTTAGCTATAAGAACATAATCAAATTATCACACATTTCCACCATCTTGTCTAAATAAAAACTGAAGGTTTTAATAACATAGTAAATATGTATTCAATACGTACAATAACTATATATAAATATATACAGGTAAGAATTACATTAATAATGTACAGCCCATTTGCATTGAACAAATTCAGAGAAAATATTCCATTATTTATCCTATCTTGTTGAGTCCAAATGTTGTACCTAATTCCCTTTCTATTCTAACTTTTATTAACAATCCCAAACTATCTTTTTCTGTCTTTCAAACTTATACATGTCACATCTTTTTTGTGAGTTTCTTTTTTGAATTTGGTGACAAGGAAAAACTGTAGCTATGAACTATCTAATCTTGAACTCCATCAGAGACCTGAGAATAAAATATTACCTGAGTAAATAGGAAGTGCAGAGCAAACAACTTCCAAAATTAAGAAATGACAGAACCAGCTGGCTGTCTGGACAGTCACCCAAGGTTCCTCTGCAACAGTGAGGCATCCATCTTTATCCTGCAGGCCTAGAATATCTGATAGACTTTTCTGTGAAGCAGGATTTTTGAAGGATGTCCCACTTCATCTTGGCAAAGTCCAGAAGTCACTTTGTGTGTCCTGCTTGTCCAATTTGGACAGCATACTGTTAGCAGTTGAAGGAAGAGCAGTTTCTTGCCCAGGGGCTAACTTTTGCCTCAGCAAACATAAACTCCATATAAAGTTTCTTTGATGCCCATCATCTACTCTGAAGTAGATTGTTGCTGCCAGGAGCAGACATGTCTCATTGTCAAACAAACAAAGAAACAAACCCATATGTTATTGAAATATTGTAAATGCATATTGTGTAGATCTCTGAAATGTTTGAGGACCATCTATCTATCTGAAATATATCCATCCTTGACCTTGACAGCATACCTAACATGACTACAAGTTTAGTTGTAATAGGTGACTAACTACAAACCTGCATTTCTTTATTATCCTAAATGGTTTGTAATAATATCTTTCAAAGTCTAGAAATTTATGTTACATTGTTAAATGAGCTGTACAATACCTTGAATAAGAGTAGAAATATATGTGCAATATGTTCTAAAAAATAACCTCAAATTTTATCAATATATAAATACCCATGCCAAAGGAAAATATTTATGACTGATAGTTGCCTTCTTTGGTTTAAAAATAGATTTAATTATCTACCCTTTTATCCTGTCATTTCTATATCCCTTCTTTTTCTTTTCAGAACAAGATCCTTGACCCTAATCTCTTTTGTTCAGCCTTTTTTCCTGACTATTACCAATGACAATGTGTAACTAACACCCTAAATGATGACAAATATCTATAACCAGTGGACTACCAAAAACAGCCCATCCCTACCTTTTGGAAATGTCAGTGTCATGTTTTTAAAATTACTTCCTGTTGTCTGGGGGTGATTGCATCTTTAGGGGACCCTGAAAAAAAATGGGATAATTGTCAAGTCTTGGGAGAGCTAGCTGTATCATTTGTTGTCCAGTCTCTGTGTAATGGGAAAGTGTAGGGCTTATCTCAAGTTCTGGCTAGAGTAGTCTGTGAGGCTGGACTATCTCAGCTCTCCACCTTGAAAATGTCCTGAGCAGTTTGTAGTCTAAAGCCGATCTTTGGATGGTGTTTATTGGCTTAGTAGCATTACCACAATCCAGGTGGAATTGTCATTTTGGGATCCCATACTCCTTCAGGAGACTTCAAAGGTTACTGTTAGACATGGTCATGGTTCACTATGGAAAACTTAAACATTTTAAATGTCTTATGCAGCAGATTTTGAAGAAGTTAAAAGAACATAATTTGCTGTATACCTCCAGAATACAAAACTTAATTCCTAATTACCTGATAGAGACCAAACCCGAAGTCATATACAAAAAGCTAGATGAAGCCTTTTTCTAGAATTAGTTAGTACTCTATATAATCATTAATACCATGACAAAATATTTAATATACATATATTAATTTTGTAAATTTTGAAAATTTAAATTTTAGAAATTAAGAAAAGTTTTAAAGAGTCAAAATAAAACCAAAGAATTATGAGATTAGTGGCAATAGAATAGTCTTTTAATTTTGACTTTTTCTTCTGTTTCATATCAGGTGGCTCTTCTCACATGAGACAGAGATACATTTGACCCATCTCACACTTTGTTTTATCTGAGATAAAGTTCCAATCCCTAAAAGCTGAACATTTACCTCTTGAAGAGGTATATTTGGATGTCAAGATTCTGGCACAATTATCTTTACATCTGCCCCTGTGTCTACTAGACCCTCAATTACAATATCATTTATTCATATTTTTAACTTTGGTATTTGATCATTTATAGAAGTTTGCCAAAATATTTACTTTGTGATTTCTTCAAAAATTTTTGTTTTATCTTCTAAACCTATTCTATCATCCAGAGCAATATAGTTTTTTACAATAGGCACTATATCATTTAATTACTCTGTGGAGGAGTTTCCCCCATGGTGACAGGGAATGACCAAACCAAATTTGACATGGGGGCCAGTGAGATGCCCTCCCAATGGCAAAGGGTTACCTTGCATGTTCCTTGTTGATCTGTATTCATTGGTCCAATATCAGCCTTTGCCACACCTTCTGCATATTCTAGAAGGCATGGGGCCTTTTGTTTGGATTATTTCTAGAAAAAAACATTATTTCTAGGAATGACTTGCCTAAAATCACTTTTTATGTGACCTTGTTTATTAAAATTAAAACATTTGACATTTTGATTTTTCTTCAAGCCTTAGGAAATCAACTATCTTATCCAAACATCATCAAGGTTATGAAGTTCACTATTGACTATATTTCAGATTCATTCCTCTATGGGTGCTGATATTGCCTTTAAAGGCCTAATTACCCTTTTGCATTGTGAATTAGCATTTTCAAAAGACAAAGATTCAAATTATTATTTGTCTAGCTTCTGGATTTGATATCATTCTATTTACTGCTGAAGTCAATCTTTGTAAGAAATCAGTGAAGTTTTATTTTGGGCCCTGTATAAATTCAGTAAATGACTTATTTCTCTTTCCAACTTCTTCAACTCTGTCCCAAGTATTCAAAGCTGCTGTGGGGTATAGAGCGAAGGTGCAGTCATCATATACAGACTGTTTTTGTACATCAACATAATCGCCCTCTCCAAGAAGTTGGTCTTGGGAAATTTCAATACCTCTAGCCCTACTATACCCTACATTACCATTTTTCAATGGTTCTAGCCTCATCTTTCCACCAGCTATTCCACTATAATTGAGGAACAGGTCCCAATACTTCTGTAACCAAGTCTTCCCAGTCTTGTGGGATAATTCTGTTACTATTTGCTCATGAATTTAACATCTGCCTCACAAAAGGTGAATGCATACCATATGAGACTATCACTTCTTTAAATCTCCTCAAATTGAGCATTTCCACAGGAATCCAGTGAGCTCTTCCATAGCTTTTGGGATACCTATCATTTGGTAGTTGTCCCTGTATGGTGACTAGATAAAACAAGGCTGTTTTTTTGATAACCTTTAGCTGTTCCTCTCTAATTTCATAATGTAATGCTGAGATTTGTTTTCTTTAAATTTCACTGTCAGTATCTGAATTCTCTATTATCTGTTTTTCTTAGGCTTGTAACTTATCAGTCAAAATTGCATTATTTTCTTTAGTCACCTTTTCTAAGGCCTGTATCCTTGGCACTGTTATCAACCAATTTTTTTAAGGATAAAACAAGAATTTACCAAACTGATAATGATTATATTGACATTATATGAATCCCAACTAAGTTAATTATCCCCTCATTTAATTGTTCCATTTTTAAATCATCCATTGTGGAATCATAGAGAGACCTAACCCCCTTCATCATAATATTGTTTCCCATTTTTTAAGTTGGGAAAATGCTCTCTCTCTCTTTTCTTAACTAATCCCTCTTTTAAGAATTCCAAGTTGTCTCATCAAATCTCCTGACAATGACAGTGGCGTGTAAGGCTGGCTATCACTGTGTAGCATGTCAGGGGAGAGAACACAGGCAGCACACAGCCTCGGTGAGGACAGCTGCTGCTGACTGCACATCAGCAGCCTGAGAAAGGGGTCCAGGGAAAGCCCACAACCCATGGGGAAAAGGAGCCAAAGAGCCAGCCTACAGGGGAACGTTCAAAAGCAGCATGTGTGACAATCAGGAAGTAAGAGCAACAGAGCTGCCTGAAGGCAGAGCTGGCTGGTGGGGAGGGGCTAACTCTGGTGGCATTTGAAGCCCAGGTCCCTGAGGAGTTTGGGGCTTGTGGAGACCACTGTAGAGAGGCTGCAAGAGGAAAATCCCAGATTCAATCAGAGGGCTTGGGGAACTAAAGGAAAAGCCAGCAGATGGCTGGTGCAGCAGCTGTGTGCACTTCTGGTGGGTGCTGGTAGCTGCAAAGCTGCAGACAATCAACTATCTCGTGAATTCGTGCCCCTAAATTTGGATGCCAGATAACGCATTACTCTAATTAATGTTTATCAATAAAAAAAATGGGAGTCAGATATTGGGGTAAGAACATGAAAGATTAGAGACGCAGGGAACAGCTACCTGTTGCTTCCTCCCTCTACTCTTTCTCCATCCAAAAGGGCAGAGATCCTCTCTCAGACCTGCCTTACTGATTCTTGTCTCCTCTCTGTTTACAGTCCTCCAAACCTCTATGGTCAGCTAGTGGCTAGCTCTGCCCTCTGATTCCAAGCAAGCTTTATTTTTCAGAATGCAATCAAAGCAACAGGGTGGTATGAAAGCACAGACTAGGAAAACCAGAAGCCTAATGCTTTCTAGCTGTGGAATTAAGGTAAGCCAATGGAACTTTATCTCAACTTCCTCACTTTTACATGATTATTTCTTTTAAGAGGAATAAATTAGTTAACAGAGGTAAATTTATGTGAAGCTACTGACTGATAGTGGTCATTTAAAAAATAATAGCTGTGGCTACAGTAGGGAACAAACATTGGGCAAAAATGAGGGTCTGTTAGTGCATCTGTTGTCCCTATCTAAATGCTAATTAATTATCTGACAGGCAAGGTTAGTCTTCTTTGGAAATTACATTAGTTTCTTCACATGACCCTTGGCCAAATCAATCTTTAGTAAACAGATACATGACTTCTATTAAAGATATTGTTTCATCATTTAGATAGTCACTCTGATCTTAGATTTATATTCCCAATGCTTCATTAATTGTACCATTTTCCCCTAAATATTCTGAAAATCCCCCTTAATACTACTAACATAAATCTTCAAATACAAAGTCAGGTCTTTATACTCAGAGTGGCTTTGCTTTTTCCTACGTAGCCACTATATGTTGTGCTCATGATGATCCAGGCCCTTCAGTAGAAGAACTGTTCCTTGAACACAGTTTGAGGAAACCAGTTTCTTATTAGAAGCAAACCTGCACATTTATGTCCACAGTGACCTGAAGGCATACCCTTCTTTGCTGGAACACATTACAGAGTCCTCCATTTTAGTCACTTGGTGTTTAGAAACTAAGAAAAATACGAGAAAATCATCAAGATTTATAAAGCATGTTGGAGACACATGGTTGATTATTGACTGCCTAGGACAAGGGGTTGAAAATCAATACTCAGGAGAGAAATTCCTGCTGTTTGGCAAAAGCTTGGGAGAAAAGGTTCCAGGAATGACAATTGGACAATAACTACAGACATGGACAGAGCAGAGTTATACAGTTGCAGATGTGTTCTGCCAACATGCATGCTGCCTGGATGAATTAATCCACAAAGGAGGAAGTTTGTCAGCCATAGAGATGGTGGCTGCCACACAGAGTGCTGTTGTTCAAAGTCACCTGGAGAGGCAGGCCCGAGAGCTAGCCTCACTGCTTTAGATTGCTGGGAAACCACAGTTACACTAATTTTGATTTTTTTCCTATAAACTTACATTCCACATATCGCAGAGTTAACATATGATATTACTAGGCAGGATTGGAAACTGGGATATTCCTCTGATTGTCACTCTGATGGGGAACATGAGATCCAGCACCAAACTTGTCTAAAACCATATGGGGAAGACAGATAATATGTTTCCTGATGACTGTTCTGCCCCACACAGACACACTAGACACATGACGGAGATCTTTGTTTCTAAGCTCTGCAAGATTAATGCCCTGTTGAGATTTGCTGCTTGACAGAAAAGCAGACCCCAGCAGGGATCACCAGAATAAAAATTACATATGATACAAAGTATTTGGAGCCTTTCTGAAGGGAGGCAGAGATGATATCCATCTCATTTGCCAGGGGAATTCACTTAGAAGATAACATATTGAGCAAAGTGCATTGGGGAAAAATCATTCCCCACTAAAAAAAAAAGAAAAATATGACATGTGTTATAAAGAGTTTCATAAAGGTAGCATTTTGCTTTGAAAGGAGGAAATTACAAGGAAGAGACCCAAATCCAAGAGTGGGGGTAGAAATGAGTCAATGGGGGAGAGAGCTTGGTGGGAGAAATATTTGAAAAGAGAGAGATAAGGGAGAGGCAACTTGGCATAGAATCAAAGACAAGCTAAAAAAAGAAAACATCCTGAGACTAAGAACAAGTCCTAAGAGACTCTGAAGGGTAAAGGAAATCACCTGAACAGCAGATTTAAAAAAAAAAATGAGAAAGGGCTAGCTACTTTAAGAACATGAAGTAATAGAATAAGGGGCTGAAGATGAAGTTGAGTGGCGGCTCCGTTTCACTAACACCGCGTTGTTATGGTTGCTCCTAACCCTGATGTTATTTCTCTGTCTTACACAATTACAGTTTAACAGATGAACCTGGGAGAGAATTTCCTGGTCATTTGTAAGAGAGTGTGTAGTAAACTAGTTTTATGGACCTACTTAAGGTGTGTGATAGGAGAAAAGCAGTAAGCTTTTGGTGAAGAGGATTTTCTAAATAAATTGAATGTTGGTTTCTGTTTTTAACTTCCAGCATGCCTGCTTTAAACATGTGGCTCCAGTTGAACCTAGGGAAACAGTCTGAAAAGTGACACAAGAGAGATGTAACTGGGATGATGTCCCATCTAAATAACTCTAGGGAGTTGGGTGCTGTTGGAAAAATAGTAGTCACTCAGAATATGTTTTTCAAATTCTCTAATATCACCAAGTTATAGTAATGCAAATAAGGAAAGTAAGACTTTATGAGTCATGTATTAAACACTCCATAGAGAAACCTCTTTGTTACCAATCTTTATTTCTTATGGGAATTCATACATGTATATTATTTACCTTTACATCAGTCTATAATTCAGATTACCTTTTTATTTCATCCACATATTCTACAATTATTGAGCTCTCACTTTCCTAATACCATTATTTGAAGCACACCTCACTGGGCCTGATTTCTATGTTGTTAAGTGACAACTGAGAAAACAAACTGAAGATTTAAAGGCTCTTACTCTGATGACAGTCTCTCAGACCTGCTCCAGTCCTTAGGTGAATACTACAGGCATAAGTGTAGAAATGTGCACCCAGATACACAATTAGGGCCTGGTTTATGGTAACAGGAGGACATTAAGCCACATAATTAATATAATTTAACATTTAAATTAATATCTGTGGTGTATATGCACACACTCAAGTGTACATGTTTAACAGTGTTCACATGGAGATCAGAGGATGACTCTCAGCACTCACTCCTTTTGAGATTAGATCTTCAAACATGGTCTCTACCCCCTTAATCTTGTCAGACACCTCAATAGTATATTTATAACATTTCACTTACAGAAACTTTTATATTTTCACATTTTTATATCTGTATTCTTTTGTGTTTTTAAGATTCTAGGTATTTGCAAGCAGTTCCCGCATCTGTCTTTTCTAGAGGTTCTGATACATTTATGTTCAGTGTCTATTATCAACCATATGGTAAGTGAGTGGTGGATACTGGAAATGAATCACAAATTCTTGACCACAAGCTCAGATTTACTAGCTTTCCTATGGTGTTTTTTATTTTTTTATTTTTTTAAATCCTGACTAATAATGCTTTACTATTTAGATTTTTATTGCAAACAAGTATATAGTACAAGGGAAGTATGAACAATTAAAAATTTCAATTATATAATCCTAAATATTAGAGGAAAGGCAAGAAGAGAAGAGAGAGGTGGCCAGATGTCTCAACATATCTGCATCTGGGGATTATTTGATGGAGAATATTTGGGTTTTGAATATATCATAATTTGTCTTAATAAAAAATTCGGATTGTATGGTACACCTGTGAGGGGTACATGGGAATATAAGAACTGTGTTGAATTCACAACAGTAAAATTAAAAAGTGATGTATTTCAAAAGAGACCACAAATTATTAACAAACACAAATTCTTTTGGGAAAATTTTATGTGTATCTGTGTGTTTGTGTATATAGAACAAATGTGTTCTGTTGCCTGCAGAGGCCAGAAGAGGGTGTTGGATCCCTGGAGCTGGAGTTAGAGGCAATTGTGAGTCACCTAACATGGAAGCAGGGAACTGAACTTGTGTACCCTTGAAGAGCACCATGAATTATTAACTGCTTAGCCATATGTCCAGTCTCATCCCCAAACTATAAATGTAATGGGCCTGGAAATAATGTTCTTTAGGAGAAAATCAGAAAAGGCATATATTGGCCAGGCTGTTTATCATTTTTTAAAAATCATAAATAAAGATAATGAGGCAAAGAAGCCATGTTTAGCTTGGCTAAATATAAATATATATTTAGACTCCAATATCAATAACTATTTATGAAGAATAACACATTTAGGGAAAAGAAATAATCAGAATGGGAGAGGACCCACTATCATCCTAGCCATGTTTAAGGCCATTCTCAATGAAGAAAAATATAGGAACCAAGGCAGAGTACATGCTCAAAAGAAGCACCTCTTAATGAAATAAGTAGGATAAACACCCTCTTGTTTGAAGGCAGGTATCTGTGATTATATACATGGGCCCAAAGAAGTAGCATCATAGTTGTGGTTACCAGAGACTGTGCTGTCTGTGTGCTCAATTTATAGGCTACGAAGCCACCCACCTTCCCAGACTCTGTTCCATGAGGACATCTGAATTCTGAAGTCAGCATTTCTGCCACCTCCTCTTCTGTCCTGCTCATAGCGGGAGAGGATATTGGGCTCACATGTGAACCTGAAAACTCAGCTCATTTCTGATAGTTCAAGTTCCATGATCTAAAGAAACAAAAGCCACTGCTATCAGTAAATAAAAGTCACCCATCTGGCAGCAATGTGTCCATTTGGCTCAGTTTTGTTTTTCTACTCTCTGTTATAAAAATATTACAGTCTAGTATGACATTAGCAAAGTGTGACATCTGGGCTTATACAAAATATAAGAGTTGGCAGGGGCACTAATTTCTCTTCTGAAAAATTGCCATAGCAGAAAGGGACAGAGGACACCCAATGGCTGAGAACATAGCTCAGGACTTTGTTGTAATTCAGCCAGACTTGCTTTGGAGCTTAGCAGCATCCTCCAAAAACCCTGCCTGGGAAGGGGAACTGGGCCTATTTACTCCAGAGGATAACACTGATGGATTGCTGTGGACCTCTGAGAATAAAAACTATTTTAGTACAAGAAAAAATTTTTCTCTACTTATACTGCTAGGTGGTCATGCATTCAAGAATTAAATGAGACTACTTCAAAAAAATCTGTTGGTGTGGCAGTCATAAAGCTAGGCAGATTTTCACTGAGTATAGATGTTAGACCATGCTCTTTGGAGGGTTGAAAAATGTATAATTAAAATTTGGCATTGCTTTTAGGTGGTAATGGTTTTTATTAAATTCTTTTTAGAGTGACCCCTTTTATGAGTTCAAGACAAATGTCCTATTTATTTTCCCCCTATGTTCTCTGGGTGCATTTTAATGTACTGTAATTTCAAAGATATTGAGAATCCACAAAAAAAATACATGCATTAGACAGGGCCGTGTGTACTCTCAGTTGGAAGCTGTTTTTTTTTTTCCCCTAAGAAATGAGGGAAACTCAAATTTAAAAAATATATATATGCTCATCTCTAGTCATTCAATTTTTGGGATGGTTCAGGCACTATCGATGCCTGGTGGTACTTATAAAAGTTGGAAATTATAGTGGCAGTTTTATTTTAAATAGGGGTTTAAATAAATCCATAAGCTTTAAGCAGTTTAGATAGTTAAAGCCATAATGCTTATTCTAGAAAATAGGGGTGAATATTGTTTAAATAGTAACCTACATTATTGAAACAATGAAAGTCCAGAGAGCTTGTAAAAGGCTCTAAGTTGGTAACAGAGAGTAAACAGACTTAGGTTATACAGAATTTCTGAGGTAACAGGCCAAGATGCAATATCAGAAGACTCTCTACACTGCCCTTGGATCTACTTTGCCTATCCATCCTTCCTCAGTGTAAAACAGTCTCTGTTTGGGGAGGGTCCTGTTGTGGCTTTGGCTGCTCTCAAAGCAGAGAGAGCAGGGGCTGCCATTTCTGTTTTTCACAGGAAGAACATCAAGAGAAGGCTTCAGGGAACTGCCAGGTCAATGAGGCATTGGGGGATTGTGCCTGGAGGGCAGATCTTGAGGCTGAAAGCCATTAGCTCTTCCTGGTTAATTACCACCACTCAGACCATTGGACCTTGCCATTTGTCATTTTCCTCAGACTCTCAATAATTTCCATTCCTGTAGTCAAGGGACCATGTGCATTTTCAATGTATGGATATGCTCACAGAAGTCCCGAAGACATGCAGACACTGGGTAGAGTTGACTTTCTGGGATGGGATCCACCAAGTGGTAATAGCTTCACACCAGACTGGCTCACCTTACCCAGTTTGTTGTTTGTTTAAAGAAGTGGACAGATCAGCTGTTGCACATATTTTACAGGAACATTTTCTGTCCTCTCTCAGACATTGCTGTTATCCTCATTGCCAATGTTCCCTGGCCTTTGGCAACTGCCACTGCGGCTGCTCTGCCATTAGGGACATTCTGGGGCACCTGCCATAAGTCTCAATCCTTTGGGACAAAGGGCTAGATTAATTCAACAGCTTCTTGACCCCTGTCTTCACTGGGTACCACTTACAACTCTGCCATGTGTTACCTCAGCCTGTTTCCTTATGTGTGAAAAGAATATACTACTTTCTAAAGATGATACAGCTTATGTAAAATCTTGGTTCTCTTCTAAATAAAGATACATTGCCTATCCTTTCATTTTCAGCTGTTTCTCCCAGAGTGTTGGCCTTCTTTTTCCTTAATGTAGACCAGACTCCATAGGACTTCCCATTCATCATCTGGTCTCATTAGTTCTCTCTAGGCTGTGCTATGGTCAATGGAAGTCTCAAATCATAATGGCTTACAACAACCACAGTTGATCCTCATGTTCAAAACTGTATCTGCATCTCTCTTTGTGGGGGTTTGCTGAAGAATTGTGTCCTACTTGGGATACCCAGGTCCTAATGTTAAATGAGTAGAACAGAGTCTGCACTGCAATTCTTTAAGCTCCTACTTTGGTGTATATCTCATCGCTTCTGATCACATCCATGGGCCCGGTCACTGGCCACCTATAGCAATATGTCATTCTGGTGTACTGCATGGGAGTAAAGGTAGTGAATAATCTGAACACATAATGAAATTCATTGCATCTGACTTCTCCATTATGCACACAGTAGATTTAGGGACACCACGTCTTTCTCCATTTTCTCCTACCTCTCTAGTTAGTGTATCTCTGTTTCTCTTATTAGATCTCCCCTTTTCTCTCAAAACATTAGTGTATTCTAGCATACATTCTTGGCTCTATTTTCTCTCTCCACCCTGAAACTCTGGTGACTTCATCCAGCAAGGATGTAATTACCATCAACATGTTGATAAGTCTAATTTATCTTGTAAGTCCTGACCTCTCCTTGGGCTCCAGATATCTTCTGTTATCTCGACTTGGAATTGTAATGTATAGCTCAAATACAGTATTTCCAAACTTGGATTTCTGATTCCTGTTTGCCTCTACCATGGCTGGCAATGCTCCTTGTTGCAGAACATGGTACCATTCTCCACCCAGTTACTCAATCACTATTATAGGTTGCCTCCCTTTCCTTCCTACAGCAAACCCATCAGCAACACATATTATTTACATCTTTCAGATAAGTTCCCACACAGCCACATCCCTAAGTTGTACATGCCAGTACACTGACTTGAGTACCATCACTTCTCACTTTGAACCAAGCAATAATAAGTTAGCTGGTTTTTGTATTCTGTTTCTTTTTTTTCCTGTAATTTATACTTCATGTACTAGTCCAAATGATCTCACAAAAACACAGTTAGACCCCTTATTGATAAAATCCTAACATTTAATATTGCATTTAGAAAAAAATCACAACATCCAGGTTCTGTATAACCTGACACTTGTCCATTGTGCTGGATTGCATGGTGTTCCCCACATTAACTTTCACCTATATGTCACCATGAGATTGGACCTCCTTGGCATGCCATAAATCCATCACAATTAGTGTTGCCACAGAAGAACAGACAGACACATATAGGAAAGACATGAAGAAAGATTTGCTCAAATACAGGAAGAAGATAGAGTGATGCAACTATAAGGCCAGGAGCACCAGTGGCTCTGGAGACCACAGACGTAAAAATGAGGCATATACTGAATGTGATAGTGTGAGTGTAATTGGCCGGAATAAAATCTCATAAGGAGTGGCATTATTAGAGGTGTGGTTTTGTTGGAGGGTGTATGGCCTTGTTGGAGGAAGTGTGTCACTGTGGGAGAGGGCTTTGAGGATTCCTATGCTCAGGATACCGCCCAGTGTCTTAGCCCACTTCCTGTTGCCTTCTGATCAAGATGTAGCCAGCATTATGTCTGCCTGAAGTATGCATTAGAACACAAAGCCTTCTGTATACCGGGAAAGCATTTCCCTCTGAGCTATATCTCTAACACTTAAACTTCCGTTTTATATTACCTATCCTATATAAGTTTGTTACAGTAGTCCTGACAATCCAACAAAGGATTTCTTGGCTCATCCCTCCTCTAATGAAATGCTGTCAAATATCTCCCCTCCCCCCACCCCACAACCTAATAATCTTCAGGGCCTTTAAAACTTGATATTTTCTTTGTGTCCCACAGCTTTCCTAGGATTGAATCCTTCCCAGAGTATATGCTTCTGCTCCTCCTTATATACTCATGTTCTAATAATATTTTTATTTGAGTATATTTGGAGAGTGTTGACATCATCTATTCTTGTCATCTATTTCCATAAATAAGAAATTTCAAGTAAGAGAAGCATTTGTGTCTGAAGCCTTGGTGGTAGAGATGACAGTACAAGTTTCTGTGTGATTGACAGGGCACTAGACTAATTTGGCTACCTCCACCTCAATTTATTTTTACTTGGAACTTCAGAGAGAGTTCCTGTTCATGATAGTCTTAAAGGATGATTAATTCCAACTCAGGGTCAGACTTTTAGAGCACTAAGGGTTTACTTAGTGTTTGAAATTCACTGTGTGTTTTCTTCTCTTAAAAACTAAAACAAAAACAAAACTGGCAACAAGTACTCTTCTCTTGCATTGTTGTAGGGAAGAAGGGTCCATGCCCTTCACAGAGAGGACTTTCTGGGTGAGTGATCTGCCATTTCCAGAGTTCATACATTAGAAGAAATTCTAGCAGGAAGGATGAGTTTTTACATGGTTTCTAAACTGTGAGGTGACTGATAATTCAATGATTTGGATTAGAAGTCCAGATATGAGAAGTCTGCATTTGAGAATGGTATGGCAGATTTCCAGGTGAGCTTTTCAACCTATATCTCTAATAACACAAAGTTCTGATGATAATGAATAGCCACACGGTTCTGAAGGTGAGTTTTGACCACATTATAATGACCCTAGTACCTAGTTTGGAAAAAGGAAATGTAGCAGTATGAATGTTATTTTGTAGTTTGTAAATGCATAGCTCTGTGGTTAAAATTAACTAAGCAAACAGCTTAGAGTACTCACTTCATATGGTTGTGAGATACTTTCCAGGAGTTCTTAAAATATTAATAAAACGAAGAGCTCTGTCATGTACCTTACATGTTAGTATCAAAACAGAGTAACCTCTGATAGTCACAGATTAGTGTCATATGTTTCAAACGATCCAAAAATGGAAGTATATAATCAGCTGGCTATTTTTGAGAGGACACATCTGAGGTGTCTGAGGGCAAGACCTAGAAAGTGGCAAAATGAGGCCCAGGAGAAGGTCTATCTTATCAGGTAGATATTCATGTAGATATTCAAGGGACTAACATGTACCCTTTCCCACTGCCAATAAACACAGCATCTGTAGATACTAATCATCAATTAGCATGCTACACCTCTGTGACATCTAAGTTCATGAGTTCTAATGAACCAAGAACCAGCCTGAGTGAAGTTCTTCTCATTGCTCTCTGTCTTAGTTATCTTTAAATTGCTGTGACAAGACACTATGAACAAGGCAACTTATAAAGGAAGGTGTTTAATTGGGGGTGGGGTGGGGCTTATGTTTCTAGATGGTTAGAGTCCACGACCATCATGATGGAAAGCATGGCAGCATGCAGGCAGGCATGGTTTTGGAACAATAGCTGAGAATTTACATATTGAGAGAACAATAGTGAGGCCGAGATAGTAGGGTGAGGAAAAGTTTGGAGTGGGCTTTTGAAACCTCAAAGACCACACTTTGTGGACAACCCTCTCTCCAAAAGGCCATACATCCCTAATCCTTCCAAAATAGTTTCACCAACATTAGGGACAAAGCATTCAAATAGATGAGCCTATAGTTGGAGAGGGGGCATTCTCATTCAAACCCTAAAAGTGTCCTTGAGTGCAAGTTGCTAATGACCCACAATTCACATAAAAGAACAATATAAACATGATGAGAAAGAAAGAGGGAAGACTCAGATTGAAAATGTGGAGGGCTGTGTGAACAACTAGGTACAATAACAAATTCTTTGTGGCAGAAAAATTTTCATCAGACTTTAAAAGTGGAACATGTTAAAATGCATAATTCTCTTTCATTATAAATCTGCCTCCACTAGGGATCCCCTTGATGGAAGCCATGTAACGCACAGCCTCTCAGGGCTGTGGCTGATTCACTCCAGAAAGGAACTGCTCCCTACCCTGGAATAGAAGGCAGCCCTTCAGGCAATAAGCCTTGTGAGAGCATGCTGCCTTCGCCTTCCCTCTCCCTAACTTCCCTACCAATTCTCTTGATTATTTACTTCGAGTTCTGTCTAAAAAAATGAGCTAAAGCAAACCTAAATTATACAGCTGAATTTAAAGTAAGAAATGCTATATTCTTAAAACTTTTCAAAGAAAAAGAAATTATCTTTGAGAGCTATTAACCAAGCCAAGGCCTGATATACACAGATACCTTTAACTTCATTTGTGTCCTCAGTTTCTTTGAACAATATTTTATTTATTTTTATAATTTTCAGTGTTCAGTTCATTCCTATCCTTGATTTCTGTTTTGAAATATTTCATAAGTGGTGCATGAAAGCGCTTATAGTTCTGTGTGTTGACATTGCATACTGTAACCTTTGTTGATTATCTTTACTGGTGTTCACAGTTTGAGGTACACTGCTTCTTGAAAGCGTGAAAGCTTAACCAGCTCTAGTTCCTGGTCCTCATGCCTTGAATACCTTTCTGCTTCCTGCCATCACTTCCTGGGTTTAAAGGCATGAGTCACCATGCCTGGCTGTTTCCAGTGTGGCCTTGAATTCACAGAGATCCAGATGGATCTCTGCCTTCAGAAGGCTAGGATTAAAGGTGTGAATGCCACCATTTTCTGGCCTCTATGTCTGTCTAGTGGCTGTTCTGTTCTCTGACCCCAGATAAATTTATTAGGGTGCATGATATATTGGGGAACATAATACCACCACATTAAAACCATAAAGTTATGCTTTCAGTACAATCATATACACATACATGCATATATAATCATATATGCACTCATATAAATGTACCTATCCCTATCTTACTATGATTACTGACTCTTAATTTAATATTAAAGTATTACTTTAGTAGTAAAGCTGGTAGATTGTAGTGACAATAATGATGATATTAGTAAAAATGGCTATGAAGATATTTCAATTCTGTGCACCCCTAATAAGTTGTTTACAAAGAGAAGGAAGATCACTAAAGCCACAAGAGTAAGTATATTTGGGAATGATGACATTGTTAATACAAGTATCTAGGACCATATTTTAGATGAATTGCTACATGGTCTTATTAAATGAAAAACATTGAACCAGATATGGGGTGAAACCTGAGAGATCAGGGAAATAGGGAAAGCCACAGCTAACCTCACCTCACCAACGCCACACCTTCCAAAGGCGAGCTACTTCCTGTCTACCCACATCTAGATGCCTTTCTGTTCTGTTCTCTCATTTGCTCTCTCAGTCCAGCTACATCATTTCCTCTTCCTACCCAGCTTTGTCACTTCCTGTCTGTCTGTACAGAGCTTTAGACCTCTATCTAGGATGGTGCTGGGATTTAAGGCATGTGTCACCAAGCCTGGTTCCATTCCCCAATGTGGCCTTAAACTCACAGAGATCCAGACAGATCCTTGCCTGCCAAGTGATAGGATTAAAGGTGTGTGCTACCATTGCCTGACTTTTGTTTAATATAATGGCTTTTTCCTTTGATCTTCAGGAAAGCTTTATTTATTAGAGCACAAATAAAATATCACCACACTATATCCTTGAAATTTCAGAGTGTCACAACATCTGAAGTAAAGTGGAGGCTGTCCTCAAACCATGGTTACAATAACAGCATGAATGGTCATGGATGACATAGCTCTTTTTACTTTGCCCATTTATTTCATTGAAATGATTTAGTGGTCTTCATATAATTTAAGATACAATAAATCATAATTTGAAATATGCTGTGCATTTGGCCAAATTCACATGTATTAACTCAAAATTGTGACTTAAAACGAGTTTTAATTACACTTCTGTTTTAAATCATAAAGGGTCACACATTTCACGTTTGTTTAAGTCTAGAGTCAACATGTGCTTTTATTCTGCACCATGTTCATTATCTAGACTTCCTCATACTCAAACATGAAAACTTACCCCGAACCAAAAAATAAAAAAGGAAACTTACTAAATGAGATACTTTGGTTTGGGTTGAAACTGGATCTCTTTCTTCACTAAATGTTTATATGTTTTGGGGGTTCATCTGTTGTAAATTAAATGATACATTTGTAAGAATGAAGAAAAACAAAGATCATTTCCTCTCAAGAAATTAAAGTGTTGTCAACTGAACCTATTCATAAACCACCTTAACCCCATTCATTCTCATGCCTGTGTTATGGAATCCCCAGACACCAGCTTGCTCACAAGCCATCCTGAAGTCGGGGAGTCCCAGAGCTTCTTTGAGACACTTCCTCATGCTTTGTGCACTTGGTTCATATTGCTGGATTTCAAATTGACATTTCATCATGTGGCCCACCAAGCGTTACCTTAGTCTGTGACTCACTGATGTCAGTTGGAAGTTACCTCAGAGCTAAATTATTTCATATTGGCCGCATGTGCGTGTGGCTTTTGCTCTCATAATTTTTCTCAATTTGCTCCAGCAATTCACAGGGTCCAGATGGAAATGAACATATTGAACACTTAAAAAGAAATGTTTGTGTTGTTTGTGCAGGAAGTAGGACTCACTTCATAGCACACAGAAAAGGTTGTTTTCCTCTCTGTTAGAAGTTCCAAAATGAAATAAAATCTTGGCTTCTCTGTTCCCCTGCAGTAGTTAAGCTGATGCAGCAGATACTTTGGTTTTAATTATTTATGGATGAGCTATGAGAAAAGCCTGCCAAAGGTAGCAAAGGAAAACTAATGGCTGGCATTGCACACCTGACCTTGAATCCAGCTGATTGAAATTAATTACCCAAAGTTTTAAAATCACAGCTTCTTCTATCATTGGTAATGTCCTTTTTGGGTGATAATGAATAGCCCCACTGTCTTACTGTGAACACTGCTTATCACAAATATTTATTTCACAGTATTTGGTGTATTTGATCTTGGCAGAAAAATAATCTTTGGCAGAAAAATAATCTTAATTTGTTTTATTTTTCTCTTTAGTTTTTGCATATTGTGTTATGCTGATGTTTAGCCATGACATTCTATTAAAGTCAGTGTTATTATATGGAATGAATCTTTATAAAACCATCTCAATTTAGTGATGACCTCTAAAATATTTCCTACCCAGAGGTACAAATAGATTGGCTCATGTCTTTTCTTGCGGGAACAGTAGTGGGTACTGAATGAGATTATCTAGACGGGGAAATTTATTTTTATTCCTGCTATTTCTAATTAATCTTTTAAGGGGAGTGTATCTGCTGAGAATGGCTATGGTACTAACACATGAATATATATTTAAGCTATGAAGGCTCAGACTGTTTGCTTTTATGCATTTATACCTTAACCAAGATGCTGCCATCAGCATTCCAGGTACAGTTTCCTACAGTCTCTGGGTCCATACATGCTTGGGAACATATTGTTGGCAGCTAGGGCAAAACTCTAGAAGAAAAACTTCACTTGCAGAGAAATGAAAAGCACAACATTGGAATGCCAAAAGAATCCATGTATAATAAACAATAATTAAACAGGGATTATTAGGGTGGCAAATTTACAATGTGAGAGTTGAAGTTCTGTCAACACCTTATAAAGCCCAGAAAGTAATTCAGAGGAAACGTTCGCTCTGGACTGAAGAACAAGGTTTTATTCTTGGGAAGAGAAGGAGGTTTGCTGTTAGTCTCTTTTGGTCTTCATTATTTAACATGGCTTTTCCAGGGTTTAAGATCATATAGTATTATAGAGTCTGAGACTGTTCTTAGTGGAAGCTTTCTCATAACTAACTCATTCTTGTCTACACAGTTCACTAAAAAAATATAAGTAACAATATTTTTTATGCCAAAATTGCAAACAAGATGGCAGCCTTAGAATGTCTTCTTGGGAAGGTCAGGTTCCTACATCTTTGTCTTTGTCATCTATCATTTCTCTTTTGATTTATTCTTCAACATATTGGCATTGCCTGTCATGCCAACTAATTACTGTGGCCACAGACAGGAGCAGTTATACTTCCACTGGCACTCAACATTTATTCGAACACTCCCACACTCTTTCTCAAGAACCTTGTTGAAGTTCAGCTCTTTTCCATTTTAGCTTTTTGGAGCTGGCTTGAATGAAAAACACTCTGAGATGAATTAATGAACAAGAGATAGGAAGACAGCTTTCTGTTCAATATGCTAACATCTACTTCATGTTCAATAAACATTAAATATTTTATTGCATATATTTATTTGTGTGTGTGTGTGTGTGTGTGTGTGTGTGTGTGTGTGTGTGTGTAGTGTGTGTGTATATACTGAGGAGCATGCATGTGCCATGGCACATGTATGAAGATCAGGAGACAATTTTAGAAATTGGTTCTCTTCTTCTAGCATATGAATCATGGAGGTTGAAGTCATGTCATCAGGCCTGAAGTCAAACATCTTCATCCATTATCCAAACACATGTACAAGACCCATTTGTACCAGATTCAATCCTCAGTATGGAAAAAATAAAGAACAAAAAACAAACAAACAAATTCCTAGTGACAGATGAGGAAGGAGTAGGTATATAGCAATATGTTATACTCCTTCTTAAAAGAGAAACTCTCTATTTTTACTGTGAACATTACCTACATATCAAACTTACCCTATGCTGTTGGGGTAACAAGCCACTTCAACAGAGACAAATGCATATAATCAGATCTGAGAGGAAAGACCATGTTGTCAGAAACACCAAGTTTCTTGATTTGCACTTGAAACCTATACAATATTTTCCTCATTAAAATATGACTTAGTTAAAGGAACAGGTGCAAATGAGTCAAAGTTCCAATTAATTTGTATTTGTCTTGTGCCTCTTATATGCCAGAAATCTTTTAGTTAGTGGAACTACAAAGACAGGTAAGACAGAAAATCCATCTTCAAAATGTCTTTAGTTAGGAAGGCTATCTACTTCTAAAATTATTGTTTCAAAACCCACAGGATTCCTTCTTAACTAAAGCAGAATTAAGTGGCCTTAAGTATACAAATACTTATTTACATAAAGGCAGAATTATCCTTTGTGAAGTTAATCCATGATAAACTTTGGGAGTCAGTCTCTGTGTGGTCTTTTCTAGACTTGAAAATTGAGATATTTCTCAGGAACAAGAAGAGATAAGTATATGGCCTATGCAGAGAGATGTATGGTAAACTCTTAACTGCATCTTTCAGACAGGTTATTTATATTTAATCCAAGGCAGAGAAGCTGACAATGTCCTAAAAACAGAAAAGAAGCTCAACATGCAAATTCAGGGGCAAAGGAGACTTGGGCTTCATCTGCAAATTTATAGAGACACAAGGTAATTTTCAACAAGCTGGGAAATTGATAAACTCAGTGCCAGAGGTCCCATGGTGAAAGACTTAGAACAGAATGTCTAGTAAAAGACAGAGAGGATATCCTTAGAAAGAAGTGTATGCATGAATACCTCAAATCAGGGCAGAGGAGACTCAAGGTTTTGGCTGAATGGGCTTAAGACATAAATAATTCCCTGATTTTTCTTTCTTTAGTAAGTTGAATAATATATGTAGATCAATAAATACTTGTGGGTCACTTGTTAAAACTTTCTTACCTCAAGTAGATAATAATTAAAGATTTTTCCTGATTTTTAATGTTGAAACTTTTATTTGCCTTTCTTTCTTTTTTGTTTTGGATTTTCTCCCCAATAATTCTGAGTGGATATCTCTGAATTTCCTAGAAAAACAAATTTATAAAAATTTTTAGTTAGGCTCTAGAAAAGAATTCTGATGTCATCTCTTGAAGTTCTCTTAAAAATAGTATGAATTGCTTGTGATAGTAGCATCTTTAACTCAATAGTGACCTATGTACCATTTAATGAGAATTATTCACAGTAGAGTCTGGTGGTCATTGTTCTTATATGGAAATCAAGAGGTTCTTATGGGAAAATCTAAAAATTTCTCTACTCATTGCTGTAATAAAACACGATGACGAAAGCCACTTAAAGGAGAAAGAATTGGTTCTGGCTCATGGTTCAGATGTACAGTCCATCACGGTGGGAAAGTTAGTGTGGCAGGAACTTAAAGCAGCTGGTTACATCATATTCAGGATTGAGCAGAGAGAAATGAATGCAGGGATGTTCACTTTCTCTGTTGTATACATTCAGGATCCCACTCAGGGAATGGAGCCACCTTCAGTGAGTGGGTCTTCCTACTTCAATTAACAAGATAATCCCTCACAGGCATGCCCTGAGGCCCATCTTTCAGACTATTCTAGATTCTGTCAAATTGACAACTCTAACCTTATCAATTACAAATTGTGCAGCCCTCCTATGTTTCCATTGTAGACATTCTGAGTTCATTTCTCATTTTTCAGTTAATCAACTGCATGTTTTCCTTCATTACCTGAACCAATAGATTTATTGGGAATATCAGCTGTCAGAAAATGAATTATAGTTCCCATTCAAAAGTAAATGTACATTGAAATTCCACTATGCTAATTTACAAGCCATTAGAAAACTTAACGTAGCTAACTGGAATTGGTTCTAAGTGTATTACATTGCTTCTACAAGTAAAGACAAAGAAGAGAACAATGTAATGTATCAATAAATTTTCCTTCTGTTAATAATCTCATGTTACTAACAGTATCCTGTAGTATAATACATGGTTTATATTATATGACTCTTTTTTCTTAGAGGAATTTAATTATATCATTCTTTGATCTCTCCTGCCTTCATTTGTTTCCTATATATCATAAATTCTCTAAATAAGATATTAAGAAAGGGCTTTATATTAAATAATGGAAATTATAAAATGATATGTGTCTTTTCCATGGCAATTTATTATACATCACACATAATACATATAGTTGCCATTATGCATAGAGTAAAATGGAAAGGCATATTGTAACCTTATGAAGAGTCATATTTTTGTGTGTAATCCTATACCCAAGGCAAAAAAAATCTTTCAAATACCAGATACAAATGCAAATCAAAACCATAAAAATGTTATAAATTCTTGAATAGTTGTAAGGTACAAATTAGACAAACAATTAATATTCACTTGGTCTGTATTTAAAATTAGTTTTCTATGTATGTTTTTGAGCCAGTGGAGGAAATTTCAATTAGCCCTATAGAATCCCTTACTATTGTTGAACTAGCTTGTTTTTTTATAATGTGGCTTTTAACACACCGGCTTTTTTTGTATTTTGTTCTGAGCATATATCAAATATATAGCTAATTGTTTCCCTATAGGATTTAACCTGGGGATGTTGATGCACACTAATATCCCAAGCATTTGAAAGACTGAGGTGAGAGGACTGCGAGTTTGTGAACAGCCTGAACAGCATAGTGAGATTTTGTCTCAAAAAGGGCAAGAGGGTTAGTTAAGTTAACTCAGTAGGAGAAGGCTCTGTGAGCACACTTGAGACTCTGGGCTGAATGATCTCCAGGACCACAAACTATATACGTAAATAAATAAGTATAAATAAAAATGGGTTATACTATTTTTTTATCAGAAGATAATATAAATCTAATGATACATTTTCTAGGATTTAAATAAATCACCAATTTTTTCTTTTCTGTTTCTTAAACAATGGAGACCTGAACATGTAGATTAAAATATTTTAGCCTTCTGGTTGTATTGATTGTATTGATATGTCTTGAAATGCCTCTAAGGTAGAATATAGACCATAATCTGCTATACTTTCCTAGTCACAATAAGGACGCTATAATGTGTTTGGGGTTCTAAAGAAATTCTGAAAATTAATAAGAAGGATATTGACTTCTCCATTGTCTTTGATATAAAATGTATTATATTCCTGAAGTGACAATATCCCTCCATACATTAATTTAGTCATCTGTCATACATACATACATATGGAATACATACTTGCATTCATCTTTCTATTAATCTACCTATATGACAGTTCTTCTTGAATGGCTAGCAATGTACCCATAAGTTGAGCCATTTATAATCCATTAAAAGAAAACACAAAGCACAACAAACAGAAAAAAATAATCAATAGCCAAAAGTAGTCAGACATCAGACATACTTTTTACTCAAACCAAGCATTTAATACAAAATGTCAAGATTCAAGTCATGCCTCTACAACAGTGTTTCTCAACCTTCCAGATGTTACAGCCCATCAAAGTAGTTCCTCATGTTGTGGTGACCCCCAACCAGAAAATTATTTTGTTGCTACTTCATAGCTATAATTTTGCTAGTTATGAATCATAATGTAAATATCTGATATGCAGGATATTTGATATGAGCCCCCTGCCCCAAAAGGGGTTGTAACCCACAGTTTGGGGACCGCTGTTCTACAACTTTCTAGCTATATAGCTTTGGGCAAGTCTCTAGGCCTCAATTCTCTCATAATACCTTTAAAAGGCATACTATTCTTGGGAAACACTGAAATAAGCACATGACTTTACTTAATTGATTTATTTTGAAAGTACAAAGAGTGGGAAAGAAGTAGGAAACAGTTCATATATTCAAAGGGTTTCAAACTTAAAATGTTTATTGTAGGAGATAAGAGTTAAGATAAGATTGTGGATACAGGTGGTACCTAATATACAAAGCCAAGGTACAGAGATCAAGGACAATTTAGAAAAGGCTGTTTGAGGTGACTGAGTTAGGAGAGATAGGGGAAGCTGGATTACAAATCAACTTGATGTTATGCCATCCTGAGGTACTTTGCCTTGAGGAATATGGATGCGTTTTAAGAGAAAATAGCTCCTATGTCCTACATCATTCATTTGAATTAATTTTATTATATTTTACATGTGTTACATATAAAACATTGTGCAAACTCTCTCTCTGTAGTAAGATATATATATATATAACAGAGTCATTGAAATATTAAAATTCAGAGATGGGTATGTGCTACTTTGCTTTTTGATAAAACATTGTTTTTAAAATGAACAGTATTATCCAGAACAGATTCTTCTGACTAGAGCATGTCTGCACTGAAAGTGACATGTACCATGCCACACCCCTCAGTTTAACCAAAGAGAAACTTTCATTTGTTTATATGTCGTGCTGAGATGATATTGGAGCTTAAGATACTAAGGTCCTCTATCTTTGCTTTTATCTCAACCGTATTAATGAACTTAGTGTCACTAGGTTTTAATGACACTGTGAACAAGAATAGCAATGAACATCTTGAAATCTTGGGTCAGTGCTATATAAAGTTCACCTTGAATAATGTGTTTATGTATATTCTTTAGATGATCATTGGAAATGCATATTATTTACTTGCATGAAGAAATCTGGAAACCCAATAATGATATCTATATAAATATATTTGAAAAGTACTGTACTGATCGAAAAAAAACAAAGAAGGCACAAACAGGTTGAACATGAGTGCAAAACATAGATGAAATTATCTTTTGGAAGTTTCACTCTATGAGCTGTTACAGAACTTAAACTGATCTAGGCAAAAGGTGATGAAAAGTGTAGCAGCCACAGTAATGGGGAGGAAAAGATAAACTTGAGAAATAAGGTTTGATTGGGAAACTTCATTTTAGACTGTATGTGGGAGGCAAGGGAAATTGAAAATTCAGTGACAGTTCTCATATTTCTAGTGTGGATGCCTGGGTAGTAGGAGATGTCATTGCCAAATGGAGAGAACATTAGAGATGGAGTGAGTAGGCTGTGGGTAGAAAACAGGGGAACTGATTCTGGATAGATTCCATCTGAAATACAACAGCTGTTATGGAATAGACAATCTTAAAAATGAACCTGGAGCTGAGGGGAAAATCTAGGCTGAACATAGATTTTGACTGTCCTCTGCATACCTGTGGCTGTTGTCACTTTGGAGCCTATCTACTTCCCATAGTGAGAGTGACAAGAGCTTGGAGAATGCCAAAGATGACTTTACAGGGGACAGAGACTCTTTAGAAGAACATATGGAGAAACAGAGCTAAACACAGGCTGATGGGGACCAGGGCAGGGTATACCCAGGAGAGCATTATGCTGTGGAATGTACTTCTGCCTGAACTGATGCAGTAGCCTCATCAATTGCTCTGTTTAAGTATTGGTGTCTTCAAATTCACATCCAAATAAGAATGCTATAATGAATATTTCTTTCAAAATAGATCTTTTTCCTTTGTGATATATATTGAATGGTTTCCATGTTTTCCTGTTAATGTTTGACATGTGGTCCTCAACAAATTTTA
Source organism: Peromyscus maniculatus bairdii (assembly GCF_049852395.1). Taxonomy (NCBI): domain Eukaryota; kingdom Metazoa; phylum Chordata; class Mammalia; order Rodentia; family Cricetidae; genus Peromyscus; species Peromyscus maniculatus. The sequence goes on along the minus strand of NC_134868.1, from coordinate 65,187,563 downwards.
TATATTTTTCTTCCAGATGCATATTGGAAAATATGGATTAAATAAGAATAATGAGCATCTTTAGGATGGTAGCTCCATCTTTGACACTTTCCATGTTTGAGTTTCTATGCTGAGGTCTCATCCCTGAGTCCTCCCTTTTACAAATATTCTCTACTGAATAATCAAAGGTCATTATGTTACTGATTTCCAAATACTGTCTGTTATCTATCTATCTAACCAATATTTCTATCTAATTAGTTTGCTCTATCACCTGCCTATCTTCTAACATTTTACATATATATGTATCTAACTATCTACCATCTATCTCTTTCTATATCTATTTGGATGTCTTTTGTCTACTATTATCTATATCTATCACCTATCTATCATCTATCTATCTATCTATCTATCTATCTATCTATCTATCTATCTATCTATCTATCTATCTATCTATCTATCTAATTGATCTATATATCTATCTATTTATCTATGTATATATCAATTTATCATCTATCATATACATCATATATCTATTGTCTATATATTGTCTATGTATCTTCTATTTGTCATCTATCTATATATCTATCATCAATCTACATACTCATCTTTATTCTTTTCATGAAATCTTAATTTAACAGCAAACTTCTGGCTTGTACTATCTACTTGGCCCACAGTAGAGATCTTGGACTTGAACTTTCTCATTTTACACAACATTAAGTTTTATTTTAAGCAATGCCACCAAAGTAAATCATGATATTCTTAAAAATTTTTCTCATTCTCATCTCTAGTTTTAAAACATATGATTGTTATTAGATCTTCAATCCAAATAATTATGTACTTAAGAACTTCAATAACTGTCATTTATATGCTGTGTTAGTGGGTGTTTTCCAAATCAATAAAGGCAATGAGATACCTGTGTCTGTATGTTCATTCTTCTATATTTATGTTTCCTAAGATTATGTTTAAATATATATATTTATAGTTAGAAATTGGCATGCACAGCTATGGAGGCCAATTATGTTAATAGCTATGGTTGGCAAGTTAGAGACTTAGGAGAACTCATAATAGAGTTCCAGTTTGAGTCAAAAGCTGTAAGAACCAAGGGAATTTATGGCTTGCTTTTCCAAGTCATGTCTGTCCAAAGACAGGAAAAAGTCAATGTCACAATATTAGAAACAGGTAGAGAGAGAGAATTTGCACTTTTCTGCCTTTTATTCTCTTTAAAATTTGCAAATATTGCAAATGCCCCACCCATTCCAATGAATAGCACAAGCTTCATTTAGTCTACTGATTTAATATTTACCTTATCCACAAACATCTTGATTATCCAAAATAATGTTGAGATGCTGAGAACTAACCATCAGTGTTCCCTCACTCTTCTATAACAGTGTCTTATAATCCAATTCATCTGAATGAAAATTCAAATAAATTATTGATATTATATTACTCACCAGCCCAAGACCCTCCAACGAATTACCTGTGACCTTAAAACTTAATGTACTCTTCCTACCTTAGTGGTCAAGGCCACATGAGATCTGACAGGGTGAGTGTCACATTGTGGGTCCCTGGGCTCCAGGCCACACAAGCATTTCTGTATCCTGCATGGAGTCTGCTTAGTAGTCCTCAAGCAAGTGAAGCACTTTTCTACTTTAGGGTTCTAAGGTTTCAGTTTCTTCTATCTCTAAAAGTTTTGTACAATTTATAACTAATTTTTTGTCATTTTGCTACAACCCTAAGCATCAACACTTTGGGTGTAGCAAACTCTGTAGACATTATCTGGTTTCAGCCTAAACAGTCATCTACCATGGGAGGCTCCTGGGAAGATATGATCTTTGTCTAGAGAATAGTGGTATGGTGTGGCTGACAGGATAATGAGAACCTGCATATGAAGCTTACATCTATTTATCTGGGTGACTTGTTACTAAAAACCATTGAATCTTAGTCTTCTGAAATAGAAATGAGGAACCACATAATAAGCAGTTACCATGAGGGCTTTGGAGAAGAGTGAGAGGTTAAGAGCACCTGTTACTTTTGCAGAGGACCTAGTTTGATTCAGCTCCAAGCACCTATATAAGGGCTCACAACTGTAACTCCAGATCTAGAGGATCTGAACTTCTGACCTCCATGGGTACAGGACATCCATGTTGTGTGTAGGCAAAATATGCATACACATAAAAATAAATAAACCTAAAAATAAAAACAAACAAACAAAAAACTAGTCACCATGGCCCACAACCTAGTAGTCGGTTACAAAGTGTAATTCATTTTCCATCACTGTATTCTCTTTTCTTTTTCTCTTTTCCTGGAGGACTGCAAGGCATTATAGGTATCATGTCTGATATTTTGAGTATATTGGTCCCATTCTCCAATTTCTTGTAGTTTTTAACTTTATCTACTGGAATGCCAGATATCCAGATTACCCAAGGAATGTTTTTGGGATGACTCTCTGCCTAGGGATTTTACTGATAGCCTCTGAACTTTGTCAGGAGAATGTAGCAGTTAGGAATAAGAGCTAGTACATCAAATATCAGAGGAATTTCTGATGGAACATGATTTTCAGGGATCTAGATAGATTTATTGCCTCAACCCTTTTGATTTCAGCCCTACCGAGCTCTTGAGATTCACTGAATACAATCCTAACCCACCTATGAACTCTGCTTTAACACTGAGTGTGGCTCTCTGACCACCACATATGTACTTTTATGAAGAGGTCATCAAACCATCACCCATGGGCCAAATTTGGCAAGCAGCCTGCTTATGTAAATAAAGTTTTATTGGAAAGCAGCCACATTCATTTATTTACATATTGTCTAAAGCCACTTTCACACTGTAAGGGCAGAGTTGAGTAGCTACAACACAGAACATATGGTCTGTCAGCCCTAAAACGTTTCCTGGTTGGTCCATTACCTTTAAGTTCCAAGATTCCTGGGTTATTATATATAACCCTTTGTGGTGGCATCTATATAGAAACAATCATGTGTTGGGCTCTTACTGGCTGTCAAGGTTTAGGCTAGAACCTGGACGTATCACAGGGAGTCAGGAGACTCTTCTCAAACAACACAGAATATCCGTGTACCACTGGGACATAGAGCGCCAATTGCCCAGTTTCTATCATTGATCTCTTCTCTGAACAAACCATGAAGGAAAGTTAGCAACAATCAAAACAGGATGTATAATACAAAAGTGTTTTTATACCTACATTTAAAGTTTATTTTTCCCCTGATTCAGGTCCTCTTTGTTTGGAAGTTTCCATGGTGAATAAGTTATGGAGAAACGTAGTTATTCTCTCATTAGGCCAGATCCTAGGTCTCAGCAAAGCTCTGCTACCTAGGACAGGTTAAAATGCAGTGACTCAAAGACATTCATTTAAAACAATTGGCTTATTAAAATAAGGTTTCTTTTGTTTGAAATCTTTAATATTTTCTTATATGTTCCCTAAAGGCTCTTGGAAATACATAACATGTACCCTCCTTTTGTTTGACTATAGCCACAACATACTGCAAACCAGGCATGATGATTACTAATTAGTGTATGATTATATAGGCATCAGATTTAAAGGATAATTTTCTTCCTGGTGAACAAGATAGGCATGGATATAAAACACTTGCAAACTTGGCTCAAGTTAAGAACATGTTTATTTATTTTTTATTTATACAAAAAGAGTTAGGACCAAAGAATTTGTTTTGAAATATCAACTCAACTCTTAACAAAACAAATAATGTATGTGCTTCTAAAATGAATAAATTTATAGCAAGAAAGACATAAAACCGTTATGCTATTTTCAGTCTTCTTCCTATGTGGCTCTCACACCTCAAAATAGATAGCAGCAAATAAAAATTTAGTCTTTTGCTCACACCTAGACCTAAATTGCCATTATTTGCTTATTTGAAAGTATTTGTTTATTTTTGAGACAGGGTCTCATGTAGCCCAGGCTGACTCCTAACTCCCTATGTAGCTGAGAATGACCTTGACGTTCGTGTTTAGGCCGTTTGGAGTGGATCAAACGTTTCCTGCAAAAGAGAAGCAGTCTGCCACCTGAACTACATCTTCAACCACATGGATAAAATTTTTCATGCAAATAGAAAAATAGAAGATAATAAAGACAATGAAGTCACATTCCAAATAATACATTTAGAAGACTGCAAATTCACTAATGGAAATTAGTAAGAGATCATTCAAAAGTTAAATAAATGAGGGTATTACTTAATTTTATCTTAATGATTAATTAACTGATGGATAGTCTTTCCACTTTTCCTTCTTTTGTAGACCTTCAAAATAGAGATTTCCTATTTTTCTTCATTTTTATCTTGAGATATTTGACAGTTGTTTTATGTCTAGAATACAAATTTTTAATGTATAAAAATTTAAATTAGCTTTAAACCTCCTTCTTTCTTTCTTTCTTTCTTTCTTTCCTTCCTTCCTTCCTTCCTTCCTTCCTTCCTTCCTTCCTTCCTTCCTTCCTTCCTTCCTTCCTTCCTTCCTTTCTTTCTTTCTTTCTTTCTTTCTTTCTTTCTTTCTTTCTTTCTTTCTTTCTTTCTTTTTGAGACAGGGTTTCTCTGTGTAGTTTTGGTGCCTGTCCTGGATCTCGCTCTGTAGACCAGGCTGGCCTCGAACTCACAGAGATCCACCTGCCCCTGCCTCCTGAGTGCTGGGTTAAAGGTGTGTTGCCACCACTGCCTGGCTTAATCCTCTTTCTTCTATAGTGTTTTATAATTAAGGGGAAAAACGATCTAACTTGCAAAAGTCGGAGTGGGGGCAGCAGGGCAATGGTGACAGAGCAAACATTACCCTGTCCACTGTGAATCCTGGGTGTTCAACACACAAACATTCTTCCTGCCTCTTTCTCCTTTGAACTGGGAAGCTCCTCTTTTCTCACTCCCTACCGGTGAAGAAACTTACCATTACATTTCTGATCTTCTTGGGACAGGGAAGGGCTCTTCTGGCTCTATCAGACCTCCTCCAGCCTGGTCAACACAGACATACTGGAGAATAAATTAGCTATTGGTAAGTTACAAACTTGGACAGCAGACAGGTCTCTCTTCCCTTGTTCCTGGGTCCATTGTGCCCCAGATCTCTAACATTTTTTTTAAATCCCCATTTGTTGTACCATTTCTGGAGATACTGCAGTACCAGATCAATTCATGGAGTGGATGGAGAAAACTCCTGTTCCAACTCAGACTTCTAAAAATCCGTTTAATATATTGTCCTCAGATAGAGGATGTATCAGACATTAAATGGATAAGAACAGATACTAACTACACTTGATCTTATCCAAAAGGCCAAGAAGCGATGTAACTTTTTAGTACCACATTTCTCATCTATCATTTGCACATACACACCTCTTCTCTGTAGCTTGTTCACCATTAATATATCCATCTTCTTGTATCTTAACTAGAACATATTAAGTACTAGATTCAGGTTCTTCAGGATAGGACACCTTTTGGAATGATCTCTGTAATGTGCCATTTACCTATGCTCCAGACTTCTCTGGATTTTAGTATGTGTCTCTTGTTTGATGTTATTCTTGTTGGTTGTAGTTCCATTTTGTTTATGTTATTACCCTTTGTTTTTCCTGGACAATACTTGATAATTATTCTTATTGTATATAGTTTGCATTAAGTTTAGAACCTTCTTATTTAGACAAAAAAAAAAAGGAAATGTAGTGGTATTTGCTCCACCCATGACCCTGGACTATATGCCCAAAGGAGGTGCTTGCTGTGGTTGACCTTTGATAAGGAGTGGAGGAAGGACACAATCCCTTTTCCTGGATCCTGTCTTTGATGTGGATTTGTTCCTGGTCAGATCAGAGAAAGACTTCTGCTGTCTACTCCGTTCTGTAATTATGAGTATATTTCCTCAATTCATATCTTAATAAATTCTGTTACCCATGTAATAGACTCATGTGGACTGATCTTAATAGAGTTACCAGGAAGATGCCAGGGGCCAGACAGACAGACGTGGAGGAAGCATGAAATCAGGACATACAGAATGAAAGAAAGGTAAAAAGCCTGGAGGCAAAACATAGATGAATAGAAACATTTTCAATTAAGGTAAAAGAGGTAGTGGAGCAAGCCTAAGCTAAGGCCAAGCATTCATAATTAAAAATAAGTCTCTGTGTCGTTATTTGGGAGCTGGTTGACAGCCTGAAGAAATTTCCAACTACATTGTTTTATGCATATTTGTGGTTATGAACAGTGGCTATATTCACTCAATTGTCATCATGGATGATTTAGGTGACTATTCAATATTGAGCATAGGTGGAAATAAAAGAAATTATACATTGTATTTTGCTTTCCTGTTGGGGAGAGAAATCCTTCACATGAAATAGAAAAAATGTTTGCTTTATGATATTTGGGGTCCACTTCCAACCAAATATAATTTTGCTTTTTACTCTTTCCAAATTCTCTGCTTTGTTTAGTTATGGATTTTCATCTTCCTTTGTCCCCTCTTTTTTTGGTGTGTGTGTGTGTGTGTGTGTGTGTGTGTGTGTGTGTGTGTGTGTGTGTGTTAGGGGTGTGTGCAATGGAAAACCTTGAGTATTGTTGCTCCAGAAACAGACAACTTTTCCTTTTCTTCACAAATAGGGCTTCATACTTTTCTGGAACATGCCAAGTCAGCTAGACAGACTAGTTAGGGAGCCTAGAGATACAAATGTCTCTGGTTCTTCCATATTAAGCTTTTTTCACATAGGTTCTGGGATGGAACTCAGGTTCTCTGCTTGCATGGTAGATGCTTTACTCACTGACCTGTCTCGAGCACAGTCATGGTTTTTCTTTAGCTTTCCTGCTTTCAGTTCACTGACTCCTCCTTTCTGATCACTCATTGTAACGGTCTCCTCTTGTCCTTTCCTCTGTCCCTGTATCCCAGAGCTTTGCTCTGACATTCTGTACTGGTTTTCCTGTCTTACTATTCTCCAGTACTGCGAACCTTTATAGTTTGCATAGTTTCCCCAATCCTCAAATAAAATACCTCATTTAATAGATAAGGAAAACTGAAAAAAAAATCAGAGAACTTCCCAGAGTTCACACAGCTGGTGTTAAAATTGGTGCTGAGATTCAGTGTGTCCTGTGATGTGCTTGTGTCACCACATTGGTTTCAAAACACTTTTTTTTTTCTGGACTAATTATTCTGTCTGGTGTCATGTATTTCATGAAAAATATATTGGAAACAATTGGATTTGGTTTGGTGATTTCATTTGGAGAAATGAAAGAAGAAAGTGGGATCCCAAAGCCAATAATGAGTTGATTGCAAAACCGTTGGAGTGTTTTTCTAAAAAAAAAAAAAAAAAAAAAGTCTAAAATTTGCAATATCTAGGGAACAAATGCCATCACTTCCAGCAGAGCCTTCCAACTGTCATCAGCAATTAATTCACTCACTATGGGTTAAAGTGCTTTGTAATGGATCTCTTGGGTGTCTCCTGATTGGGGTTCAGCTATAAAATGTGTTCTAAATGACAGTAGAAGTGGAAGACAAAGGCAGATCCTTTTAATTTTTTTCTACATTAGATTAAAATCATGGTCAGTTTGAATTTGTTTTATTTTTTCACTCTCTTCTCCATTTCATCTGACTGTTAGCAACTCCTATGTAGGCTGGGTTGGAGCTATAAGCAGGAAGAAAAACATTTGTCCTGTCTTTTTGTAAATTTAAGCTCATTTCCTCTTGTCTTTTCTCAGGGGTAAACTTGTATTTCCATTTTAAATACAAGCTCCCAAAGGGCATTAACCATGCCATTTTTACTTAACTGCATTTTATTTTCTTCAGTGTGATGCTTCACTCACATAATTGATCTGTGGCTATAGGAAGAAAATGATGAAACCTGCATTCCAGTCATTGTAAGCTAATATTTTATAGGCTACTGTAATGAAAATTTTGAGCACTGTTATAAATCATATCTGTATATACATAATTTCATGCTTGTGTTGACAGTACTACAAATATATCATGTAACACTAGGCATTTGAATTGAACTCTCCTAATTGGGGTTTGGAGATAATTAGCCAAAGTAGAATAATATTTACCTCTATACTCTTTATAACAGGGGACATTTATAGCCAAGGAATTGATAATACAAACAAAGGCAGGCAGGATAATTCACCACTTTGTGCTTTATTACAGAAGTAGGTTGTACTGTTGGAAATGTTCGGTAATGACCACATACATATTTTAAAACATGAAAAATGTTAGCTTCAGTTTGTATTCCAAAGTCACAGCAATTATAAACATGGGAGCCATTAAAATCTAATTTAAATTATCTCTTGTAATGATACCTACAAATAATTTTATTTTCCTTCTTTCAGTGCAAATTAAATTATTTTCATTAGTTCTATTTTCCCCATTCCTTCCCTTCTTTCTTCCTTTTAAGTTCTTGCTTTTTTCCTCTTCACTTTCATATAAGGAATTATGAAGTATATATTTTAACACATTAACTGGTTTCCTTTTCTGAAACTTTGAATTTAATGGTGATGTAGTCCTTTAGTCTTCATGAATGGATTTCCATTGTTTAATTAAGAGAACATAGCTTGACTTATTTCTTTATCTTTGAACAGAGGAGTAATTCACTTTAGCTTCTTGTCATATCAAGTGTAGATATCTTTTCTTCTGATTTAAGGGTCTTTGTTTTCCATGCCATAGAGAGTTAAATATTTACCCTCCATGACTAACTGAGAACTTAGTAGGTAGGTGACTGGAGCGTTCTGTACCTGGAGAGATGGGTTGTGGATTACACATGTTTTAAATGGATACTGATTTTATTAGATTCATTTGCCTAATTTGAAGAATGCATTTGAGCTGCATAAAATTCTTTAGGATTGCTCATCTTCATAATTTCTACGTCTTTTGTATCTATGAATGTTTAATTGATTCTCTGTTGTTTTCCCCCTTCCCCATTCCCTTGTTATTGACAACTACATTTGTTTTTACTCAGTTAAACCTCTGGAGATTAAAACAGCAAGACTTGATCAGTTATCCTTTTCTTGACAAATTATCAGGAATGAGTAGCCTGCCATTTTGGAAAATGCCTATTTTCTTCCTTAGCTACTTCTAGTAGGAATCTAACTGCATTTTAGAGGGAAGTCAGTTTGGCTGTTAAATATGTTTTGCTGACTAATGAGGATTTGGCACTCTGGGTCACCTACAATATATTTTATGAGTTTGAGTGTGTTTGAAAGGGAACATGTAACTAGTGCTATTATTTCTCTCTTTGTGACTAAAACCCACAGTTTTATAATATGTTGTATTTTTATCTACTAAGAAAAAAATGAGTTGCCACAGAGAAGATAATCATGAACAATCCAGTGTCTACTTCAATATTACTGAGAGATTAGATTAGGCAAAATTTGGTAACTGAAGAGCACAACCAAAGTGTTCACTGATATGCACCAATGAAGAGCAAACTCAGGCTTCCAGTGCAATATAGCAAATTCTTTAGATTGTTTAGTCTTTCTCCCTCATACACTGGATTCTATCTTTATGCCACAGGATAATGGTAGGATGAGTATGATGATTAACATACATAGAAATCTGAAATATTTCACAGTGGCAGTCTCTATGGGGCTATAGAGCACAGGCATCAAAACTGAGAAATGCATTCTGACCTAATGCTGTGTCACACACTGCCCATTGGTCAAGGAGGGTGGCTTGCTGCTTTAATTCATTATGCATACAATGGAGTTGATAATAGTCATGTCTTTTGTTCCCAGATACCACTTGGCCAAGATCTCACAGAACTTGGCTTCTGTGTTCAGGTGGCTTTAATTTGGAATTTGTTCAAATAGCTGAAAGAAGCAAACTGGTACATCTCTCTGGAAAAGAAAGGCATCTGGGTTCTCCCCTAATAATTTGACTCTTACCCAACTCTACCTTTTCTATAGCATCCATGGATACTAAAGAATAGATGATGCTGTTTATTTTATATCTCTGTTTACACTTGTTCTTCTCTGTATGACAAAGTTTCTCAACCTCTGGGTCACAACCCCTTTGGGATCAAATGATTCCCAGGAATTGCCTAAGACCAATGGAAAACACAGACATTTACATTATGATTCACAACAGCAGCAAAACTATAGTTATGAAGTAACAAAATGGTGGAGGGAGTCATCACAACATGAAGAATTACATTAAAGTGTTGTAGCATCAAGGTTGAGAATCACTGCTGTAAGGAAACAGTGCATAAATAGTTTTTACAGTTATATTTTTTAATTCTCCCTGAGAAGGGGAATTTACAAGGCAGAGAATCATTGGTGGTCTGAGACATGTGTGATTATGATACTTACCTGTAACAAACAAAAACAACAGGAGGATATTCAAGTTTCATTCTGTTTCTATGCTAAAACACTCTGAACAAAAGCAACTTGGATAAGGAAAGGGTTTATTTCAGTTTGTACTTCCAGGTCACAGTGCATCATTGAAGGAAGTCAAGACATGAACTCAAGTAAGAACTGAAGGAGAAAGCATCTAAGAACTCTGCTTCTAACTTGAAGGTCATTGGCTCATGTTAAGTTGATTTCTTATAATAACCTAGGCCTACTGGCCGAGGGATCTTGCTACCCACAGTGGGCTGGGGCTCTCAAATCTATCAAGACAATGTTTCATAGACACAGACATAGGCCAGTTTGAATTATGCAATTTTTCGATTGAGATCCTTTCTTCCCAGATGTCTCTAGATTGTGGTGTGCTGACAATAAAATCTAACATAGACAGAAAAGGATCCATTTCTTATTCATCATAGTCCAGTTAAGACATCCATTGGACTTTGAGGCACTCCAACTCCAACAGTGATTTCAAAGACATGGTCACTGTGTATCCCAGAACCTTAAGGATGATTTTTACAATGGTAGACCTGTTCTTGCATTATCTCCATCTCAAGACTCTTTCAAAAATATCCCCAGGCTAGGGGCTGGAGGAATGCCTCAGAAGTTAAGAGCATTTGCTGCTCTTGCAGACAACCTGGATTTTGTTCCTAACACCCTTACTAGATGACTCCTAACCTGTAACTCTAGTTTCAGGGGATAAAATATCTTCTGATCTCTATGGGTACTGAATATATATGGTGCACATACATATGCACAGGCCCTCACACATACACCTACACCTAATATAATTAAATTTAAAAGAAGGTTCCCCAGCTGGGTCCTGTCTTTCTCCCATTGAGACCTATTACCTATGGAAGGGAAGTGATTAGCAGAGGAAGAAGTTGCCTGAATGGTTAATGAATCCCCATTGTTTCATACTCAGTCGTTGTCAATCAGTTCTAACAATTAATTCAGTTCTGAAGTCAGATTCCATCTATGGAGATGTGCCCTGCTGCTGCAACAGTGCTCGTGTGTTGTTTGCCCTTTCTGCTATTTTTTGCTCTTTGTGCAAGTCTCCCTCTGCATCTTATTTCTGCCTTGTTTGAAGATAGCCCTGTCCACCCGAACCATTTTTGAGAAATTGACACTCAATTTGATTGCATATTATCTTATTTATTTAAAATTCTGTGGCAAGTACTGCTCGAAGTATAAGGTCATCCAATGTTTGTGACTTATTTAATGTCTTTGGTTCTTTTACTTGACTTTAAGAAAAAGCTTTTAAGGTTGGTCAGATTACTAGTGAAACAAATGTACCAAGTGTTTGTCCTTATTGTTTCTGCTTCAGTTATTTGTAACAGCTTCTTGATAAGAACAGGTCAGATAATAGTGAATTGGACTCTCTATTTGCCTCTGTCCCTGACAAGTGAGAAATTTTAGCCTGTGTTCCTTGACTTATATCTTATACTGTGAAATCATTCTGCTTTCATTTAGCACCAATTTTAGTATATTTAACTTATCACCCTAGAAAATCATTTCTTGGGAATGAGTTTTTTTTTCATTATATTGCAATGGTGGTTCATTTGGATTCTATTTAAGGCCTTATTCTATTTTGAAATGGCACATTTATTTTATACCCACTGCTCTACATATTTTCTTATAATAGAAACTATCTGTAGACTCCATTTATATTAATATAAGCACCTGAACATTTGACATTTTTTTTTAGTATGGAGAGAAATATTTTTTGTACTAAAATATCTTGACTTAGAATAGCATATAACCTTTTTTCCCCTTTTAAATCAACCATAAGTTGAAAATGATTAAGTTGAAAGGATTTTGATTTGTCTAGCCTACTGAACATTAGTTTGGCAGCATACAACCCTGCAAGGGGTGTCTTCTTCCCCCAAGTGCTTGTTTGGCTCACTGGAACCTGTGGCTAAGGGCAGCTGCTCAGTCTCAGAAGCTCTATCCATAGTCTAAGAAAGATCAAAACTCAGAACTCAAGACATGGATCCTATTAACATGTTTTGCATTAATCACACACCATTAAGAAGGATCTTATGTCAATCTACCACAGATCAGAAGAGTGTGTGCTGAAAATCTTCATTAGTATAATGGGATTAAAATTACTTATTTCTATGGTTTTTAACTATAATTTGCTTTAACTGCAAATTAATTTTGATTCCTCTTGTTGTGCTTGGTGTCATTTGATAACAATTGATATGGGAAATTTCTGAGCCCTTTCCAATGTCTTCCCTGAATCTTTAATTCAAGAATTTTTTTAAAGAAAAATTTTCAAGGTGATTCTGAGAAATGGCAACTGCATATAACTTCCTCATAATCTAAGGATTCTGAAGCACTTAGTTCTTCCTTGGACGAGAGACTGCCATGGCAGGAGATGTTAGGTTTGAATAAGTCTTTAAGCTGAAGAAAATAGCTAGAGAAGGTCAGCTTTAACTCAAAGAGTTTTCATCTTTTTTTAAATTACTTTTAGCTGACATGTGTTTATAATTATAGTTCACATTGTGATCTTGTGGTCTATGTATTCATGTGGAGTGGCTAAATCAAGCTATTTAACATACACATTACCTCATGCACTTGTGATTTGTGGTTAGCACACTTAGCATCCACTCTCAGTTGTGTTCAAGCATGCACTGGGTTGTTATCAACTATAGCAACCACACTATCCAAATATATCTTGAATTATTCCTCTGTGCTCGCTGAAAGTTTTTGTCCTTTGTGTGACACTCCCTCAACTCACTTATACCTCATCCCTTTTACTATCTCTTCTATGAGTTCTACTATTTATGAGTTCTGCTATTGTAGATTCTGCCTCAAGTGACAGTTCTGTTTTATAGATCCTGAAAAGGACACAATGCACTGAATCTGAAGATTGAGATCTTCCATTATTGTGTTTGGGATGTTGTGGGAAAAAAAAAGAGATGAACATTTGTACATCTTTCTTTGCATATTTCTTTAAGGGCTTTACTTGGAGGCTCAGAGTCTACATAAACCCTTGTCCACAGGGAAAGAGATAATTTTAGAAATTCCCTAAATTCAAGGACATGGGATAAAATATAAACAGCAAACAAATAAAACAAAGCAAAACAAAACATAATTAGACAACTGCAGATAAAATTTCTTTTAATGATATATCTATTTTTTTATATAAAAATGAAATTTATAATTTTGTATGTCAGTAGCTGGAAGCCTTCTGACCAACTGAAACATTTGGCAAGATCTTGACGTGGTTTTGGTTGTTACAAGCCACTGTGCTACTTCTGCCATTTAGTAGGTTACAAAAGATACTCCTAAACATCCTATGATGTAGAGTGGCCTTCATGATGAGGAGTCAGCCAACTATGTAGTCAATAATGCCAAGGTTGAGAAGCTCTGTGCTGGAGATAAAGACAGAAGTCTTACAACTTGGAGAAGAATCAGAGTGGTCTAAGAACCTTCATCTGTAGGACTATGTCTTAGTTAATTTTTTTTATTGCTATTGCGGCACCATGACCTAGAAAACTTATAAAAGAAAGTATTTACAAGTTCACAGTTCCAAAGAGTTAGAGTGAATGAGCATTACAACAGGAAGCATGACAGCAGGCAGGCAAGCATGGGAGTCGGAGAGAGCAAACTGTGAATGGCATGGGCCTTTGAAACCTCAAAACCACCCACAGTGACACACCTCCTCCAACAAGGCCATTCCTCCTAATCCTTCCTAAACAGTTCCATCAACTGGGAACCAAGTGTTTGATGGAGCTCATTCTTATTTAAATCACCACAGACCAGATGCCACAAGAAAGTATATAGAATACACAACTTGAGAGCAAGGAACTGAATTGTGGGAAATCTGCTTTTATTCAACTTGAAATCTAATTTGAGGAAATTAAAAATATGGATGTTAATACTTAGCAAATTGTCCAGAACAAATGCTTCAGGATGATCTGTTAGTGTATTGGTCCTTGAATTTATACTACAGATTTGAAATAAATTCTAAGGACTCATGGATATATTGCAATAATTCTTCAGACTGAAGATAATTCTTTCATAGAAATTCTGATTATTTATGCTTTTTTCATTAAAATCTTTGAGTGGGTAAAATTATTGAGAAATAAGAAATAAAGAATTATCAAGATTTCATGAAAATAGATGGAAACAAGGGTAAGATAAAGTTAAAGTGGAATAATTCTAATAGGCTTATTAGGGTTGTTGTTGTTGGAGGGATAGATAATTTCGAAAGCCATTCTCAGGAAGTAGACAAAGCAGTTCTTTTGAGCCTAATATGTATGAATAATAGCAATTATTGCTACTGAAAAAGACACTGGTTTCAAATGAATAAGGGGGGAATGGCGTAGGTAGAAGACTGACCCAAACAAGAGGACGAAAAGAGAAAAATACACACAGCAAAGTGATGAAACAAGTTTAGAGTGATTTGCCTCCAAGGAAAGATGCTTATAAGTGGACTGGAGTTTTCAACCAAAGGATAGAAACTCTCCAGTTGAGTAGAGATAAATGGTAAGATTGGTTGCAAATGTGGTTTGGTATTCAATAAATCTGTTGCAAGTTCTTCTTGCACACAGCCTAACAATACATAAAAACCCCTGAATCTGGGTGTGTGCTTAAGTCAAAGTTCTGTCCAGTGGAACCCTGAAAAGGTGTGGTAATGTTCCCTTTCCTTGACCTGATACGATACATCCTCTGCTTGTAAGTTCCTCTGTCTTCCTGAGATGGTTGGTTTTGGTAGTCAACTTGATGGGATTAAGAGATGCCTCTCGTGGTAAAATACTGTATGTATCATTAGAAGTTTTCACAGAGTGGATTAACATGTAGGACAGTCAGTCTGGGGAGAAAAGTTCTACCCAAGACATAAGGGACATTGGTCAAAGGGCTGATGGCTTGGATGAAAGAAGGAAGTCAGTCCACAAGGAAGCTGTAATCCTCTTTCTTGCTGAGTGAATATGTTTATTGATTCTTGTCACTTCCTGATGCAAAACTCTAGCTTCTTCATGTTTCGATGAAGAATCAATAGAGGGAAGTTTCCATGCTCTCATTGATGGATTGGCTCTGCTAAGATTGCTCCTGCTTTCTAGACTGGGAACCTACCTCTCTGCTTCTACGTTACATGCACAGCCACTGTTGGATTCACCAGTCCCTCATCATACTAGACAAATCAGTAGGTTTCCATTGCAATAGTGAACCTTGCCCAGTTCAATCACCATGCTCACTGGTCAGGTGCGGGATATCCAGCAGTGGCTCTGGAAGCCCTAGTAGGAGGTATTACAAGAGGAAAGATGAATAGTACCCAGTGTAGCAGGAATCTTAGAAGGTCTTATTAATAAAAACAAATGTGGAGCCAGGTATTGGGGTGAATGCTGAATGATCAGAGAAGCAGAACAAGTCATAGGCACTTTACCTCGCCAATTCCTCAGCTGATACTGTTTCCTCAGACTGGAAGTCTTTAAGTCCTTATCCAAATGGATCTCAGCTGAATTACTGCTCAAAAGCCTAAAAGCACTAGTTCCTGGTTTTCATGCCTTATATACCTTTCTGCTTCCTACCATCACTTCCTGGGATTAAAGGCTCTTGTTACCACGCCTGGCTGTTTCCAGTGTGGCTTTGAATTCACAGAGATCCAGATGGATCTCTGCCTCAGGAATGCTAGGATTAAAGGCATGTGTGCCACCATTTTCTGGTCTCTATGTCTAGTGGCTGTTCTGTTCTCTGACCCCAGATAAGTTTATTAGGGTGCACAATATTTTGGGGAACACAATATAACCACAACCCAGAGTCCCTAAATGAGTGTATGGCACTCCCACCTGACATCTGCCCTGAACTGGTATTAGCAACAGGTGAACTTTCCCTGTGTAAAGTCACTGTGATTTTGCTCACAGCAATTAGCTAACTTGTTTCAGTCACATATATACATAAGTGTTACCCTCCTGTTAAATGCATTGGGATCTTCCTAAACATAATATATATCACTGTAAGTAATTTGAAATAATTAATATGACCTAGTCATAGATGTGAAATATTATCATAAACTGATTGTATGGCTCTAAACATCACAGTTCTCCATGAATGACACTGGGGTTCAGTTATCGACAGAAGTAATGTCTGTTTCCAGTGAACCAGCAATTTCACTTCTAGGAATTAGTCTTAAAGAAATACCCAGGAATTTTCTAAAACATAGAAACATGTATGAATTTATTTCATCTTAAATAAAAATTTAAAGTAATATTTCAAAAGTACAATAGAAAATTATTTAAATAAATATTGGTGCCCTTACTATGTACTATTAGAAAGTTGTAGAAATCACTGTGAGTATAAGTGACTTTAAGAGAAAAATTCAAGTTATATAGTTGTCTTAAAAATGGCAAGTTATGCAGCAATACGACAGTATATTGTCATATTGAAAACCAATGTGCCAAAATGCTAATGACTTTTATTCTCTATTCATGAAGCCTTTCCTCCACCTGTGAATTCTAAGCTTTCAAAGATGAGCAGGTTTTACTTTTGCATTCCAGGAAACTAATAAAATGGATATCTTTATACATGTCAGCTCATTAAAATCATTCACAAAATGCATGGAAGTTTTAAGATGCTGTGCATTCAGCATCCTTTATATTCTGCTGGGAACTCAGTTATAGAGAAAGTCACAATGATCCAGCTGTGTTATGGGTCCTGGACTTTTACATTGCACAGTTTTTCTTCTATGAGGACTGGTTTTTACAACTAACACCTCAAGGAAATAACTCATATCAATAAAATTACTCTCAAAAATCCCTTGGGAACATCCTGCAGAGAGGAAAGTTTAGAGAGTTCTTTTTTCAGAATTATGTGAAATCCATGATTAAAGATTCACTTACAAACATGATTGAGCAGGAAGCGACTGTAATGGGACATTATTATAGAAGAGACCAGGGAGGGTACCAAGAGGCCCCTGCATCCACACTCATGACAAACACTTCCTGAGTACAGCAATGGAAAGTGTCACCATATTGTATCCAGTCATTTTTTTTTTTCAGATCAAGCAGAGAACATAACTGTCAAAGGATAACTTCCAGTGTTTTGATGTCAAGCTAGTCTTTGCTAGTTGAGAAGCATACATTTTGAACCAGAAAAGTAACCTAAACAAAAACTATAAAATCACTTTTAATTTAAAGCTCCAAACAACTAGCATCATTCTTGATATGATATTTAGTACTAGAGATAATCTAAAACCTTTCACCTTAACCTCACAATTCGTTCTCTTTCTTGTCTAATATAACCTCTAAATGAAGTGGCCACAATTAGAAGCGATTTTATGTGAATGCCCATTGCAACACTAATATCATGTATACATGTATTAGAGTTCATGGACTCATTTTTTATTGTGTCTTTAAATCAAGCATGCAGTGCAAAGTGTTTAACGAGGTACCAGAGTTTGGAAGTTAATCACCCTTCTGTAATTTTACACACATTTTGCTTGTGTTTTGTGTAGGGAAAATTAAAGCTTCCAGCTGCTATTACATATGATGCAGAAGTCCCCAATTCACTTAAAAGTAGTATTTCCATTCACATGGAAGAGATTAGGACAATATCTTCTGTAATTTAGTTGAAGGACATGGAGGAGATGATATCTAAAATCATGCTGCACTAAAGTATAATAAAAGAATAAAAGGCCACCACCCATGGAGGAACTGTGTTCATAATGCTCTTAAGGGACACCATTTGGTTAGGTTGGCTGAGTTTTCTCATTAAGATGAAACATTACATTCTTATGCTTTGTGAATCCATTCTGATCACCTATAAGCAATACTAACATAAGCTTATAAAATATTTTGGTTAGAAATTGGGTGGAAACATTCAGTTGTGGTATGTGATAGTACTGTGGTGTGGATATGAAACATCTACCATAGACTCATATTATTTGAACATTTGGGCCTCAGCTGGTGGTGCTATTTAGAAGGTTGGAAAGCCACTAGGAAGTAGAGCCTTTCTGGAGCAAGTGAATCACAGAAGGAGGTGGTGGTGTGAGTTTTAATATCCTGGCCTCACTTCCTGTTCATTCTCTAATTCCTGGCTATGCATACAATATGACAGCTATCTTCCATTCCTTCTGACATGCCTTCCCTGTCACAATGAAATGTGTTCCCTAAAAGTTTAAGCCATAATAAACCCCCTTTGCCTTTAATCACCTCTTGTTAGGTATTTGGGCATGATGAGTAAAGAACTAATACAGATTATCAAAATCACTAAAGACACAGAAACACTATTCTTAGTCAGGATAAGGATGATCCTATGACAGAAGGGCTCAAGATAAAGGAGTAGTTGGAATGTTTGTATGTGATTCAGCAAGAGAGCACATTTGAGGAGATGAGTATGAATTCAGTAGGTCTAATGAAATGTTAAAGTTAAACCTATTACACAGTTACAAAATATCTCACTTTTACAACTTGGACAAATGTAGGGTACGAGTAAATGTGTTTTCTTTAAGGACTATTACTCTAAACACAGTATTAAAGACATGCAGACAATCATAGTCACTTTGATGTTTTAAGTGGTATTTCACACTGGCTTTTATAGATTAACCTTCTGTAACATTCCACAAACAGCCATGACTCTAATTGTTATTAGTCTCAGTGTCATTGGCTATTTAAAGTGGGATTCTCTCCAGAATCTGGGGTTTTCTTTTTCAAAACTTTTGGATATTCATGCAATCTTTTCAAAGTATAGAATGTTCCAGTAGAACATAAACTTGGATGAGATTTTCAATAATGAGAAAGTTGAGTTCATCCTAGGTTTCCTGTTTTGTCAATAATTATTAGTTTGTCACCTTTCTTTTTATTACTTTTGACATTACTCACAAGGTTCTTCCAATTGACTGGTTTTCCATTTGATGATTTAGATAGTTAGGATCCTGCCTCCCTCTGATAGTGAGCAAACAGCTGGGGAAGACCCTGAACACTCATTCTCTATCTGCTGAGTAGCACAGATGTTTATTAGCAGTGGTGACTTGACTTCATGGATGTGGACTTTTTTCATCTTATCTCTATTTTTCTACCCTGAAATTGCATTTGATTATATATTTATAAGCAATGGTGGGGGTTTTCCTACTCCTTTTTTTGAAGCCTCTACAGTAACATTTGGCTGAATACTCTTCTATCTTAATGAGTTTTCCTTTAACACCAATCCATGTACTCAGTGCTAAGTTATATATCAACTTCTGTAATTCTTTATGGGTTTTCAAGATATCCATAGAATTGAGGGGTAATATAGAGTCTGGTCATGATATCAAGGAAAATAGCAATTATACTTTATGATTCTGAAAAGCAGCACGTTGAAATGACTGGATGTAGTATGAATCTTAAAAGGTCTTATTAATAAAAACCAACCCGGTGCCACTTATTGGGATGAATGCTGGAAGATCAGAGAGACAGAACAAACCATAGCCACCTTGCCTTGACAATTCCTCAGCTGATCCTGTTTCCTCAGACTGGAAGCCTCAGGAAGTCTTTATCCAAATGGATCTCAGCTGAACTGCTTCTTGAAAGCCTGAAAGCTTAACCAGCTCTAGTTCCTGGTCCTCACGCCTTATATACATTTTTCCTTCCTGCCATTATTTCCTGGGATTAAAGGCGTGAGTCACCATGCTGTTTCCTGTGTGGCTTTGAACTCACAGAGATCCAGATGGATCTCTGCCTCCCAAGTGATAGGATTAAAGACGTGTGTGGCACCATTTTCTGGCCTCTATATCTAGTGGCTGTTCTGTTCTCTGACCCCAGATAAGTTTATTAGGGTGCATAATATTTGGGGGGGGGCAAAATATATCTCCACAACTGGATATGGATGTGCCTTGAGTTGATCACATTTAAACCATTGCTAGAACTTCCTGCTGTATTCTTATTGTCCCCACCAAATCTAACCACCAGTCTCCTATTATCACCGTCTACAAGTTTCAGTTGTTTCAAACCTAGACTACTGTCCACTAATTAAAATCTTAGAACTCTATTTCCTTCTATAAGATTCATATTTGAGTCGATGAAAGGCATTTTTCTAGGACATTGATTCAGTTTCAAACTATGGGGAGAATGTGTTACATCTATTCAAATTCACCTGATGACTCTTCTTCTATATGTGTATCTGAAAGGAGTCCCATAAAGATAATGGGCCATGCATTTTCTTCATGGATCAAAGCTAAATATGAACCTTGGTGGCTTCTTTAACTGGTGGGAGACAGATAAGAACATCTCTAGATGGTGGATTACAGCTTATTTTTCAGTAAACACCATACCACCTCGTAAGAAAGGGCTGAATGGGAAGACTGGAATTTTGATACATAGGATTTTATGGAAAGGGGACAATAAATGCTTTTGGGAAAATAATGGAAGACAACAGTAAACAATTTTAATTTTAAAAATCAAGAAGCTGAATCAAGAGGACTCTGAATTTTGAGATCAGGCCATACTATCTAGCATGTTTGAAAACATCTTGATCTACATAACAAGACCCTGTCTAATAAAAGCAAATGCAAAGTCAAACAAATGAATTTGAAGTTTTGAGCAATGGGTCTAAATTTATTGTGATAAACAACATCCAGTTGTGCATGATCATATAAGGAGAACTAGGGGTATGATGAGTAGGTTCTAAGGAAATATAAAAATCAAAGACATAAGGAATATTTACCAATGCTAGACAGAAAGAGTAGCCGAGCTGGGTGACAAGGGAGCAACAACATTTAGGATCTTGCGTAGACAGACAGCAGAAAGGTCAAGAAGAAAGTTGCCAATGATACTAAAGCAGCATATTGTGCAACAATTTGTGTGTAAGAAATAATAAAAGAGCAAAAGATCATGCAGTTGAGATGGGAATGGGAGGGCATGGGAGGCATGGGAGGCACTGGAGGAAGAAAGTGTGGTGTGGAGATGATGCATATACAGTACTATTGTATGAAATTCTCTAAAAATAACAACAAGTAAATGTTAAAAATAACTATTGGAATGAAGGGCAGAAAAGCAGAATGTTTTGACCAATAATTTAGAAATGATTTAGTCATGGTATGACCGTGGTAGAAGGTCATTGTCATAGAATGAGAAGATAATTTTAGTCTAAGAAGTTATTAGATGTGAAAGTTATTGAGCCAAAGCCTTCTTGCTGTGGTCACTTTCCGGCCTTGAGTCATAGCCAGAGAGAATGTGAAGGGAAAACTATGACATTCAAAGAAGGATGACCAAAAAAGGGGAGTATTTGAAAATCTGTGGATGGGTGTAATGAGGTGGCTGGGAGAGTGAGAGAACAGGGGCAGGGCATGAGCTCAGGGAAATAGTTTCATTGAGTGAAAAAATAACTGGGACATACAAGTTTAGAGATTATGAAGGTAAGAAAATATATTTTTTCTTACCTCAGGGAAACATAAGAGTCTCAGCCTTGAATTGGAAGAAATCCTATCCTCTTCAGAACAGGCTAATTTCCTGTGACACAAACGGAATGGAGGGAGCATTGGGGAGAGGGTGGAGATACTAAAGATGCATCCAAATCACTGGCTTCTCAGTAGAGGTTCCACAAGGCATGGGGTTAGTGTTGTGACTGTTTGCAAAAGAGGAGAAATGAGGGGCTAGACAAGCATGGAGTTGGAGAGAGCAATATAGAATAGATGATAAGAACAGGAAAAATGATGTCTATGTACCTGAAATATTGCCCTCTGCTGATATGGTCTGAGATAGAGGCTCAGTTTTGGGTATCATGCCCCTGTCCTTGGGCTGTTGGTGAAGGCAGCTGTGGTCATCATCCCAGCATGCATTGGAGGGTATTAACTTGGATGGCAAGTCACTGATTATGTTTTTCTGTTCTTATTTTTAAAAAGTAGCGCATTCCCATTATTTATAGATACTCAAGGCATTTCCTCGGCAGCATCCTTACAGATGAGTAGCTTACAGGTTGTTTTGGATGCATTATTATAGAAACTCATATTGAAAGACCATTCTATATAATCTAGAACTCTGTTTGGAAGCAGATACTGAGAGAAGTTACAGTGAAGTGGCTCAGCTAATTCTCTCACTCTTCTCAGTGATAGTTCATTCATATGCTCTGTCTTACCTCTGAGAGCTCTTTCTGTCTACTCACTCTCTGAAGGGATTTCTATACTCTTCAATCCATCTGCATTTAAACATAATTTTAATATGATATTTTTACTTAGTCTTTGAAAATTTCTTCCATATATACAACATATTCTGATCATGTATCTTTTAACACAACTTTACAAAGGACCCCAAGCTTTGAGTTCATCAAATGAGGAATAGTAAGTACTCTCATCACCAGTTACAGAAAACATGCACAGTGAAAAACCAAAGTATTTAAAATTGTAGAATTGTGTACACTCTGGAAGTCATTACAGCCTGGACTGATATCCATAATTATTTTCCCAGTCACCCTTACTGTAATTTGCTCATTGCTCAGCTTGATATTTCTGTCATGTATCCCATATGATGATGAATTCTCTGATGAAGAAAACAAATTCCACACAGTTATGCTCCATGCTATGGATATGCCTCTGTTAAGGAAGCAGTTTCTACTCTACACATGAACATTTGTACTGCAACCCAGTTTTAAAGTGTCTGTGGGTGCACTGATGAGTGGAAAGGTTTTGTCATGTCTCCTCACATACTTGTATCAAAACCTACTGTCTGACCCTGGATTTCAGAGAAATGAGGCTGTTAGTACTAGACAAACAGATCTCTGTGAAACAGTGCAACTGTGATAGCAATTAATATGAAAACAGGAAACACTGTGTCCATGCCTTATATAGTCAGAACTGTAGGACTTCATTTGGAGTGGCTTTTCCTTATTTTCCCAGTAAATTCTACTTGGCTATTTTCTAGTGTCTAAACTTCCAGTGGGGCTATACATAGTCTCCACCTGTTTTAAATGCTCCACATCTCAATTACAAACTGAGGCTCGTGAAACTTTAGAGTCTCGGAGTCCATGTTAATGCTAATGTTTAGCTGTAAAACACATCGGTTAAATTTATCTTTCATATTGTATGTAATACCCCTGTGTGCTGGCACTTTGGGTCCCATTAGTAGTAACTAGCATCCTAATTTTTCTTTTTCTTTCTTTTTTTTTAAAGTTCATTTTCTTTTTCAGTACCATGAAATGCCAAACTGAATTTGATCCCAAACAGACTCTTGGTTTCGAACTGGATATGAAAACCACTTTAAGAATCATATATGAGTCGATTTCATGGAAAGCAAAGGGGTATTTAAAACGTTTAATCATTTCTGAAGTGTTCACACACATCCAACAATTGAGTGATGCATACTGGATAGCCACAGACCCAAATAATCTGTGGAGCTATAAATTGAACACAACTGTCTTGCAATGTGTATTGCCTTTCCTAAAACACAGAATTATTGTATTTATAGTCACATTTATTGCCAAGGATATTGTTAAGGAGTCAGATGGGTCACTGTCGCCTCACAGATGTGTGTCTATTGTGGACATGCTCACAATTCATGAAGAAATA
Source organism: Peromyscus maniculatus bairdii (assembly GCF_049852395.1). Classification (NCBI taxonomy): domain Eukaryota; kingdom Metazoa; phylum Chordata; class Mammalia; order Rodentia; family Cricetidae; genus Peromyscus; species Peromyscus maniculatus. The sequence goes on along the minus strand of NC_134868.1, from coordinate 65,163,794 downwards.
AAATGTCTGGCTGGGTTTCTGGAACTAGCAACGAAGCCATAAATGTATTTTTATGTTTATAATTTAAATTATGTCCTAGTTACACAATACAGCAGAGAAAGGGGGAAAGGTGGGCATGTGGAAGTAAAAATATGATTATGAAAAGCAAAGAAGTCTTCCAGCTGAGGTATGGTTGCAGCGTTCAGAGCATTTGAACAGGGAGGGCAGTTGGCAGATCTATTTTGCAGAAGTTACCATAGCAAAGAGGCAGGCTGCCATAACTGGACATTCAGAATGGCATCTTTGAGAAAGTCTAGGGTAGACGAGACATACTACAGAAGATTTGAGAATTATTTTAAGATTATTACAATGCAAAATAGAATGCATGATTTTAAGCATAAGCATATTCATCTTTTCAGGTCTTTTATAGACAGATGGATAGTGCCTTATTTTAGGGCTATATTTCTTAAATCTAAGTTAACACAATAGGTATCAGTTCTGATTATCAACTTCCTTACAATTTTATAAAAACAAAATGGAATGTAACTTCTTTAGGGTATGTATTTTTTCAAGTACAAAGGAGCAATATTCATCCATAAAACCAATGAAATCTTGTCATGTGTTATAGTGTGGATATATTTGGAAGATATTATGCTAAATGAAATAAGCCAGACATAAAAAGACAAATGTGTATGTGTGTGTGAGAGAGAGGAGGGGAGGGGGAGGAGAGGGAGAGGGGAGAGGGGAGAGGGGAGAGGGGAGAGGGAGAGAGAGAGAGAGAGAGAGAGAGAGAGAGAGAGAGAGAGAGAGAGAGAGAGAGAGAGAGAGAGAGACTACCTTCAAAGGCCAGAGCAAGCTGTCAGATTCTCTGAACTGGAGTTGCAGGCAGTTATGAGCTGCCTTATTTGGGTCGTGGAAACTGGACTCCAGTCTTCTAAACAACAAAGCAATCTTAACCACTGCACCATCAACTGCATCAAATAAAAATAAATAAATAAATAAAATGCTGCATAAACTTAAAACTTTGAAAAAATATTCTGCTACAAAAATAAAAAGGCTGAAATAGACAGGACATCATAAAGATGTAGAAATTGCCTTACAGCTAGGTGCTATCCTTCCGGTTTTGTTCATAATTCTGGAGATGGGTTATACAGTAGAATCTTTGCACTTAAATCTACTTGTTTGTAGGTTTAAGACTTAAATTTTGCCGTATATATTTTTATCACAATTGTAAAATGGGCATCTACATTTTTAAGCTATACAAATATTTTGAGGCAACAGTTCACTAATAAAGCAGTGGGAACAGGGACCATCTCTCACTGTTTTGCTTTTAAGACCATTTTCCTCATATTGGGTTGCCTCATTCAGCCTTCAACCTGATATGCTATGTTTGGTTGATATCAATGGGATGCCTTCCCTCCTCTGAATAGAAACAGAGGAGTGGATGGGGTGACAGGGCAGAGCAGAAGTGTGTGTGAGGAGGGACTGGGAGGAAAGGAAGAAGGAGAAATAGCGGTCGGGTTGTAAAATATAGATGGATGGATGGATGGATGGATGGATGGATAGATAGACAGACAGACAGATAGATGATGATAGATAGATAGATAGATAGATAGATAGATAGATAGATAGATAGATAGATAGATAAAAGAAGATAAACCCATGAAATGCTGCTGCTATTGTTAAGGTCATTTAGTTACATTAGACACATAAAAATATGTCAACTAAAGCTACAAGAATCCATGCTCCCTCTTGTAATGACTAAACATTCAGAGAAAGAAAAACAGAAAAGACTCAGTGTAGAAAATATCCATGAGAAGGCAGAGTAGCTAAAGCACTCATGCACAGCTGGTCAGAATATAAGATGGCCAAATTTTGTGCCAAAATGTTATAGTGCAATTTGATATAAAAACTGACTCCCTTGTAAAGACTAAAATGAAAGAACATGTTTCTATAAAGCTTTGCAAATAATTGTTCATCTAGTCTTTCAAAAGTAACTTTCCTTAGACTGTTGGCAATAGTCAAGAGGGTGCCTGAACTGGCCTACTCTGGTGATCAGATGGATGAATACCCTAACTGTCATCATAGAGCCTTCATCCAGTGACTGATGGAAGCAGATGCAGAGATCTGGCTGAGGCCAGGCCGAGCTAAAGGAGTCCAATTGATGAAAGAGAGGAGGGATTCTATGAGCAAGGGACATCAAGATCATGATGGGAAAATGCACAGAGATGACCAGCCAAACTAGTGGAAACTATGAACTGTGGAACAATAGCTGAGGAGCCCCCATGGTACTAGACTGGGACCTCTGGCTAGGTGAGACAGTTGTTTAGCTTGAATTGTTTAGGGGGCCCTCACGCAGTGAGATCAGGACCCATCCCTGGTGCATGAGCTGGCTTTTGGAGCCTAGTGCCTATGGTAAGACACTTTGCACAGCCTTGGTGCAGGGAGGGGGGGCCTGGGGGGCAGGAGGAGGGAGGGGAATCTGTGGTTACTATGTAAAATGAATAGAAAATCTTTTAATAATAATAAATAAATAAAAAAACATTTGAAACCCATGTAGTAGTTATAAATATGGAAAATAAAGGGTAAAAATAACAACAACAACAAAAAAGTAACTTTCCTGTGCTGGAGAAATAGTTCAATGGTTAAGAAATATCCAAATAGTTCATTGGGATAGTTATACAAAAGCCATTCTGGTCAGTTTTCATGCTGCATATCTTTGCTGCATCTTGTGTAGTATATAAAACAGAAAAACAAAAACAATATAAGAAAAGCAGTTTCTGGAATTCAAGTTCATAGGAGCTCTTTGTAGATTTATAGGTAGAATCAATCATGTAATCAAATTTTCATCTGATGTAGGATTCTTTGGAGGTAAAGATATAAGGGTTAGGAAAGACATACCTAGTGTTGACTCAATAAGCCAGGCATGGGGTATCAACTCTGAGAATGGCTGTGATCCAGAAAGAGGAAAGTGACCAATGTAGCATCTAAAGATGGAGGAACTGGGAGAATGTCTGGACAGTCACCACTCTGAAGCTCCCTCTTTGGGAGTGTTTCTTCATCTCTAAGTAGTATCAATATTGGTTGTATTAGTATTGATGAGACCAATGAAACTTAAAACAATGCATAGAAGCACGGTGAATGTTCAGTGTTAATATCATAAAAGGCACATTCACTTTAAGTATTGTGCTATTTCATCAACTTACTTCAGTCAAACTACCTATTTTACATTGCTACATATTCAGAAAAAATCAGGATAGTATTTATATTGTTGTTTATCAGAAAGAGTGATCCAATTTTGCAAGATTAAGTAGTTCTGGATATTTGCTCTGCAGTAATCTCCTTTCTTTTAATATTTCCAACTTGTAAACTAAGAGTGATTATGATGCTAAATGTTATTTTATATATTTTACCAACATGAAAAAGGGTAAGATTCTCTTAATCTTTGCAGCCATTGGTTGCCTGTGTGTGTGTGTGTGTGTGTGTGTGTGTGTGTGTGTGTGTGTGTGCGCGCGCGCATGTGTGTGTTTGCAATGATAGTCATTATTGGAGAGGTAGTTATGGATTTGAGAGAGTTAGATGGTGAGAATAAAGAATAGGAATGATATAAATAGATTATGTATGTATAAGATTTGTGAAAATAAGAAAACTAAATAAGAAAGGAAGGAAAACATGTAACTACAGAATAGGAAAGTTTTAAACACTGGTATAGTACTGAGAAGCTCTACAGCAGTGTAAAGAGCCTGTAGATAGTGGATCCCGTGTATTGCTAAGCTGTCTTTAGTCCTTCCTTGACAGTGTCTCTCAAGTCTCAAGCAACATGTCTTTGTGAAACTGCTTCTTTGGCTGAAATACCACACAGTAAGTTTTTCATAATTTTTTCCATCTTTTTGCTAGTGAGGCCAAGGCATCAGAAATCTGCTCTGCTTTTTACATCCAGTAGTTGATTCCAAGTTTTAGATTTTAAGAAAAAAATGGAACCACTGCTGTCCTCCAGCACCAGAAGATCTGAAGCAAGAAGCAAGATTGGGTTGTTTGTGTTGTGGGGGCAGGAAGCATGAGAGACAGGTTGAAAATCCGCAGGAAACAGGTGTGAAGAAAAGAGATTTATCTATGTTGCTTGGAACTCCACCTTCATGCTAGCCTAGATCACCTATAGAGGGAAGGTATCTGTACTTGGAGCTGTAAAAAATTTACTTCCTCTACTCAAGTCTCCATCTCCATGAGCATGTCTTTATTGTGACTTTATAACTAAGGAACCAGTATATTGATTTCTTTTGTTATAAGATCTTTAATTCCAATGCTTATCCTTTATGTTTATGGCTATATGAGCATTTCAAATTTCAATAAAGGTTTATTAAAAAATTGTAATATAACATGGAGGTTGACTCAAAAGTACTGTGATAGTAAGAGAAAAAAGAGTCCTGGTAGCTAGGGGAGTTCAAGCTGCATTTTGAAGAAACCCTGAGTTTATCTTATGGCAAATTCAAGCCTAGAGAACTCACTGACTTGCCAATAAATGGCATCAATGATGGAACAAAACAAAACTTAGGTAAATGTAGTAACTGAAGAACACAAATCTATTGTGGATTTTACTTACCTCTAAAATTAAATAATAAAACTGTGGATTAATATTAGTTTGGCCCAATTCTGTTGTTAATGCTATTTAAGTATTGACATAGAGTTCACTACAACTTTACTTACATCTTTGATAAGTTATTGAGAAGGCATAAAGTTGGGAGAGAGAGCGAGTGGGGGCACTAGGCAGAGTTGGAAAAAGGTAAGGGTGGATGGATATGTTCAAAATACATTGTATAAATGCATGAAATTTTCAAAAATAAAACATATTTCTAAAAGATAAAATATTAAAATTCTTCCTTTAATCACTTCTCATGTTTTCAATTTCTTGTGGACTATATCATTTGATGGAGATAAAACAAAACAAAACAAAACAGATTGTATGTATTTTCCCTATTGAGTATGTTTATAACTCATTCCCAGGGTATTTCACATATATTCTATTTTCTGGATAAAGTTATTGCAAAATATATTGACTGAATATACATGTGGCTTTACTTAAATATGCTATGTGGTGTGAGCTTCTTTTCTTAAAAGACTTTAACATTTATTTTGTGACTGAGTGTATGGGGGCACATGTACCATTGCCCTTGTGTAGAGGTCAGAGGATAAATGGTCGGAATAGTTCTTTCTTTGTACACTGTGAGTCTCAGGGGATTAAAACCAGATCCACAGTGTTGGCAGCAAGCATTCTTAGCCACTGGGTCACATATCTTGCTTATGGTATGAGCCCTTTTTGTGTTTTAAAACAAAACAAAAGTAATAAGAATGTAACTTCTATATATTATACGACAGATTTATTTATGCACAATACTTATTTATATAAAAATCCAAAACACATTTAAAAGAAATATCTTGACAAATTCCAGCAATGAAGTAAAGCTACAAATCTGGCAACGTGTTTAACTCTATTTAAAATTTAATCATTACCATAATAAAGACATCATTATAGAATGATAATCTGAATGGTAATTAACATTTCTATTTTGTTACTTCAGGGTCAACATGGTGGCCCAGCTGCCTGTTCTTTCCTTTGCTTTGTGACAATCCATTTCTTCATGCTAAACATTCATAGCTAGATTGATTTGACTTTTGGCCTTTCTCTCTGAGCTGTATCTGAATACTCATGGTTAGAGTCAGGGGAATTAATGAGTCTATCCTTCTACCTCATTTTCTGCTTCTCTCTTTAAATGGTAATTACAGCGACAACACTCATGTTATTATAGGTAAGCATTTCCATTAGAAAACCAGCTTTTCATCTATAAAAACAGTCTACAAATTTAAATTGGAAAAGATAAAAACCAATAATGGAAATCTTAAGCTTGCGAACAGGGTTAGTCTGAGGTAGTGTCGTATGAACTGTACTCAGTAAAAATTCTGGAAATGCCATTCCCATAGACTTGCTCATATGTAACCAGAGTTTTATAGTAAGAACTCTAGTCTGGGGAGCCCCAGGAGGCTGGCTCAGCCACCTATGCCCAAATGCCAATTAAAGAGATGAGTAAACATGAAAACCAGAGACTTGATCATTGTGGCTGCATTGGGAAGAACAGATAAAGGGGGTCCAAGTCAGGCTTTCCTATAATTACATGAGTTTTTGTTTTAAATAAATGAAGAATTGTGACAAGGAAAGAGAAAATACATAATGAGAACCAGGCTTGTAGGCATGTCTATCATTCTTGCACTAGGAGGATAAGGTAGGAGGAATCTCTGTAAGTTTTGGGCCTGAGCTAAATGTTTAGTGAGCTACATGCTAGTTATAGAGTGAGACTGTGTTTAAGACAGAGCCAAACAAAACCAAAAAGAAGAATAAAATATGCATAATTAAGCAGTCCTAGTGAATTCTGGTTTACTCACTGATTTGGCTCAGGTTCTACAAGATAGTCACTGGAAGTCAATAGTGCTTGAGGGGACAAACTGGTCCTTAGGAGGGGATTACTTTCTGAGTCATGGTGCAGTCTAGTCCTCATAGATGATTTATCTCATCATTAGAGTAGTCTATTCTGTGGGATCCTGATGTTTAAAAATTAAGTGTCATCAGTATAGATAGGGCATTCAATACATAGATCAGGAATCACCAGCTAAAGCATTCTTACATGCAGAAATAAGCAGTGAATCAACATAAAGGGGGAAGAAGACCAAAGTTCATTTCCCAGTAACCACAAAGTAGCTAATAAGCATGTAAAACACCAAGTCTATTGGATCTGATATCTCCTTCTGGCCTCCTCAGCATCCACAAGCAATTTTACACACACACACATTAGTTGAAATATTATAGCAACTCCACATAGTTAAAAGGGAGGTTTATGTTGTGGGGTAACTTACAAGTGAAGGGATAGGTAACAGGGTCTGGGAAAGGTGAAGCACAGTCCAGAGATGTTCTCTGGAGAACTCTGCTCAGTCTACCTCCAGCATCCAGGATCCAGGAATCAAGAGAGCCGGCACATCCAGATCTCGGGTCTTCGGGGTTCCTGTCCCAGCCCCGCCTTGTAGGCATGACAGTTACTGAAGCCTCAGTGGGGGTAGTACTTCCAGGTCAAAGCTGGAACAACTACCTACTACATACACACACTCAACAACAACAAAATACAAAAAAAAAAAAAAACCCACATACCCATACACATATGGATATCATTAACGTTATTGAGTGGGTTATAAAAAAAGACATCAAGTTGGGAGGGGATATATTGGGGACAGTTGTAGTAAACGAGGATTACATAATCACATTTCATTCTAAACGTGTGTGAAACAATTAAAAATAGTAAGTAAAGAGAAATTTGAGTCAGTATTGCCTAATGAATGTACAAGTAAGTCACAATAAAATCAAATAATAAAAAAGGTAAGATAAATTTTTTTTATAATGTAGACAGATTGGTAGGCATTCATCTTTTAATTGCTATGTAGAGCAGTGGTTCTCAACCTTTTATTGCTTAGACTCTTTAATATAGTTCCTCATGTTGTATTTTTTTCTTGCTCCTTCATAGCTTTATTTTGCTACTGTTATGAATTATAATATAACATCTGTATTTTCTGATGGTCTTTAGGGAACCTCTGTGAAAGGGTCATTCAACCCCAAAAGGGTCATGACCCACAAGATGAGAAATACTATGTAGGCCTAAGAGAAGAGTTAATGCTTTTTAGTAAAAGTAGCTCCTAAGTATACCTGGCACATGATCAAATTTCTCACATTCTTTACAGGAGTAAGCCACTGAAGTAGTCTAGGAATGAAAACACCTTATGATAGGCTTAAGGTCAACTTATGGATGAATATTTTCTTTAAAAATATTAGTTAGCATTTTAGATGTCTGGCAAAGCCTAAAAGATAATTTCTCTAAGGTAATAACTAGTGTATTTGACAGATGAGATGGGAACAGAAGATTATATAAGCAACATTACAAGAGCTGATGAATGAACAACTGAAAGGTCGCAGTGAGTTCTGGGGGAGGGGGCAGGATTCAGAAGGGAGCACTCCTTTCTCCCTTTTCACTCCCATGTTTATAACCAGGTATAAAGATTCCTCATTGTTTGGGACTGGGCATCTGACAATGTGTGTCTATTGCTCTGGACTGTTGGAGTTAATGAGATGTATATATTTAGAGGTTAATTCTTCTAATAAGACAGATGGGCTATCGAATATGGTGTTGTCTGCCATTTACAACAATTTCTGAACTTCTGTTTTTATTTAAGTTGATCATGATTCAGGTTGCTCTGAATTTCTATACTACAGTAACAGTAAATACATGATTTTGTGTATATATTGTTAATATAGGTGATTTAAGTTATTTATGATATGTGTGTTATTGCAAAGATGTATCAAGGATAGCACTTTGTACAGCTTACATTGCCTTTACTACATTGTTTTATAATATTATTCATCCATTGTTTGAGTATATTTATTGGATTCCCTACTGAAAATGGAAATAAGTTTTCATTTCATTTGCAGCTGGAAATAACTCAGCTGAGAACAAAGACCATAACCCCATGGGCAGGTGAATGAAGAAATGGTTCATGGCATAGTGCACTATGAAAAAGTCCTCAGGAAATCCCCAAACTGTCTTCTCTGGACAACAGTTATACTGAGAGTAAACACCTGAGTTCTCAGAGAATGTTCTTTACTCTCTGAAATTCCTTGGGCAAAGAGTTAAGGAGCAGCTAAGGAAAGAAAATGAAAATCAGGATTCCTTGCTTTTTCTGAGGTCCTGGAGGCAGGGCTGTGTCTCAACTTTCTTCATCATTTCACCTGGGAATTCTTCCAACATCTGCTGGTTGCCTAAGGAATGTTTCTGGAATAAATGAATAAATAAATGTGTGTCTCTTGAAACACATTGTCTCATTTATTTTGACAATGGGTTACCTTGAATTTTTATAGCAATGAATATTGCTGAGCTTCAGGAAGACTGACTGACATGATCAAGAGTACCTCTCTGACATCAATTGGACATCTCTGAGTTGTCAGTAACTTAGGGTCCCATTAAGTCACCTGGTATCAGCAATGTAGCTGCATCCAAAACTGTGAGGATAGAGAGAAATGCCAATAGTAGCTAATATTGCATGCTCCTAAGTCCTGAGGGTGAGCGTTCTTTAGGCTGAGTGAAGAAGCAGTTTGGAAGAGATTTTGTATCTAAACCCATCCGTCAGCTAGATCTTATTCAGATGCAGAATCCAAAGAGCAGATAGGCAGTGATATCTGCAACTGACTTTGCATTTCTAATAGACCCTAGTGATGTGGGTGATTTTGTTTTATGAATTTCACATTGGGTATCAAGAATATAGAAAACAACATGCATTTAGAAAAATATCTATTACATCCAGAGCTCTGCCTCCGGTGGGATGAGCATGTCTCCAAGAAATATAAGAGATAATGGTAGGAAACAGTTGAGCCTCTTTCATTTGTATGTCAGCTTTCAAAGGTGTCTACTTTCATTTGTGTTGAACATACTTCACACACACACACACACACACACACACACACACACACACACACACACTTAAAAATTATCTGTATGTATTTGCTTGAGTGCATGTTCAGTTTTCTTTTTTTAAATTTTATTTTAGTTTATTTTACAATATAATTTAGTTCTACATATCAGCCACGGATTCCCTTGTACTCCCCCCTCCCGCCTCCCTCCTCTCTCTCCCCAGCCCACCCCCATTCTCATCTCCTCCAGGGCAAAGACTCCCCAAGGATTGAGATCAACCTTAGTTAGACTCAGTCCAGGCAGGTCCAGTCCCCTCCTCCCAGGCTGAGCCAAGTGTCCCTGCATAAGCCCCAGGTTTCAAACAGCCAACTCATGTACTGAGCACAGGACCTGGTCCCAGTGCCTGGATGCCTCCCAAACAGATCAAGCCAATCAACTGTCTCACCTATTCAGAGGGCCTGATCCAGTTGGGGGCCCCTCAGCCACTGGTTCATAGTTCATGTGTTTCCATTCGTTTGGCTATTTGTCCCTGTGCTTTATCCAACCTTGGTCTCAACATTTGTTGCTCATATAAACCCTCTTCTTTCTCACTAATTGGTCTCCTGGAGCTCCACACGGGGCCTAGCCATGGATCTCTGCATCCACTTCCCTCAGTCATTGGATGATGTTTCTAGCACAACAATTAGGGTGTTTGGCCATCCTATCACCAGAGTAGGTCAGTTTGGGCTATCTCTCAACCATTGCCAGCAGTCTATGGTGGGGGCATTGCTGTGGGATGTTCTGTATGTCCTGTACATGCTAGTACAAAACAAAAAAAGAGGTTTCTGGGCTACACGCTGCTTGGATAAAAGCACAGACCCATGATGGCTCCCAGAGCTGGTGGAAAACGTACCACCGCCATGTTGGGAAGCTGAAGGGGGCAGAGCCAGCAGCCACAGAGCTGTTTCGGGCTTAGAAGGCTATAGTTTAAAGCAATAAGTTTGCAATAAGACAGATTCAGATGGAACAAGACTTTAAATGCTTTACAATGTGTGTAAAAATGTACATAGGCTTGGAAGAGAGAGGAAAAGGAACATAGTTATATAAAGAAATAGAAAGTTTAAAAAAATGAAGTCTTTAAAGAGAAAGTAAAAGTAATATAAAAAATAAGCCATGTAAAGATGGATATCACACAGAGAGTTTGGATTATATTGTCTTTGGGATTTTTAACTGCAGAAAAACATTTGATCGTAAAAGATGTTGAGTTAAACCAATATGTATATATTAAAGATATCTTGACTTTAAAATTTGGATATAAGGATGTGTTACTTTGGAAAGGAGACTCTGCTTTTGTCTCTACAGAAAGCCAGAGGCTATGGATTTGTTCCAGATTAAGATACATCAGGTTTGACCAGCCAAGACCACCTGAAAGGTCTCCGATGACACCATGGCCCAGATGATCCAACATCCAGAATCGTTTCAAGGCAACTGGCTCAGACGATACGGTCTCACGGACTACTCCATGATCCTAAAATTTTCTTTGCATCCCCATAAGATACAGCGCCCCCCTCCAGCAGGAAGTAGTTAAGAGAAGCTACGCCCAAATTCCCAAATATACCAAGCTGGCTTTGGAGATGTGTAAAAGTTAAAACCTTCCTTTTTAAAAAAAAAAAAGAAAAGGGGAGTTGCTGTGGGATGTTCTGTATGTCCTGTGGGAGCCCTTCTTGGGTTCTTTGTGGCGTTACCCAGCAGGTCCGTATAGAGGATGATTAGGACCATGGGCCTGAGTGCAGGTGTTTGAGATGGTCTGCACTTGGCTGTGCTGGGGGATGGTCTGTATGTCAAGTTGCTCTGATTGGTTAATAAATAAAACCTGATCGGCCGTGGCTAGGCAGGAAAGATAGGCGGGACTAACAGAGAGGAGAAATAAAAGGACAGAAAGGCAGAAGGAGACGCTGCAGCCGCCGCCATGACCAGAGACACTGCAGCCGCCGCCATGACCAGCAGCATGTGAAGACGCCAGTAAGCCACCAGCCACATGGCAAGGTATAGATGTATGGAAATGGATCAATTTAAGATAAAAGCACAGTTAGCAAGATAAGGACAGTTAGCAGGAAGCCTGCCACGGCCATGCAGTTTGTAAGCAAAATAAGTCTCTGTGTTTACTTGGTTGGGTCTGAGCGGCTATGGGACTGGCGGGTGACAAAGATTTGTCCTGACTGTGGGCAAGGCAGGAAAACTCTAGCAACAGGGGGCATCTTTGTGGATTTCTGTGGGCCTCTCTAGCACATTGCTTCTTCCTATTCTCATGTGGTCTTCATTTACCATGGTCTCCTATTTCTTGTTCTCCCTCTCTGTTCTTGATCCAGCTGGGATCTCCCACTCCCCCAAGCTCTCTTTCCCTCGACCCTCGCCCTTCATTACCCCGACTCACGTCCAGGCTGTTCATGTAGGTCTCATCCATTTCTCCATCATTGGGTGATCCCCGTGTCTTTCTTGGGGTCCTGTTTTCCAGGTAGCCTCCCTAGTGTTGTGAGTAGCAGTCCAGTCATCCTTGTTCCACATCTAGTATCCTCCTATGAGTGAGTACATATCAACGTGTAGAAGGCTGCAAATAGATCCATATCTGTCACCGTGCACAAAACTTAAGTCCAAGTGGATCAAAGACCTCAACATAAATCCAGCTACTCTGAACCTGCTAGAAGAGAAAGTAGGAAGTAGTCTTGAACGCATTGGCATAGGAGATCACTTCCTAAATATAACACCAGTAGCTCAGACACTGAGAGAAACAATCAATCAATGGGACCTCTTGAAATTGAGAAACTTTTGTAGAGCAAAGGATACAGTCAACAAGGCAAAGTGACAGCCTACAGAATGGGAAAAGGTCTTCACCAACCCCACATCTGACAGAGGACTGATATCCAGAATATATAAGGAACTCAAGAAATTAGACATCAAAATGCCCAACAGTCCAATTAAGAAATGGGCTATAGAACTAAACAGAGAATTCTCAACAGAGGAAACTCAAATGGCTGAAAGACATTTAAGGAATTGCTCAACATCCCTAATTATCAGGGAAATGCAAATCAAAACAACTCTGAGATATCACCTTATGCCTGTCAGAATGGCTAAGATCAGAAACACTGAAGACACCTTATGCTGGAGAGGATGTGGAGCTAGGGGATCTCTCCTCCACTGCTGGTGGGAATGCAAGCTTGTACAACCAGTTTGGAAATCAATATGGCACTTTCTTAGAAAATTGGGAATCAATCTCCCCCAAGATTCAGCTATACCACTCTTGGGCATATACCCAAGGAATGCTCAATTATACCACAAGGGCACTTGCTCAACTATGTTCATATCAGCATGTTCAGTTTTCTACTCTTGGTGATTAACATTAAAGAACAAAGTGAGGTATTAATACAGGACTTGGGTAACACACAGGCAGAGGCCACAAAGGGATCATCATCTTATTTTTCAGACCAAGACCATGAGGTTCTGAGATGCCATTGGATTTGCTTAGGTTTACAAAAGTGAGGTATGAACACAGACCTTCTGACTCAGATACTCTTCCATGTGCCTAGGGCAGTTGGCTAGAGAACAAAGCCATAAAACAATCCCAAGAAACAGGGAGAAACCTCACCGACAAATGCACTTTCCTCTGACCCCTAATAAAACACAAGCAGGAAAGGAAAGGTGTAAGAGCATGTTGTCTTACATAAGCATCTCATTTGGGATCAACCTTCCTTGCTGCCATCTCATTAATCACTTTGCCTCTTCTCTTCTCCTCTGACTGCCTATAACAGAACAACTACAAGCTGTTTGTGTCTGTACCACAGCTATCAGAAGCTCAATTAGCCTTTTCAGAGCTGTCTTATAGAGGATACAGATGAAGTCAACTGATGTAAAGCTGCAGTGTGTGGCTGAGCAGCATGCAACCTTTTGAAACAGAATGGTCTCCTGTCACCTTATCATGCCAGACAAATCCTTAAATATGACCAGTTATGACTTGGTGCTAGTGAAAGAATAAAGTCATAAACTGAGGATTCCTAGGGACATTAAACATTACTCATGAAGGTCTTGCTTAATTAGGTAACTTGCAAGTGAAATGTTTAAACAAAACTATGTTTGTGTGAAAAAGCATCATGGCTTACATTTTCAGCTTATAATTAACTTTAGGAAATAAGCTGTGTCTGATATCTCTTGAGTCATTGTCACCAAGAGAGGTGTGAAAGAAACAGAATGCCATCCCTACCTACCTAGTGTCACCAATTAGGTAGGGCATCAGATAAACACATGATCACTGTCTAATGTAGTACCCAGTGGCATAGAACAGAACCAGTGACAGAGAGGTACTAGCTTAAGATCCTGAGTTTTTTAGAAATGGAAGGAAATAATTCAGAATGGCTTAATGATCTCTTTGCTCACCAGAAAATTCTATAATTTAGGAAGTCAAGTAATATTTATGGTGTTATATACAGAGACAAAGTCAAACACAGTTTTCTGTATATGCCCTTGTGTACATGCCTTGTGTATGTATACAAAGCATATACATAACTTACACATATATGCATTTCATATGTATATGTATGCATATGAATATTATACTATAGATCATAATTGAAACATATATCCCTATATGCTACTTCTTTTTTCTTCTTTTTTTCATCTCCTGAAATTCTCTATTTTATTTTTGGATTCTATGAATCTGACTCTTTTAGAGTCTGTGTTTAAGTGAGATCATGTGGTGGTTTCTTTCTGTGCCTGGATCACACTACATGACATAATGTTCTCCAGGTTCATCTCCACTGACTTCCAAGTTCATTTATTTTGTTACAAGTGATTTTAAAAAATACAAAATTATCTTAACACATTTATATTCCCAAATATCAAACAGTTAGATTCAAAGCTAGAATTTCTAAAACCTTAACAATGTGACGCTGAATCTGCTCACTACTTGCTCAGGAGTGAAGAGTGCTTCTGACATTCATTCCTTTGATAAAAGACATTAGGCCAAGTAAATATCCTTACCATTAAGATTCTGGATACATTGAATGGAGTTACTTTTGCTGTTTCAAGTTTCCTTCATGGGAGCTCTGTGCTTGTTTCCTTTGTGTCTTGATTACTTCTTAGACTCTGAATCGCTTTATATACACAGTACCAATGTATCCCGTTTCCTTCACAGATGGACTGTTAATGAAAAACTATTCACTCAGGTCAACAAATGGCCTACGCCTTACTGACAAAGGTTTGCATGTAATTTCTCTTTTGGAGTCTCTGGGTCTTAGACAATTGTGTTAATAATTTAGAAATCACATTTCATTGTGCTGAGGTGTGTGTGTGTGTGTGTGTGTGTGTGTGTGTGTGTGTGTGTGTGTGTGTAGGCATGTGTATACTCCAACATTCCTGTGGAGTTCAAAAAACAATTTTTGGGAACATCTTGCTAAAGCATAGTCTCTTGTTTCTAATTACTATAAACTCTATTCTTTTGTATCAGCCTTCCATCTCTCTGTAGGTGTTCTGAGATTACAGATGCATGTAACTACATCTGGCTTTTTGCATGAGTTCCATACATCAAACTCAGGTTGACAGGATTTTCCACTCTCCTCTATCAGGTTCTGCATCCTTCCAGTGTAACATTAGCTCTACCTGCTATCTTGAACTCATTTATTCTCATAGCTCCTGCTCTAGGCTTCAGGGTCCCTGAGGGTAGGAGATGCTGCTCTATTCTCCTTGCCAATTATCAATAGCAATAATTAAGAAACCACAGAAGTGGCACTGATTTAGTACAACCCCGTTCATTGAAAGGAATCCTTTGAACTTTACTAAAAGGCGAGTTCATTGAAAGACTGTTGGTTATTTAATATATATGGACTTGATTTATATGAAGTTTTATAATTCCCCAACCTGAGCAGTTCAGGAAATTCTTTGTGTGGAATAAACTCTTCGCCTTTGCCACTGGATCTGAAGACCTACTCAGGGGTCTATTTCAGAGCCTGTGTGATGTAAACAAACAAAATCAGGTTCAAGCCACCACTGTCACAAAGGTGGTATGCTTCTGTAGTGGCTGTCTAGCCTCTTGACTCTACATTCTCATCTGAAGAGCGTGGAAACACAGATCACCCTTAGTTTCTTATGTCCAAAAGTGGTGTTCAGATGCTGCAAGGACCAGAAATATTTTAACATAAAGCTGAACTACACAGCTTTAGGGAAACTCCATCTTTACAATATTAGAATCAACCATAACATCGTAAAATGAAAATTTTTTTCTCTTTTCCCTTAAAAAAATGTTGTAGTGCAATGCAGAAAATCACTGAAAGGAATAACTCTGCTGAGCAGGCTCTCAGGCTCAAGACCATCTGTAAGATCCTGTGAAATTTTCTGCTCTTATTTTGAGGGGAAATTGGAAAATAATCATGAGCTTAGAATCAAGAAAAATAACATTGTGTTCTGACCATGACTGTTCTATCATACTGCAGTATTTCTTTGATAAGGGTTAGAACATCTGGTTCTAAATGTCAGCCTGGACTCTAAGAAGATCATCATCCTTGTTATCAGACTTTGCATCGTGGTGATGAATTTTTAGACACTTTCTTCTCATAGTAATGAGGTTTCTGCCACTAAAAGGCCCCAGTGACAATTGGATCTACAAACTGCAGTTCATCAATTGATTGCAGGTGTTTCCCCTTGGAAAACAAAAACTGCATGTGCATACTGAGAGGAGAGGGAAAATCGATTTTCAACAGCTATACAATCTGGTGAAATCTGAAATGTGGCTTTGGGGTACCAATTCTCCAGTATTTTCATATAAAAAACATTGCATTTATAAAATGCCTTACTAAAGATGCCAATACTAAGAATTTGTAAACTGAAAATTAATTTTAATATACTTAGAAAGGGAAGGGACAAATCCTTTTCCTAATTACTGGAAAATAAAATCTCAAACTATGTAGTCTTCTCTAGTCTTATTATGGAAATCATTAATGGTCTCATTATACTTGGAAATTCTTTTTATAAAAAAATTCTTAACATCCATAAAAGAATGATTTGATGAAAAACAAGTCTGTTTTCCATTTAGGAATCTACTGTTAACATACATAATCTTCCATTCCCCATGTTGAGAACATCATTCCATATCTGTATTGATTTCCTTTCTTATATTTGATGTTTAACACAGTTCTAGCCCTTTGGGAAGTCTTTTCAGGTCTGATTTTCTTCTGAGGCAACATCGTTAGACTTCTAATGAAGATTGACTCTTTTCTCTTCAGTAACCATCTGCCTTTATCCTTCTCAATGAGGTCTCCTCTAGAGGACTGTACCAACACAGGATACTCTCAACCCTGTTTCTTGACTGTGCCAGATGCTTTAGGTGCTAAGTCAGCCACAGTGTGTGGGAAGCCTCACTAACAAAGTGGGAATGGGTTTTATCTAATGCTCTTTCTGTTCATTTTGATTCTGAAAAGGTTTTTCAAACTGGGAAGTCGGTTTCCTCATTCTTCACAACACAGGGTTCTGTGCTACCAAGGCTATACATAGGTTGACTGATAAATTGATTTGTATGTGTGTGTGTGAAGTGTGTGTGTGTGTGTGTGTGTGTGTATAATGTGTATGTACACGTATGTGTTTGTGCAAGAGTGAAAGTATGCATGTGCCAAGGCATGTGAGTCAAAGTCAGAGGTCCACCTCCATTCTCTATTCATGCTATGTTCTTAGAGACAGGAAGGGTCTGCTGGTTACTGCTGGGTGTTGCAGATTAGCTGATCCAAAAGCTTCCAAGGAGGATTGTCTTATATTTACCTTTTTATCATGCCTAAGGAAAATTTGGTTTTCAGACATGTTCTGTTGTGTCTAGCTTTACCTGAATTCTGGGGATTCAAATTCAGGTCCGCATACTTGCCCAGGAATTGTTTTACCCGTTGAACCACATCCCCAGCTCCTACACATTTATTTTAAGTACACATGGTTAAACATGCCAGCAATATCAAAACTTTAAGGTAAAAATGTTCAGACATGTGATCCTTACATGCTAAGGTCATTCTTCATGACTGCACAGCCATTATTTCTGTGCCCTGATAAACTCAGTTTAAAGAGAATTCTTTCCACAATGGCTTCTTGATGAAATTGACCTGCTTTCCAGATTGAGTAACTCTTTCTCTGGAATTTTCTTCAGAGCCAGTTTATGAGTCATTCAAGGAAATAAGTCTCATTACTTTGTAATCACACCTCATTTCAACCGCAAATAGAATTACATAGCTTGATCACTCACTTAATTCACTAGCTTTGGCTCTAAAGGACTTCTATTATCTCTGAACACAAAAGCCATGCTCTGAAGATGGAGACTCATCAGCTCTATGTGGAATGACTGTTACAGGCTCTGAAGATGCTTCCACCTTCCAGGTTCAGGGTAACCAGGTATGGGCCTTGACACACCACTTGAATTACACTTATTAAGGCCCCAATGTAGCCCTATGGGTACATACAAAAATGACTTTGTCCCCATTATATTACTTATCACCCATCTAACAGGCTATAAAACAGTTTGTCACCTTTTCCCCTTTTGGAATATGTTTTTCATTGGGTTAATAGAGTCTCCTTTGATTTTCTTCTATCTTCATTCATTTGTGCTTTCTCATCCTCCCACTTTTCATAGACAAAAGAACAAGCACTTATACAGGATTATCATTCATTCTGTAACTAAAGGGTTGTTTAGTTATTCTCTTGATTGTTTTATGTATGTTTCTGGCTTGTTATATGGAATAAATGTTGATTTTTGCCATGCAAATATTTTCAACTGAATTTGAATTTTAGATTTCCATCTCAGGATTTTTCTTTCCTCCTTGACTATCATCAATGAGGTGTGATGTGGTGGGCCACAAGAATATATTATAGAGACTCAGCTGTGTATTAAAGCTATACTTTGACCGGCCAAGGGTCTGTCAAAAGGCAAGCCATATATTATGAATATATGTCCATATTTGGTGTTATACAGCTCTTAATATTTCAGCTGTCTTCTGCTATGAAATTCTTGCATGCCCAAATATTCCCAGACCAATTGGCAAACAGTTCAGATCCTCAGACCTGCTGAACTTCTAGGTAACTAACTTTCCTGCAGGAGCCAGTACTTGGATAAGGTCATAGCTTTGCTTCTTGTGCAAATGAAGCTCAGGCCATCCCACTGCCTTGAGGCCTAGTGGTCTCCAGAGTAACAGACTGAGAAGAAAAGAAGTTTTTACATATCAAGGTGGAAGGTAGAGCAATGTTCCTGAGGAGGCAAAGAACTACATGGCCAGGGAAAGAAAGACAGGACTTTTTCCATAGAGACAGACAGAACAGCATGACCAGGGAGAAGAGAAGAACACAGAGGTAATGTAGACAGTAAGACAGTACTCTTGACCCAGGAGTAGAGAGTAGTAGAGATGGAGAATGAAAAAACAGAGGACAAAGATGAGGCTAGAAGCATAAGAGCTTAGTTGTTAGCAGGACTATGAGAGGGAATCAGACAGAATTGAAGCTATGTAGACAGGATTTCATCCCAGATAAATAAAGTAGATGGATAAAGAGCTTGGTGTATCTAGATTTATTATCATGTATGCCTGGCAGATATGTAGCTGAATAGATGGAATTTTATCTTAATGAAATGAAATTAACAGGCATAAGAGCCTAGTGTACGTGGAATTTTTTTCCCTCAGTTATCCCATGCCAGATGTAGCAAAATCACTGGACTCTAGGTAATCCACAGTGTGACACACTCAGTAACCCCAAAAATGAACTCTTGATGCACCCTGTCACACCAGATACAGCTGTGGTTTTCCTTGCATGCAGAGATGACAACCACATCTTTCCAGATGTCTTGGTCCATATTCTTTACCCTTCCTCTTCCACATGCTTTGGCTAATGGGGCCTTGAATACTTTTCTTCTACTGTGTTTAATCCTCTGGATGTCTGTTTTCCTAAAATTTCCAGAATATGGATCCCTTTTTAATACTTTTGCTGCTACTCTCATCTACCAAGAGCTATCTTTCTTTTGGGGCATTTTAACAACTTCATGACCTTCACAGCTTTATTGCTAGTTCCTAGTGGTAGGTTGTTATTGCAGTAGTCAGAGCATTTCCTTTAAGAATCTCTTTGGATAATATCCCTCTCTTTTGCTTTATTCTACTTTATGTTGCTATGAGAATAGAATGGTGCCAGAATCCTTCAAGGGAACATTCACTGTGGCATCAATGATAATGAAGCAGAAAGAGAATCAGTTTTACATGGAAGCAATCAAGACATGAGGTAGCCTTGTGTTATAAAAGGTTTTGGAGAGATGGTTCAGCAGTTAATAACACTGGCTGCTCTTACAAGAAACCTAGACTTGATTTCTAGAACCCATATCATGATAAACAACTGTTACTTCATTTCCAGAAGGTGAGATATACTTTTTATCTTCTAAGGTCACCAGACTTGCAAATGGTGCATAGACATATATACGTGGAAAACACCAGCACATAGAACCATTTCAAAACTTACTGAAGAATTAACATCTTTGATGGCCAAACACCCTAATAGTTGTGCCAGAAACCCCATCCAAGGACTGAGGAATCTGGATGCAGACATCCATGGCTCTGCCCCGAGTGGAGCCCCAGGAGTCTAATTAGCGAGAAAGAGGAGAGTTTATAAGAGCGAGAATTGTGGAAACCAAGGTTGGATAAAGCACAGGGACAAATAACCAAATAAATGGAAACACATGAACTATGAACCAAAGGCTAAAGGGCCCCCAACTGGATCAGGCCCTCTGAATAGGTGAGACAGCTGATTGGCTTGATCTGTTTGGGAGGCATCTAGGCAGTGGTACCAGATCCTGGGCTCATTACATGAGTTAGCTGTTTGAAACCTGGGACTTATGCAGGGACACTTGGCTCAATCTGGGAGGAGGGGACTGGACCTGCCTGGACTGAGTCTACCAGGTTGATCTCAGTCCTCTGGGAAGACTTTGCCCTGGAGGAGGTGGGAATGGGGGGTGGGCTGGGGGGAAGTGGAGGGGGGTAGGAAGGGGGAGAACAAGGAAATCTGTGGCTGATATGTAGAACTGAATGGTATTGTAAAATAAAATTAAATTAAATTAAAAAAAAAGAAACTATGTGACACTAGCCTGAATCAAGTCACAATGGAAGAGTCCTTGCCTTTCACTAGGTATCATTTCTTAAAGATCCCAGTATCAACATTGTGCCTCTGGGGAGTCAGCTGCCAGCACATGAACTTGGTAGACAAACTCAAACCATATTATCTTCTCAAACTTTTCTCCCCCGGTATAAAGCCATATATTTTTTCAATGGCTGGCAGGATTCTCCCTATCTAGAATTTACCTTTTTACCTGCCTATATAACTTTTCAAAATCACTGATTACTCTCTGTAGGTTATGGCACAGGCCTTCACAATGTTTATCAAACATTGAAGAGCAAAATTAGCTTTGGGTACAGTTCCATCAGCTCTCTCAGCCTCAAATATCTTTTCAGGACAGCCATCCAGCCTTGTCCCACAGATCCTCCAGGCAATCCCTAAGTGCCATTACCTCACCACTCTGAAACTGCAGCCACTGTCCAGAACAGACCCCTCAGTTTATGCTCCCAAAGCTGATCATTTATCTACTGGTTTTTGTTATACTGATTACCATGTTATAAATAGTCTCAAACATTTTGCATTTTCCTGACAGTTTCACATATGTATATAATTGTTTTATAATTTTTTTTTTGTTTGTTTGTTTTTTTTTGGTTTTTATTATTATTATTATTATTATTATTATTATTATTTTACAACACCATTCAGTTCAACATAATAGCCACAGAATCCCCTGTTCTCCCCCTCTCGCCCACCCCTCCCCCCAGCCCACCCCCCATTCCCACCTCCTCCAGATCAAGGTCTCCCCCGAGGACCGGGGTTGACCTGGTAGACTCAGTCCAGGCAGGTCCATTCCCCCCTCCCAGACCGAGCCAAGTGTCCCTGCATAAGTCCCAGGATTCAAACAGCCAACTCATGCAAGGAGCCCAGGACCTGGCACCAATGCACAGCTGCCTCCCAAACAGATCAAGCCAAATGACTGTCTCACCCGTTCAGGTGGCCTGATCCAGTTGGGGGCCCCTCAGCCTTTGGTTCATAGATCCTGTGCTTCCATTCATTTGGTTATTTGTCCCGGTGCTTTATCCAACCTTGGCTTCAACAATTCTCGCTCATATAAACCCTCTTCTTACTCACTAATTAGACTCCCAGTGCTCCACCAGGGGCCCAGCCATGGATGTCTGCCTTCAGATTCCTCAGTCCTTGGATGGGGTTTATGGCACCACTATCTGGGTGTCTGGCCATCCCATCACCAGAGTAGGTCAGTTCCTGCCGTCTCGCGACCATTGCCAGCAGTCTTTTGAGGGGGTATCTTTGTGGATCTCCGTGGGCCTCCCTAGCTCTCTGCTTCCTCCCCTTCTCACCTTCTCATGTGGTCTTCATTTACCATGGTCTCCTATTCCTTGTTCTCCCTCTCTTTTCTTGATCCAGCTAGGATCTCCCACTCTTTCCCTCGACTGTCGCCCTTCATTGTTCCCACTCATGACCAGGCTATTCATGTAGATCTCGTCCATTTCTCCGTGTCTTTTTTGGGGGTCCCGTTTTCCAGGTAGCCTCACTGGTGATGTGAGTAGCAGTCTAGTCATCCTTGTTCCACATCTAGCATCTTCCTATGAGTGAGTACATACCATATTTGTCTTTCTGAGTCTGGGTTACCTCACTCAGGATGATTTTTTCTAGATCCATCCATTTGCCTGCAAACCGTGTGATGTCATTGTTTTTCTCTGCTGAGTAGTATTCCATTGTGTATATGTGCCACAATTTATTTATCCATTCTTCAGTTGAAGGGCATCTAGGTTGTTTCCAGGTTTTGGCTATTACAAACAATGCTGATATGAACATAGCTGAGCAAGTGCTCTTGTGGTATGATTGAGCATTTCTTGGGTATATGCCCAGGAGTGGTATAGCTGGATCTTGGGGGAGATTGATTCCCAATTTTCTAAGAAAGCGCCATATTGATTTCCAAAGTGGTTGTACAAGCTTGCATTCCCACCAGCAGTGGAGGAGAGTTCCCCTAGTTCCACATCCTCTCCAGCATAAAGTGTCTTCAGTGTTTTTGATCTTAGCCACTCTGACAGGCGTAAGGTGGTATCTCAGAGTTGTCTTGATTTGCATTTCCCTGATGATTAGGGAAGTTGAGCAATTCCTTAAATGTCTTTCAGCCATTTGGGATTCCTCTGTTGAGAATTCTCTGTTTAGTTCTAAAGCCCATTTCTCAATTGGACTGTTGGTCCTTTTGATGTCTAATTTCTTGAGTTCCTTATATATTCTGGATATCAGTCCTCTGTCAGATGTGGGGTTGGTGAAGATCTTTTCCCATTCTGTAGGCTGTCGCTTTGCCTTGTTGACCGTATCCTTTGCTCTACAAAAGCTTCTCAGTTTCAAGAGGTCCCATTGATTGATTGTTTGCCTCAGTGTCTGCACTACTGGTGTTATATTTAGGAAGTGATCTCCTATGCCAAGGCGTTCAAGACTATTTCCTACTTTTTCTTCTAGCAGGTTCAGAGTAGCTGGATTTATGTTGAGGTCTTTGATCCACTTGGACTTAAGTTTTGTGCATGGTGACAGATATGGATCTATTTGCATCCTTCTACACGCTGATATCCAGTTATGCCAGCACCATTTGTTGAAGATGCTTTCTTTTTTCCATTGTACACTTTTGGCTTCTTTGTCAAAAATTATATGTCCATAGGTTTGTGGGTTAATGTCAGGGTCTTCAATTCGATTCCATTGGTCCACATGTCGGTTTTTATGCCAATACCAGGCTGTTTTTATTACTGTAGCTCTATAGTAGAGCTTGAAGTTGGGGATTGTGATGCCTCCAGAAGTTGTTTTATTGTACAGGTTTCTTTTAGCTATCCTGGGTTTTTTGTTTTTCCATATGAAGTTGAGTATTGTTCTTTCCAGATCTGTGAAGAATTGTGTTGGTATTTTGATGGGGATTGCATTGAATCTGTAAATTGCTTTTGGTAAGATTGCCATTTTTACTATGTTAACCCTGCCTATCCATGAGCATGGGAGATCTTTCCATTTTCTGAGATCTTCTTCAATTTCTTTTTTCAGGGACTTAAAGTTCTTGTCATATAGGTCCTTCACTTGCTTGGTTAGTGTTACCCCAAGGTATTTTATGTCATTTTTGGCTATTGTAAAGGGTGATGTATCTCTAATTGCCTTCTCAGCTTCTTTGTCCATTGTATATAGGAGGGCTACTGATTTTTTTGAGTTGATCTTGTATCCTGCTATGTTGCTGAAGGTGTTTATAAGCTTTATCAATTCCTGGGTGGAATCTTTGGGGTCACTCAAGTATACTATCATGTCGTCTGCAAATAGGGAAAGCTTGACTTCTTCCTTTCCAATTTGAATCCCCTTAATCTCCTTATGTTGTCTTATTGCTCTGGCTAGAACTTCAAGTACTATATTGAATAAGTATGGGGAGAGTGGACAGCCTTGTCTCGTTCCTGATTTTAGTGGAATTGCTTTGAGTTTCTCTCCATTTAATTTGATGTTGGCTGTTGGTTTGCTATATATTGCCTTTATTATGTTTAGGTATGTTCCCTGTATTCCTGATCGCTCCAAGACTTTTATCATGAAGGGGTGTTGGATTTTGTCAAATGCCTTTTCTGCATCTAGTGAGATGATCATGTGGTTTTTTTCTTTGAGTTTGTTTATATGGTGTATTACATTGATGGACTTTCGTATGTTGAACCACCCTTGCATCCCTGGGATGAAGCCTACTTGATCATGGTGGATAATTGTTCTGATGTGTTCTTGGAGTCTGTTTGCCAGTATTTTATTGAGTATTTTTGCATCAATGTTCATGAGGGAGATCGGTCTGTAGTTCTCTTTCTTTGTTGCATCCTTGTTTGGTTTAGGAATCAGGGTAATTGTAGCCTCATAGAAGGAGTTTGGTAATGTTCCTTCTGTTTCTATTATGTGGAACAATTTAGAGAGTATTGGTATTAACTCTTCTTTGAAGATCTGGTAGAATTCTACGCTGAAACCATCTGGTCCTGGGCTTTTTTTGGTTGGGAGACCTTTAATGACTGTTTCTATTTCCTTAGGGGTTATTGGACTCTTTAAATAGTTTATCTGGTCTTGATTAAACTTAGGTATGTGGTATCTATCCAGAAAATGTCCATTTCTTTTAGGTTTTCCAGTTTTGTGGAGTAGAGGTTTTTGAAATATGACCTTATAATTCTCTGGATTTCCTCAATGTCTGTTGTTATGTCCCCCTTTTCATTTCTGATTTTGTTGATTTGGATTCTCTCTCTCTGTCTTTTGGTTAGTTTGGATAAGGGCTTGTCTATCTTGTTGATTTTCTCAAAGAACCAACTCTTTGTTTCATTAATTTTTTGTATTATTCTCTTAGTTTCTAATTTATTAATTTCACCTCTCACTTTGATAATTTCCTGGCGTCTATTCTTCCTGGGAGACTTTGCTTCTTCTTGTTCTAGAGCTTTCAGATGTGCTGTTAATTCACTAGTGTGCGATTTCTCCAACTTCTTTATGTGGGCATTTAGTGCTATGAATTTCCCTCTTAACACTGCTTTCATAGTGTCCCATAAGTTTGGGTATGTGGTGTCTTCATTTTCATTGATCTCTAGGAAGTCTTTAATTTCTTTCTTTATTTCTTCCTTAACCCATTGGTGATTCAGTTGAGCATTATTCAGTTTCCATGATGTTGTAGGTTTTCTGTAGTTTTTGTTGTTGTTGAAATCTAGCTTTAAACCATGGTGATCTGATAGAACACAGGAGGTTATTCTGATTGTTTTGTATCTGTTGAGATTTGCTTTGTGGCCAAGTATGTGGTCGATTTTAGAGAAAGTTCCATGGGGTGCTGAGAAGAAAGTATATTCTTTCTTGTTAGGATGGAATGTTCTGTAGATATCTATTAGGTCCAATTGGGTCATGACATCAGTTAAGTCCTTTATTTCTCTGTTAAGTTTCGATTTGGGAGATCTGTCCAGTGGTGAAAGTGGGGTGTTGAGATCTCCCACTATTAATGTGTGGGGTTTTATATGTGGTTTAAGCTTTAGTAATGTTTCTTTTACATATGTGGGTGCCCTTGTGTTTGGGGCATATATGTTCAGAATTGAAACTTCATCTTGGTCGATCTTTCCTGTGACGAGGATGTAATGTCCTTCTTGATCTCTTTTGATTGATTTTAGTTTGAAGTCTATTTTGTTGGATATCAGGATGGCTACCCCTGCTTGTTTCTTAAGACCATTTGATTGAAAAGTCTTTTCCCAGCCTTTTATTCTTAGGTAGTGTCTATCTTTGAATTTGAGATGTGTTTCTTGTATGCAGCAGAAAGATGGGTCCTGCTTTTGTATCCATTCTGTAAGTCTATGTCTTTTTATAGGTGAATTAAGTCCGTTGATATTAAGGGATATTAATGACCAGTGATTCTTCATCTCTGTTATTTTTGGTGGTAGTGTGTGTGTACTTCTCTTCTTTGGGGTTTACTGTTGTGGCTTTATCTATTGCCTGTGTTTTCAAGTGTGTATCTGACTTCCCTCGGTTGGAATTTTCCTTCTAGTGCTTTCTGTAGGGCTGGGTTTGTGGATAGGTATTGTTTAAATCTGGCTTTGTCTTCGAATGTCTTGTTCCTTCCGTCTATGATGATTGAAAGTTTTGCTGGGTATATTAGTCTGGGCTGACATCCATGGTCTCTTAGTGTCTGCATTACATCTGTCCAGGTCCTTCTGGCTTTCAAAGTCTCCATTGAGAAATCGGGTGTTATTCTGATGGGTTTACCTTTATAGGTCACTTGGCCTTTTTCCTTGGCTGCTCTTAATATTCTTTTTTTTATTCTGTACATTTAGTTGTTTAATTATTATGTGTCGAGGGGACTTTTTTGGGGGGTCTAGTCTGTTTGGTGTTCTATAGGCTTCTTGTATCTTCATAGGCATTTCCTTCTTTAAGTTGGGAAAGTTTTCTTCTATAATTTTGTTGAATATATTTTCTGTGCCTTTGAGTTGGTATTCTTCACCTTCTTCTATCCCTATAATTCGTAGGTTTGGTCTTTTTATGGTGTCCCAGATTTCTTGGACATTTTGGTTCATGACTTTGTTGGCTTTAGTGTTTCCTTCGACTGATGGAACTATTTCTTCTACTGTATCTTCAATGCCAGAAATCCTCTCTTCCATCTCTTGTATTCTGTTGGTTATACTTGCATCCGAAGTTCCTGATCTTTTACTCAGGTTTTCTATTTCCAGCATTCCCTCTGTTTGTGTCTTTTTTATTTTTTCAATTTCCCTTTTCAGTTCTTAGACTGTTTCCTTTGTTTGTTTCATTGCTTTTTCATGATTTTCTTTCAGTGCTTTATTGTTTTCTTCCAGGATTTTAATGTTTTCTTCCATGACTTTATTGTTTTCTTGGAGGGCTTTATTGTTTTCTTCTAATTTGTTTGCCCTTTCCTCTAGTTGTTTACAGCGTTCTTCCAATTTTCTTGTCTTTTCCTCTACACAAGCCTCTACCTTCTTCATGAAGTTACTCATAAGGCTACTTTCTTCTGCTTCTTCCAATTTTTGGTGTTCAGGTCTAGATGTTGGAGGCGAGCTAGGTTCTGGTGATGCTGTATTGCTCTTCATTTTGCTGTATGTACTTCTGCTTTGACGTCTGCCCATCTCCTTGTGGTTCCTTCTTGGTCTTATCAGTGGACTTGTTTCACAAAGAGCTGACAGACTCAGGAAGACTCTCTCTCTTGTCCAAAAGGGAGTTCTCTTGTCCAACTCTTTGGTCTAGAAGGGAAGTCAGGGGCAAGCTCTGGTCCAGAATGGCAGTCGGGGACAGGCTGGGAGCTGGGGGCCGGTCTCTAAGTCTCAGGAAGTGGCTGGGGTCTTGGGCAGATGGGCGTGGGGGCAGGGCGCGGAGACTGCAGGGGCTGCCGGGGGCTTGGAAAAGGGGATCCCTCCCGGTGGGGCTAGAAGGGGAGCTGCCCGGTGGCCAGAACCCGGCGCCAAGCTGGGCAGGCCTCTCAGGAGTGGCTGGTGCCCAGGAATGGGGTCCGGGTTGGACCCGGGTACTCACCTCTGGTCAAGAAGGGAAGTCGTCGGGGGCAGGCTGTGTTTTATAATTTTATTATTCATTTGTTTAGTTGCCATCAACAAGACAATATGAGCTGAAGGAAGGAATGGATTTATAATTATTTTTTCCTATTTTGTTCTACTTCTTTCCAAGGGCCTAGAATGGTAATTAACCCATCATAAGAATTTAGTAAATGTTGTGAAAATAAAGGAAAAATTTAATAAATAGTTGCCTCTTTGATATTACTAATCTATGTCTGTCTGTGAATTCATACTTGTTCGAGGTCAAGGATTGTCTTTTTTGTTAATAACTTTTATTGGATAATTAGAACATATTTATATGGAGGTACTCAACTAATGCTTCCTGAATGCTCATCATTTAGAAATGCAAGTTTTTCAATGTTCATGTCAATGTGAAGTTGCCTACAAATATATTACTTTCAGAACATTAACAACAAATGATGTAGACACATACACAGCAAGTAACATTGGCTAATGTAATATATCTTTGCTTCTTTTACTTACTATCAGTTATGACAATGGATGTGCCACTGCTGAGTTATGCTCCATTTCGTTGATAGACACTATGGTCTACACAACTTCAGACTATGAATTTTCCCATGGAATTATTTGACACATTTTTTTTTAGTGTAAGCAGTGATAATTATTAATAAACAAGTAGTGGGAATTAGGGGATGGATAAAAAAATGATTATTCATAAAAATGCAACAGAAAACTGTTTTGAATTATTTCACCAAAATGGCATGATTTTAAAAATAAAAGACTGGGGTCTAGAACTAGGTACAAATGTCACTCATTGATCATACCTTAAGTGAGGAGGATGGGAAATGTAAATAGTTAAAAACTGAGCAGGTCAGTTGTAATATTTCCTAACTTTAGTAAAAACAGCAGCAGACACAGACACTATGAGAAGTGCATGGTGAAGGTTCTCGCTATCTGAAGCCAGGTGATGGTGAGGCCAGCAAGGTCTACAGCCCGAGTTCCAAGATAGCCAGGGCTACACAAAGAAATCCTGTCTTGAAAAACCAAAAAAAAAAAAAAATTAAAAAGTTCTGAATATATTGTCTAGCAATAAATAAATAATCCTATCTCCTGAATATATTGTCTCTAGCAAAGAATAAATAATCCTATCTCATGCCCCTTCCTGCTTTTCACTAGTCTCTATCCATAGTCCTTCATACACACTTCTTAACCTCTTAGGGAAGACCACTTTATAACATTTTAATAGAGCTTTCCAACAGATTTTCCATATATTTACATATGTGTGCAGATGTGTATAGTCATAAACACACATCCATAGATTTCACATTTAAATGAGTATGGTGCATAGTAAAGTTGAATAAATTTATGATTTGCTATTTAAATATATCTCATTCCTTATAATGAGTATATAATATTCACAGAAGCAATATAACACAATGTGTTGATCATGCCAGTGTTGAGAGACATTGAATTGTTTCCAGCTTTTCAAATTTATATCCGAGGTAAAAGTGAATCTTTTAGGTAATTATACCAGCGTTTCTTCAGGACAATCCTTTGAGAAGCAGTACTGTCAGATCAAAGAGAGTGGATCCTGTGTTTTGAATTTCATTTTGCTGTATTGGCTACCAGTTTATGCTTAGTACAAGCACTAAGATATGTTGTAATCTATTTCAGACTTTACTCAACCTAATTTTGGTAGGCAGAATGAATTATTATAATCCTTGCCTTATTTTTTTCATTCTTTGCTATTAGATGAGTTTATAGGGTTTCTTTTCTATATACCTGTTAATAAATGTACACTTTTCCTCCACAACTTACCATCTTTCTTATTTTTTCTCCTTTTATCATTTACTGAAATACCTTCAAAATAGAGAATCATTTGAACAAAGTAAACAGTGGAAGGGAAAGAAGGAAATTAGTGCATTCTCTAGCATCCTGGGCCTCCATTTTGAGAAATAGGAGAAAAGCCTAAAAAACAGATAGGCTGGGCTAACAATAGTTAGCTTTGGTTTTGGCATGGAAGTCCCAAGACATGCTTCATTTTGGCCAGCCTTGTTTCAGTACTGATGTGTAACCTTGGCCCCAGGGAGCCTGACTTCACATGGGGTGAAACCAGAGAATTTTTTTTCTTTCTTTTTCCGCTCTTTCTTTATTTCCTACTTCCTATGTGTTGGTGAGGAGAACTAGAAGTTTGTAAGGTCCTGCATTCTTCTCATTTCTTCTCAAAGCCTTACACAATCAATTTGTAAGTGCCTGGGACAGAAATGTTTAGCAGAGCCTTGCTTTAGATTGCTCAGTCGGTAGGAGACCTGTGGTTGCTTTCAAGGTATGTTTCTGGCTACCTCTCTTAATTAGCTCACCTAGTCCACATCAAAGTTAATCTTTGTTTATTTATTAAGTGAACAGAAAACAGAATGACTATATATCAGATTACTCTGTTCTCAAAATTCCAACACACACACACACACACTCACACACACACCTTAATTATATATATGCAAAATATTCTTCCAAATTAGCTTGATTTTTTTTATATGAAGGTGCATGTCTATTTGCTGTTTCTAAATACAGTGTAACTTCTGTCTCATTGCTCTTGTTCAAGGTCAGGGGACAAACTTCACCTTTACCCAGAATGACATTGGAGAAAATTAGAAACAATAATTTAGTATCTAATTTTAAAACATTTTATTTTGGTCATATATGTTTTGGTATTTTCTTATGCTTATATCTGTGTACCTTGCATATGCAGTTTGCACAGAGGCCAGAAAATGGTATAAGAATCCTCTGGAACTGGAGTTACAGATAGAAACTATGTGGGTATAGAAAACTAAACACAAGTCCTCTGTAAGTGCTAACCCATCTCTACAGTCCCCAAATATGGATTTATAAATCTCCCTATTAATTACCTAAAGTTAATAAAGGTGTATATTTTGTAAAGCTTCTTATTGCTAAGGTGAATTTCAGTATGTAAAAATAAGGTGAGATATTTGGGAAATGTTACTGCAAGGACATAGCAGAAACTTAGGTATTATCATCAAAATTTGCCTACACCTCGAACAATCACCCAACCACCTGAAACGACCCCTACCCAAAAATTTTTGTTCAATTGAATGCGCATAGCACACAGGAATAGTGGAACTTCAATCCTCTGGATGCATTAGGGGAAAAAACAAACCTGCATGCATTCATTTTGATTTATTTTCCTGATCTGCTAAAGGCTTCAGAGCTGATGAAGTGATATTTCTGGTCTGTTAGTGACACCCTCTTAAAATAACAAGCAGAAGACTTTATTAGTTACTTGCATCTTGTATCGTTTTTATTTATTCAGGGTATGTTAAGGAAATTTCACCAAGAGATCTGGGTGACAATTGTACTAAACAAATGTGAACATTACAGGCTATCCGTCTGAAACTCATTTGTTCTGTAGCCACTTATAATGACATGCTTTTAGTCAAACTACAAAACCTTAGTTGGTTCTTATGGTTTTTTTCTTTTTTATTACTTGAGTTAAAGTAATAAATGTCATAGAGCACAAGTATAACTAAGCTAATATTAAAACACATTACACTTATTCCCATGAAACCTCAGGAGATAGTATGTGTATCTTGAAGTTTTTGAATGTAGAAAAGGAACTGTTGTTATTTGTGTCAGTGTGTGACACACTCATTCTCAAAAGGATGCTTAGCATGAGTGAAATATGACATTTAGATGACAAGATTACAAAGGCATTTTCAACTAACTTTCTAACTTCATTATCATATTGTTCTCTGAGTTATTAACAGGATTTTTTCTTTTTTGTAATGCTTGGAATGTAACTGAAATTCTCAGCACATGCTTTGTATGCATGCTACTAGTGAACTACACCCTCTGTACCAAAGTTTTCTTATATGCTGGGTTGCAAACGTCCATTTTTATGCAGGTATATCATTTTATTTCAGTATATTCACCTCCCTCAGCTCCCACATTGCCACTAGCTTCTTAGTTCCTCTAGACAGTTTTCGTTTTACACTGATGTCATCTGTACATGTATGACTTCATTCTTCTATATAAAATATAATAGCTTCAAACTGGTAAAAACACGTGATATTTGTCTTTCTGATGTTGAGTTAATATACTTATGATTTCTTCAGTTGATGTGATCTTGTTCTTCATTATTACTGAAAACATATCCATTGGGAACATAAGCCTGATTTTTTTAAATCCATTTCTCTCTTGGTGGACACTGAGGCTGGTTCCATAGATATTGTGGAAAGTATTGTAATAAACACTGATGTGCATGTATAAGCTTTACAAATATTAATAGAAATGTACAAAATTGATGTCTTTTGATCATATTAGTATCATTACTTTCAGCACTTTAGCAAAACTGTGTTATTATTAAATACTTATCAGTCTGCTATTTTTCATATATTGATTTTTAGCACCAGTTTTTTTAATATATAGGCTTTACAAACTTGTATTCTTTTCTATTGCTAACTCTTGATAATTTTTTACTTATTAATTAATTAACTAATTAATTAATTTTGTTTTTTGTTAGACAAGCTTTTTCTGTGCATCCCTGGCTCTCATGGAACTTGCT
The DNA here is from genome assembly GCF_049852395.1 of Peromyscus maniculatus bairdii. NCBI lineage: Eukaryota > Metazoa > Chordata > Mammalia > Rodentia > Cricetidae > Peromyscus > Peromyscus maniculatus. Next base: position 65,131,632 of record NC_134868.1, on the reverse strand, counting down.
CTATAGACCAGGCTGTCCCAGAACTCAGAGATCCCCCTGTCTCTGTCTCCTCATTGCTGGGATTAAAGGCATGTGGGACTACTACCTGTTCTTTTTAGAATTATTTTATTTGTGTGTGTGTGTGTGTGTGTGTGTGTGTGTGTGTGTGTGTGTGTCAGAGAAAGAGAGAGACAGAGAGAGAGAAACAGAGACAGAGATAGAGAGACATGGAGAAATAGAAAAAGAGGGAGAGAATATGACATATGTATTTGCAGGTACTTACAGAGGCCACGGTTTCTGGGAACTAAACTCTTGTTGCTAGGAAAGCAGCAAGTGCTCTTAATAGATGACCCGTCTTTCCAGCCCGTAAAATCATGTTCTTTCTAATCTTTCTTGTAAGATAATACACTTAAAATTCATGAAGAGGAAAGTGTCCACAGTCAATTGAAGGGACAGTCATATGTGATATGTCTAGATCAATACAATACTCACACTACAGTTGAAGTAAATAACATTCAAAACGTGCATTTGGCCTGTCTGTCTAGATACTAAGTTCCAGGTAAGAGTTTTACCTTAGTTATTTTCAACTCCAAGCTTGACATTTTAACTGGTAATTTGAACAGTGAGCATGTTTTAAAAGATGTATACTGTCCCACTCATTTAATACACAAACATCGGAAGGTACTTTATCGGTATTTAATACAGTATTTACAGTCTGATAATCACACCAGTCATCTTAACAATGGATTAATGTGAAGAGTTTTGGTTGCTGTTATTCTTTGGTGAGGAAAATGATGTTATTCTTTGGCCTACTAGCTTTCACAGCCAGTGACTATTTTCAGTATAAATAATTTCATCAATTACGTCGTAGATAGGGTAATCATTAAATCACAAATTACAACTAAATGGTGATTCATAGAGAGCCCATGTATCTATTAACCTTATAACCACACATGTGGTTTTAAAATGCTAAGTAATGGCTCTAAGAAGACATTGGCACATGTAGAATTATTTTTACAGATACAAAACTTAAGGATTTTAAGTAAAATTCCAGGCACTATAGTTTATATGTTCATAAATCCAGTCATTGATATTTTTTCCATGTCATGAACTTGGGACTGAGTATAGAATGTTCTATGGACTACCATGATTCAGTCCTTTCTTTCAGTGAAATTCTAGTTTCAATAAAGTCAATTTCTTTTTTTTTCTTTACCTTTTTGATGGGTATACAATGTTTATATCCTGCAGCATTTTTCCCTCTCTCCTCCCTTTTCCTTAGTAAATTGGAAGCAGATATTGTGGGGTACTTCACATTTTAAAACTGTACATTGCTTCTGGGATAAATGGGGTGGGCTTTATAGTCAGTGAAATCTCGAGCATACTTCAGGCTCTGCCATGTGATCATATAATGAGGGATATCTACACAAAAAGAGACAGATATCTTTGAGAAGGATGGGAAGAAAATTAGATGGCACCAGAGTGGTATGGATTATATCTTCACAGAGGTAAAGTAGAAAGGTTAAGAATCATATATAGTAGCTTGTACAAAGTTTAATAAATCAATATTTTAACTATTACAGAAAACCACTAATAGTACAGAGTGTGTATTATAACAGTAACCAGGGAAAACATATGGTATTAGCTTTACTGTGGAACATAACACACTTACAAGACCTAAGTTTTTCTTAGCAGTTTAAGCTGTAAGAGCCACTTCTCATTTTCAGGGTTGAATTGTGTGTGGTTTTGAAAAGGCGTTTTCATCATGTCCAACCACATCAGTTTTTTTTGTTGTTGTTAGAAAATTGGTTATTGGATTCCTTTTTTTATTAAAAAATTCTTGGATTCACTCATCATCCAAATACTGGAAGATAAAAATCATGTATGTAATTCTTGTTATCATATCAATATCATTCAGTTAGGAAGTGGCATTGTCCACCAAATACTCACTCCAAAGATGTGGCATATCTTTGTATCCAGTCAGAGTGAGTCTTTCTCAAAGACCTTCTTAAAGTAACAGCAACAGACTTGATATAGAGGTCCTAGACTCTTTTTCCCACAGTCTCTATAATAATACATTAGGTGACTTAATTTATTGTTATTAATTTGTTAATAATTAACTTTCTGTCATTCTAGTGTTACAGTACATATGTAGGACTCAGTGATAAATGATCATTAACAAGAAAACTGATCTTAAGGAGATTAAAGCAAAGGGAGATGGGTTATAGAAGTCTCTATCTCAGTATGCACTATCTCTGTATAAACAGGTAGTGTAGTATCTTTCTTGGGGTAAAGGACAAATGTCACAGCATTCCAAAATAGAAAAAAAAAATACATGCATGTACATGAGCTGAAAAGGGGCCTCAAACTGGGGAAGAGCTGGAAATGCCAGGGGAGGAAAATGACCAAAGGGAAAAGAAATCACCATGGGTACAGGGAGCTATAAGTACAGCTGAATTCTGGACCCCAACTTAGAGGACGAGATCACAGATAAGGCTGTAGAGGTTTGCTGGGGCACATGATGAGGGATTGGAACACCATTCCATGTCTTCTGGGCTTTCTTTATATGGATGACTCATAGTAGTCAACTGGAGGGATGTGCATGTCACAAAACTGAATAGCTGAGGCAGAATTAATGTGTTGGTGTGGTTTGGAATGATAAGTTCTTCAGATGCTATAGTAACTTGACTAAGGGGTAACTGCATTTTTATTGACTGATGGTGACCTATTGGGCGAATAGATTGATACAAGAATGTCAGAGTGTTAGGAGACCTTCATGCCTTGCTTGTTAAGTTTTGCCATTGAGAAAGTGGGAAGAAAAACATTCATGTATAGCAATCAAATGATAAATGATGAATCAATGCTTTTTTTTAACTGACAACTTCCTTTTTATTCTTGTTTTGGCTGCCAAATTATAATAAGGCAAATACCCAGAGAAGCATTGTCACATAGGAGCATTAGGCAGTGGGTACCAAATAACCTTACTGCTTGTACCAAAAGCACAGCCAAATTATAACTCTGCTGTTTTGGGTGCTTTTGGTGGGTCTGCATAGACCACAGTCCTTCCATACAATGGTTCTTAGAGTGGTCCATGGGCCAACAGCATCAGCATTACCTAGAAACTTGTTAGAAATGTATATTCTCAAGCTCTCCCCCAGACCTATGGAATCAGGAAGTCTAGAGTTGGGGACTGGGAAATACATGTTTTAAAACTAGCCCTCTGGGTGTATTCAAATTTTTAAAATCATTGATCTCATAGTAAAGACTCTGCCAGGCAACCAAGAATCTATTGAGCCACAGTTAGACAGTGTTGGGTTCAGCTTAGGGTACCATTTCTAACAATGTAGGATCGGCTAGAATGGTCTTTGATCCTGTTAATATAATGGCAGGTAATGTTTCTAAATCTTCTTCAACAGTGTTCATATTTTGCTTACTACTAATATGAACAACACTACCCCATCTAACATTAATTATGGTAATTAATGAAATCCCCAGTGTAATAGGAGCTAAATATAGCTGTAGCACTTTATGGTGGCCGCCTCTCAAGTGAGGCTTTTTGAATCAATGCTTTTTAAAGTTAGGGAACATTGGAAATGGGGCATCTTTTAAGAAGGATTATGGTCTTTCTTTATTTGAAAATGAAAATATACATTTTAGGTAGATGGCTGTCCTTTAGAAGTTTGAATGAAGATACCTAATGTATGGGAAGTCATTAGTTGGATAAGTTGTCGTGGGGATTAAACATAATTAATTGTTATAGAATAATCTTTTTGTACACTGTGAAGATGTGTCTTTGCCATGGCACCATCTGATTGGTTTTAATAAAAGAGCTGACATATCAGAAGCTAGGCAGGAGGTAAAGGCAGGACAGCCAGACAAAAGACACTGGGAGGAGGAAGGGTGGGGTCTCAGGAGTCTTGAGAGGTGCAGAGAAAAACAAGATAAACTTCCAGTCTTGAAAGAAGGTGCACTCACATGGCAGAGGGCAGATAAGAAGTTTGGGTTAATTTAAAATGTAAGAGTTAGCTAGTAACAATCCTTAGCTATCTGAAGAGCATTTATAATTAATAATAAGTCTCTGAATGGTTATTTGGGAGCAGCTGCTGAGACACAGAGAAACTCCACCTATGATTAATGGAATGAGGTGAATGATGTTCAACAACTGAGTCTTTGTTCTTAGTGAAAAACTGTGAGATGGGGGAAGGAGACAAGTTTCAAACTTTGGGCAGTTTCATTTAATGTTTGTTCCTGTGTTTCTCCAAGGAAAGATGGAATTTCTGAAAGTACTTAAAAAGAATAAGCTAAGAAAGTAGACATGAATTCAGCCAAAAGTTAATTTAACTGACAGTTCTGTATGTGCAGTTGTGCTAATGATAAAAATTAGCTAAAATAAAAGCAAACTATCTTGGTTTCAAGAAAGGCAAAGTGATTACCTAGCAGATAGTATGTCACACAAAAAGGATTTCTAAATTGCTAAGCACTGCTTTCATTTGCTGCCTGCTGTCATTCTATACTCCTATCTGTTAGAAAGTTCCAGAAGGCATCCTAAACTACTTTCTATAGTGCTCATCTCAGAAACATCAGTGAATCTCTATCTTCTTTATACCATGCCATCCTGGATTCCAAGATAAAACTTTGGTCCTAGAGAACAGTGTAGCTGAATTTGAACACAGAAGGGGCATTATAAGGCAATGAAACAAAGAAAAAAATAATTGATCATAAATGCCCTCTCTCTATAAAAAGTAGAAATGTACCCAATATTACAGTTGTTAAGAGTGAGGAATAATGTTTGTGAAATAGAACAGTTTTTACAAAGGTGATTTATTAATTGAAGTGTTCTCACATCAACCCACTTAAGACTTCAGGTTGGCTATTAGAACCAAATCCTGCCTGGTGACAGTGAGTAGCCAGCTGCTCACATCATGATGAACATGAGTTTCCTGAGTGCACTTGATCACATAGGTTCTTACTCCCAGAGCCCCTTGTATTCTATTTCTGTCTCTTGTGAGCCTCAGATGACAATCATGATAAATTGTATCACACTGTGAGGTGGTTTGTGATGAAAACACATTTCCACTGGGGACTGGAATGCAACCTCCAAACTCAAGCTCAGACAAAACACTTAGAAATGTGTGCTTGTCTCTATTCTCCTTTGTCTTTGTTACAGTGTTACAAATGAAAACAAATGTGGGGTTCCCCTGACCCCACTGAAGAATGAGGCCCACTGCCCGCAGCAGACCTTGACTGAGGAGGGGCAGTGCACCACTGGCTGTCACCCAGCCTCTCGGTACCCAGAGACAGTCAGATGCAGTGGGGAGCCCTGTCAAGCAGGAACTTGTTTATTAAGCATCAGCACACACTTTATAAAGCACCAAACCACAGCCAGCTTTTCTTTTACCAATCACAACAAGGGTCATGTATCTATGAGCCTCTCTAGGCATAGCTCAGCATGATGATCACGAGGAGGCCATGCACCTACGTCATCTCTCCTGATCCCAAGAGCCAATCATAATTTTTGGTAAACAAGTTAGGTCTCCTCCCAGCTCACTTCCTCTCAGCACCATCTTTGGCTTTTGCAGCCAGACATGTGCTCGGCATACTCACAACAAAAGCAGTTGTAGTTGAAGTTTTCCTGTGTCCACCCAGCTCCCGTGTCCTTGTGATTCTGCAGCCACTCAGATCCAAATAAACACACACAGGCTAATATTATTTAAAACTGCTTGACCAACCTACCACTAACTAGCTCTTACACTTAAATTCAGCCCATTTTTGTTAATCTAGATGTTGCCATGTATTCTGTGATTTTACCCGTGTTCCTGTTACATGCTGCTCCCTAGACAGCAGGCTGGCATCTCCCACTCAGCTTTCCATTTCCCAGAATTCTCTTCTCTGCTTGTCCTGCCTATACTTTCTGCCTAGCTACTGGCCAATCATCATTTTATTATACAGAGCGATATCCACAATAGGCAGTTAATTCCCCATAAACCTCACTAAAAGTGCAGAACAATAATACTTTCTTATAAAAGTCATGTAATTTCTATTACTTTACTCATAGGTCCACATTATTGTCTGAATTTATTTATTTTTATGGTCTTCTCTACATATCCAGCTATTATAGTTTAGATCTTACATTTTTAATTTTTTATACTTATTTATTTTATAAGTATACTTATTTATTTTATAGTGTTTTACCTACATATATGTCTGTACACCACATGCATGTCTAGTGCCCAGAAGAAGGTGTGCCATACTGTGTAAGTGGAGTTACACATGGTTGTAAACTACCATGTGGGTGATGGGAGTAGGATCCAGGTCCTCTGCAAGAGCAAAATAGGTACTCCTAATCACTGAGCCAAGTCTCCTGGTCCATACAGTCTAGATAAGTATCTCCTGAAGGATGAGATGGTCACCTGATAGTCTTACTTGTGACCTCTTGTGGTATTAGGAACAAGTGGAACTTTTAAGATTTAGAGCCTAGTAGAAGAAAGTGAGGCTATTGATGGCATGCCTTTGACTTTGACAGGGCTGTCAGGAATCTTGCTCCTTCTCTTCCTTTCTTTGGTTCCTTGACACCACAGGATAATCAGTTTTCCTCTGCCACACAAATCGGCTGTGATGGACTGCTTCACTGTAGGTCATGCAAACATTTAATGAAACCATGAGCCAAAACAATTCCTCTTTGTTAGTTGATTATCTCCAGTATTTTTAACAAAATAATAGTAAGCTGGCAAATACACTACCCATTTAATTTCACCATTATTATTCAATTTTATAAACGACAAAAAATTAATTGGAATAAAAGTTATAGTGCAAGGTAGCCACACAGTTTTATTTTTAAAATAATGGAAAATTTTCCCTTTGGAAATAAGACTTCTCTTTATACATATACCATAGTCATTAGTATATTGATAAGAATATTTTTGTCTGAAGGACTAATGCACTTCATTGCCTGAAACTGGAGGTATTTTAGCATAAATTGTATAACTAGTGAATTTGTAAATTAAACCTGCTATTTTGTCAAAGTGAACAAGACAGCCACCTCATGTGGCAGGCCAGCTTCCACCTTTTAAAAGGGTTCCCTTGAGAAGGATAGTGGGATTAAGAAACTTTTAGATAGAAAGATAATGAAGAGGAGAAAGACAGAAACACAGGATAGCTTTGGGCGGACCTGGATCAAAACCCAATGGTCCCTTCTGCCTCTTCAAAAGGGCTTTTCATAACAATGCCAAGGGGTGGGACAAAGAACACTGCACAGTCAAGTGTAGACCCTTCCAAATACCTGGTAATCGTGCCCATAGTCAGATCTTCCCCTTATGCAGCCCTGCTAAGTAAAGCAAGCTCAAATTCTCAGACCCTGAGAAACTTCTCACTAGGAAACCTATGTAGGTCTCTACAATCCCCAGACTCCTCAGATATACTGTGTCTGGCTTAGGTCATCCTTCTCCTTCACTAATCAGCCTCACCTGTCACAGAGATATACTTTCTGTCAAGTGTACTCTGTCTTAGGTTGGCAGCTAGCAAGAAGAACTTTATCTGTCTCTGACTACCAGTATCTGTCAGGGGAAACAACAGAGCTTAACTCGGCTCTGACTCAGATCCCTACTAAGAGCTTAAAAATATCGGGAACAACCACAGTAATCCCTATGGCTGCCACACCCCCTAGTAAAAGAGGAGAGGATTACCAAGATGGAATGTTTATTTTGGATGGGTCTAAGATGTCAATAACAGGCTGAGCTGGGCCAAGCCCTTTTTTTAAATCAATAAACTCTTGATGAAAATGCATCAAATAAATCAATAAACTCTGATGCAACTGCATCAAACTTAAAGATTCCCTTCATCAAACTATGGGTCATCAATATCAACAGATTAACATAATTCTAGTATGAGTACTACTCTACATATTTATAACTAGCATAAATATTACTATACATATTTACAATTCTTACATACTTCCATTCAAAAGCAAACTCTCTATAGGACTATTTATACTTTATAAACTTTAGCAAACATTCAAAAGAGACCACTTAACAGAGCTATTTACATTTTCTTCCAACAAGACAGAGGGTACATGAATTGTGAGTCATGACAGTTAAAATTATACTTAAGCTCAAAGCTGTTTCAATTCTGAGGTTTATAAAAGCTCAAAAAAGTCAGTTCTAATAACACTCTTAAAGTTCCTCAGAAAATTTTGAAATCAGAGCCTAACTCATCAGCAGCTCTGGAGTCCCTTTTAGCAGTTCAAGTCATAATGACTTTTAGGCAAATAGTTCCTAATATGAGGAGTCCCAGATTTGTTGCAGCTCTCTTGAATGCAACAACTCAACTTAGTTCAAGCAAGTAGCTGTGAAGCTTCACTCTCAGTAACAGAGGCACTTCCAGGTAGCTTTCCCTAGAACTGCCCTAGGGTGAAAACTGCTAGCTGGCTGGGAATGAATCCTTTCAAAAAGAGGCTTTCTTGCAGCCAGGAAACAGAAACTACATGGCTTTAGCTGCTAGCTCTGTTCAGGCTTTTACAATCCCAGTCCTGAGGCCCAAGGACTCTCAACTGCCTCTTACTCCAGGGGTTCAAGGTTCCTCCTGCTGCTATGAGCTGCAGCTCTCAAGCAGCCCTAGCTCCAGGAGGAGACCCAGCTGCTGTGTGGCCTGTGGTTCTCAAGCAGCCCTTCTAGGTCTGGGAGGAAACCCAGTCATGGTCAGCCACAGCTGCTGTATCCTCGGCTCTGCTTATGTTCACTTGCACTATGTTAGCCTGGCTGTTCAATTGTGGGGAACACTTGAAATCCCTGCACTTCCTCCCCTCTGCTACCCACTTCCCTAATACTGGCTTGAAGGGGAGTCACAGAGGTAGCAGCAAGGGTTTGCCATGTTCTTGGAGGTTTCTGCAGCAGGGCAATTATGGGTGGCTTTGCCATTCTGATAGATGATCCTTCAGGTGAATCTAATTCTGCCCCTGCACAAGGAAGAGGAGTACCCTTCTGAGAAGAAGAGACCTGAAGAGCCTCCAGTTTGGGGGAAAGAGAAATTATTGTCTTTTAAGCCCTTCAGTTCCTCCCTTGTCTCATCCCAAGACTTCCATTCCTTAAACTCAGCTTCATGGCCAAGAGGGAACTGATCCTGATTGAATAATACTGTAAAAATGTTCTGATTTAGTGGCAGCTCCTGTGAAGCAGAGGGTTTTGTTCTACTCATATGTGCCTCAGAGAAGATTTCTCCCTGCTGCTCAAGACTTAGATATAAGCTGTCCCAAATCAATGCCCACAGGCCAAAAGCTTCCACGGGAATCGTTTCTGGCCCATGTTTCTCATAATATCGTTACATTTTGACTCTGTTTCTCCCACAGGAGTCTTCCTCTAGAGTTCCATAATTGGAAAACCAAGGATACAGTTCCTCTATGAACTCCAAGAACTTCTGTACTTGTTCCGGTTCTACCTTAAATCCCCCACTTTTCAAATGTTCTACAAGTGAATATACAAACATCTGCTTACTATTTCCCTGCCCCTGGGTGGCTTTTCTTTCTCAGATTGCTAAGTCCACAGTGGCTGAATGTTCCTGGATGCTGTTGTCAGGTCTGACACTAGGGATATTCTACTCTTACCCTAAATTTCTTCTTATGCAATATTTCTATACCTAAACTCTCTATATTTTTTCCTAATTTAAGAGAAAGAAATTGAGAGAGAGAGAGAGAGAGAGAGAGAGAGAGAGAGAGAGAGAGAGAGAAACCTGGACACAAAGAAATACTTTCTGCAGCCTAACTTTTCTATACACAGCTTTTGCTCCCAAAGAATAAAATACCACAGTCTTAACCTTAATTCATAACCAGACATGTCCAATCGCCTCCGTGGTATTCCCTTCCTCACTATCTATCCTCTGTACCCAAGTCCCTAGTTCTGGTGTCATGTGTGAGAGGCCAGCTTCCACCTTTTAAAAGAGTTCCTTTGAGGAAGAGAGAGGGATAAGAAACTTTTAAATAAAAAGATCGTGAAGAGGAGAAAGACAGAAGCACAGGATAGCTTCAGGAGGACCTGGTTCAAAACCCAATGGTCCCTTCTGCCTCTTCAAAAGGGCTTTTTATAGCAATGCCAAGGGATGTGGCAAAAGACCTCCCCCCTTGCCAGATCAAATCAGATGACACAGCCAAGTATAGACCCTTTTAAACACCTTGTAACCATGACTGTGGTCAAATCATCCCCTTATGCAGCCCTGTTGGGTAAAGCAAGTTCAGAATCTCAGATCCTGAATAAGTTCTTACTAGAATTCTATGTGGGTCTCTACAACCTCAGACAAGGAACACAATGGCCTGCCAGTTCTCATGAACACAGTTTTTGCTTTTGGTCATTTAAATGGTGAGGCATTATCTTCCTCTCTCCTGAGTCTGCTTAAAACATTAGCTGCATAACTTCTCTGAAATCCTTGCACATTGGTGAGTAAATTTTGACAGCTTTGGAGACAGGAGAATCTCAGCAAGCTGGATGAACATTAGTCCCCGCACAGTGTCTCACAGTAAAGATTCCCTACCTCACCAGTTCTTGTAAGTCAAGATAAAGCTCATGTAAATATTCTGTGAGTATGAAAGCAGTGTAAATATTCTGTGAGCCTTTAGAAGGAGAAGATTATAACTGCTAGCTCTGGTTTCCCAATCTGCTTAGCACAGATTCTCCACCTGTGAGTTGCAACCCATTTGAGGTTACATATCAGATATTCTGTATATCAGATATTTACATTATGATTCATTATGTTGGCACAATTATATTTATAATGTAGTAATGAAAATAATTTTATGGTTGGGTCACCAAAACATTAGGAACTGTATTGAAGTGTTGCAACATTAGGAAGATTGAGAACCACAAGTTTATTTGCCTATTCACTGATTTACTAATTCTTCCAATGGGTGTTTGCTGTTAGTTGGTTATGCTGCATGAGTATGTGGGGTTTACAAAGACATTGAATCCTTAGATCTTTCTCCTATGAAGTAAAAATGTTTAGTTTTTTCCTCCTATCTTGTGTTTTAATAACAAGTTACCAGTTCCTTTTATCTTGAAAAGCTGAATTATAATGAACCCCTTAGAACCTGAATGAGGGCCTATTGTCATTCAAGTAAATTTTCATTTAATTGGCATTCAAATAATTCAAGGATTTTTTTTAATACTTAAGAAATGGTCATACAGGCCCGGTGGCGGACCACAGAGGTAGACGGGCCCCGGAAGCAGTAACAAGCAGAGGCAGGTAGGCCTGCAGCAGCAGCCGGCAGAGACATACAGGCCCAACGGAGGCCCACAAAGGTAGACGGGCCCAGCAGCTGCGGCCGACAGGGTCATACAGGCTCTGTGGTAGCCGGGAGAAGGCGGCGGCCCACAGAGGTAGACGGGCCTGGCAGCGGTGGCCAACAGGGACGCCCTGCAGAAGTAGACACACCTGGCAGCAGTGACAAGCAGAGGCAGGGACGCCTCTAATCCCAACACCCAGGGAAGAAGCTATCTCTGTGGGACAGAACCAGAACGAATCTGAACACTCTGTCTGAGGACAACTCAGGGCCCAGCTGCTGATCCTGCAAAACCCAACAACTTGGAGGTGTTGGTGAGACTACCCCGTTCAGCTGAAATCCACCCGGGAGAGGATTCAGATCCCTACAGTTTGAAGTCTGAAGAAACAAGATCAGCTGAGGAGTTGACGAATGAACAAAAGGTGACCTGGGAACACAGAAGAAGGCGCTGCCCAGCCACCAAACCAGATCACCAGAATCATAAGTATATACTTCACTGACTGAGATCAGCTGCCCCTGAAGAAACAGCCCAAGAGCACCAATTTAACCAAGAACTCCTACTGAACCAAGACTAAAAATTAGAACAAGGGAGGCACTCTCAGACCGAGCAGAGGACGAGATGAGTAGACACCAGTGCAAAAATACAGGCAACAACATAAAGACCTATATGGCAACATCAGAACCTAGTGATTCTACACCTGCAAGACCTGAACATAACAAGACAGAAGAAACAGAAGAAATCAACCCTAAAAACGACTTTAAGAAGATGATAGAGGCCCTTAAAGAAGAAATAAAGCATTCCCTTAAAGAAGAAATAAAAAATTCCCTTAAAGAGCTAATGAAAAACTCCATTAAAGAGGAAATAAAAAACTCCCTTAAAGAAATGGAAGAAAAAATGAACAAAAAATGGGAAGAAATCAAAGAAAGCCAAGAAAAAGCAATTAAACAGATGAAAGAAACATTCCAAGATCTGAAAAATGAATTTGAGACAATAAAGAAAACGCATGCTGAGGGAATGCTGGAAATAGAAATCCTGACTAGACGAACAGGAACTGCAGAAACAAGCATAACCAACTGATTGCAAGAGATGGAACAGAGAATCTCTGATACTGAAGACACAATAGAGAAAATAGATTCATCACTAAAGACAAAATAGTTGTAACACAAAACGTCCAGGGAATTTGGGACACCATGAAAAGACCAAACCTAAGAATAATAGGGATAGAAGAAGGAGAATACCAACTCAAAGGCACAGAAAATATATTCAACAAAATCATAGAAGAAAACTTTCCTAACCTAAAGAAAGAAATACCTATGAAGATACAAGAAGCTTACAGAACACTGAATAGGCTGGATCCAAAAGAAAAATTTTCTTGCCACATAATAATCAAAACACTAAACACAGAGAACAAAGAAAAAATATTAAGAGCCGCAAAGGAAAAAGACCAAGTAACATATAAAGGCAAACCCATCAGAATAACACCAGAATTCTCAATAGAGACTATGAAAGCTAGAAGATCATGGACAAATCTTATGCAGACACTAAGAGACCACAGATGCCAACCCAGACTATTATACCCAGCAAAACTCTCAATCACCATAGGCGGAGTAAACAAAATATTCCAGGATAAAACCAGATTTAATCAATACCTGTCCACAAACCCAGCCCTACATAAAGCACTAGAAGGGAAAATCCAACCCAAAGAATCTAAACACATCCATGAAAAATCAAGCAATAGATAATCCCACACCAACATACACCAAAGAAGGACAACACAACACAACCACAAAAAATAACAGGAATTAACAATCACTGGTCATTAATATCCATCAATATCAATGGTCTCAACTCACCTATAAAAAGACACAGGCTAACAGAATGGATAAGAAAACAGGACCCATCCATCTGCTGCATACAAGAAACACACCTTAACTTCAAAGACAGACACTACCTCTGAGTAAAGGGCTGGGAAAAGGCTTTCCAAGCAAATGGACCTAAGAAACAAGCTGGTGTAGCTATCCTAATATCTAATAAAATAGACTTCAAACTAAAATCAATCAAAAGAGATCAGGATGGACATTACATATTTATCACAGGAAAAATCCACCAAGATGAAGTCTCGATTCTAAACATTTATGCTCCATATACAAAAGCACCCACATTCATAAAAGAAACACTACTAAAGTTTAAAACGCACATCAAACCCCACACATTAGTAGTGGGAGATTTTAACACACCACTCTCACCAAAAGACAGATCTACCAGACTGAAACTTAACAAAGAAATAAAGGACCTAACAGATGTTATGACTCAAATGGACCTAATAGATATCTACAGAACATTGCATCCTAACACAAAATAATATACCTTCTTCTCAGCACCCCATGGAACCTTCTCAAAAATTGACCACATGCTTGGCCACAAAACAAATCTCAACACATACAAAAAAATTGGCATAATCTCATGTATCTTATCAGACCACCATGCCTTAAAGTTAGACCTCAACAACAACAAAAATTATAGAAAACCCACAAACTCATGGAAACTGAATAATGCCCACTTGAAACATCAATAGGTCAAGGAAGAAATAAAGAAAGAAATTAAAGATTTCCTAGAATTCAATGAAAATGAAAGTACAACATACCCAAACTTATGGGACACTATGAAAGCAGTGCTAAGAGGAAAATTCATAGCTCTAAATGCACACATAAAGAAGATGGAGTAATCCCATACCAACGAATTAGCAGCACAACTGGAAGCTCTAGAACAAAAAGAAACAAACTCACCCAGGAGAAATAAATGCCAGGAAATAATCAAATTGAGGGCTGAAATAAACAAAATAAAAAACAAGAGAACAATACAAAAAATCAATGAAACAAAGAGTTGGTTCTTTGAAAAAATCAACATGATAGACAACCCCTAGCCAAATTAAACAAAAGGCAAAGAGAGATCACCCAAATTCACAAAATCAGAAATGAAAAGGGAGACATAACAACAGACAACGAGGAAATCCAGAGAATCATCAGATCATACTTCAAAAACCTGTACTCCACAAAAATGGAAAACCAGGAAGAAATGGACAATTTTCTGGATAAACACCACATACCAAAATTAAATCAAGACCAGATAAACCATTTCAATAGACCAATAACCCCTAAAGAAACAGAAACAGTCATCAAAAGTCTCCCAACCAAAAAAAGCCCAGGACCAGATGGTTTCAGTGCAGAATTCTACCAGATTTTCAAAGAAGAACTAATACCAATCCTCTTCAAAGTGTTCCATACAATAGAAACAGAAGGAACACTACCAAATTCTTTTTATGAGGCTACAATTACCCTGATACCCAAACCACACAAAGATGTAACAAAGAAAGAGAACTACAGACCAATCTCCCTCATGAACATTGATGCAAAAATACTCAACAAAATATTGGCAAACCGAATCCAAGAATACATCAAAACAATTATCCATGACAACCAAGTAGGATTCATCCCAGGGATGCAAGGATGGTTCAACATACAAAAATCAGTCAATGTAATATACCATATAAACAAACTGAAAAAAAAAAAAAAAACACATGATCATCTCCTTAGATGCTGAAAAAGCCTTTGACAAAATCCAACACCCCTTCATGATGAAGGTCAGGAATACAAGGAACATTTCTAAACATAATAAAAGCAATTTATAGCAAGCCAACAGCAAACATCAAATTAAACGGAGAGAAACTCAAAGCGATGCCACTAAATTCAGGAACAAGACAAGGCTGTCCACTCTCCCCATATTTATTCAATATAGTACTAGAAGTTCTAGCTAGAGCAATAAGACAACAAAAGGAGATCAAAGGGATACAAATTGGCAAGGAAGAAGTCAAACTTTCACTATTTGCAGATGATATGATAGTATACAAAAGTGACCCCAAAAACTCTACCAGGGAACCCCTACAGCTGATAAACTCCTTCAGTAAAGTGGCAGGATACAAGATCAACTCAAAAAAATCAGTAGCCCTCCTATACACAAATGATAAAAGGGCTGAGAAAGAAGTCAGAGAAACATCCCCCTTTACAATAGCCACAAATAATATAAAATACGTTGGGATAATACTAACTAAACAAGTGAAGGACCTTTTTGACAAGAACTTTAAATCCCTAAAGAAAGAAATTGAAGAAGATATCAGAAAATGGAAGGATCTCCCATGCTCATGGATAGGTAGGATTAACATAGTAAAAATGGCAATCTTACCAAAAGCAATCTACAGATTCAATGCAATCCCCATCAAAATCCCAACACAATTCTTCACAAACTTGGAAAGAAAAATACTCAACTTCATATGGAAAAACAAAAGACCCAGGATAGCTAAAAGAATCCTATATGATAAAGCAACCTTTGGAGGCATCACCATCCCTGACCTCAAACTCTACTATAGAGCTATAGTAATAAAAACAGCTTGGTACTGGTATAAAAACCGACATACGGACCAATGGAATTGAACTGAAGACCCTGACATTAATCCACACACATATGAACACCTGGTTTTTGACAAAGGAGCCAAAACTATACAATGGAAAAAAGAAAGTATCTTCAACAAATGGTGCTGGCATAACTGGATGTCAATATGTAAAAGATTACAAATAGATCCATATCTGTCACCATGGCCAAAACTCAAGTCCAAGTGGATCAAAGACCTGAACATAAATCCAGCTACACTAAACTTAATAGGAAAGAAAGTAGGAAGCACTCTTGAACGCATTGGCACCGGAGACCATTTCCTAAATAAAACACCAACAGCACAGACCCTGAGCACAACAATTAATAAATGGGACCTCTCAAAACTGAGAAGCTTTTGCAGGGCAAAAGACACAGTCAATAAGACAAAAAGACAGCCAACAGAATGGGAAAAGATCTTCACCAACCCCATATCTGACAGAGGATTGATCTCCACAGTATATAAAGAACTCAAGAAACTAGACATCAAAATACTGAAC
This sequence comes from Peromyscus maniculatus bairdii, assembly GCF_049852395.1. Lineage (NCBI taxonomy): Eukaryota > Metazoa > Chordata > Mammalia > Rodentia > Cricetidae > Peromyscus > Peromyscus maniculatus. The sequence continues at coordinate 65,115,413 of NC_134868.1, read as the reverse complement.
AGTCCAATTAAAAAATGGGCTAACGAGCTAAACAGAGAACTCACAAAACAAGAAGTACAAATGGCTGAAAGACATTTAAAGAAATGCTCAACATCCTTAATCATCAGAGAAATGCAAATCAAAATGACTCTGAGATACCACCTTACACCTGTCAGAATGGCTACTATCAAAAACACCAATGACAGTCAATGTTGGAGAGGATGTGGAGCAAAAGGAGCACTCCTCCACTGTTGGTGGGAATGTAAACTTGTACAACCACTGTGGAAATCAGTATGGCGGTTTCTCAGAAAATTAGGAATCGAACTACCTCAAGACCCAGCCATCCCACTCTTGGGCATATACCCAAGGAATGCTGATTCATACCATAAAGATACATGCTCAGCTATGTTCATAACAGCACTATTTGTAATAACCAGAACCTGGAAACAACCTAGATGCCTGTCAATGGAGAATGGATGAAAAAAACGTGGTACATATACACAATGGAGTACTACTCAGCAGAGAAAAACAATGAAAGCATGAAATTTGCAGACAAATGGATGGAACTAGAAAAAATCATCTTGAGTGAGGTAACCCAAACCCAGAAAGACAGTCATGGTATGTACTCGTTCATAAGTGGATTCTAGATATAAAATAAAGAACAATCAGACCACAACCCATAGAACCATGAAGGCTATATATATAGCATGGAGGTCCCTAGGATGACTGTGACTTATAATAAATTTTGGTTTTACTCAATTATTGAAAAAAAAATAGCCAAATGAATGGAAACACATGAACTATGAACCAAAGGCTGAGCGGCCCTCAGCTGGATCAGGCCCTCTGAATAGGTGAGACAGTTGATTGGCTTGATCAGTTTGGGAGGCAACTAGGCAGTGTGACCAAGTCCTGTGCTCATTGCATGAGTTGGCTGTTTGAAACCTGGAGCTTATGGAGGGACACTTGGCTCAGGATGGGAGGAAGGGACTGGACCTGCCTGGACTGAGTCTACCAGGTTGATCACAGTCCTTGGGGGAGGATTTGCCCTGGAGGAGGTGGGAATGGGGGTTGGAGTGGGAGTAAGGGGAGGTAGTGGGAGGGGGGAGAATAGGGGAACCCATGGCTGATATGTAGAACTGAATGGTATTGTAAAATAAAATAAATAAAATTAAAAAAAAAGAAATGGTCAAGAATTATAAAGAAAAGCAGTAATGGATGAGGCTCAACGGTAAAGACAAAAGCACTAGTGAGAAAATAGCATGACATAGAGAGTTATGAAAGGATGGTGAATGTAGGCTGATAGTGTTTTCTACTGAACCCAATGGGGAAATTCTACCATTAAGGGCTGCAGGAAGTGGAGATATATGAAAGGTCTTAATTAGAAAAAATTAATTGAGTCATAATGAGGTGGTTATGATAAGATGTATGTAGTCTTGTCAAATGTGATTCCTTCCAAGGAAGAATTTGGATGCAGACAATCAGGAAAGGAACATGATATGAAGGCATGGAGAAGATGACCATCTGTAAGTACAAGTGAACCACCCTGTCATAACATTGAATATACAACCTCTCAATCATAATAAAAGAGGTTTCTGTTTTTTAAGCCACCTAGTCTGTGCTCTATCACAGAAATTAACAAAGTATTACTTTATTAGAAAGAAAACTAATAAAGTATTAGATTTGAAAAAAAAAGACAGTTGTTGAGCAAGTAATATACTTCCACCATTATAGTAACTGTGCAGTAGAAATTAATTTATCTAGACTGTAAGGGGCTAGAAAATTATTTCTCAAAAGTAAAGTGACTCAATGAATATCTGAAGCATACACACATGCACACCACAGAAAGAGAGAGAGAGAGAGAGAGAGAGAGAGAGAGAGAGAGAGAGAGAGAGAGAGAGAGAGAGAGAGAGAAGGGGGGACACACACAGGGGAGACTAAAGTCAAGTGGGAATGGCTGTAATGATTGGAGGCATGGACCTAAACATTAGGAGAAGTCACAGCAGTGACAGTGTTGGTGATGGTGATGATGATAGCAGCTTCTCATATTGAATACCCTTTTTTTGTGTGCCAGACACAACATTTTCATAGCACTTCTCTGTTATGAGGGTATTTTTCTTTTATAGTTATGAACATGAAGCTCAGAGAAGTTAAGTCTTTTATTTGATGAAGCTCTCACAGCTAGAATTTTCAGCATAAATGTATCGGAGCTCACGCATCAAACTTCCATGAGCCAACAGAATTATGTGGACACCTGCTGTTCCTGTAATGGGTGATGGTTTTGTTCAAAGGATCAACCAACCTTAAGAGAGGTCATTTCTGTTCCATATGGCTCATCAGAGCTCTTGAGTCTATATTAGTCCTTGGTATCTTTTGATAGTTCTGAAATCCATTATAGTCCATCATGCTGTCCTAGAGACTTTGGTACTTAAGGCTAAATAATTCCTCTGGCCTAAATATTTCAGATTATTCTGAATTTACTTTTGTCCCTCCTGAAACCTTGCTCAGTCACATGGAGAGAAGCTCATATTAGACTCTTCCTATACTGAACAGATCTAAAACAGAAGGAAGGAACTGTTGCTAAGGTCTCTCCAAGGTCACAGCCAAATATATGAAACAGTCAGGAAGGCCATGTATTGATTTGCATAAAATATGCCAAGAATTTGCATTCAAATGGATTTTAATCTGCATAAAAGTCTATTATTATGTCTTAAGAGTATAAATTTTGTAATTGTTCTTCATTTAAAGCTGTCATTTATTTTTCTATGTGTAGCCACACCCCCTCACTTCTTTTAGTCCTTGCCAGGATTTCTGCATTTCCTGGGAAGCCTTCTTGGGTGATGTTACCAAGGAGGTTTTGGCATTGTTTACATGGAGAGCTCAACCCAGGACTTCTCCATCATTTTCTTTATTTAGTGTTTGTGTGTGTGCATGTGCCTGTGTATGCATGCATACATGCATGTGTGCATGTGTGTGTGTGTGTGTGTGTGTGTGTGCATGTGTTGCCATGCATTCATAAGACAACTTTTGAGAGCCTGTTTTATCTTTGTACACTTAGATCCAAGGATTGAACTTAGATCCTCAGGTTTATGGAGCAAGCTTCTTTACTTATGGTCCTATCTTGCCTGCCCTGCCCATCCATTCTTTTTCTTCCACCAGGAAGTTCATTACAAGCTTATCTTTTTCTTCCTGATTAATGCCTATTCATTTTAGCAGTTGCTCTCTACCACTGACAAAGATAAATAAGATAGAATTAGAGAAATAAGAAAGACTTGAAGGTTAATGAAGTAAAGGAAAGAGACTGATCTCAACAAACCAAATACGGGTGAATTTTAGGTGCTAGGATGAGGGGGGGGGATTGCTGAAAGTATTAATGGGAGTTGATTGGTGGGATTGCACTCTCTGTGTTCTTACTTAACTAGGAAAGTTGGACTAAACTCTTCCACAGAGACTAGGAAAATGGACTGCTATCCTAAAGACTGTCTTTTTGAAATGGCTCTCAGGTCTTCTATTGTTTCTCAATTATTCATCTGGGAAGAAGCTGGGAGGCAGAGAAAGAATTTATGATCATCAGTTTTCTAAAATTATTCTGTAAAAAGGGCTGCCAGGGCTGTAGTGTTAGGAATAAACCTGATCACATTTAGGTAGGTTGAAGGTCTCAGTCCAGCAGGCAGAAATATGATCATTGACAATTTTATTCACAGCCATCTAGTCTCATCCCTATGTCCTCCCTCAGAGTACACTGTTCTTCAACACCTCTGCTCTGTAGGGCTTCCTATGCTTATTTTATTAATGTAGTGGATGGGTAAAATCCCATGATGTCAGACAAGTCATAGCATCTGTCAGGCATGGAATTCAAATAAAGTAGCTCCTTTTCAACACAATGTACATTATAAGGTTACTTTATGAAAGTCTCCTACTTATCAATTAACTGATCAGGAGTTGGTTCACTTTAAATGTGGAAGAAAGATCTTTGTTCTTTATTTTTTCCTAAGTTTTCAAAAGTAAAAGAACTGCTGACCTGAAGAAAGTAATGATTTTGCATGTTCTCCCCTGAAGAACACAAGCAATCATGGTTCACTGGACTTTCTGGATTCTGCCTGATTCTAAATCTCCTACTTGTAGCTAGAGTTTTCCTGCCTTGCCCACAGTCAGGACAAATCTCTGTCACCCGCCAGTCCCATAGCCGCTCAGACCCAACCAAGTAAACACAGAGACTTATTTTGCTTTAAACTGTATGGCCGTGGCAGGCTTCTTGCTAACTGTTCTTATATCTTAAATTAACCCATTTCTATAAATCTATACCTTGCCACATGGCTCATGGCTTACTGGCATCTTCACATGCGGCTTGTCAAGGTGGCAGCTGGCAGTGACTCCTTCTGCCTTCCTGTTCTTTCTTTTCTCCTCTCTGTTAGTCCCGCCTATACTTCCTGCCTAGCCACGGGCCAATCAGTGTTTTATTTATTGACCAATCAGAGCAATGCATTTGCCATACAGAACATCCCACAGCACTCATTCTCTGTAGTTTTTTCTTAACTGATGACACTGTCATGCTCACAGCATTTATACTTACTTGTACATTCATATATTTGGAAAAATGTTCAAGATCATTATGGTGTATGGGAACCATGCATCACATTCCATTGTCCACTGCAAAGCCTTAGTTTCTTCTTTCTCACCTTTGAAGATATTCTGTTAATCATTTGCCTCATTACTTCTACAGATTTTTAGATGTTCCTACATATATAAAGAAAAAAAATCATGTCTTTATTGTTTTATATCTATTTGCGTCTTGCAAAGCAGCATAAAAATTTGGTCTCTGTATACATGATTGATTGGAAAATTTACCATTTCTTCCTGAATTTATATACTAAATTAAACTTAAGTGTATAAGATCAGTTTATTTTCTTTCCTTGATTATTTGGACACCATCATGCCTATTTATAACTGTGAATATATCAAATGACCAAAATTGGTTTATATGCCCAGGGTGAATTTGAAGAGTATACCAAATTTATTTCTTTTCTTCTCAAATACAAGCCTCTTTCATTTGTGGTCTTTTGGGAGAATGAAGTAACATACATGCCGATCTTTCATATAAGCGGTTCAGTGCATCTCAAAACAAGCAGATTTATATCTCAATTGTTGTAATAATTCTGAATGCTCTGTTTGCTTTTGCATATGTGATGCTATTGATTTCTTCGGCTGACGGCTGAAATGAAACACAAACATAAAAGGGGTTATCAGGCACTAACCACTGTCACTCAGCCTGTGTTGATAATTTGGTCACTCTTCCAACAGATCATAATCTGCAAGGTAATGACTCTGCTTCCACTTTTCTCAGCTGTTCTTACTAGTGGGGACAGCTGCCATTGTCACACTTGTAAACTCCATCCTTGGCAGCGCTGGTGATGGAGTCTGAAAATGTGGGGTTTTTTTGTCTGTGTTTCTTCTGCATGATAAAGTTATGTTGGGAATTAAAGCAGGAGCAGCATATTGTTGTCTGGTTGACAAGAACACCTATGAGAAACTAGAGGCAGTCAATCTCACTAAACACTCATCACCTTGGAATTTCCTTTATCTTGGTGGAATGAGTCATTGGTGTCATACTTTTTTAATTCCTTTTGTCTCCCAAGAAAGAAAAAAAGACAAAGAAAAAGAAAAGAAAAAAGTCTTCAAGGACATAAGCAGATAACTAAACCCATACTCTGTCATATTATGAGATTCAAGAGCAACTCAAAACTTCCTGCTAGATAGTTATTCCTCATTAGGATTCAAGTTCCCTTTATGACTGATACCAAAGGAGAAAGACATCTGGATTTGATTAGAAGTGCCTACAACAACCCCCGCCACCATGTTTTTCTTTAAGTGGAGCCTGTCACCAACAGGACAAACAGGCAAAAATTGGCCTCATTAGTATCAAGTTGTCCCAGCTGATTCTGGGAGTAATTAATATTCAACATGGACTGATTTCCCTAAATGATCAAAATTAAAGAAAGTTGATTCAAATCTGAGTGTCTTTTTCATTTGAGTAATACTGTATTGAGGAATCATTGCTATGAAATAAATCATAAAATAGCTTTAGCCAACTCACCTGATTTCAGATACCCAACTTCAGGAGCATTACATTACCCAGTGCAATTATCTTGCTATACCTTTCATTTTACATTGTCATATTGTTTCCAAGGACTTTTTATGTTTCAAACCATTTGCTTATCTTATGTCAAAATAGTCCAATCTTCTCTTTGGTGAGAAAAACAGAATTCTTGAATAGAAACTTCTTACAAAATGAAATGTCCTAAATCCAACCAAGGTGGACACTGCTAATGACTCCTTTTTTTTTTCTTTTTTCTTTTTTTCTCTCCTAGACTTTTGGCCTCAGAAGAAAACTCAAACTGAAGTTTGAGAATCTTCCTAAATGCCAGTTACTTATGCACTCACTGAAGATGTCTCAATTTGCATAAAGTCTATATTCCATCAAATTGTAGCCTACCTCCTATCAAGGACATTATTTCTTAAAGTGGTTTTCTCTTTTGACTTTGGTTTCTACTGGTACAGTTTTCGTTGCTCAGTCACTCAGGTTTTATATCTCAGTCATGATTGCCTGTCAGCTTCTTTTTCCAGACTCTATGCTTCTTAAGTACCACGATTGCCATTCTTTATTCTCCCATGCCTGATGCAGCTTCTGCTACTCTAGAGTTGTTGAATAAACATTTTTAGAATAAATGAATATATATGTTTTAACCTTTCCTTGCTTTGATACTCTTCTTATGATTAAAGAAATTGAATATGTGATCAAAGAGTTTGAATGCAAAAATCAAAAGTTATAAAAACGTATTGAAAGAGCAATCTTTGGGTCCCAGTCCCACCCCATCTGTACAGCACTCCCTTCCACTCTAACCTGGGTAACTGTGGTCATCAGTTCTTTGTGATGATTTCCAGATTTTTTTAGGTGCTATATGTGCAAAAGTATACATGTGTACTCTTATTTTCTTATTGTAAATACATATAGTAAATGTAAATAATCTTATACTGTTTTAACACTTGTGCTTTCTTTGAAATATTTGGAAGATAGATATTGTCATATTTGGATACAGATTTTAAAGCCAGAGAATTACTTGTAGAGTTGGATCTTTCCTTTTACTGTTCAGTTGTACATTGCTGCAAGCACCCTTATCTGCTGAGTCTTCTTGCTAGGCATGGACATGCTGTGGGATAATGTTCTTGTACACTGGCCAGTAGCCAGGCAGGAAATATAGATGGGAAAACCAGACTAGAAGGCTTGAAAGAGGAAAGGCAGAGACAGAGTTACCAGTCAGACACAGACGAAGTAAGATGAGAATGTTGGGCTGAGAAAAGGTACCAATGTGGCAAAACATAGATAAGAATTATGGGTTTATTTAAGTGTAAGAGCTAATGAGTTATAAGTCTGAGCAATAGGCCAAACAGTTTATTAATATAAGCCTCCATGTGTTTATTTGGAACTGAATGGCTGTGAGACTGGGCAGGACAGAAACTTCCATCTATAATTGGTGCTCACCATTGGGTATTGATCCACATAGACCTGAGAGAGCTTAAAAATCCTTAACACACAGAAATGGAGCCTCACTGGGCTTCCTGGTCTCGAAGTCTCATGCCAGTAACAGCAAAGAGACACACCTCACTATGGTGATATTTTATTTGTACTGAAATGTGATTTTGTTTGTATGTTAATAAATAAAGTTGCCTGGGGGTCAGAGCTAATAGTAAGCCATAGAGGAGCTGGACATTTGTGGTGCATGCCTTTAATCCCAGCACTTGGTAGGCAGAGCTAGGTAGATCTCTCTCTGTGTGGTCAAGGATATAGCCAGCACTGGAGACACATGCCTTTAATCTTAATACCAACCACAGAAGACCTGGAGGTCTGTGCAGACAGGCAGTGACGAGCCAGTCGTGTGGTTGGGTTTACAACCAATGAGAAGGCAGAACAGAAAGTCTATATAAAGACAAACACACAGGAAGTAGCTTCCTTTTGGCTGAAGAGGATCGCTGAAGCAAGAAGGGTAAGGCTCTTAGCTCTGACCTCTTGGGCTTTTATCTTTACATTGGCTCTGTGTTTCTTATTTAATAAGACGGTTGGTTACTTCTACACCTCAAGGCAGTTGCCTTTGAGATGTATCTGGACACCAGCTGCTATGAGCTAAATGATATGGCAGATTTCTGCAGTCTCTCCCACAGGCCGTGGGACAGAAAGGCTTCTCCCAACCACTGCCTGCAGGCTTGGGTGCACAGGCTTGGGCTGATGAACACAGCTGCACACTGTTTAATCTGCTTCCCAGAATTGGGGAGGCAAGTGTGACTCCTTGGTGCCTGCCCCATGTTGGAAAGTAGAGCAGGGCAGAGGCAGCAGCCAGGGCTGCCTCTTCCATTCTAGCCATGCAGCTTATCAGTTTAAAAATTCCCCAGGTCAGAAAAGGATTAAAGATACACAATAAAACAGATTCAGATAATAAATTCAGATGGAAAAAAACTCTAAATATGTTACACTGTGTTTAAAAATATACATAGGCTTGAGAGAAAAAAGAAATGGATAAAGTTCTTAAAAATAAATAATTATAATAATAATAATAATGATGATGATGATTATGATGATGATAACAATAATAAAAGAGCTGCATGAAGATGGAAAATACACTGAGAGTCTGTCTGGATACTATGTATTATTGTGTTGTCTTTGGGATTTTTTTTCAACTGCAGAGAGAGACATTTGATTGTAGAAGATGCTAAGCTAAACCAACATATATATCTTAAAGATATCTTGACTTCAAAATTTGGGTCTAAGGATATGTTGCTTTGGAAAAGAAGTTCTTTTGTTTCCACAGAAGATGAGAATTTGTGGATTGCCTCCAGGTTAATATGGTTTGATCAAGCAAGACCCCCTAAAAAATCTCCAAAGGGAACAAATGGCCCAGATGATTCAACATTTCAGAGTGCCTCTCTTGCAGTTTCCTCTGAGTTCTGTATCCAGAAAGTTTTCAAGGCTGCTGGCTGAGATGATCCAGCCTCATAGACTACTCCAATTATGAGTAGTCTATTGTGGGGTTACAATCCTAAGTTTTCTTGGGTCCCCACAAGATTACCAGGGCTGCCAATTAGCAGCAAATAGCCTAGAAAACTACTCCCACATTCCACCAAAATGGATTATGAATGTTTATCTTTGTTTAGAATGTTGGTTACAAAATGTTATGGATAATGGTCAGGAAAAAGGTAAACAAAGGAGATTAGATTCAGGGTCTTTGTTTTGAAAAGAAAAAATGGGGAAATGTGGTGGGATAATGCTCTTGTACATTGTAAAGTTTTGTCACTCTGTTGGTTTAATAAAACGCTGATTGGCCAGTAGCCAGGCAGGAAGTATATGTGGGCAACCAGACTAGGAAAAGACTGGCAAGAAGAAAGGCAGAGACAGAGTCACCAGCCAAATGCAGCAGAAGTAAGATGAGAATGTTGAACTGAAAGAAGGTACCAATATACATGGCTAAACATAAATAAGAATTATGGGTTAATTTAATCATAAGATCTAGTTAGTTATAAGCCTGAGCAATAGACCAAACCATTTATAATCAATGGAAGCCTTTGTGTGTTTATTTGGGACTGAATGGCTGTGGGAATGGGACAGAAAATTCCACCTGCATGGACATAGTTATTTTATTAATTTACTTGAAGCCTTGTGAGGTATTGACACTGCTCATTAATCATTTGGGTTATATGCTGTTAATGGACAGTAACAGGAGGTTACTTCATGTATAATCTTACATGGCATCACTTTGTGCAGGTGAATTGTCAGATCCTGACTGCTGGCTTTGACTTCACAATGGTACCACATTCAAGCTTTTCTGAAGAGTGATGCTAGAGGACCCAACTTGTATAGAATTAATTATTTGTCTGTAAAATGTTGTCAAGACTAATTATCCAAATATAGTTTTCTTTTTCCATAAAAATATTAGTTAGCATTTCACTTACTATGTATAAGGATGAACATCTCAACTGTATTTTCTCTCTTTTTTTTGCATGTATTTTCTTCATTTCCTTTCATTGTCTATGTATATTCTTTTGATTTGGTTTTGGATTCACTTATTGTTAATTTCTTACCTGGGCTTGACCTTTCTCAATGCCTGCTGTTTATCAACTAATATTTTTTGTGAAACAGTATTTTCTCTGTTCTTTAGTTTCTAGAAAGGATAAAGGGAGGTATTAATACTCATGCCATTAGTTTTTGTCTCTACTTATTGAGTTACATAAAAAGATGCTTCGAGATCTTAAAATTGCTATGTAAATGCCAAATAGTGTTATATGTACTGAAAATAATACAGATGTTCAAATCGAAGCTCTCCAGATAATCTTAGAATATCTCAATTTATTGCGAGCTTAATTATCTATTTTTTTAAATTGTTGATCTTACTAACATAATTTCACTATTTTCCCTGATTGGGCATGAATGCCTAAATACCATCACTGTACACTATTATGTATGATTGGGTTTGTATGTGATGTGTTGATATCCTCATACTCTTTTCCTATACGTATTTGTAATTAGGAAGGACTCCCCTGCATTATCTTTCAACAAAATAAATAACTCTTAGAATATTTGTCTTACTTGTCTTTCACATTTATTTCTCCTTTTTGCAGTAAAGGCACAATATTGATTCTGAAGTCCTTTCTAGCTTTAACTCTCTGATTCCATTGCTGTCTGTAGAACTGTCTTCAAGTTCTCTTGACCCCTTTGAAGTTTCTGGTCATATTCCATTGAATCAAATCACACACTGATGAATGGTTTTATAGATTTGATCAAGGACATTTTATAGTTAAAGTTAAACTTAAATTCTATATCAAAGCTAAATACAAATTTTATTTGAAATTAAAAAAATATTTTAAGAAACAGTAGCCAATTAGCAACTAAATCTTTGTGGCATATAGAAGATAATTTTGGAATCTCATAGAAAATATAACATAATAACATAAACAAATGTATACACTTTATTCAAATACTAACTTATTTATATCTGCTTTGTTGAACTTTTATTGGTTTGAAATTATTATTGATTTTTATTGAAATTATAATTTATGTGTTCTAAAGTTCAAATGATATATTTTTATTAATTTTACATACCAATCACAGATCCCCCTCTTCCTTTCTCCTGCCCCTCCTGCTTCCCCCAACCCACCCCTATTCCCTCCTACAAGAAGGTAAAGGCACAGGGAGTCAGCAGAGCCTGGTATATTCAGTAGAGACAACAGGTCCAAGCCCCTTCTGCCTCAAGGCTGTATGAGCTGTCCCACCAGAGATAGTGGGCTCCAAAAAGCCAGCTCATGCACCAGGGATGGATCCTGATCCTACTTCCAGGAGACTCCTTAAGCAGATCAAGCTACACAGCTGTCTTGCTTATGCAATCTAGTCCGGTCCCTTGGAGGGTCCATAGGTGTTGGTTTAATTTTGAGTAATTCTAAAGATCATAGCAGTGAAATAAATGTTAGAGAAAAAAACTGCAACATGAAATGTCTTATTTTATTTTTAAACAAGACATACCAGCCCCAGAATTCCAGCTCTCAACTTAGGTAGGAACCCTGTACTCAACTTTAATTCATTCCAACTGGAAGACCAGAGAAGAAACAGAAACAAAGGGGGGAAAAAACAACCATACAACAAACTCAGAAATAGACACCTAGACCTATAACTACCCCAAACCCAGATGTCTAGATGCCAACATAAGAACACAATCAACAACAATAATGGCAATATGTCACCACCAGAGTGTGATTTCCCACTACAGAAATCCCTGAAAATATCAAAACAGCTGAAGCACAAGAACATAACCTTAAAACTAACTTTATGAACATGATAGTGATCCTTAAAGTGGAAATGAATAAATTCCTGAAAGAAATCAAAGGAAAAACAAACAATTGGAAAAAATTAATAAATTCTTTAAAGCCAAGAAAAAACAAACAGTTGAAGGAAATGAATAAAACTGTTCAAGACCTGAAAATATAAATGGAAGCAATAAAAAAATCCACAAACTGAGGGAATCCTGGAGATGGAAATTGTAGGTAAGTGAACAGGAACCGCAGAAGCAAATATCAACGGAATATGAGATGGAAAAGACAATCTAAGGCTTTGAAGATATGATTGAACATATGTGTCAGTCAAAGAAAATCTAAAAATTTCCTGACACAAAACATCCTTGAAATCTGGGACACTGAAGAAAACAATCCTAAAAGTAATAGAATTAGAAGACAGCAAAAAATCCCAGCTCAAAGGCCCAGAAAATATTTTTAACAAAAAATCATAGAAGAAAAATTTCCTAATATAAAGTAGAAGAGACAAATAAAGGTGCAGGGAGTATACAGAACACCAATAGATTGGACCAGAAATGAATGTGTACTTGCCCATAATAATCAAAATACTAAACATACAGAGCAAAGAAAGACTAGTAAAGGCTGCAAGGGAAAAAAGACCACATAACATATAAAGGCAGACATATCAGAATTATACCCAATTTCTCAATGGTGACTCTAAAAGCCAGAAGTGCTGTGGACTCTAAGAGACCATAGATGCCAGCCAAGACTATTATATCAAGCAAAACTTTCAGTCACCATAGATGGAAAAAAAACAAGATATTCCATGATAAAGTCAAATTTAAACAATATCTACCCACAAATCCAGCCCTATAGAAAGCACTAGAAGGAAAATGCCAACCCAAGGAGGTTAATTGCATCCAGCAATGCACACACACACACATACACCAGCAAAGCCAAAAGAAGGGAAGCATATACATATACTACTCCCAACCACCAACAAAATAACAGGAATTAACAATCATTGCTAATTGATAGCTCTTAATATTAATAACTCAGTTCCCTAATTAAAAAAAAAAAAACAGATTAACAGAATTGATGGGAAAATTGTTGGTTTTATGTGGCGTTAATTACCCTGTGAGGAAAATTCACAAGGCACAACAAAGCCCACTATGAGAGTTTATTAGGAGAAGGTGGGGGGGGGGCGGGAGAGGGTGTGCTCAGGCCTGTTTGAGAGACATGTGTGGAGAGAGAGGAAGAAGGAGAAGAGGGAAGAATAAGAATAAGAGTAATAATAATAATAATAATAAGAAGAAGAAGAAGAAGAAGGGAGGAGTCTGTGACCCACATATAATAATAATAATAATAAGAAGAAGAAGAAGAAGAAGAAGAAGAAGGGAGGAGTCTGTGACCCACATTATATGGATTCCCCCTGCACATGCGCATATGGGCTTATGGAGCTACACCATGCATGCGCATAGATTGCTTGATCATGCTGTGCACAATTTACATAATTGTGCAGTGCACGGATTATGTAGGACATAAGGCCCTGGGATAATTAATCATTTTGCCAGCACATGAGCAGTCATGTAGCTGGGAGAGTGGCCAGTGGCCACAAATTCCAACAATAACAGGATCCATCCTTTTGCTGCATATAAGAAACACTCCTCAACATCAAATATAGACAACACCTCAGAGTAAAAGATTGAAAAAAGGTTTTCCAAGCAAATGGACCTTTTAAAAAAGCTGTTGCATTCACTGTAATATCTAACAAAAATAGACTTCAAACCAAAATTAATCAAAATAGACAGAGAAGGAAACTTCACACTCATATAAAGAAAGAGCCAACAAGATGATTTTTCAGTTCTTAACATCTATGTCCCAGACACAAAGGCACCCACCCATGTTTGTAGAGGAAGCACTGTTAAAGCTTATATCATACATTGACCCTCACACATTTATAGTGGGAGACATCAATATCCCACTCTCACTAAAGGACAAGTCATCCAGACCAAAATTAAACAGAAAATATTAGTGCTAGTAGACATTATGAACCAAATTTTTCAGAAACTTTTGAGGTCCAGCCTCTTAGTTTCCTTCCCAGGGGCCCAGAAGAGACACTACTACAGGCAGGGGTATTCTGTGGGAAAATAATCTAAGTACATCGTGCTCTTTCATCCATCCACTTTATTCCTCTAAGCCAAAATTCTATCTACACAGTTTCAGTTCTGTTCTTACACTCAGCTCCTCACTGTCCCTTCTCTTCCTGTCCTCTCATAGTCTTAACTAAGGTTTCTTGCTTTCGACCTCATCTTTCTCCTCTGATCCTCCATCCATTATATTCCTTCTTTTCCTACCCTCCTCACCCATCCAATTTACCTACAATCTTCCAAATTTTGCCTTGCTGCTTCCTGGTCAGGTGGGGCAACTCTGCTTGGAACTAGGATATTTGCCTCAATACTTCACTGCATCTGGTAGACAAAAAACCCTTTTGTTCTGAGTCAATTGCTCTGGAATGCCACTGTGAGAGGAAGTAGGATCTGAGCTTCATTTGCACAAGAAATAAAGCTATTTGCACCTAGGTGTCCCTTAGGCAGTGTCTCCAGAAAGGTGTTTATCTTAAGTCAGGAAAATGTTAGTCATTATGACCTAGGATGCTTGAGAAGTATATCAGATAAATACACTGTTAGGAGTTCTTGGAAGCATACATAGAATACAAAAAATCATTGCAGGAACTGGCTAATATATACAGGAAAGCTAAAATATCACCAAGAATCTTTAAGCCATGGCTTGACCTTCAGAAAAAGTCCTTGACCTTTCCAAATAGTAGCTTTTATGATAGTAACTTGATTCTATATAAAACATATTGCCCAAACACAAAAGAATACACCTTCTTCTCAGCATCTTATGGAACATTCTCCAAAACTGACCACATACTTGATCACAAAGTAAATCTCAACAGATATAATAAAATAGAAATTACCCCCTAAATCCTATCAGACCACCATGGATTAAAACTGGAATTCAACAACAAAAACAACACAAAGTCTATAAACTCATGGAAATGGAACAACTCTCTACTCAATGATTGAAGGCAGAAATAAAGAAATTAATGACTTCCTAAAATTCAATGAAAATGAATGCATAACATACCCAAACTTATGGAACATGAGGAAAGCTATGCTAAGAGGACAGTTCATAGGACAAAGTGCCTTCATTAAGAATTTGGAGAGATTTCATAATAGCTGTTGGTTATGCTGCAGCGCTTGTGGCTGGCTGCCGCCCATGGTGGCCATGCTGGAGGAGGAGAGTGCTGATTGGAAGAACCACATGCCATGGTTACCTTTTTAGAGCTTTATTGGGAGAGAGAAGGAGAGAGAGAGAGAGAGAGAGAGAGAGAGAGAGAGAGAGAGAGAGAAAGAGAGAGGAAACAGAGAAACAGAGAGACCATGTGGAGGGAAGAGAACGAAAGGAGAGAGTGTGGAAAGGAAGAAGATCGCACAGAGGGCATGCCCGCTTTTTAGGCTGGGACGCCACTACAGGCTAGTGACATAATTAAGGACATAATCCTTACACCCCAGACTTTTGCTTATTATAGAAAAAAAGCAGGTAGATGGGAATAGGGGCGTCATTCCTCTCAAAAACTGTTTCCAGCTGACTTTTGGATGTCTGTTGGCTCTTGGGGGAATGGAGAAGGGGGGTCTTCAGAGGTAGACAGGCGTTGTGGAATGCTGTCTGTCATCCATTTGCTCTGGAGACATGTATCTCTCTTAGCTGTGGCTGGGAACTTTGTTTGACAAGATGCTGGTGACAGAAAAAAGCTTAGAGAGAAAAGAATCATTATTATTTTATGTTGATAGATCCGGCCTGTCCAGATGGATTTTGAAACATGGTAAGCTTTATCAGAAACAGATTATTTTAAAGTACCTATTTCTGTTACTAGTTCAGCATCCAGGAGACAGGTGATCAATTGTTAAAGGCATCTCACAGTAATAGATGTTTATATTAAAGTCTTTTTGTAGTGCCCAAGCATTTTTAGGTCTGAGGGTATAAATACTTTTTAGCTGTTACAGTTTCTTACTAGATGATCTTTGGACTCTGGTTCTGTGGTGGTCCTGTACCATTAGCTGAACAGTGAGTTAGAACAGGGAACTGGGAAGAGAAAAGCTTGTGGTGCATGAGAAATTATTATTTTTTTAAAATTATGGACAAGGCAAAGATCAGGACCCTGTCTGTATGCACATGAGAAACACAGTCAGTAACTCTAAAGGTGCAATTAAATCTGGTGAGGTAGGTAAGGCTGTCCTCTGTACCCGACAATAAAGGAGAGGTGACATCCCAAAACTCCCAGGACTGAGTCAGTGGCTCTGGTGTCTAGAAGAAAAGTAACAGATCGCTTCCCTGCTGTGTTCTGGGTTCCCTGTCATGTCTGTAGCCAAGCCTAGGTCTTCTGGAGGTCCTAGCTTGATGTACCCATGCGTCTTGGTGCCTGGGGGCAGTCAGTTGACTGACTGTCTTTCTAGGTGGCACTTTTAACAAGGCTGTTGATGGCCTGGCAGGGCATTCACTAGCCCGTGGCCTTTCCTCACTTAAAACAGGGACCCAACAGCTTTTGGAAGTCAGCAAGTGCCAGCATTTGGCAATTTTGTTTTGGGGCTTTTATCTATTCCCTGGCACACCTTAAATGCCACAGATGACTCTCTTGCCTGTGGGGTCAGGAGCCTTGCTCTCCAGATGCTTAAGTTTTAGTCAGGGAGGTCTGGGGTACAAGAGACAGAATCACTCCATGTCCTGAATTTTTTTTTTCCTGATGATTGGTTGCTTAAGGACAGCTTTTGGAAGATCTACCAGGAGGTAGACTATAAACTGATCCTTTTGGAAGATTTGTCCAAGGCTATAAGCTGATTTTTTGGCTTAAAAGCCATCCTGACTACTGTAAAGTTATTTGTATGGATCTTAGCTGCTTCCAGACCTGTCTATGTCTCTCAAGGCAGTTTGAGAATGAGTGGGTGGAGTTAAGGTGAGTTAGGCCTAGAGTCAGTAGAAGCCGCCCAAGCCCACCCATTTGAGCTCGCCCACTTCTGGAGGAAGTCAGACAGAAAGGGTTGCAGGTGGAGACGCAGAAGTGGGGAAGGAGAAGGGTTTAGAGCTTTAGCAGAAAGCTTGGGAATAAAGTAACTCTTATTTGCCTGTTCACTGGCAGAAGTTTCCACAATGCTGTTATCTGGCCAGGTTTACTCACCAGTGCAGGTGGTAAATGTGTTCTCCTCCTTGTCCTATGGCTGTAGCTGAGAGAAAAATAAAAAATTAAAATAACAAACCGGGATCAGACTCCAATCTCAGGCATCCCCAAGATTGAAGAGAGATCTATGAATCAGCTCGAGTTTCCGTCCTCTTCATCAAGGGATGGGAAGGGCTGTGGCTACACTGTGGTTGGTCCACCTTTGGACCCTAGACAGCATTGACTCCCTCATCAGGAGTGAAAATGTGCCTGCCATTGCCAGCACAGCCCTAGGATAGCCCCTGGGATGTCCATCTCAAAGAATATAACTCAGACTACAGCCACAAGAATGGCAGACTCACTCACTGTGGTGAAGAATCATGGCGGTATCAGTAGTGGTAGCTGTATAGGGGTCCAGCGGAGGTGAGGGACGCACATGTGCTCATGGTTTCACTGCCTAGGGGAGGTGGCGGCAAGCAGCAGCAGTTATAGCAGGTCCTCAGTGGTCTATCTGAGTCTGAATGGCACCCAATGTTGGTTACACTGCAGCACTCATGGCTGGCCATGCCGGTGGAGGAGAGTGCTGATTGGAAGAATCACAAGCTATGGTTATTTTTTTAGAGCTTTATTGGGAGGGAGAGAGAGAGAGAGAGAGAGAGAGAGAGAGAGAGAGAGAGAGAGAAGAAACAGAGAAAATAGAGAGACGTGTGAAGAGAAGAGAATGGAAGGAGAGAGATGGAAGGAGAGAGTGTGGAAAGGAAGAAGAGTGCATAGGGGGCATGCCCACTTTTTAGGCTGGGATGCCATGACAGAATAGTGACATAATTAAGGGCATGATCCTTACACTAGCAACTTAATAGCACACCTGAAAGTTCTAGGCCAAAAAGAAGCAAACAAATCCAAGAGGAGTAGGCAGCAGGAAATAATCAAACTCAGGGCTGAAAGCAATAAAATAAAACAAAGAGAGCAATACCAAAAATCAATGAAACCGAGAGTTGTTCATTTGAGAAAGTCAACAAGATAGACAAACTTTTGTCCAAACTAACTAAAAGGCAGAGAGAGAGAGAGAGAGAGAGAGAGAGAGAGGAGAGAGAGAGAGAGAGAGAGAGAGAGAATATCCAAATTAACAAAATCAGAAAAGAAAGGGGAGATATAACAACAGACACTGAGGAAATACAAAGAATCATTAGGTAATACTTATAAAACCAGTACTCCACAATATTGCAAAATCTAAGAGAAATGGACAGTTTTCTCAATACCAAAGTTAAATTCAGATCAGATAAACATCTTAAACAGGCCTATAACTCTTAAGGAAATGCAATCAGTCATTAAATGTCTCCCAACAACAACAGCAAGCTTAGCGTCAGATGATTTTAGCACAGAATTCTACCAGACTTTCAAAGAAGAGCTAAAATCAATGCTCCTCCAATTATTCCATAAAGTAGAAACAGAAGGAACATTGTCAAATTCATTTTAGGAGACCACAGTTACCCTGATACCCAAACCACACAAAGATTCAACAAAGAAAGAGAATTACAGACCCATTTTCCTCATGAATATAGATGCAAAAATACTCAGTAGAATACTTGCAAACCGAATCCAAGAACACATCAAGGAGATCATTCACCATGATAAAGTAGGCTTCACCCAGAGATGCAGGGATGGTTCAGCATACAAAAAACAGCCAATGTAATCCACAGTATAAGCATTCTGAAAGAAAAAAAATGATCATCTCATTAGATGAGGATTTTGAAATAACCTTTGACAAATTTAACACCCCTTCATGATAAAAGTCTTGGAGAAATTAGGGATACAAGCGATATACCTAAACATAATAAAGGCAATTTACAGGAAGCCGATAGCCATCATCAAATTAAATGGAGTGAAACACAAAGCAATTCCACTAAATTTAGGAACAAGACAAGCTGTCCACTCTCTTAATACATATTCAATGTAGTTATTGAATTTCTAGCTGGAGTAATAAGACAACTTGGGGAGATAAAGTGGATACAAATTAAAAAAGGAAGAAATCAAAGTATCATTATTTGCAGATGATATGATAGTATATATACAAGTAACCCAACAATTCTACAAGGGAATCACATAGCAATGGACATCTGATTTTTGATTTAAAAAGCCAGAAATACACAATGGTAAAACATAAGACAGCATCGTAACAAATGGTACGAGTCTAACTGGATGTCAGCATATAGAAGAATGCAAATTGATCCATATATGTCACCCTGCACAAAACTCAGGTCCAGGTGAATAAAAGACCTCCATATAAAGCCAGAAACATTGAACCTAATAGAAGAGAAATTGGGGGATATCTTTGAACACATTAATGCAGCAGACAACTTCTCAAATAGAATACTGATAACACAGGCATTAAGAACAACAATCAATAAATGTGACCTCATGAAACTGAAAAGCTTTTGTAAGTCAAAGGACACTGTCAATAGGACAAAATGGCAGCTTAGAGAATGGGAAAAGATTTTTAACAACTCCACATCTGACAGAGGGCTAATATCCAAAATATATAAAGAATTCAAGAAATAATCCAATTAAAAAAATGGGTATAGATCTAAACAGAGAACTCTTAACAGAGGAATCTCAAATGGCTCAGAAACACTTAAAGAAATGTTCAACATCTCCAGCTGTCAGGGAAATGCTAATCAGAACTACTTTGAGATTCCATCTTCTGCCTGTCAGAATGGCTAAGATCAAAAACACAAGTGACAGCTCACATCAGCAATGATAAGAAGAAAGTGGAAAACTACTCCTTTGTTGGTGGAATTTCCGTAGCTACCATGGAAATCAATATGGCAGTTCCTCAAAAAATTGGGAATTGATCTACCTCAAGACCCAATTCTACCACTCTTGGGCATATACCCAAAGGATATTCCATTCTTCCATAAGAACACTTGCTCAATCATGTTCATTGCAGATTTATTCATAATAGCCAAGAACTGGAAACAATTTAGATGTCTCTCAACAAAGAATGGAAAAGGAAAATGTGGTACATTTACACAATGGAGTACTACTCAACTGCTACAAACAATGACATCATGAAATTTGCAGGCAAGTGGATGGAACTAGAACAGATCATGCCGAGTAAGGTAATCCAGACCCACAAAGACAAACATGGTGTATACTTATTTATAAGTGGATATTAGCTGTAAAAGAAAGGATAATCATGCTACATTTCATAGACGTAGATAAGCTAAGTAACAAGGAAGCCTCAACAGGGGATGCTTGGATTTCCATGGGAAGGTGAAATAGAATAGATTTAATGGGTGCACTCAAGACAGGTGGGGATGAGATCACCAGGGATCAGATGGGGAGAAGAGAATACTTGGAGAACTGACTTGAATTTGGAGGCATTTAGGGGACAAGGTAGGGATGAAGTACGGTGGAAACTTCCTGGAAACTACAAGAGTGACCCTAGTGAACTCTCCTAGTAATGGGAGATACAAAGCCTACACTGGCCATCTTCTATTACCAGGAAAGGTCCAAGCAGTTGGACTGGGATATCAACCCAGCCACAAAACCTTTGACCTATAATCTGTTCTGCTTGCAAGATGTACTGGGGTAATGGTGATGCAGAACTTGTAGAAGTGGCCAGCCAATGACTGGTCCAACTAGAGGCCCACGCCATAAGAGGGAGCACACTCCTGACTCTACCTGGATGTCCAGGAACCAGAAGCAGGACAGCCTAGAAACCCAAGATAGAACCAAACACAGCTGCCAAAAAAACAGTCAATGAAATAATTCCTAGTGATGTTCTGTTACACTCATAGATCAGTGCCTAGCCCAGCTGTCATGAGGGTGTCATCCAGCAGCTGATGGGAACAGATGCAGAGACATGCAGCCAGATGCTAGGTGGAGCCAGGAGAACCCTGCAGAAGTGGGATAGAAAGGACTGTATGTAAGACAAATTTTCAATGGTCTAATTAATAAAAAACCTGGAGCCAGAAATTGGGGTAAATTCTGAAAGATCAGAGAGACAGAGCAAGCCACAGCCAACTTCACCTCACCAGCTCCTCAGCTGATCTAGTTTCCTCAGATTGAAAGCCTCTGAGTCCTCACCTGAACAGATCTTAGCTAAACTGCTGCTAAAAAGCCTTCTAGGAAATCCTCAGCCTAAGAGCCTCTGAGTCTTAGTTGAACTGCTTAAAAGCACAAAACTTTAAAAGCCTCTAGTTCCTGGTCCTCAGGCCTTATATACCTTTCTGCTTACTGCCAAAACTTAATACGATTAAAGGTGTGTGTTTTTCCCAAGCAAGAACGTGAGATCTCAAATGCTGGGATTAAAGGCGTGAGTCATCATGCCTGGCTCTGTTTCCGGTGTGGCCTTCAACTCACAGAATTCCAGATGGATCTCTGCCTCTGGAATGCTACGATTAAGGGTATGTGCCACCACTGTCTGGCCTCTATGTCTAATATAGTGGCTATTTTGTTCTCTGACCCCAGATAAATTTTATTAGGGTACACAAAATATTGGGGGATACAATATATCACCACAACTGTAGGAACCAGAGGAATAGAGAACACTGGGAGAACATGGCCCACAGAATCAACTAAGCAAGACTCACAGGGGCTCACAGAGATGGAATTAACAAACACAGACCCTCTACGGGTCTGAACTAGGTCCTCTGCATATACCCTGTGGTTGTGTAACTTGTTGTTCTCATGGGGCTCCTAACAGCATGAATGGCGGTTATCTGACTCATTTTGGCTGTGCTTAAGACCCTTTTCCTCCTATTGTATTGCTTCTGCCATCCTTGATATGAGTGATTTTGCCTAGTCTTTTTTTAACTTGTTAGGCTATTTTTGGAAAATATCCCTGGGAGTCCTGCTCTCTCTCTCTCTCTCTCTCTCTCTCTCTCTCTCTCTCTCTCTCTCTCTCTCTCTCTCTCTCTCTCTCTCTCTCTCTCTGTGTGTGTTTATGGTGGAGGATAGGGAAGAGGAGTGTATCTAGGGGACAGAGGAGTTAGGGGAGGAACTGGGGGGAGTGGAGGTAGGGGAAACTGCAGTCAGGATATAATGTATGAAAGAAGTATAAAAGAAAAATCATTTTTCCATAAAATAATTTTGATCGTATTCCTTTACCTTCTCCAACTCATCATCTCCCTACCCACTCAATTTCATGATTTTTTTCCTCTCTCACATCCCTAAAAAAGATGAAATCCCAAACAAACAAATAGATAAAAATAAAACAAAAAACATGGAGTCTCCACTAAAGAAAATGGATTTTCTCTTTCTCAGCATGTATCAATTACAAATAGCTCCTTGGTTAGGGTTGAGAATTTGTGCCCACATCTCCTTCTCCATGTTGAGCTATTTTCTGGTTTGAATCTGCTCAGTTTCCGTGAGCTCATATGTGGATCAGTCCTGTTGTATCTGGAAGATCCTGTTTCCATGGAGTCATCCATATCTCCTGACTCTTTTAATCTCTCTGCCTCCTCTTCCACATAGATATTGAGCCTTGAGGGAAAGGTTTTGATGAAGACATACCATTTAGGGCTTAGTGTACCAATGTCTCTTGCTCTCTGAACATTGTCCAGCTGTGGCTCTCTGTCAATTACCATCTACTAAAGAGAGAGTCTTATAGTGTTTGAGTGATGCACTGTGATATCAATATGTTATTAGAAGCCATTTCATTGCTATGTTCTTTTAGCAGAATAATATTACTATGTTTTCTTTAGGGCCCATGATCTATCTATTCTAAAGTTATTGGCCACTTTAACAGTGTCAGGTATGATTTCCATCTCATAGTGGGGGTCTTAAATACAATTTTAACAGTACTTGGTTACTCCCATAACATTTATGCCACCATTATAGAACTAGTTTGACTTGTAGGTACATCTCTGTTGTATGTGACGGGCTCTACAGCTGGATCAGACTGATGATTACTTTTCTTCTCTGCATAGTTACTTCCAGCACAATGGATGCTAGTTAGCATGGGTGAATCTAGCTGGGAACCAGTTTGATTTCTCCATGTTCAATGAAACAAATAAGTGGTGTCTTCAACACCAGGGCTTTATCATCAGGTTGTGAAAGTTAACCAATTGTCTTGGCAATATTCTATAACTTTGGAGGGTGTTTGTGGGATCCTTTAGGCCAATGACTCAAGAAGATAGAAACCATTCTGGTCAATGGAAATTTGACTTCTGACATAATATACCTATTTGGTGTGCTCTCTTTGGCAGCACATATACTAAAATTGGAATGATACAAAGAAGATTAGCATGGCCCTGTGCAAGGATGATACACAAATTCATGAAGTATTTCATATTTGAAAAATAAAAGGTATCTATTTGGGACATTTCCTCCCTCATTATATTTGTGACTCAATTTAAATTCCTTTTATATGTATATAGCAGAGGTTCTCAACTTGTGGGTAAAGGCCCCATTGGGAGGGTGTCAAATGAGCCTTTTACCTGGGTCTCATGTTGGATATCATGAATATAAGATATTTATATTATGATTCATAACAATAGCAAAATTAAGGTTATGAAGTAGCAATGAAAATAATTTTATGGTTGGGAGTTACCATAACATGAGGAATTGTATTAAAGGGCCTCAGCATTAGCAAAGTTGAGAAACACTAGTGTGTACAATTTAAGAAGCTTCTACTATTTAGAAAGCTTTCCATACAGCTTTGCCAAAGGCTTCTAGTGTTAATTATCCCACACCATATTGCCTTCTTTTTCCTGTCCTCACAGCTGCCTCAACATTTAATCTCCTTAGTTTCTCCTTTATCTCTTTTATAACACTATATTGTATTACTCTTTCCTTGGAACATCCACCGTACCTCCTGGTCCCCTTGTTAATTACCTAACTTCTATGGTTATTTTGACTGAAACACATAATATGGAGATAGCTTAAAAACTGGCATCCACATATAAGAAAAAGCATGTAATATTCACCTTTTTCTATGTCTAAGTTACATCACTCAGGATGATTCATTCTAGGACTTCTCCATTCACTTACAAATTTCATAATTTCTTAATGGTGGATTACAGTCCACTGTGAAAATATACCATCTTTTCACTATCCATTCATCTGATGATGGGCACCTAGGCTGTTTCTAATTTTTGGCTATTATGGTTATATGAATGAGCCACTATCTGTGGAGTAAAATATAGAGGGGTATATATATATATATATATATATATATATATATATATATATATATATGTGTATATATATGGTTTATAGGTATATATACCTAAGAGTGGTATAGTTAGGCCTTAAGGTAGGCCATCTTTAAGCTTCCAGAGGCATCTGCACACTGATTTCCATAGTGGCAATACCAAGTTTGCACTATAAACAATAAATAAGTGTTTCCTTTTTTCTCATTCTTTCCAGCACGTGCTGTTATTTGTTGACAGTTCTGTATGAGATGAGAGGAAATCTCAATGTAGTTTTAATTTACATTTTCTTTATGGCTAAAAATGTTAAACTGTTTCATAGTCATTTGTGTTTCATTCTTTGAGAACTCTCTGTTTAGCTCTATATCTCATGTTTCAATTGGGTTATTTGTTTTCTTGATGTTCTGTTGTTTTAGTTATTTATCTATTCTAGATGCTAACCCTCTCTCAGGTGTGTAATCAGTAAATATTCTTTCCTATTCTGTAGACTGCTGCTCTGCTTGAATAATGGTGTCCTTTGCTATATAGAAGCTTTTAAACTTATGAGGTCTCATTCATTAACTATTATTCTAAATGCCTGCACCACTGATGTTCTGTTCAGAAAATTCTCCTCTGTGCCAATGATTTCAAGCCTACTGCCTACCCTTTTCTATCAGATTTCAGGTAGCTGACCTTATGTTGAGGTTTTTGGTGCATTTGGGGCTTAGTTTTGTGCAGGGAGATAAATATGAGTCTATTTGAATTCTTCTCCATGCAGCCATTTAGTTTGTTGAAGATGCTGTCTTTTCTCCAGTGTGTATTTTGTCATCTTTGTCAAACTTCAGGTATCTATAGGCATATGGGATTGTGTCTGGCTCCTCAACTCTGTTCTATTGACCAAGGTGTCTGTTTCTATGAGCATACCAAGCTATTTTTATTAGTGGAGATCTGTGATACAAGTTGAAATCTGGGATGCTGACACCTCCAGTGGTTCTTTAACTTCATTATTCAGGATGCTTTTAGCTATCTTGTTTTTCTTTTCTTATCTCCTCTTTTTTTCTTCTTTTTCTCTTTTCTCTTCTTTTCGTGTGTGTGTGTGTGTGTGTGTGTGTGTATGCTTACACAAGAAGTTAAATATTGTTTTTCAATTTCTGTAAAGAATTGTTGTGGAATTTTAATTGAGATTACATTGAACCTGTAGATTGCCTTTGGTATTATGGCCATTATTCACGATAATAATCCTACCAATCCATGAGAATGTGAGATCTTCCCACATTTTGGCATATTTTTCAATTTCAATTTCTTTCTTCAACATCTTAAAAGCTTTTACCATAAGAGACTTTCACTTGTTTGGCTAGCTATGCCAAGATTTTTTAAAGCTATTTTGAAAGGCACAGTTTCCCTGATTTCTTTCTTTGTTTATCAGTTTTATATTAGAAAATTACTGATTTTATGTGCTAATTTTGTTTCCTACTACATTACTGGAAATATTTAGCAGTTGTATAAGTTTCCTCATGGAGTCTTTAGGTTCCTTTGTGAACAAAATAATATCACCTGCAAATTAAGATACTTGGACTTCTTCCTTTCCTATTTGTATCCATTTGATCTCCTTAAATTGTCTTATTGATGTAAGACATAAGTACTATATTGAATAGGCATGGCAAGTGAACATCCTTTTATTATTTCTGATTTTAGTGTATATGAGTTGAGTTTCTTTTCATTTAAGATGATGTTAGTTGTGGGCTTGCTGTAAATTCCATTTACTATCTTAAGACATGTCTCTTGTATCTCTAGACTCTGGTTGAGAGCTGTTCTAGGGTTAGCAGTAGTTACAAAGGGATGAACATGGACTTAAAGAGAAGGCTAAAAGAGATGACAGGAAAGAATTAACTGGGACAGTATGGAGGACAAAGTTCACCCACCTAAGTCCCAGAGTAGTGTGGTGCTGTGGTTCCCTGGTAGAGAGCAGTTCTTTCAATCAGTGGAAGATAAAGGAATGGAGATGGATTATAAGAAAAGGCTCAGAGCTTCAGAGGGGAAGAATTAGGGACATCCTGAGTCTGCTCCAAGAGGTACAGTTCCTAGTGGATGGAGATGGGCTACAACATGGAATATTAAGAGCAAACTTTTTAGCGAAACTCTCTGGTACAAATACACTGTAAGAAATGCTGTGGTCAAATATGGAAGTGTTAATTTTGAGCAAATGCAGATACTCTTTCTATAAATAAAATTCAAATATGGGATAGTAAAAGAACAATTGTCAGGGTTTGGTAAGAGAAAGAGCATGTGTGTGCTAACATACATTCATATGTATTAGAAAGAAACAAATGTAACTTGCTAATTCCACCTTCTAGAAAACATGAAGTGCCAATAGAACTATCTAGATTGTATTTTATGCATTGAATTATGATCATGTTTGTGTTAAATTCTAACTTCAGGAAATGTCACAAGGAAGCAATGTTTTCTTATAGAAGGTTCTATCTTAGACAGAAAATGGCCTTCCAGCCAGAGCAGGGCATACAGGGTAGCCCATCAGCCTGTCAGGCTGGCATTCCTGCTGTGACAGCTTCTGTCACCCTAGAAACGCAGTGCCAGGAGCCACTTGTTTTGATGCCAGTACAGTCCCTGGAGTTGTGGGTCAGAGAGCACATCCTGTTTATTCATGTGCCAGCATGAGGAATCCTCAATATTAATGTTCCAAAGATTGGGCTAAGAGTACAGTGGCTCCACGGCCACCAAGCAAGTTAGGTGGAGAGACAACATGATGCACACAGCAGCCTCTCTGGAACTACTCATTTATGATATTACCCTTTTGTGGAGATAAGGATCCAGTGCATCAAGCAACACAGGTCATGAGCTGCATGATGTAGCTCCAGGAATCATCTTGTTCATGTAGTTGGTATCTGTCATTCTAATTCTAAAGACAGAGAAATGAACTACAATTCAGTTGCTTTTTCACTATTTTGTTAAAATCAGTAAAATACAGGTCTTTCATTAATAATTTGCCCATACTGGGGATTTTTTTAAATCAACATACAGCTCTACTTAATATTTTAGTAACAACAATTCTAATGGTAATAAAGTATTAAAACATAGTCTTGCCTAGCAAATTAAGAAGATAAATAAAGGAATTACTCTGAAGAAAACAATAATCAGATTGTCTGATCAGGTTCCAGATGTGTCTGTGGAAGATGTATATCATCAGTGGAAATGGCCCATTAATGTTCACATGGTGCTTTTCTCAGCGAAACACTTCCATTCCTTTACAGTGAATGCTTGTAAATAAACAGATAATTGAGGGGCTTGAAGCATGGTTCGATGGCTCAGAGCACTTACTATTCTTACAGAGACCCAAGAGTTCTGTTCTAAGCATGCACATTTGACAGCTTAGAACCACCTGTAACGCCATCCCAAGAGAATCTAATGTCCTCTTTTGGCCTCTATGTGCACTAGATGCATGTGGTGCACATACACACACCAAGAGACACATTTATCTACATATAAGGTAAAACAAACAAATAAATCTATAAAAACAAAACAAAACAAAACAAAAGAATCATAAAACTCTGATTGCTGCAGTGTCAGTCCTTAAAAATGGGTAACTGCGGAGAGTTCACAGAGCATGTTGTTCTCATAGTCGTCATTTTCTGCCTACACAGAAGTTTGATAGAAGTAGTGTCTCTCTTCCTGTTGGTAAACATGTAAGCAGGATCCACAGAAAAAGCAATCTGACTGCAGCTTTGGTTTCAGCTTCTTTTGTTAGACAAGTTGACACTGTGGCTCTACTTTTAACGAGACTCTGATTCATAGAAAGAATTCTGCCCACCATCCCCAGGCCCAACCTCTCTGGAACCCCATCCCAGGCCCCTCTGCCCAAGTCCTCCCAAGCCTTGTGTTGTTGCTACTCAGTCATTCAAAGGTGCTACAGGAGTTTTGGTTTTATTTTGTTTAAGTGTTTAATCTTTTCAAAGCATTCACTCGCATATGTTTCTTTCTGAAAGAGTTCAGGAATCTTTTCCTAACATTCTCTAAGAGCAATTGCATCCAAAACAAGAGAGGCTTCAGTGCTCTCTTTGGTCCCTACTTCCCACAGCCATCTATTATAACAGCTGTGCTATTCTAAAAGATTATAGCATTGCATATTTATATCTTAAGCTCTTTTGAGAGCCTCTGAACCTGTAGAATGCCATTAATCTTTTTCTTGTAGATCATTAATATATGCTGAGTACTCACATTGCTAATGAATCAGCAAGAAGGCTAAATTACAAACCCTGAACATCACAGAATCCACAGTGGCACACACTATACACTTACCTGATTGCCTTTTTCGTGTTGATTACTGGAAAGTCAGTCATTTCCTGAGAGTTAATCAGAGGTTCCCATCTGAGTTCCAGTAAACCCGGTTTTCTTCCAATTATTTTCTGAGTTATATAAAATTATTATTACCATAAAATCTTTCAGATTTGATTACTGACAAAGTTAACAAATCTATTTTTAATCAGATAATTATTTTCTATCTGAAAGGAGTTTCTAGCTATTTGTTCGTTAAAATGTTATTTCATTACTTAAGAGTATTATATATTCACATATGTATCAGGTTACAATTCAATATGTCTTTACACATAGCCCCCATTAAACACTCATATATATTGAGTCTGCAGAAATCTCTCCCCTTATCCATAGAAGCACTAATAGCATTGAACTTTGTTTTCCAGTATCACACAGACCTCTGTTTATTTGCCATTTTTTTCTCCTTGGATTTAAGGTGGTTTTAATATTTTTTTCCCACACCAACTTCTCTAGACATCTTTCTCGAGTCTCTAAATTCACTCTAGAGCTACCTACTTCCTGGTCCATTTCCTCATTGTGATAAGACACACATAACATAAAATTTGTCATTAGAGTTATTATTAATTCTACATTTGACAGTATTAAACACTCAATCCCTCATCTGACTATCACTACTGGTGTTCTCTCATCAGCAATTCCTGACATCTTCTTTGAAGAAATGCCTATTAGGATCCTTTTCCACTTGATAATTATTTATTTTCTTTTCTAGTTTTTAGTTCTTCATGTGTTCTTAATACCAGTTCCTTCTCAAATTCAGGATTATGGCTGTTCACTTACTCCATAAATTATCTTTTACTCTGTAGATGATGTTTCTTGATATACATTAAAACATTTCATGAAGTCTACATTCTGATAGCTTTTGTCATTTGTACAATTTGTATCATATGTGTGTGTTGTTTGACATCTCTGAGAATGTGATTCTACCCTTAATAACACACACACACACACACACACACACACACACACACACACACACACACACATGTCTTCTGGCCACCCACTCACATGCTATTCCATTAAACATTTCATAGACCCATCAAAATCTGTAAGATCTCTCTCCCTCTCTTGCTGTATAAGTAGCTAATAAACATTTCAAAATAATCCTCAAAATATGAGTATACTTGTCCCTAGAGCAAAAATACTGTTTAATGTCCAGATGAATGATTGATGTAATTGTCTACTATATACTCTGAAAAGCAATCTTTAGCTGCAAATTATTTATTCTCTCTCCAATATATATCTGATGAGAGATCCATTTTGCCATCTCTCTTCAATTATATCCTTATGATGGGGACTTGTGTTCTTTCTTCACAGTTCACGTTGAATGATTAACTCTATTACAATCCTTTAGGACATTAAGGCTAATGTGGCTGTTGAATCCACATATTCCTGATAAAGTGCCTTTATGAAAACACTTTTTCAACGTAAACTCAGATATGGATATTTCAGGATGGAGTGAAAGAATATTGAGCTGCTATATGTCCTAAATATCTTCAGGTATCAGACATAAATTAGCATAAAGTGAATTATAAAGCTGATCATTACATGAGATGCTTGTGAACATCCTCCTTCCTCTTTATTTAGTCCTTCATACTATTTTAGATTACTTTTAGGAACACAATTAATATTTATCAAATGAAATATTTTCTTATATCCTGTTATTTCAAGCACTAAATTTGACTACCAGAGTGTGGTAACTTGCATATTGCAAACCCTATTATTAATGGATAACATTTATAAACTGGCTCTGATGTCTTTCTGGAGTTTGCTATTGTCATTAGCATCTATTTCAGGTTACTTTCAATTTTATAACTACTTACCCAATAAACTGCTTTTTTTCTTTTCCTCCTCCTTAGTCACCTTGACATAATAGACATCTCTTCCCAAAAGAACAGTGTGATGATTTCTCCTCTTGATGTAAAGTCTCTTAAACTCTGTATGATCTAGTGCTAACTCTTCACCATGGCATTGGACATAGAAGAACTCTGTGGTGATATTGTGTTCCCCAATATATTATGCATCCTAATAAACTTATCTGGGGTCAGAGAATAGAACAGCCACTAGATATAGAGGCCAGAAAATGGTGGCACACACACCTCTAATCCTAACCTTCTGGAGGCAGAGATCCATCCAGATCTCTGTGAGTTCAAAGCCACACTGAAAACAGCCAGGCATGGTGACACACGCCTTTAATCACAGGAAGTGATGACAGGAAGCAGAAGAGTATATAAGGTGTGAGGACCAGGAACTAGGCCGGTTAAGCTTTTAGGCTTTTGAGCAGCAGTTCAGCTGAGATCCATTCGGATGAGGACACAGAGGCTTCCAGTCTGAGGAAACAGGATCAGCTGAGGAATTGGCAAGATGAGGTTAGCTGTGGCTGGTTCTGTTTTTCTGATCTTTCAGCGTTCACCCCAATACCTGGCCCTGGGTTTGTTTTATTAATAAGACCTTTTAAGATTCATGTTACAGTACTCAGGTCCTCATACCACAATATTTTAACTACTCTCATCTTGCAAACCCAAAGACTCATCTTCAGCTGTTTCTGTACAAGCACATTTCTATGCTTCTGTGTGTGTACACGTAGGTTCTCGCTCCTTGTACTTCCTTCATCATTTCATTTTATTCCAGGATCTTTTTTAAAAATCTAAATCAAAAGATATTTTCCTTGTGAAATCTTCTACAGCTTCATGTAGCCCAAGCAGAAACTATTTCTGTGTGCCCACAGTATATGATTGTAACATTAATGTCACATTGTGCATTAGACTTCTTTTATGTGCTCCTTTCTGAATTCTTTAGTAGATTGGGTGGAACCCTGAAGGCCAGACATTCACCAATAATTTTATTTATACCAGAATCTAGCACAGTATGAAGCAAAAAAAATACATGGTCAAGAAAGTCATATATATATATGCATACATATATACATATAAATTAACAATGTTCGTGACTTAAAAAACATCTATATTGACAAATACATTATGTGCACTTGACCTTAATTAAACAAATATTAATTTGCACAGTATATAAATACTGGTAAGATTGGGTACATCGATAATTAAATTTTTCCTTTTTGGGATCACCCAGGGCTTACATGAGTGGGGAAAGATGAAAAAGTTCAGATGTACCGCCACATTCTCTTGTAATATAACAACTAAGAAACTGAAAAAGATTTTTGAATGTAATTCAAATTCAAAGAACAAACAAAAATTTTCATCTAAGTTTTATGAAGGAACTTCAGAAAGGGAACACAGAAACGTAAAAATATAATTAGAATTTCTATATTTTCAGTGTCATAAAGTGCCTTAGCTTTGTTATGTACTTGAAGTGGCATGGAAATTGGAGCTAAGTCAGCTTTTATACCAATAGTAAAATCATCTTATATACTTCACAATTTTCAAAATGGGAATCTTCAAGTGCTTAATAATATTGTTTAAAATGAAATATAGAGAATTAATATAACACATGGTTATTAAATAAACTTAACTTTGATGCATTAGGCCAGATTTCATAGAAGTAGAAAATTATTCAAGTAAAGGATAACAGCATAAATTACATCTTATGACAATGAATGCTGTATCTTATTTATGGCCCCAACTCAACAATTTAGTTTTTTTTCTCCCTGAGACAGGCTTTCTCTGTGTAGCTTTGCACTTTTCCTGGATCTCACTCTGTAGACCAGGCTGGTCTCGAACTCACAAAGATCTGCCTGCTTGCCTCTGCCTCCCCAGTGCTGGGATTAAAGGTGAGCGCCACCACCGCCCGGCAACAATTTAGTACAAATAGAAATTTAAAAAAATTTAAGCTGTCCTAAAAACAAACACTTACATTATGTAAACCTTCACCTGGAGACAAAGAACCTTCTTTTCTTAAGAAAATACAGAACATGGGTACTGGAGACATGGCTCAGCAGTTAAGAATGTGCACTGCTCATGCAGAGAACCTTAATTCACTTCCCAACACCCACTTTGGGCAGCTCACAAAAGCCTGAAACTCCAGCTTCACGGAATGGACACCCTCTTCTACCCTCCAAAGACTCCTGCGTATGTATGCACGTATCCACACATAAATATACACATACAAACCCATAATTTTAAAATAAAACAAATCTTTAAAAAACAAGATGAAAAACGTTCAGAGACACAAGTAAAATTAAGCTTTAATTTAATGCATTTGCTCACAATGCTAGAAATCTATAACTGCATTTTTTATGAACTGCGAGAAAAAATAAAACAAGTATAAGGTATAAAATATATTTGTGATCATTCAAAATAAGAAATGCCAGTTAGTGTGCATTTTACCTAGTGTTCTATAGCATTCATATAAATTGATCTTCAGTTAGTGTGCAAATCAAAAAATATGGAAAACCTCACAATTTTGAGAGCAGTTCTGAATCATGTAAGAGTAATTCTGTACATGGTTAATTTAAAAAATATTTCTTATATTACATCTGGATTATCTACCTGTTTCTATAACCAGTGCATTCAGTTCATAAGAACAAATACAAGTGAATTCTAGGCATTGGACTTCATATTTTCCGTAATTTAAAGTTTCATTCAGAAAATAATAAAATATTCTAAAAGAATTTCTTTTTATACATGATTAATGAAATAAAAAGAGGCAGAGGCCATGAAATTGGGAGAGTGGAGTTAGGATATGCGTGGAAGAGTTGGAGGGAGGAAAGAGAGAGGGAATTATATAATGATATTTTAATTAAAAAAAGAATAGTTGATGCAAACAAAATAAACACACAAAATATCAAAATGTGTGTGACATGCACACGCAGCTCTCAGAGGGAAGCTTGTAGCAGTATACCCTCACATTAAAAAAAGAAGGATGATATCAAGCTGAAAACCTTGTTCACAGCATAGGAAATAAAGCACTAAAAACAGCATAGGTAGCATAGAGAGCATATCAGAAACTATTTATCTGCTAAGGAGGTTAATAATATTAAAAACATACAGGAATGCTCATGTTTTAGTGGGCAGAAAACATGTAGCATGATCCTTAGACAAAGCACCCCTAGAAGACATACAGGTGTCTAACATATAACTGAAAGACGTGTTTGATAACATTCATTCTTATAAAAATGAAAAATAAAACACAAGATAACCTTAGGCCTGAGATAGTGACTATTGTAATAAGTAAATGACAAGTATCAGAGAGAATATAAATTACAAGGACTATTTTCACAGTACTGGAGTCAAGAGAGCCATTAGAGAGAACAAAATGGAGATTTCCAAAAAACTTTAAAATAGTATGACCACATGATCCCGTCATCTCCCTATTGGGTGAAGTCAAAGGAAATGAAGCCGCTGTTACCCAGGAGAGTCTGCAGGCTGGTGTTTACTGCTGCAGTATTCACAGTAACCAATGCATAAAACAAATCAAGGGGTCACGGAAGCTGCACTGGATATATATATATATATATATATATATATATATATATATTTACATAATACATATATATATCTACATAATAAATATATATATCTACACCTTGGGGACTACTTAGCTCTAAAAGTGAAGGAAACCCAGTCTCTTGTGAACCTGTGAGCACTGTGCTAAGTGAAATAAACCACATGCAGGAAGACCTACATCATATCATTTCCCCTATAGATGGAACCTAAAGCTGAACTCATACAAATAAGGCATAGGATAACAGTTATCAGGAGGTTGAGGAACATGTCAGGGAAATTGGTTAAAATGCAAATTTTACTTAGTCTGCAGAAATAATTAGAAAAGATACATTTGATAACACAGTGACCATGTCTACTAAAATGTATTATACTTCCTGAAAATAACACAGAGAGTAATATTTAAATGTTTCCTTAAAAAAGTGTCTGAGATGATGTGCCAAACTATAATGTATACACATCTCAAAACATCATAATGTGTATGTGGAAAATATGTACATTGTGTCAATTTAAATAAGTTAACATAGAAATACCTGAAAATCTTGTACTGATGCACATTTTCTTCAAAGAGGTAAAATTAAGAAAGTGATAAAGTTGTTAATAAAATATATGCATCAAAGCTTATTTTCTAACTTCATGACTATGCTGGGTTCCATTTAATATTTTTGTTAAAATGGAAGTAAATGTGACAAAGCTTAATGCATATAAAAAGCAGTTTTATAATTTTGAAATTTATGTCTATTTTTGTTTCTGCTTAGGTGTCTTTTTTTTTCTTTTCCCTACTTTTGGGAGCTTATACCCATGTTTGAGTACAGTTTGAGATTTTAATAATAGGGCATGATTGTTCTGCACAAGCTGAAACTAAAAAGGGTAATAAATGAATTTATAAGTTAAGATGCCTTTTTACACAAAGTTGAGTTACTATGAAAAGGTTTTTATGGACAAGCACAGATGCATGAATACACAGTTAGCCACTCAAGGATGGATATGGGCTTTCTGAGACAGTGTCAAGAATGTTTACAATGGGTTTATGAAGATATAGAATAATTAGAGACACTTAAATCTTTGCTGTATACAATTGAAATAGGTAAAAACTACTATACATAATGAAAATATGTTGAGATCTTCTAAATTCCCATCCAAACTGGCTTAGTTAGCATAGAGAAAAAGGAAATATGTATTTTTCAGGGATGAAAAATCATTTCATGTTTACCTTGTGTATCAGGGTTTAGAGTCTGGTTTATTCTAGCAAAATAAAAATAAATCATCATAAGTACAAAATTCTTCTGGCAAACAAATTTAAATCGTAATATAGCTGATTTACTTTTAAGCAGATAGTGTATTTATAGATGTTGATAAAAAACTTCCAATTTGTCCAAATCAAAACTATATTTATGTTGATAATTTAAGATTCCTTACTCATAAATCATTTTCATGAATTGTTGGTGCATAGTTGGTAAATAACTTCAGAAAATTTACCACAGAAAAAGCACATTAAGCCATAAAATACTATTTTTTTTCCTTTTATAATTGCTAGAAAAATAAATTTGGGAAAAAAGCAAATTTCTGAACTGGAATCAACTTATTAGGAGTCAAATTTCCGGAAGATTTTGTTGACAGTGCAACAAAGAAAAGTCCACTACATCACTGACTAAAATTCTGGTAGCTGCTTTGAAGACAGAATTAAATATTAAAGTGATATATGTATTTTGTTAAATGGTTTTCCAATTCTCCATATCAGGCATATTTTCCTTAAATAGAAAAAAATCATTAGGAAGCTTTGAAGGTGTCAATTCTAATAAGAAAGCTTAATGAAATTATTTAATTTCTGCAATAGTTAGTTAAAAGGACGTGGAAATACCTTCATTTGTAGTTGAAATAAATTTATCTCTCTAAATGTCAATTAGCAGGCCCCTATTGACTCTTGGTGAATCGTTCTTTAATGAAATCATAAATGTCTCTGTGTAGCAACCCATACCATTTTCCCAGGAGGCCACTGAAGTGTCAGGAGATGGATGTTGGAAACTGGCCATGGCCCACCTGTGGCAGTGGGGTTCTAATACCCATGGCAGCAGTGGACAGCTGCAGGTGGGACACACAGGGCATCTGGCTTCCACATCAGGAGCTGTAGACATCTGGAGCAATGTCAAAGCCATAATTAACACACAGGCATCTTCTTTCACTGTATTCTATAGCCTCTGAATTCCCAGAACAGAATACGTCGCCATTCTCTTCTGAAGTCTAGCTCTTCAGTACTGAAATAACGTTGAGTTGAAGAACTTTTACTAGCCACCCCTATTCAGCTGCATGAAAACTCAATAAAACTATTTAACCTTAAACAATTTCCTATGGTTTGGTTAAGAAATTTAAATTCTGAGAACATTTCAAACTTTTAAGAAAATGTGAGAAATCAACTAAAATAATTAAACTTGGATGTCTTAAAACAAGAGACCAATAAGATAAACTAATATGATTCAATATCAACCTAATATAAATATGCTGTGTTTTTAAAAGTGAAATT
This sequence comes from Peromyscus maniculatus bairdii, assembly GCF_049852395.1. NCBI lineage: Eukaryota > Metazoa > Chordata > Mammalia > Rodentia > Cricetidae > Peromyscus > Peromyscus maniculatus. Next base: position 65,078,966 of record NC_134868.1, on the reverse strand, counting down.
ATGAAAAAAATATTTTATAAGCTTGATTACCTCCTGATCTCTTTATCTCTCCCTCTGCATAGCTCTGGTTGGCCTGGGACTTTCTGTAAGCTAAGATGGTTTCACACTTGCAATCATTTTCCTGCCTCTGAGTGATGGAATTACAGGTGTGTGCTGTGCATAATATATGCATATGAAGTGAGTAAAAGGACAGACCCAGGGACAGTAAATGGGGAAAAGCAGAAAGAGAAAAGACAGTAGAACATAAGCAAAATTCATAAAAGCTAAGTCATGCCATTTACAGACATAATTTATGAAGAAGTTATGTCAGCAGAAACAATACTGTAGTTTGACAATGAATGACAAAATAACTTTCAGTTTAGTAAGATCAGCAAGAGCAGACATAAAATGGGTGGGAGAGGAGTTCTGTGAAAACACAAAAGCAGACCATCAGCTTACCACCTTCTAGGAGAATGAGAGAATTCTCAGAACAGCTGGAGTCAGAGAACAGCACAAAGACAGAGGACTTGGGGCTGGTCCAGGTAGCTCTGGAACCAGGCGATGAGACTGTAGGGAAAACTCATGTTATTTAGAAGCCAGACCCAAAAATCTTACATGAAAGTAAGCTGCTGTTGGAGTGTAGAAAGGCATCTTCCAGAAGAATTTTTTGCGTGCCAGTTAAATAAGCATCTTTATAATGAAATGCAGCTCTAGATGAGGCAAAATATACAAAACATAAGAAGATATGTGATTAAGTGGTAGAGGCTGACAGTTTAATTCATCTAAATAATCAAAATGATACATTTAAAGTAGATGTAAGTGCAATAGAACCCAGAAAGCAAATGGACATCCTAGAGAAATAATAAACAACGGGTTACAATGGAAGACGGAAGATAGACCTGGCCACTGAAAGTCTACCTACATGGCATAGGGTCAATTGAATGTTAGTTAGAACACAATCCTGTGGAGTAAATAAAACCATGAGGATTTCAAACTTATTATAGGTATCAGAATCTATTCTCCATTTTAAAGGAAATGATATCTTCTAGGGGTGGGGAGGGCAGGAGTATAAAAATAGTTTACATTTGTATCAACATATAAGAATCCATAACAGTACAAATTACAGTGCAAATTATCTAAGGTTGCTATTTTACTAAATTTGTTTACTAGTATATACAATGATTTACCATCATATCTTATACCTATCTGTTCCATTTCTTCTTCCCCCCTTCCCCCCTTTTTTTTTTACAATACTGAGTCTAATATTTTCTTCCACCCCCAACCCTATAACCATCATCCATAACCCTGAGAATTATGAAACCTAAGGGAGAAGGGGCGTTGTTTTCTTAGAATTGCTTCTTACCATTTAGGGGGTGATGTTATCTCTGTTGGGTATTGTGAGAAAGCTCAGATAGTTAAATCTCAGTTAGACTAACTGTAGGTTCTGTAGCAAGTTTTAGAGTAATGGGTACGATTGTCTGAAATTCTGGCAAGAAGTGTAGTATGATGATGATTACCATGGCATCATTCTGGATTGGGTAGAGTTGTTGTTGTTGGGGCCCCATCTTCCTTCTGGAGACTTCTGAGATTGCTATTGGAAAAACTTATTTGTTATCAAAAATGGGAGGTTTGGATTTAAAGAGGACATAGCATGTAAGAAAGGATTCTGAGAAACCAAGAATAAGCATGGAGAGAATTAGAATTTAGAAGACAATGGTCCCTTTTTATTGGTTTCCTTTTGTCTCACACCAGAGGGCTCTTTTGATACGGGACTGAAGAATCTCTCAAACTTTTCTTTTAGCAATATGCTTGGGTTTAGAGAAGGAGTGAGCCAATTCCATCTCCAAAGCCAGCTTGGCTTATAATTGAATTGGAACCACAACTTTTCTAGATTGATAGAGAGATGGATATTAGACAGTGAGATTTTACCATGTGTAGATTGGTACCAATAGATTCTTCCTTTCTGCTGTAAACATCGGGATATCCAAGGCCTTATGAGTTTTGGAAGATAGGTATTTCCATTATCCTGGAAAGACAAAAAAACAGAACCCTACCCCACCCTTTGATTGTTAAATTTTTCTTACAACTTGTAGAGATGTCACATTGGTGGATGAACTCTTACTTCTTTTCATCAAGGGTTTTTTTTCTGTTCGAATCGAATTTTTATTAATCCCGGCTAGCTCAGTCGGTAGAGCATGACACTCTTAATCTCAGGGTCATGGGTTCGAGCCCCATGTTGGGCACCAGATATTGGTGAAATTATTTTGGCCACTCCACGTAGTTAAAAGGATATTTATTTAATAGTGTAACTCACAAAATTAAGTAATAGGTAGGTCGCAGGGTCTGGGGAAGGTGTATCGCAATCCAGCGGTGTTCTCTGGAGCTCTGCTCAGTCAACCTCCACTGTTCAGCATCCCGGCACAGAGAGAGTGCACAGAGAGAGTGCACAGAGAGAGAGCTGGCCCATCCAGCTCTCAGGTCTCCAGGCGCCTCCCCTGGCCCTGCTTCATAGGCGTGACAGTTGCCAGAGTCTCAATGGGGCTTGGAACTTCCAGATCCAAGCTGGAATGGCTACCCACTACATACAAAATTCTCAGTATATGAATTAAAAAACCTGTTAATTAATTACCATTTCAATATTGTTATTAAATATAATAATAATAATAATAGAAGATTAAAAGTTTGGTGTAGACAGTTATATTTTTGGTGATTCATATCAATGAGTTTACTATAAAACAAACTAATCTCAAAGTTAACAAACTCAGTCATCAGCAGAACTTACTCAAAGGGTACTACTTTTTCACTTTTAATTCAATGGAGTGGTAACTTTCCCACAATTTTCATTTATAAGATGGCTAATAGAGTTCTTTTTTACCTACCTAGCTTGCAGGGATGCAGTGAGGATTAATGAGATCACTCCTACAAAAGATTTTAGCTCCTTGGAGATGAATGATAGGGGAATGCTATTTTTACCCTGCCATTCATAGATTACCTTGCTCACTTTTTCAGGGCCTGGAGGTAGAATCAAAAAGAAACAATTCCCAATCCACAGTGAAAAATATTTAATGAGTTTTTTTCACAATTTTCCCATGTTTAATACCTAAGCTTCCCAGAGCTTGATATATTAAATTCATTTCAAAGATCATTTTGCATACCAGTTTGATGTCTTTCATGTTGAGATCTGGCTGCTTTGGTTTAGGTTTCAAATGGAATCAGATGTGCACTACTTTCATTTGTTTAAAATGAAGTCCACTACTTTGGGCTGAATTAATACCTATTCAAATGTATTAAATTAAGGTATAATATTATGCCATTAAATGAAAAAGAGCAACATTGATATCCATAGCTCAATTAAATTATGAGTTAAATTCTTTGTTTTCTGCTATTATCATTACTTCTTTTTTAGTCCTTTCTGTTAATTTCATGTTTAAGCACAACCATTAAGAACTGGAAGATGTCTTTCTTGCAATGGCAAAGAATTGCTAAAATTTGCGTTAGAGCCCATTTATGAGAGCCAGACAATAGGTTTTCTAGGTGTTTATTACTCTCTGATAAGGCATAATGCATCTCTCCAAACCTTGGCTACACAGGGCAAACACTCTATTAAATAAAGTTTCTGATGCATTAGTAAGTTCACTTTATTTAATATTAAGGTAGATGGTTTTGGTACGTAATCATTGTAAATAGTATGTTTATGGAGCAAATACTGGGAGATACTTGGATGCATTTTAACATTGTTGCCTTCATAAGAATGTGCTCATAGTGGTTAAAATATGGCAGAGTTAAAGCATCCAGGTAATTTATAATAACATACATATTGAGGTCAGAGAGCAGTATCTGGTGAAGTTTTGATACTTTTCATCCACCTTGCTTAGAACAGAGTACCTGTGGTTCTCTGAAGGTTTTCACCACAGTAGCAGTCTCATATGATTCTGAGAACACCTCTGTCTTCACCTCCAATGTCACTACATGAACACTGAGATTGCTGACTCATGTAACATTAGGTAGATGTACATGGATTCTGGAGATAGAAACCCAGGTCCTCACATTTGAGCAGCAAGCACTTTACCTACTGAGTCTTCTTCTCAGTCCTAAACTATTTCATTAATATTACAAGAATTTATGTTGAGTAGCATTTATGCCATTATGGGAATGTAAAAAACACTTGAAGACAAGAAGGCCAATTTTGAGTTTGTTTGCAGAGAATAGAATAGTAAAATAAGTGATTAAGTTAAGGAAGCATGGATGGGCTCAGAGGGTGATGTGTGGAAACAGAGACGATCTTCAAATATGTTGGAGGAGAGGAGTAACTTTAGGTGGTCAGTGAAAAGAGAAGACTGAGAGGATTTCTAAGTTAGTGATTCTGTCACAAGGGGATTGTAATGGAGATTAGTGTAAAGGTGCAAATAACTGGCCCACCTGTGTATTATGGGAGTATTTCCCTGAGGTGACATATTAAATATGCACAATAGGGAAAAGTTCTATTGGAGGAGCTGTGTTGACTGTGTGGATTGAGAATCATTAACTAGAGGTGGGAGAGGTGACAGTGAATGTCATGCAGTCCTGAGAGCCACAGACCTGTGGATGAATGCAGGATGACCAGGAAGTTCATCTGGACTTGGCCTCCCAGGACCAGTGTTTGGATAACATCTCCTTAACCAGTCTGCTTTCAAGGTTTGAAATGTGAATAAAAATAATTTGACAGTATATATTCCTGCTCACCCCTCCACACTTGATCTGCACTCTTAGAATAAACCATGTTGTAAAATACAATCTTTTAAAAAAACATTTTATAGTATTTTTTATAAAGAAATTCCCTTCAATTTCAGCAAGCAAAATGTTTCCAAAGAAGTTTCTTTCTTAAATTTTTTTGTTATTAATTTTGCATATCAATCACAGATCCCCCTCTCATCCCTACTCCTACTACCCCCCTCCCCCAATCCCCTCCTCCAACAAGGTAAGTTCTTCCATGGGGGTACATCTAAGCCTGGCATACTCAGTTGAGGCAGGACCAAGCCCTTCCCAACTTTATCAGAGGTGAGCAAGGTGTCCAACTGTAGGTAATGGGATCCAGAAAGCTGGCTCAAGCAGCAGGGCTAGATCCTGATCACACAGCTAGGGGCCCCTCAAACAGACCAAGCTACACAACTGTTTCTCATATGCAGAGGGTCTAGTCCAGTCCCATGTAGGTTCCACAGCTGTTGGTCTAAAGTTTGTGAGTTTCTTTCAGTTTGGTTCAGTTGTCTCAGTAGATTTTTCCATTATGATCTTGACCCCCCTTGCTCATATAATTCCATCTGAACTCCTGGAGCCTGGCTGTGGATCTCTGCATCTGCTTCCATTAGTTACATCCTGTGGGTATATGCCCAAGAGTGGTATCATTGGATCTTGAGGTAGATTGATTCCCAATTTTCTGAGAAACTGGCATACTGACTTCCAAAGTGGCTGTACCTGTTTGCTCTCCCAAAAATTAGTGAAGGAGTGTTCAATTACAGACCAATCTCCCTCATGAACATTGATTCAAAAATACTCAATAAAATACTGGCAAACTGAATCCAAGAACACTTCAAAAAAGTCAACCATCATGATTAAGTTGGCTTTATCCCAGAAATGCAGGGATGGTTCAACATACAAACACCTGTCAATGTAATACACCATATAAACAAACTGAAAGGAAAAAAAAAGATAATCATCTCATTAGATGCTGAAAAAGCCTTTGACAAAATCCAACACCCCTTTATGACAAAAGTCCTGGAGAGATCAGGAATACAAGGAACATACCTAAACTTAATAAAGGCAATTTACAGCAAGCCAACAGCCAACATCCAATTAAATGGAGAGAAACTGAAATCCAATTGGATCAAAGACTTCAACTTAAATCTAGCTACACTGAACCTGATAGAGGAGAAAGTAGGAAGTAGCCTAGAAAGCATTGACATAGGAGACTACTTCCTAAATATAACACCAGCAGCACAGACAGTGAGAGCAACAATTAATAAATGGGACTAACTGAAAAAGAGGTGTCTGTAGTCAAAGGGTACACTAAAGAAGACAAAATAACAGCCTGCAGAATGGGAAAAAAATCTTCACTAACCCCACATCTGACAGAGGGCTGATCTTCAAAATATACAAAATCTCAAGAAACTAGACAGCAAAATACCAAACAATCCAAACAAAAAATGGTCTACAGATCTAAACAGAGAAGTTGAGAAACAGAAGAATCTCAAATGGCCAAAAGACATTTAAGGAATTACTCAACAATCTTAGTCTTCAGGGAAATGCAAATGAAAAGAACTCTGAGATACCATCTTACACCTGTCAGAATGGCTAAGATTGAAAACACCGATGACAGCTTATTTTGGAGAGGATGTGGAATAAGGAGAAAAATTTTTTAAAAGTGTAAAACCATAGTGATTTCAGAATCATTTCAGCTTCTAAGTGCTATAAAGAAAATTAAAAATTAAAAATAAAAAATAGGTGTTTGGTTCTTCTCACTGTGGTAATCTCTCACCTTTCACTTACTCAGAAAGCTTCCTGAAATTTTAGATTTTTGCCAAGTACATGTCTTTCAACTACAAATTTTCACACCTACAATATAATTCAGATGGAGAATGTGTGCTCCTGAGTACCTCAGCAGATCTCCTTAACACCATTCAGTGGAGGCATTCGGGGAAGCAGCTAGCCTGACATGGGGCTAAGAAGATTAAGAAACATTATTCCTCTCTACACATCTTCGTCTTGAAGCAGTTGCCAATCCCTAGCTGGTTCACTTGCTCTGCAGAGAATTTACTAGACCCTCTGCCTCCCACTCCTATTTGAGAGGAAAAATTTTTAGAGTTTAGAGTTTTTTCTTGTAGAAATGCCTAATGTTTGCGAGCTATAGGGCTAAAAAGGATTTATACGTTAGTCTTCATATGAAATTTTGCTTCTGCAACTCTTAGTATTTTTCTGTAATTGTAATATAATTTGAGTTTATCTTCTTTTTCTGATGATCTGATAGTTTTAAAGCTTGGTTGGTCTTATGAATTTTAATTTATGGATGGAAACCTGAGTTTGTTGATTGCACTTTTGTTCAATGTATATACTCCAGTTGCATTTCTTGACTGTGATAAAACATGTGGCCAAAATAAATTTATAGAAGAAAGTTTACTTCAGCTTGCATTTCCCCGAGGGAAGAGTCCATCATGGTGGGAGGCGATGCAGCAAACAGCAGGGGTAGCAGTAGGAGCACAAGGCAGAGAGAACAAACCAGGAGTAGAACAAGGGCTTTAATCTCAAGCCCAACCACACTTTTGTACTTCCTCAGCAAGAATGCACAACCCAAGCCTCCTAAAAACTTCCCAAACAGCATCATTAACTGGGACCAAATGTCCAAATGCCAAAATCTATACGGGGTGGTGGTGGTGTCATTTCTCATTCAAACCATCATGATATACTATGTATTAAATATGTGTTTTTATTTGCCCTTTATGTATGTTTTTTGCCTATAGAACCTTTTCATTGATGTACTTCTGTTTATTTTCTCTAAATATTGGAATTAAATTTGAGATATTGAATGGAGTTTTTAAGTGATTCTTTCTAAACTGTCATTAAAAGAATCAGTTTAGAAATATTGCTAAGAATTGGTTTGTGTATTCAGATAGACTTGCTGCATTCTTATGGAGCAGGGTGACAAGTGCAGTTAACACAGTTATAGAGATAATAAAGATATGTTTTTATAAAGATAGTGTGATGTGTACAGGATAAAAGAGTCAGATCATGTAATTTCAGATTTCTATTTCTGAAGAATTTTCCACTTTGCTGAATAATCCTGCTATGGGAGGAAGTTCTGATCCTGGGGGAAGAGGAATGCCTAGTTCCTTCCAGTCAAGGCTGTTATCAGGCTCCCAGCTGCAAAGATGCTTGCTGAAATGAATTTGTTTAAAAATGGGCAGTTAGAGAGGAGAGTGGTCCATTGTATTTGGAGAACTAATTCAGTGTCTTTTTTATGAAGAGCAAGAAGACAAAAATGATAAAAAGGTAATAGAAATTTTTAAGGATTTTGCAGGTGGCTCTAGAATAAGTTATAAATGCATGATAATTTAAAATCTAGGATGGGAAAAAAGAATACATGAGAGAAAATTTATGAATAAAAGAAGCAAATCTTACTAAACTTAATAAGGACTTATATTTTTGGTGTAAAGGGCTTCAAAGTGCTAGTCTGGGTTGATAGTTTGATTGCAGTGATTAGTCAATTAGGTGGACTTTAGGGAGCATTACTAATTTTCTTTGAAAACATAGATATCTCTTTGTATCCTTTTGAAATTACTGCAGCATTTCACATCTTTTGGTGCATGTTTGAAAACTGCAACTTTATATGATCACTGATCAAATTATCTGGATTTAATATCGAGGCTAGAGAAACATGTTTATAAAATAGTATCATTTGTAGCTTACCACTGTGGACAAGACAATAATGTATAGTATCACTGTGCTATCCCATTATTTTCAAGGTCTGCTAGGCACAGTCAGAGCCTCCAACAATAGTTCAAATATCCTTAGTAATTTTTAAGAAATAAAATTTTTAAGAAAAAGAAATAAAAAATTCAAATTAATAGGTAAATGCACAGTGTAATACTAAATAATAAAACAGAACAAAAACTTTCCTGACATCTCCTTATTTTCCCTCTTAGATATAGCAAAATAAATTCTTTAAAGGAAGCTAATTTAATGAGACAAATCTCAAGTGTCATTCATTTAGATGATAAATGATAAACCGAGAAGGGTGCTGGGAAATTCGCCAGTTCATGGATGTATGCGTGGCCTTCTTATTTCTTCCCTTTTGAAGCTGTGAGGACATGAGAGAAAAGTTCACTCTAATGTCAAACTGGACCAGGGCTATCTCTGGGACCAAATGTGATCCTTCACCTGCTTTTCAAATAAAATTTTGTTGGAGATAAGCATTGCCCATTCATTTGATGATTTACATGGCTTTTTTTTTTTTGTCCAATAACAACAGACTTAAACTTCAACATCCCACATATATTTTCTATCTGGAAATTTATAGAAAAAAAATGAGTTGCTCTAAAGTATGTGGATTTCTGTAAACTGTGGTAGTCTATGTTGCGGAATATTATTTTAACTAGGCAAAGATATGTTATATTTGTTTATGCTGTGGAACATTACTTTAACTGTGTAAAGGTGTGTTACATTTGTTTTCGCTGCCTTTGTTTAATTATGTAAAGATGTATTGCTATTTCACCTTACCTGCCTGATTGGCACCTGTTTGCTCTAATAACAGCCAGTAGCTAGGCAGGAGAGGGATAGGCAGGGCTGGCAGAGGGAATAAGTAGAAGGAGAAATCTAGGCTTGAGGGAGAACAGGATGAGGAGAAAGAGAGGGACATTTCCAGAGGCCAGAAGCCAGGCAGTCACCAGCCAGACATGAGAAGCAATGAAAGAAAGACATACAATAGGAAAGAAAGGTAAAAATTCCTGAGGCCAAATGTAGATAAAGAGAGACGGGTTAAGTTATAAGAGCTAACAAGAAACAAGCATAAGACAAGGCTGAGCATTCATAACTAATGAGAAGTCTCTGTGTCATGATTTGGGAGCTGGTTGGCGGCCCAAAGCAAACCTGGTACAAGTCTATCACTCTTGTCCTGACATAACAAAAGTGAACGAGGAAAAGTGGGGAAATGACCCCCAGAATGACCTTCTCTCAATATGGTTCGGATGGGGGCCATTCATGGTATGTGACCACTGCAGTATGTCCTCTCCTGATACTTCCAGACACAGCCAATTTTCTGTAAAGTCACTGCAAGTATAATATCAAAGTCGCATTGTGGACATACAGTGAGAAGGGATGGCAGGACTCAGTCCTATATTCTTCTGTTTCCACCACACAGCTCTGAGCCAGTGACATCTCCTGAAGCTGTACATGGAGAGGGCTGAAGTAGAGTCTCAAGATTCTCACAACAGAGGAAGCACCTTTTCTAGTGCTTGAGGACCAGCTGAGCACAGTGGATGTGTACTGGCAAGGCTACAGTGCAGAAGAGATGAAGCTACTTTGAGAAGATGTTGACAGGTAGAGAGGAATAACTTTTGAAACTCATGGCTGAGACTTGAACACTTACAAAACTTTGGGTCCTGATGCTGCTGACTTCTCCAGGTTAAAGAACCAGGCTGAGAGCTGATTTTAGAAAAACATTCACAGCTACAGCAGTGCCACATCCATAGCTTTTTATTTGCCCAACATCTCTGTTACGATTTTTAGTAAAAACATCAATGTAGTGAGAATTCCATTCAACCTTTGGGAGAACGTCTTACTGGAAGAAGTCTGCATTAAAATTCAGCGGGTGTGAGCTGGCAACTCAGCACTCTGAATCTGTCTAACAAGGCACATGACTGTTTCTTTACTGAATGCAGATTAATTTGCAATTCATTAGTGGCTCTGTTTCACCTAGTGCTTTAGGGAAGTCTCACAAATGTCATATGGGTGCTGCTTCTCTTATGTGATCCCCTGGACCCTAAAATTTTACAGTAGCTGCTGTATTTTAGATAAATAAGATAGTTGAGAAGGAAACCTTCTGGATACTGGTGTCTCCTAATATTCTACATATACAATGTCCTCTTGTATAAATGAAATATTTTCTGTTCTTCCCCTATGCTTTCTTTGTGCCCAGATACCTCCATTATGTTTAAAACTAATATTATAAAACTGACAAAAATTAGCAGCTAAGAATACAACCCTTTATTTCTCCTGAATGGGTACAAACCCTATGATGGCTAAAAGAAAATAGTTTGGTAGAGGGCTGATGACTGAACAAGAGATGCTGTGTACTTTAATGTCTCCAACTTATACTTAAAGTGACCAAAATCCTATTTTTATTGTGATTTATTTTAGCAAAATTTAAAAATAAAAGGCTTAAATGTTTTCAACACAAATAATCAGATGGTTTTGTGCTACAAATCATTCTCGGTAGGAAAAAGTTCACAGAAGAGCAGAATGAAAAAAGAAAAAGGAATCTATCCTTAATTATTTTGTGAAACTACCATGTACTACTGATACCAAAACCAGATGTTAAGGATACTTTGAAAACAAAATCAATGGTCATGGGGCATCCTTATGCATTGCCATAACTCTGAAAACCTTAAAACAGTTAGCTATTCAAATCTGGTAATGAATGACACAGATCATCTTTCGTGAGTTAGTTAAGTTTGCTTCACAAATTCAGGGGTGGGATAACATTCGTAACTAGTGTAGAAACTTTTGTTGATGAGTAGATTCTGTCAACTGTGTTCCATATATATAATTTCATAGAAAGGCAAGATGAATATTTAAAACTAGAAGTTAAACTAGTATTTCTTTAAAATTTTTATTATTTAGTGGGCATATTGTGTGTGTGTGTGCATGTGCATGCATGCTTGCATGCATATCCTAGTGTGTGTGAGCACATGTGTGTACCTGTAGAGATCATTGGAGAACTACTTATGGAAATTAGTAACATTATATTTAAGTTACATAAGAAAATATTTAAATCAATGACTGGAATTCAAACTCTAGAGTTAAGACAGTTGTTGGCTGTGAATTAGAGAGGGCATAGAGTTACAACACGGAGGAAATTTCAGGTGAGTTGGAAATGAGATGTGGAAATGGGGCACTCAGTAGGGGTTTGTGTGTGTTGTGTCACTCTTGTATCTTCAGTGTGCTCTAAGTCCTGTCATGAAATAAAAACAAGCTTCCAGTGGAAAATGATAACACAAATAAATGATAAAAAAAAAAAACAGGAGGCAACAAGAGGTTAAACAGAAGGACTACGTACGAACAGAATATTCTGATCCTCCTTCTGCCATGAACAACTGTTTGATTGCTAGTTTAGGAAGACTGGCAGAAAATGTGGTGAAGGAGGAGGACCTCCAGCCAATTTCAATACAGAAAGCTTAAGGGCAGGGAGACAATGTGTACCAGGAAAAGACAAAGAGACAAAGTAAGGCTTTATGATAGATGGACATAAGGCACAATGTCTTTATCATTCCTCTATTAATAGAAACCCAAGTTGATTATAAATGATAGTGCAATAAGTACATTTATATGTAACCATCTCTGTAATATGTTCCATCAAAGTCCTTTGGTGGAAGAGAAATGTCATATTTTTCTTTTTCATATTTGTGACTCACTCAAACACAAATGACAGGAAGACTGTTTTCATGATAAAAAAAAACAAGCAAACAAACCTGAAGGTCTTACAGATAAGGTAATTGTTCATAGGTAAGAATAAGGTAACCTAGAAAAATAGAATATTGATAACACAAACCTACAACAGTATACCAGCTTCTGTAGTTGGAATATACTCCCCAAAGAACCTTTAATTTTATTTGTCATTATGTAGCAAATAATTGTATGTTTATTTGTTTTTCTTTTTTATTCACATATTTCCAATTTCTTCATTGAAAATATTCTTGATCAAAGAATAAACCTAATTCGAATTGAAGTGGCATTCCAATACCACAACATGCCAAGTAGAATGGCCAAATTCTAAAACATCATTGACACTGACTGTTGGTGAAAATATGGAAACTTGGAGACTCTCATTCATTGTTCCTGACAGTGATGAATAGTACAGCCATACTGAAAAGAAGGTTTCACCAGATTTTCACAAAAGTAAGCATAATCATATAATGATTTTAGCAATCATACTTTTTGACTGTTACTCAAAGTACATTAAAATTATGCCAGCAGGCTAGAGAGGTCATTCAGTTGTTAAGAGTGCTTTGCTGTTCATTTACAAAGGCCAGAGATCAATTATTTTTTCTTTTTCCTGATTTTCTAAGCAACTTTAAAAAATATTGGTTCCATCCTAATCTTTCTGGATTCTCTTCACCTCCCTAACCAACTTCATGATATGGTCTTTCTTAGAAAGAAAGAAAAGGGGGGTGGGTAGGAGGGAGAAGGGATGAAAACAACCACACCAAAAGAAAATAAATACCCAAGCCAAACAACACAGCATACCAAAAACATGGAATCCATTAGTGTTGGCTCACTATTCCTGAACACAGGACCCTGCCCTGGAGTATGTTAATATATACAGTGCCACTCCATGGAGAAAGATGATTTTGTTCTTTTTCCAGCAGGTATCAATTGCAAATAGCTTTTTGGCTAGGAACTTTGTGTCCACATCCCTTTCTTTGTCCTGAGCTTTTGTCTGATTTGAACTGGTGGAGATTTTGTGCTTGCCATGACAGGCTCTGTGAGTTCAATGGCACATCAGTGCTGATGTGAGTTCAATGGCACATCAGTGCTGATGTGTCTAAAAGATACTATTTCCTTAGAAATATCTACTATCTCTGGCTCTTATGATCTTTATGCTTCCACTTTCATATAGATCTCTGAGGCTTGAGTGGAGGGGTTCAGTGGAGACATCCCCAAAAATCTTTCATTCTCTTCACACTATCTAATTGAGTCTCTGTTTTAATTAGCATCTACTGCAAGATGAAGCTTTTCTGATAAGGTCTCAACAATGCACTGATCTATGGGCATAGCATTATGTCTTTAGGAGTCATTTTATTGCTATGTTCATTTAACAGAATGATAGTGGCCAGTTTTCTCCTAGGATCATGACCTGTCTTGTCTCAGACTCTTTGATACTTTAGCAGGGTCAGATATAGTTTCCATTTCATCAAGTAGCTATTTGCCCCCTATAACATTTGTGCTACTATTGCTTGTATCCATATATTTTTCATGCAGGTTACTGTTTTTGATTACAGTGTTTGTAGCTGGGTTAAATTGATGGTTCCTTTCCCCCTCCGTTCTATTGCAATGTGTCTTCCAGTGTGATGAATGCTAGTCAGCAGTGGTGAAGCTTCTAGTTGTGCACCAGCTCCAGTTCTTTATGTTCAATGATAGCACTAAGGTTGTCTTTAGCAATAGGGGCCTACCATCTGGTTGTGGAGAGCAGCCAATGTTTGGGAGGGCACCATGGAACCCTTTGGCCAAGAAGGAGGTACAAACTATTCCTAACAAAGGAGATTTTACTTGGTGGCAGAAGATGGATAGTAGAACATTGTACCCCTCATTTTATGTTAAGTCCATTTGAGTGTCTTTTATTTAGGTATATATTTTAGGAAGCTTTTACAGTAGTAGTTTTCCTTACAACTTTTTAAAAGGTCTTTAGTGTTAATTTCCCCCATAGTAACTCTTGCACCAGTTCTCACATGCTATTCCACATTTAAGCATTCTATTCTAGGTTCCCCTTTATCTCTTATAAAGATAAACACTATATTCTATTTCCCCTTCTATTGGAGACATCCTCCTCCCCTTTGGTCCCACATGAGCTACCTATTTTCTGTGGGTAATCTTAATGAAACACTAATCTAAACCTTAAAATACATCATTTACATATAGAAAATATGCGATATTGTCTTTCAAGGTCTTGGTTTCCTCAGGATTATTATTTCTAGCTCCACCTATTTTCACACTAATTGCATTTTTCTTAACAGCTGAATTATATACCATTATGTAAATGTACACTACTTTCATTGTGCATTTATTGGCCAATGGTAATCTAGGCTATTCCCAATTTCTGGCTATTATGAATAGAGCTGCATTGAACATAAATGAGCAAATATATCTACAATTAGAGGTAGAATCCTTCCTCTATATGCCAAAGAGTAGTTTAGTTAGATCTTGTGGTTGTTCTATTTGCAGCTTTTTAAGGAACATTCACATTGATTTTCTTAGTTATTGTGCATGCAAATTTACACTCCAGCAAATATCAGCAGCAAATAAGTGTTCCCTTTTCCTCATCTTATTTAGTATGTGCTGTCATTTGTTTCATTTATCCAGGTGATTCTGATTGGGGCAAGATGAAATCTCAAAGTAGTTTTAATTTGCATTTCCTTGATGGCTACAGCTATTGGATACTTTTCATAAGTGTTTTTTTTGGCCATTTGTGCTTTCTTTTGAGATTTTGTTTAGTTCTATACCCCATTTTTAATTGGGTTGTTTTCATGACATTAAAGTTTTTTGTTGCTGTTGCTCTTCGCATATTCTAGATATTAATCCTATATCATATGTATAGTTATTAAAGTTTTATGTTTTCTTATTCTGTAGGTTTCTGATTTTCTTGAATGATGGTATCTTTTGCTGTATGGAGACTTTTAAGCTTTATGACAACACATTCACTAATTGTTGCTCTTAGTCCCTATATTATTAGGGTCCTATTCAGAATATCCTTTCTTGTACCTATGGGTTCCAGCATATTTCCAACTTTATCTTCCATCAAATTCTTGGTATCTATTCTATGTGAGTTTTTTGATCCAATTAGAGTTAAGTTTTGTTCAGAATGATAGATATGGATCTATTTTCATTCTTTTAACACATGTATCCAGTTTAAGCAGAACCATTTGTTGAAGATTCTGTCTTTTCTCCAGTGTATGATTTTTACTTTGTGTCAAAAAAAAAAAAAAAAAACTGTCTGTAGATTTGTGGAGTTATGTCTGGACCCTCAGTTCTTCTCCATAGATCAACATGTCTGTTTTTATGTTAATATCATGCCATTTAAAATCAGAGTTTGTATTTTAGCATCTAAAAACAAAAAGAAATGAGTCCCTAAAGCAAACAAAACACATGGCCAAAGCCTGTACATGGAGGTCAATTACCAAACCTAGAACCATTAAGATGTCCTCCAATAAATAAGTGGATGAAGAAACTGTGGTACAGCCACACTATAAAATAGAATATTATTCTGGATTAAAATTAAATGAATTATCACTTTATAAACAACACAGATGAAACATTTTATTACAAAATGGAAGCTAATCTGTAAAGGTTGCATCTTGGTTGCAAATATAGAGAATAATATCTTACAAATGGCAAAACTGTATAATCAGCAAAAGGTCAATGGCTCTCAGGAGTTAGCAGGGAGAGTAATGAGTCTCTAAAAACTTAGGGATTTTTAAGTTGGTGAAAGTACTCCATATGCCATCATGATGATGGGCATTGAAGATGGACACACCTTTTATCATATTTGCCCCAATCATAATGTCTATGATGCTAGGAGAGAATCTAATGTGACCTACTGACTTGGCTTAATGTTGACTCTTCAGTTGTGAAATGATGCTTTTCTGTTGGGGAGTACTGATGGTGGGAGAGAGTGAGCCTGCGTGTGCCTGGAGTACATGGGGTCACTGTCCCTTCTGCTCATTTTTTTCCTGTGAACCTAACTTTGTTTAATAATGCCTATGAAGTTCTGCAAACATCCATAAAATGCAGTAGTACATGTTTTCTTCATACACAGTGTAGAATGAATAAATACTGACCAATATTCATTATTTCTATTTAACTTACTACCTGAAAAGCTAAGATGAAAAATATCTTGGAACCTTTAAGATGATTTATCTTTGAGAAAGTCTTAGTTTTAGAAAGTTTGTTTTGTTTTCAACTTTGAAGGATTAACATCTTAGAACTTTAATCTTTTATTTGGATTGTCTGTCATTTTTGAAAAGATAAAGAACCTTTTACCTCAACTCTGAGATCCTTCTTTTCCTTGGGGACGTGACTATGAAAGACACATGACATTTATTATCAGTTGGCAAAAGCAAAGGTCTGAGTAACTGCAGACAGAGCTCTGCAATAAATCTAAATACCCTTTCAACACCTTTTGTGGCTGTTTTTCTTTGACTATTTTTGTTAGCCCTGAAGCTAACAAGGCAAAATTATTTCTAATGCCATTAAAATGTTCTTTGCACTTGAAATACGAATGCATATTTGTTCTTAGTGTTTCTCTGAACAGAACAATTGTCTGAAAATGATGTCTGGCTTGTCTTTTCAGAGAAAGGTTAAAGGAGAATACACTCAAAACATAGACACAAAATTCCGTTCTCTGCATTATTTATTTTGGAAAATAGTTTTAAAGTAGTTGAGTTACTTAAAAAAAAGAATGTGGTAATGACAACCATCTTTAATGTACCTTGTTTCTTGAAGTTTGTTTATCCAGTTGTGGTGGTACAGGATGATTCTCCCTATGCAACCCTCCCAAAAAATAACTAGCAAAAGGGTAATCTTTTATTAGGATAAAATTCTATTTAGCTTTGGAACTTTTTATTCTTCAGTAAGTGTTATCAGTTTTTAAAAAGATTTTTAGATGTATTCATTTTATGTGTATAAGTGTTTTGCCTGCAGGCATAATGCTCATGTAGGTCAAAAAAGAGCAGCAGGCTTTCTGGAAACCGAGTTTCAGATGGTTGTAAGTCATCACGAAGGTGGTGGGAACTGACTCTGGGTTTATTTGGAAGAGCAACAGGTGTTCTTAACCCCTGAGCCATCTCCCTAGCCTGTTTGTCATCCATGTTGAGTTAAACTTCCCCAATAATTTCCGGAAGTTTATCTAATTTAATGATAAGATTTTCCATAGTAAAATACTTTTCCATTTTATTTACAGCCCTGAGACTGGCATTTAGGAACATTAAATTCTTATAATTTAGTTTCCAAAAATCAGATAACTATTGAAAAAGATTATGTAGATAGAGATTCTGTAGGTGGTAAATGTAATTTTCATTTAAAATTACATAGTAACCATTGGTATTATTTACTATAAAGTAACTGTAACTGCTTTTTACATGACACAATACATTTAAGAGTATAAGTCAGAAGACTCTGGTTTTAAATTGTTTCTTAGCCTTTCTTAACTTTTGCACACTAATACACTGGTGTTTTGAAATAGTCTATATTATATTTTACCACCTCCTTCTTACAAAAAGTTCCCTGCAAGGCTTAAATATACACCACAGTGAAAGTTCTGCAGCCTTTAAAACAGAGACTCACCCTGTTTTGAAGTTATCAAAAATTCCAGCATTCTTACACTTTAAAACATATAGAATCATCAAGCTTATCTACTTTAAAATTTCCTTTATAGCAATTTTATTTCTGTTATATTGCAACAAAATAGCCCAGAGACTTGGTTTTCTTTCCAATATGATAAAATCCCAAACTCATCTAAGTGAGTAGGATCATCAGTCCTTAGAATCAATTGCTTTCCATGTCAATTGTTAACGTAATTTTGTGCTATTTATTACTTTGTACTAATACTTTAAGAACAACTATTTCTTTTGTTCATTTTATTCTATGGCCTTTTAATTAGTGAGTTAGAAACATGAGTGCAATAAGCATAATGAAATAGTATACAAAAAAGAACATTTTTCTCTGGAAACCTTGATACTAGGAACCATTCTAATACCACAGTGCCAGATTTTATTGTCACTGTTGCTACCATCATTTTAAAATTATTTATTATTTTTATTATTATTTTAGCATATGGGCAATCCATGTACCACTGAACTATATTCCTAGCCCTCCTATGACAACTTCTAAGAAAAGCCTTTCTATTGATAGGAAATTAACTAAAATTAAAGTAGAAGTAAAAGTACCCACAACACATGCACACATGTATGCACCTACACATGTAAGCACACACCTTATTTAGTTGAGGCTTCACTAATAGCGAATTATTTAATGTAGCTAGAGTTTTCCTGCCTTACCCACAGTCAGGACAAATCTTTGTCACCTGCCAGTCCCACAGCTGCTCAGACCCAACCAAGTAAACACAGAGACGTCTATTGCTTACAAACTGTATGGCCATGGCAGGCTTCTTGCTAACTGTTCTTATATCTTAAATTAATCCATTTCTATTAATCTATATCTTGCCACGTGGCTCATGGTTTACTGGCATCTTCGCTTGCTGCTTGTCATGGCGGTGGCTGGCAGTGACTCCCTCCGCCTTCTTGTTCTTTCTTTTCTCCTGTGTTAGTCCTGTCTATACTTCCCGCCTAGCCACTGGCCAATCAGTGTTTTATTTATTGAACAATCAGCAATTTAACATACAGACCATCCCATAGCAATTTACTTTTTCAGGAGCCTCAAAAGAGTGTGTTGTGATGCTATTGGTGGGGTGACCTGCCACTCTCATGGAGGAGGCTGCAATGATGCTGGCATTTTCCTCAAGGGCTCATCATGCTGTTGCATTTGCAGCCATCCTCTTGAACAGACATGCCTGCTTCTCACAGTCATCTTTATAGCTATTCGTTTCTTTCTGTTTCTTTCCTCACAAATGCTCAGCGAAGTCTTACTTTTTCATCTAGTAAGTTAGAGTCAGTCATATTTATATAAAATTGATAATCTGAACAGGTGTTTGTCTTTAGTCAAAAGGAAAATATTACAATTACAAGGGCTGAGGTGATTTACAGGTGGGTAATTCTTTTCTTTTTGAGACCCAGGGCTGGAAATCAAACCTAGGACCTGGCACTTGTTCAGCATACACTCCACCACTGGTCTAAATCCCAGCCCCTGGGTTTCCAGTTCTCTGTCCACTTTGAAATTGTCTTCAGAGTCAGGTTGCTGACTGTCTGAATAATTCAGTTTCTCTATATCGAACGTTTTATTTGTAGAAGGCTAGTCTGAAGACCAAATCTTTTCAATTCTCTCTTCTATACCATTTTAAAGAGAAATGCAAGTCAACTGATATGAGTAGGGAATGGAAGAAATACCAGTAAATTGATGAAGAAAAATGTGCATAAAGACTCAGCCTTGAGATGTGTTTACATTTATTGGTGTCTTTTACATGCTTATGATTTGAGACCATGTAGTTCTCCAGATGGTTAATCACAAAGAGGACAGAATTTGTATAATATATATACATGTATCACATATATCCCTAGGCTATCTCTCTCTGTCTCTGTCAGTCTCTCTCTCTCTCTCCTCTCTCTCTCTCTCTCTCTCTCTCTCTCTCTCTCTCTCTCCCCAGGCTAGAATCCTTCATGGGCAACCAGAATAACCTACAGTTGAAGCTCTCCCACACCACTGTTGTAGGAAATTACAATGCTGTAGGGAAATTCTACTGCACATGTCTTCTATGTATGCAGTGTAAAAATTAAATTTTCAGTCTGCATTTGCCAGTGTACAATGCAACAGATTATTTGAAAAATGTTTCTAAGGTGGCCCTCATCCAATATTTTAGGAAGGTTGAATATCAAAGCTACCTTCATATAAATTGCACTTGAATGACTTTCCCACAATGTTTTGCTAGTGAAGGCTGCAAGGGTGATTATTATCCTAGCAATTCAGCAAGAAATCAAACCCAATAAACAAAAACACAGAGAATAAGCATATTTGATTTTGCTTTGCCTTCAAACTTACAGCTTTTCAAATTCCACAATAGGAAGACTCCTTTCCAACTCTCCAGTAACAGTTCACACATTTTTGATTTGTTATTTTGTTTGCTTTTATGGGACAAGTTTCCGTATAACTCAGGCTGGCCTCAAACTCTGAATACTCCTGACTTTAGCTCCCCAATATTGAAATTACAAGTAAATACCACCAGCCCTGGGTTCAGTTCAGTCATTAATTGAATTAGCTTTAAACTGACAGTTGACAGTACAATATGTAATTTAAGATTATCCATTAATTTCAAACAGCTTTATTTTTGACTCTTCTATGGAAAAGTTTTATTCATAAGACCAAACACCTGAAACTGAAGTAAAGTAATACAGCAAGCACAAACACTTTGGTGTTCTGACAGGGATGAGTGTGCATTCACACTCCTCACACACAGGCATGTGCAGGAATATGTAGCTAGTATGATGGGATAGAGCAGTGAATAGTAGAATTGTTTGTACAAATGATAAATAGAGAGCAGTGTAAGGGCAGCAGCAATGGAGAGACCATATTGTGCCATCTAACTTTGGAAGAAGAAAGACTTTCTCAGGAAGTCATTGAGTTTCTTGACCTTAATTAGAGCATCAAGTCACACAATTATTGAGCAATACTTTTGTGTAAAGATGGTGTGAATGAAATAAACTAAAACAAAACTGAATGTCCTGTAAAATAATCACATATCAAAATATTTATATTTAACAATGAAATTAGCCTAGCAAGTAACTAAGATATAATTTGAATTATGTATATATTTTATAAAGTTGTGATGGTTTTGCAGATTTTGGCTCAGACACACATTCATAATCACACACATTTCTCTAATGATGTCTCAATATCTCAAATCCTAGAAGACATACTAAAAGAAATAGTTTTGGTCAGAGTTAAACGGGTATTTATAAAATGATGAATTTATACTTATAATAAAACATGCTAGAAATATAACTAAGAACATTTCAAAATTATTTTTAGAAGTCAGAATGAAGTAAACATAATAGAATGGTTGAATCTTCCAGTCAAAGCCAATTTGCCTCTATTTTCTAGTGAGTTCTATGTGCACAAGTTTTCCACTTGGGTGTAAACGTGGTTAAGCTCTTGGGGCTTGTTTTAGAGACAAGAAAACCATCATACCAACATCAGCAGGGCTCTCTGCTTTTGAGCTATATTAATTATTCAGTTTTTAAATGAACACAAAATACATAAGCATGTTCTAAGCCCTATCACCATGCAGGCACTTTGTGCATCATCGCGTAGACGTGACTTTGAGACATAGGCACCAAGGACTGTAAAGGAGAATTCTGCCCTTATAACTTAAAAGACAAGTTTTACAAAAGATATCGCAATGGAAGTTTTCCAAGGTGACAAATTGTGAGATCCTTTTTTTTTTTTTAACAAGTAGGAGTTGTTTTCTTTCCCTTATGAGATTTGCTATAAGTGCTTAAACATAGTTTTGTGGTTTGGGACGAATAATGTGCTAAACATTTGAGAAATTCTGCTGTCAGACACCCTTTATAGCCAGTAATTCCTCCTTTCAAAGTTGGAGGTCTGGGAACAGTTCTATCCACAAATTCCTGTCCATGCTCCTCTGGGTCAGTTTAGCTCTGACCAACACTATTTCCTTTAGCATGTCTGTTGGGATTTGAGACATCATTAGAGAAATGTGTGTGACTGTGGGTGTGCATCTAGGCCACAAATCTGCACAGCCCTTAGAACTTTATAAAATACATAGGATTAAAATTAGATGTTAGTTGCTTGTTAGCTTAAATTCATTTTCTAAGTATATTTTTAGTCTTGAAACTAAAATCTAATTACATAAATTTCCCCCTCCTTTAAGCCCTCCAACCTTTTCCATGCACCCCTTCTTAGTGAAATACATAGCCTCTGTTTCTTTTTTACATATACACATATTCTTAAATATATAAAACAACCTAGTAGGCACTCTAATGATTTGTATTTTATAAGTAAAATATTCTCATGTGCAAAAGAAAATACACAGAAAAAATGTTTCAATCTTTTTGCACATATTCTGTTCCTCTTCGTATTTGCATACTTTGTACTTATAAAGTATTATTGAAAAACAGTTGTTAGATTGTTTCTGTTTGTAATGTACATTATAAGACAGTTCATGTAAATATCTAAATTTATACCTTATTCTTCTAGTTATGGAGTGGATCACAATGTCAATATCTTTCTGGAGCAACTGTATCTTTTTTTCATCTGATAGTCTGTTTTGATTTATTTATTTTTATTTAAAAGGTTTTTTTGTTTTTTCACTTTATATACCAACCACAGCTTTCCCTCCCTCCCCTCCTTTTTCTCCTCCCCATATCCTCCCCACACCACTCCCCAGCCACTCCTCAGAGAGGGGAAGGACTCCCATGGAAGTCAACAAAGCATGGCATATCAAGTTGAGGCCAGATCAAGTCCCTCCCCCCTGCATCAAGGCTGAGCAAGTTATCCCTCCATAGGGAATAGGCTCCAAAAAGCCAGCTCATGCACTAGGGACAAATCCTGATCCCACTGCCAGGGGCCCCACAAACTTTCCAAGCAACACAACTGTCACCCACATTCAGAGGGCCTAGTTCAGTCCCCTGCAGGTTCCTTGGCTGTCAATCCAGAGTCTGTGAGCTCCCAGTAGCTCAGGTCAGCTGTCTCTATGGGTGTTTCCCCATCATTATCTTGATGCCCTTGTTCATACAATTCCCTCCTCCCTCTTTTTCACTGGACTCTAGGAGCTAGGCCCAGTGTTTAGCTGTGGCTCTCTGCATCTGCTTCCATCAGTTACTGGAGGAAGGTTCTATGATGACAATTAGGGAAGTCATCAATCTGATTACAGGGGAAGGCACCCTCTCCACTGTTGCTTGGAGTCTTAGCTGGAGTCATCCTTGTGGGTTCCTGGGAATTTCCCTAGCACCAGGTTTCTCTATAATCCCATAATGGCTCCCTCTCTCAAGATATCTCTTTTATTGCTCTCTTACTCTGTCCCTCATCCAGCTTGACCATCCTGTTCCCTCATGTTTTCATCCCCCACTCCCTCTCCTGTACTACCACCCTCCACCCCCAGTTTGCCCAGGAGATCTCATCTATTTCCCCTACCCAGGGCAATCCATGCATGTCCCTCTCTGGATCCTCCTTGTTACCTAGCTTCTCTGGAGCTGTGGGTTGTAGCCTGGTTATCCTTTGCTTTATGTCTAATATCTACTTATGAGTGAGAACATACCATGTTTGTCTTTGTGGGTCTGGGTTTCCTGACTCAGTATGTTTTTTTCTAGTTCTATCCATTTGCCTGAAAATTTCATGATGTCATTGTTTTTTTATCTCTGAGTAATATTCCATTGTGTATATGTACCACATTCTATCTATTCTTTAGTTGAGACGCATCTAGCTTGTTTCCAGGTTCTGGTTATTATGAATAATGCTGCTATGAACATAGTTGAGCAAGTGTCCTTGTAGTATGATTATACATTGGGTATTTGCCCAAAAGTGGTATAGCTGGGTCTTAAGGTAGATTGATTCCCAATTTTCTGATAAACCACCTTATTTTATTTTGATCTCAAAAGTGGCTGTACAAGCACTTGTATTTTTTAATGGTCAGCTAACAATAGGGAATATGTTTGCCTTTTATATAAGGAACTAAATCAAATACTTTAAAAAGTATTTTTAAAAGTACTTATTTAATTTAAATTAATTATCAGATTAATGTCTCTTATTTTCTAGTTGTATACATTTTAAAATCGTATGATTTGCATAAAATGTATTGTTTATACAGATTGTAAAAGATTGGTTATTTTCTATTTTCTTTGGTAATTTAGCATAATTCAAATGTTTCATGAAAGTTTGTATTTTCTTCCATCATCTGATCAAAGAAACTGAATATAAAGTGAATGAATGATGGCTTCAACAAGTGATCTTTTTGACCCCTGATCCCTAAATAATCTATGACATATTATTTTATAAATTTACACTTGTTATTATGTAAATAAAATTTGTATATCATCCATGGAAATAAAAATAACTTTATCCTATTTATTTTAAATTTAACATAAATGTTGTTTATGCTTGTGATATAACTCAAATATAATTTTAATTTCTTATTTTCATAAATGTAAAGAAAAAAGCCAAGGGAATAGCACATTCACTTTCAATTAACAATGTTGTAAGTCATGCATCAAACCATCATATTAACAGTAAAATTTAATGTCACAATCCTGTGAAAACACATATAGAGAGTAGGTACATCGGTATCGATTAGTAAAGAAAAGTTTTGTCCTTGTGATCCGCTCTTTGAACAAGGAGAGTCTAGGACTGGTTTTGAGAAGGGTATGATGGATCCTATCAGTGACATGCTCTTGACTTGTAGGACAAAGGGCTGCCAATGCCTCTAATGAGTAGCAAGCAGCTGACACTTCTCATTGTCTCTGGCCTGACTCAGGAAGATGTCAAGGAGGCATAAGACAGTCCAACATTGTTCTTGCTAAGAACTGTGGTGTCATGTCATCCTAAACCTGTTAGACTGACTTTCATGTTGTATCTGTGCTTAAGGAATTTAATTCAGATTTAAGCACTCCGCTGACATTTGTATGCCATTTCTGAAGTGGGCTAATTTTGCATGTAAAATTGTCACAACACTGAAGTGCCCAAATAAACCTCACATCAAGTAAGTAATATGCACTTGACACAGCAAGGAGAATAAAGCCTATAAGAGTATCCTAGACTAGTCTATGAGAAAGAGATCCACAATCTCTTTTTTTATGCTAAGAGAAATCTGGTATTTTTTTCAACAGTTTCTGAAGATGGAGAGTGAGGGAATTTCATTTTTGAGAATGTCGGACAAAATCAGAATAAAAATGTTAAAAGCCTTTTGAAGCATATGGCTCTCATTATTTGGTCAATAAACATTTATTGCCATCCACTTCTTACTGGCCAAGTATTTTATAAGATTAAAAAAACAACAACAAAAGAAGCAAACAAAAACCTGAACAACCATAGCCCCTGAAAAGTATTAACAGTGTAGGACCATTTGAAGACAGATGATTTATTTAACAGTGATTTGAGTGACGGAGTTGATATAGATGCTGCTAGCTAGTGGTATTATATTCTCTACATGCCTGCATAGACTGTTTCATTCTCATATCTGCCATGGACACACAAGGAACTGCAGAGTACTAAGTTATGATCACAGGCAACAGATGCACAGCTGAACTCTCAAAAGCCCAGGAGCTTTGGGAGAGAAGATTAGATTTAGATCAATGGGAAGTTTGAAAAATGGCAATTTTTTAAATGATTTCTATTTTTGTGTATGTGTGTGCCTGTGCTGTGTATACCTTGTTGTCAGTTGCTCGTGGAAGCGAGAAGAATGTGTTAGATCCCTTGAGATGAAATTACAGATGGTTGTGAATTTTCTAATGTGGATGCTGGGAACCAAGCTCAAGTCCTTTAGAAAAGTAGCAAGCATGCTTAAACCACTGAGTTATCTGTCCAGCCTATAAATAATCAAATGTTTTGCATTATTTTCCTGGTCTGAAACTAAATCTACTAGACAAAGAAAACACACGATTTGTACTTCATTTGACTTTAGGTTCTTGAAGTCTCTTTTTGTCATTCTCTGATGTGGGTACAGTTAATTTGTTTGGACCCTTTCTCCTTCCCAATATTGATATCTAGTGTTCTCATTTGTCTATAAGGACCATTTGAGCTACATTGCACACATAATAGTATGTTGTGTTTTTATATTCATATAGTTGGAAAATGTTTTAAATTCTACTTGGATGTCTTGTTGTTATATTGCTAATTTATTGCTTATAGATATAGCTATAGATATAAATCTATATACAATATAGATTTAAGTTACATTATACCACTTCACATACCTGTATTTATTCTCTACAGAGTTCAAAGGAGGTCATTGCATCCTGAGGACCAGGAGTCATACATGGTTGTTGCCACCCCACATTAGAAATTTGTACCACAGTCAGGTCCTCTGGAAAAGCAGCAAATGATCTTAACCACTGAGAAAACTTATGGTGGTATTTTATTTGTACTGAAATGTGATTTTAATTGTATGTTAATAAATAAAGTTGCCTGGGGGTCAGAGCTATTAGAGCCATAGCAAGAGCATGGCGGTGGTGGTGCACGCCTTTAATCCCAGCACTTGGTAGACAGAGCTAGGTAGATCTCTGTGTGTTCAAGGACACAGCCAGCATTGGAGACACACGCCTCTAATCTCAATACGATAGAAGACCTGGAAGTCTCTACAGACAGGCAGTGACAAGGCAGTCATGTGTTTGGGTTTACAACCAATGATAAGGCAGAATAGAAAGACTATATAAAGACAACCACACAGGAAGTAAGTCCTTTTCGGAGAGGTCTCTTGGCTAGCTGCAGCAGGTGGGTAAGTCTCTTAGCTCTGATCTCTTGGCTTTCTTCTTTGCATTGGTTCTGTGTTTCTTATTTAATAAGATGGTTGGTTACATCTACACAATCTATTCTGCCTCTGAATACAATATATTTAATACATTGGAAGTAGTTAAATTGGCCCTGCCAACAAACACATGTGTCTCTTGTAGGACAATTACAAAAAAACAAAAACAAAAACAAAAAAACTTCTTGTTTTCTTGAGGTGTTTTCTAGGTAACTAATTCAAATACATACATCTTAGATGTTGATGAGATGGAAAGAAAAACAATACATTATCACTGAATCCCTATGCTTCTTCATTAATTTATTAATTTTTTCCCTTTCTTTCACAGTGTGTCAAATATTTTATAATCTGAAACATATAATGTTTGTTAAAATACTGTATCCAATTTGATTTTAGTTTTAAAATAAAAACAAATGTTTCTATTTTATTAGCACTATGAACTTTCTCCTTTTGGTCACATCTTTGCTTAGAATGACTTTTCAGATAGTCTGTCACATAAGTATGTATATAATCATATATGTATTCACGTGTGTATTTTAAGTTTTCAGTCATTTATATATGTGTCTATATATGCCACGATAATGTATGGAACTTTTAAAAACATAAAATAGAAGATGTAATTTCATTTTTCTGTGTAGTTAATAAAGTATTTCCACACATTTTAACATGTTTAATTGTGTATGCAGGTGTCTAATATGAGTAACTAGGCATGCCAAATTATAATTTCTCCTAACTGAATTGATGTAACTATCAAAAATAAATTCTAAAGACAAAACCTGTTCACAATAATCAGTGTACGTAGATACAAGCCTGTAGATTTTTCTTTAATTCATGTAAATATATTGCTGTCTTCATGTTACCCTAACACATCATGTCTGACACAGGCCATCATTCATGTATTTTGTATCACTGTTCAAAAGAAAAAAGTGTATGTTCCTCTCCTCCTTACAGGATTAGTGGGTTTGCTATGTATTGGACTAAGTTACTGTCAAAGCTCTACTCAGGTACCTGTGGGCATAGAGACCAACTTTGTTAGTAGGGTAAGTGTGTCAGATTCAGTTGGATAAAGATAGGCCATTGTATGGACAGTAAAGTTTAAGTTCATGAAAACACGATGTTTCAGTCATTATTTCAGTGAAAATACCCAGATATACTCAGTGATACTGGTGAGCAAATATCTCATTTACACACACTTTATATTCATTGTTAATAAAATGAAGTTTTTGATACAAAAACTAGGTTGTCATTCATATGATTTACTTATTATGTTTAAAGTTCTTAATTTAGGGTTGAGAACAATATTGCAATAGTAAAAAACTATTTCTCTTTCTTATATATTGGTTTAATTCATTAAAATATTTTCAGATGAGATTCATAGAATTCAACAGTCTACAAAGGAATTCATAAAGCAATGAAATAGTAATCCTCAGTAGGTGTAGATTATTTTCAACCATTTCTGCCACATATTTTACTGATCAAACACATACAAGGTATTTTATTTTGATATGCAGTATGAACATATAATGCCAGAATGTTGTAAGTTTCTGCCATAAACAGTTTTATCCTTTTTATTAATACAATTTTAAAAAAGATCACCAAGTATACTGGAAAACAAATCTGTTTTATCTTGGCATTTTGAAGATCAGAAGCTAAAACTCTGTACAATTTAGTCAATGCCAAGGTATTAGGAAACTATTTCCTCCAGAAGTGTCTAATAGCTCCACTCCTCCACCTTGCGGGTCAATTCCAGTTCTCACACTCCTGAACCTCTTTCTCTTTCTTTACCTTGAAAACACAAAGTGAAGCATCTTGCCATGTCTCCCTATTCCCTCCTCCTGTCATCCTTTCTTGACTTACCATCTCAGGCTTCCTTCTTAGGATGGACACTATGATGACCATGTAATTCAGGGTAATTTTCACGTCCCTATGCCTACAAGGTAATTGTATAAGCCACCTCTGCTTTTCTGTATCAGACAGCATATGGACAGTACCCTAGTCAGTACCCTATCTGTGTTTCCATGCCTGTCCTGAAGATCATAACCAACATAAACTTTGAGAGGAAAGTGTTTATTTCTGCTTACACTTTGAGGTAATAGTGCATTGCTGAAGGAAATCTGGGCAGGGACTCAAGCACCAGGATCCTGGAGGCAGGAACAGAGGCAGAAGGCACAGATAAATGCTGTTTATAGGCTTGCTCCCCATGGATTGTCCATCCTGCTCCTTTATGCACTTCAGGACCAACTGCCTAGGGGTTGCACTGCCCACAGTGGGCTGGGCCCTTCTAGATAAATGATTAAATAGGAAAATGTCCTAAAGACATTTCCTATAGGCCAGTTTTATGGAGTCATTTTCCCAGTTGCAGTTCCTCTTCAAAGATAACATTAGCTTGTGTCAGGTTGAAAACAAAACAAACTGATACATAGGTTGTTCACGAGATTATGATAGGAACATCTGTGGGAACATTATCTTCTCTAATAATGTGATCTGTGTAAGTTTCTGCAGGAACAATTAAAGTAACAATAACAAGTTTTTAAATGTTTGACTAATGCAACTTATAAATAATACTAAAGCTTAAGAGATAAATGAAAAACAATCAATACTAAATTCCACCCCTAAGCACATGCAGCCTGCCCAGTTTTCTTTTCCCATTTGAAAGATATCCAAACCTCAGAGACACAAAAGTTTGGGCAGCAAGTCTGCTTTTGGCCTCTTCTGTGTCCATTCCTTATTTGTCAGAACTTTCTGTCAGAATTTCAATTTTACTTAGATTTTTTTAACTATCAGCTACTTATTCAGAATGGCTCATCCATCCACAGAACGGAGTGGCATGAACCTGTCATATAAATAATACTACAGAATCCAGGTGGCCATCTACTTTTTTTCCTATTAACAATTTAAATCATGGAAATGGGGCTTAACTTGTGCAAATTCTCACTCAGAGCTGACTTTAAAGCAAATAGGATCATTTTGAAGAGCTTGTTAAAAATGCAGACATTCTAATTCAGTGTTCTGTGGGGAGGAGATGTATCTGCATTTTTAACAAGTATTGGTGACCTGAGGCAATTACTTGAGATGGATTCTCCATGACATACTCCTGCAATCTATGTACATGACAAGGGGTGGTCCTGATGTCTTGAAAGTGAGGATGCCTTTGATTGACAAGACTGATTCCAGATGAGTTGAAGAAGAGCTGGGAAATATCTTTCTCTGCCATGTCAGTAGAATGTAAAATCACACACTTAAACCCACAGTTCTGTCAGATGAAGAAGAACACAGAAATCCTGGTAAAAGCCGAAGGAAATCAAGAGCTGTGCAATTGAGGGGAGGTTTTCTCAGGCACTGGAAGGTAGCTTTTCTTATTTTTGTTGTTACTCAAGGGAAGTATTCTCAGTAAGTGGGCACTCTAGGATCTGGTCTTTGTCAGAAGTTGCTGGCAATACATTTGTTGCTGTTTTCCATTTCTGAGTTGTTTAAGAAAGTGAAAAGCACATTTTATAAAGGTAGCAAGCAAGCATAGTGTTTCTTCTAGAAGAAATTCTAATCTTGGTTAAAAAAAAAAATCCCTTCCCCTTTCCCCTCCTGCTATCCATCCACCCTTCTTTATTTTCCACTTTTTCCTTCCCATTTTCTTTATCTCCCCATCCCACTCTTTACCCCTTTCTTCTTTCCTTAGTCCATTTCAGAGACAGTCTCAAGGCACCTAAATGAAGAGATAACTGCTCCTAACTCCATAAAGGAGAGCTTAGCCATTCTGTTCCTAATTCCCATCAAACTCCTTGGGGTTTTGCAGAGCATATATGTGTTTTGTTCGCTTGTTTACTTTCTTTCTGAGTGCTCAAATTGATTCATTTATATTTCCAATTCTAAAGCATATGTATATGATAAAATGATGTCATTGTGATTATATCATAATTGTAATATGTCATTGTAATTATATTGCTTTGAACATGTACACTCTTTATAGCTATTTTTCTTACCAGAGGCACAAGGTATCACTTTAAAAATACTATTTTCATACTTTAACATTTTATTGACATTTTCATATCCTATATCCTAGTTTTAAATGTTTCAGTGTTTTAAACATTAATTTTCTTCAAGAAATATCTACTTATTTCTTACTATAAAGAGACACTCTATCAGATCTTACATTTCAGAAGTATAAATTCATGCTAAAGTTATGAAGATATAAATACTCCATTCCAATACAATGTTATTGCTTATGCTATGTTATATTCAGGCATTGGTTTGCATATACTTAGCATAATTAGAGTATTGATGAAGTCTTATTTGAAGATATTACAAATTATATTGGTTTCTGGATAATCAGCTAATTATCTGTGGACTATTAGAGATATGGATAAGTGATTCTCAGTTGAGAAATCTTTGTATAAAGACAGAGTTAAGGTAATACAGCATCCTGAGAGTGGAACAATGATTGCTGTAATTGACTGAGTAAGGTATACTGCTAATAAATAAAAAAGGAGCAAGATCATGAAGGGTTTTCTAAAATTCAAGGGAGTTTCTACTGCATTCTGTCAGCAATTTAACAGCTGATTTGTGAACCTGGGAGGATTTATAAGATTCAAGGAATCTATAACCAGGGCATATTTCAGGGAGGGACTATTATCAGTAGAAATGGAGAAACATGCAGGTGTCCAGAACACAGTGGAGCTCAGACTAAACAGATCGTGTGGAAAATGCTAAAGAAAGTGACAGGAAAACCTTACAGTGTTCTGGTACCTTTCCTAGGTTCCTAAGTTAGAATGCTACCATCACTGACATGGGGACACAAAACAAGGACATGCTGGGAATAAGATAAAAGGAATGAGTTTTTGGGATTCTTGGATTTATAGTAGAAAATTAGTGTTTCTTTTGGCAATATATTTACCTGACTTATGTAAATAACCTCATTTTTCATACTTTTTGTGAAATGAGTTGTCTAATCAACAGTTTTTCTGAATTTGAGACTTTTAAAAGGCAGTTTTCCTCAAGAACCAACTCTGTAACACCTATGAGTAAAGCAGAAAGATTCAATATTTGTCTGTGCTTCTCCCTGTGGTTTAAATAACACCATGTAATGAAGTCTCTTTTGCAAGACACTCACTGCAGGAGGTGAGATGTTCATAGTTGTGATGCCCAGGTCTCTGTTAGACTCCAAGACCATCTAGTTCAACCAGATACAAATTCCACTCCCTACTTAATAGTATAATTATTTTGTTTTCAAGATCTACCTTTTAAAATAGTGAATCCTTAATTAATTATTGTTGTTGTTGCTGATGGTGGTATGTGCATGTGTCTATGTCTGTGTATGTGGGATATGTGTGGGGACCCATGTGCCACACTGTATTTGTGTGCAGGTCAGAGAACAACATTTGGGAATTGGCGCTTGCTTTCCACCATGGGTTCTAGAGGTCAAACTCAGGTCATCAGTCTTGCCCAGCAAGTGTTCTTACCTGCTGAGTCAACTCACATGTTCCCCAGTTCCCACTTTTATTCTGTGCTTTTGCTTTTGCTTTATTTCCATGTAAGATTCTTTGTCTTCTGGCCTTCATATACACATACATGCACACCTGCACAGAGGCATGTACCTCTTCATATGTGAATTCAAGCAAGATAGATAACCTAATAGAATCAAGATGAAGAGGAGGGGCTGGGCATCAGTGGCGCATGCCTTTAATCCCAGCACTCAGGAGGCAGATCTTGGTGGATCTTTGTAAGTTTGAGGCCAGCCTGGTCTACAAAGTGAGATCCAAAGGAACCAAAACTACACAGAGAACCCCTATCTTGAACCCCCCCAAAAAAGATAAAGAGGAGGATGCTTGTGATTTCACAGGGTTTGCCTGTAAAGTCTTTCATTGCTTGAACATCATCAGAGGGAAGCCTCTGACCTATGGTGATTGTGGGTCTTCTGTTGGAATGCACACTGGGTATTTTATAGCCTTATAAATCCCAAAATGCACTATATATACAGAAGGGATACAGCACTAGTATCTCTGTGTCAGAAGAGGGTAGCAAAGCATTTTACAGGTGCAGATTAAACCAGAACTGCGGTGTGTTCTGTCCACTGACCCACATAGGCAAGGTTTTTCTGGGTGAAGAGGACACATAATGTTGGTGCTGCCTCTTTCTTCTTTCTGGTTCAGCATGCAAACTCTTTTACCTTTTAATGAGAGCTGAGCTATTAGAAATTCTTTCAGGTTGTTCTAATGTTTAAGTTCTACAGTCCTTCCCTCTTTTTCCCATTACTGTGACCTTTATCATTATGTTGGATTTAAGGTAGTGCATTGTTTACCGACAGATAATGCAACACATAGATGATCATGCTGTCACCTCCATGAATGGATTATATGTTCCTAACAACTATGAGTAACCCTTTAGCAGTGGATTGGCAAAAAAAAAAAAAAAAAAGACAGAGAAGTGAAATACATTAAAAATGAAGACGATTGAGCGTATGTTATTTTTAGTTACTCAGCAACAAGTCTATCATAATATTCAAATAAATTTGCTATACTATTTTATAATACAAGGATTTTAAGGAAAAACAACTATTTTGAATAGGTACTATGTTTTTTCTTCATATTATCATCCTTAGATACTTAACACCCATCAACTCCTGTCTTTCCTGCTATGACTGTAGAAATACCATGCAAATGGGCATGGGATTTTAGGTTCCAGACTCTGAATGCCTTGGACCATCTGTAATATCATAAGGATGAAATGAGTATGAGTGCCTAGGCATTAAAGTGTGGTGAAACTGGAAACTGTGCTTTTATGTAGTGTACATTTAAGTCACGATATAGGAACTCAGTCACTAGATAAACTGATGAAGTTGAGAAAAGAACAGGTTATGATGCAGAATGAAAACTTATATTACCTAATTTTTTCTCTCTAAGATTGTGATCACTTTTCATGAAAAATCCAGAGCAATGTGTTATTACTATTGTTCTGGCGTTCTGTTTCAAAGAAAGAAGGAAGAGAGAAAAGTAAGAAAGCACAGAGTGAAAGAGGGTGAGGAAGAGAAAGCCTGAGTCTAGAAAAAGAATGACATTGAAGCAGTTTTATGATAAAAAAGCCTTGAGTATTAAAAAAAACAAGCAACATCATGAAGGAATGACCCGGTGGATCACAGAAAATATTTATAAACCATTCATTCACAAAGGGATTAGAATCAGAACTTATAAGAAGAAATTCAAAAACCTTCAACACCAAATACACAAATAATCCAGTTAAAATGAACAAAGTATCTGAACAAAGTGTATTCAGAGACATGCACACAACCTTGTACATGATAACCTGTGCAATGTTCCTCACTTTTAGGGAAATTCACACGGACATTGCAGTGCGGAATCATCTCACCTCTGACAGAACAGCCATTATAAAATAGAGAAAAGGTATACACAGGGGTTCCTCATAACAACAAGACAAAAGGTAGCATAAGATCCACAAATATCTCTACTTGAGGAATCCCCAGAGGGAACAGGATTGTGTGTTGGTGATCTCTCATGCACACCCATGTTACTAGCCAGGCTATACACAATAGTCTAGTTATGGAATCAAGTTGTGTCAACCTATAGATGAGTGGGTAAAAGTAGTTCAGCAATGCATAAAATGTGGTATTACTCAGTCCTAAAATCCTAGGCCTTGACATGGGCAGCAGCATTACTGGAAGCAGAGGATATTTATGGTAAATAAGAAGAGTCGGGCATAAATAGACAAATAACACACTACTTTTACACATATATAAAAAATAAGAAATTTGATTTCATCAAAGAAAAGATAAGAATAGATAGGAAGGGTAGGAAAAGGAAGAAAACAGAGGTTTACAGTTGATAGGAGTTTGAAGTCCTAGAGATTTGTCACAGAGTGAGTGACTACATCATTTACAACTGTTTCATTTATGTTTTAAAAATGTCAAAAAGGAAAAAGTCCAAAGTTTCTCAATACAAAGAAGTGATAAGTACTTAGAGATATGTAAATACATCACCCTTATTCAATATTGCATATAATACTGTATTCATGCATTAAATTATCATATTACATGTTATTAATATGCATAATTTAACAATGCATTTTCAATGAAAACAGAAAAATATGACTTCATCTTATCAAATTTATATATGCTGCTATATGTAGCATGTATATTTATATTTTCTATGTATTTACTGGCTGACTGTCTTCCTATCTACATCTTATGGAATACATTCATCAAAGTACATTGCTTAGAATTTATTTCCATCAAAGTGGACTTTGATGAAGGATCCTTAATAGTTACTTGAAAAATGTGACCTCAGAGTCACCAAGCCTACTTAAGTTTCCAAGCTTGATGAATGATATTACCTCATACAAACATGACTGAAAGCACATGATCTGAAAATGCACTGTAAGAGTGCCAGCTAGGAGCTTGTTCATTCTGCTGATACCCAGAGCCTCATCATCTGGTGGCCCATTTCCATGCATGAGTGGTTGGCAGATGTGGACTGCAAAACTGAGATCGTTTGATTGTTCCAGGTGCCCAAGATGACAGTTCCTTGTCTAGTGACAAATGTTAAGAAATGATCTAAACATGCGAGTTCCCAGAACTGATGAATCCAAGGAGGTAATTTGTAGCTGAAAGATTTCCTGTGCCCGCCTGGCTCCCGAGGCCCCTCAGTCAGGACAAATCTCTCTCACCCACCGGTCCCCCCAAGTAAACACACAGAAGCTTATATTAATTAAAACTGCATGGCCATTAACTCAGGCTTCCTACTGACTAGCTCTTACACTTAAACTCAGCCCATTTTTGTTATTCTATATGTCACCACATGTTCTGTGGCTTTACCTGTGTGCCATTACATGCTGCTCTCTGGACGGTGGGCTGGCATCTCCTGACTCAGCCTTCTTCTTCCCAGAATTCTTGTCTGCTTATCCTGCCTATACTTCCTGCCTGGCTACTGAACAATCAGCATTTTATTTATCAATCAATCAGAGCAAAACACATTCACAGCATACAGAACATCCCAGAGAAGTAACTGGTGTTTTAAAGTTTTATCTAGCAGGTGCAGTTGACCTTTTGACAGTTTAATATCATGTCTATCATCTCCAAAATTCACACTGAAGCACACAATCGATTTAGAAAAAAAATCTCAAAAATATTGTAATATTTTGAGGAAACTTAAACTATTTTATGTTAGACAACGTTTGCAACTATCAGTGGCTTCATGCTGCCCTGGAGACCACAGGTCATGTAGGCTGCATAGGTATGCTTGGTGAGGTAAGCTTCACTTTCATCATATTACTAATTTATCCTGCATCAACAATGGACTGGGTTGTGGAGTTAATTTTTTTTTTTATTTTATAGGGACCTAGTAAATTACAAAGATTTTTTTTTCTATATTTGTGATGGTAGGAGGGAGACTTATGATAAACTAGAAGAAGATGAAGGGAAAATGGAAAGATGGTAGCCTAGATTTTTTTCCCTAGAGATCTTTGATGCTTTCAGATTTTTTTTTATTAACATTGACCGTGGTGGTATTGTGTTCCCCAAAATATTGTGTACCCTAATAAACTTATCTGGGGTCAGAGACAGAACAACCACTAGATACAAAGGTTAGAAAAAGGTGGCACTCACACGTTTAATCCTAGCATTCCAGAGGCAGAAATCCCTCTGCCACACTGGAAACAGCCAAGCATAGTGACACACGCCTTTAATCCCAGGGAGTGAGGCAGAAAGCAGAAAGGTACATAAGGTGTAAAGATCAGGAAAAAGAAGCATTTGGCTGGTTAAGCTTTTAGGTTTTGAGCAGCACAGTTCAGCTGAGAGCCATTCAGATGAGGACACAGAGGCTTCCAGTCTTAGCAAACAAGATCAGCTGAGAAGTTGACCAAGTGAGGTTAGCTGTGGCTTGTTCTGTCTCTCTGACCTTCCAGTGTTCACCCCAATACCTGGCTCAGGTTTGATTTTATTAATAAGACTCTCTAAGATTCATGCTATCATTGACTGTATTGGATCCATATGTCTATTCACAATGAGAGTTCTGCTCTAGCAGTGGACTCCTCCTCACCTGAGGAACTCCCATGAGTGCCTCCCTCCTGGGCATATGCAGGATGTTCAAAAGCAGAGTGACTATCATTTGCTAAGAAAAATCAGAACCAGTCAGCAACAATGTCTTAGTCATAGAGCCATGGTTTTCTTTTTGGATTTTAATTTTTTACAGTCCTTTACGTTATGTCTGTATATGTTAAAGTACATGCATGCAAGGCCACAACATACATCTGGATGTCAGAAACAACTTACAAGAGACCTTTCCCTTCTTCAGCCATCTCATTCAACAGGGCCAAGCTCGGGTTGTCAAGTTTGGAAGACATTTGTTTCTCCCTGCACCTCTGTGCTGGCCTGCCAACAAGTTTTCTTATTTCAAACAGAGCATGGTACTTAAAAAAAAATTTTAAATTGGCATCGAAATTGAGCATGCGTTGTGCTGAGGAAAAGTGAATAATTTTGAAAAACAGTGGTTTGCTAATCCTAAGCCAACACAATTTGATTGATTGTGTATTATAAATGAATAAATATTAAACACTCACGAATTTGATGTTTGGAGCCCAAAGAGATGAATTTCAGACATCCCTGAACACACAAAGTATAAATTTTCATAGTTGTAGCCCTATAGTGAAGAGGAAATGAGGCTGTTATCAGCTCTGAGTTTTCATTGTGTGATTGGTTGTGGTATACAGCCAAATTGTGTATGATTGTAATGATTTTTCATTCAAGGGGTTTCTTATCTTCTATAATCTTCAAAAATGAGTTTGACTCTTACACAATTATCAACACCATTGGAAAAAAAGATTTTAGATGAGAACAAATCTTTACAAAAGGATTTTGTGATATCATCTCTTTATTCATTTTGCTACTATAAAGAATTAATCAGTACTTTACACATAATGGCATTCATGAGCTATATCCAATCTATGAACATAGTTCTCTGTCACCTGACCCTGCTGCAAAAGCTCACAATTCATGTTTATAGGGATCACATGCCTCATTTGACATCTTTGTCAAATGGCCCATGATTTACTATACATCCCAGGGCCAAGCTCACTACACAGAGTCAGCAGTCACCAAAAGTCTCTGGAAACTCTACTGAGTCTTAGTTTTTCTAGATGGCCGCATTATGAGTTTAATGCGAGCTTTCAGACGTTTTATATTGTATAGCATTTCTCAATAAATTTAGCTATTCTCTTGTCATTATTCAAGATGGCTCCGTAACTCCAGTGAAGAGAGGAATTGACACTAGCCATTCCATGACAAAATTCTACTGTAGATTTCAAGATTCTAGGCATCTACATTTTCTTAATGGTTACCCAAGACTAATTTTATTGATGAAACTGCATAGCATATTTAAAGTAGTGCATGACAAAATGTACATTATCAAGGCAAGAAAATAAAAGGTTTCTTCATCAAATGAGTTTGAGAAATGTCATGTGACACACACCTAACATCTTGTTCTGACAGCAAACGTTCTCATAAATTTAAAACCTAATGTACCTGTATAACTCTTGCCTCTTTAAACTTGAACATATCTTCTTTTCTTGTATACATTTTGTTTTTATCTGGATGGATTATTCAGATGTACTTTGGGCAAAGCAAAAAATATTTTAGTTTGATATTTAGAATGTGGATTTCTTGATATTATTTTCTGAAGTTGTTCTCTTGTGACAGAGGCCATATTTACTGGTCAAGTTGGTGGATTGTAGTGTGTGATTACTGAATCTACTTTGAATAAAAGTGAAACTAGAACACTGATTTAAAGGAGATGGAATATGCTTTGGAATCTTGAGAGACAGAATACAACACAACAGCAATGTACAATGTAGCAAGCATTAAGGACTGCTAGATTTTAAAAGTCCTGCTACTGAGGGTTGGTGCACAAGACACTTTGTTCATATTTTACCTCACAGGAATTTTGATTATTATAAACTGTAAGCCATACATAAAAGGATGTTGCAAGAAAATTCTACAAAACTTAGATGTGAGCTGGTAGTCCAAGCTCAAAGAATTAAATCAATTTTCAATACATGTAATGGATGATATAAGAAAAAGAATCTCTGGGTTTCACTAGGACTTTCTTTGAGCACCACAGACAGATGGTAACTGCTCTAGTTTCAGAGAGGTACATTTTACTCTTTCTGCTGTGCAATGTTCCAAGTTAGTCAGCCCAATCTGTTGTGAATAAAAACTTGTCCCCTGGGTTCTCAGAAGGCTAGGTGTGGGCTGGCTGGCATGGATGACAATTGGCTCCCCTTCAGTCTTCAGGAAAGTGGCAAGAAGTAGCCAACAAGAAACAGTAACTTGATTTTTCTATTTTCCCTAATGTCATTGTAAGCATTAACCTGTGATCTGCTTTTAAGATACAGCAGGGAATGGTTTTACTAGATTTAATTCAATTATAATACACTTTGCAGTTACAAGAAGTTAAATCATAGCTTATCTCACTCTACCAACTACAGTGAGCACATGTTTTATGTTATATCCTGGTACATCTAGATCTCCATTTCTTTTTACTCAGACTGATGCTGTTTGAAATCAGGTTTCCCAGTGAGTGCTTGTGACAACAAGAGAAACATTTCAGCAGCTCAAATGTTGAAGGTGTGCACCGTGAACTCAGGTCAACATGAGCATGCCCTTTTATGAGGCTGGAGACTCTGGACCTATCGATTACTTTGTCTGTGATCTTCCATCCCAAAGTCCTGTTGAGGGACACCACTACTTGATCCCACCTTGAGTAACATAGAGAAATGAGAGGCCAAGGACCTGGGCAGTTCTTACCTTAAACAAATATCATGGAAGAGGGGGAAGAATGATTGAAAAGGCCGGAAGATCATGCAGTTTTCTGTGAGACTGTGTCTTCTAGTAATGTCAGAAGCTACCCCCATTAACTCTCATAAACATAACTGCCTAAACATGACTTGGACAAGGATGACACCAATTGACATGTAAACTGGACAAAGGAAAAACCCATAAGGTCTCAACACTGCACAAAGAACTACAGGCACCTATGGAGTGCTTAGAGTGAGTAAAATATTAAGAGCACATCAATTGGTTATCTAGTACCAAATTATCATACTAGAAAACATACATACAGCAGTATACAGACTGAAGAGGTTATATTTAGGGATATATAGGCAGACATGTATACATGTAATAACAATTAATGAAGAAAGAGCCCATGAATTTGAGAGTAAAGAAGTATACTTTGGAGGGTTTGAAGGGTGGAAAGGAAAGGAATAAATGATATAATTATATTATAACCTCAAACATAAAAAGAGTAGACATAAAATAAATGCACTTGCTAGAGAGTGCCCAGGCACTTTGTGGTCCACGTTGCTGAAGGGCTAGGGGAGCATTGACTGGCTTTGTCACTTAAGTACCTTGTGTCCTATGAAATTAGTGGAGGAAAATACTCAAAACTATAGACGCCACAAGTAGAAGCTAAGGTCACAGAACCAATGCCACCCTTCATATTCAGTGTGGGCCCTTCCTTCCACAGCTCTACCCTTCTCAGCAAGAGAACCAGGAAATGGCAGGAACAGGTTGTGCTGTGAGCTTTTATTCAACTCTCAATTGTGTCTTTTATATTTACATTCCTGAATTGATGATGTTTTAGAAAACAGGGTTGAAAATGGCTTTCAATTTGTGTGTGCACACTAATGTTGATGCCCATTTCGAGATGAGCGAAAACAAATAAATAAAGGCATTTGGATTTTAACATCACCCTGAGGTTCACTGTAAGGAATAGAGGTATAAAGAAATGTTTACATTTGATTTCCTATGGGGAAGCTCTGAGTCAAACAAGGTAATGATGGGACCAGATTGGAACTTAATGTTAATGCTTCCAGTTAGAATTGAAAGTAGCAGTTTAAAATATCTGGAGGCCACTGAGAATTACTTCTCTGTATGGCGAAACAGCTTTTTCTAAGATGACACAGGAACTAAATTGAAGTGGCACTCTTAACCCTCCCTGGAATTGGTAAAGAACCTTGAGAGTAGAGCCAGCATACTGGGAATTAGCTAAGTAGCACCAAGGAACAGACCGGGGAAGGGAGAGCCACACTCAAGGATGGGATGAGACAGTGGGCAGGTCCACACTGCCTAATAAATTAGCATGGTATGGTGTCATTTTCCTCTCTTTTGTTGAAAGGCATGGGTTACCAGAATATAAAATAAATCCATAGCACAGGGTCATAATATGACTATTTTAATGCCCCCAAACTCCAGCAATAAAAAAAGTATTTGGGAAGAGATGAACATGCAGGAAAACATGGATTCACAAATTTATCAACAGTACCAAAACATTAAGATGCTTACTTTCCTTTTCTTTGGGTCAACATGAAAAACAAAAGCAAAAACTTTTTTGTGTGTGTGAATTCCTGGCCATGGATCAAATCCTTCCATGGTTTGATGCATGTTATATACATAAGCAAACAAGTGATGAAGTGTGAAAATCACACAGACATCCAATTTTAATCTTTATGCCATAACTGATTGGGTATGATTCACTTTTGAGTTGTTTTAATTTTTAAACTCAAGTTGTCTTTATTACTAAAATAAGATTATCAGGGCTGGAGAGATTGCTCAGCAGTTAAGAGCACTGGGATCCAGGTTCAATTCTCAGCACCCACATGGTGGCTCACAACCATCTGCAATTCTTGTCCCTAGAGATGCGATACCTACTCTTCTGGCTTTCATGGGCACTAGGAATGCACAAAATACACAGAATTACATACAGGTAAAGTATCCATGCACATAAAAAACCCTCTCTCTCTGCATTGTACCTGGAAACACTTTGAAATAATTGTCATTGAGCTCACAACTATTTGTATTATATAATTTTAATTTGAGTCCATGATAAAGGCATTGAACATTTAATTTGTGTGATAGAATTCTTCAACAGAGGGGAAAAAAAACAACAAAAAAAAGCAAAACAAAACAGAAATGCCTTCATTTCCAATGTTGCTGAGGTTTTCATTCACTAAGACTAATGTAACAATCCTCTCAGTCATGAATATCATGCATTAACCCCTTTTTGCCCCCTTTTTTGCTTGCATTCGCCTGCTAACTTCTCTTGTATAGCAGCATCAGTTGATTCAGGAGACATGCAAGGGCCTGTATGCCCAGCAAGCTCTTTGTTACAGGACACTAAGGGCACACTGAAAGTCATTTCATTTTCACTCATGGAATATCCCTAGACCAACTACGATAACATTTTGTTTTATTGTTTTTCTCTACTTTTACATCAGCATCATTGGCATCGGCACCATCACCATCACTATTTTGAGTCAGGGCCTAATATAGCTCAAGCTGTCTCTAAACTTACCACATAGCCGAGACAACTAAGGATTTTTGATCTTCCCTCCTGCCTCCACTTCCAAAGTGCATGCACGATCAGATCTAGCTAATTTTGATGATTTAAAATGGTTAATTCTTTTCCACTCTGACTGGACAGAAAGCATAAAAGGCAAGATCCAAATGCTTCACTTCTCATGCAAACAGTTCGACTATGAATGTGACAGAATATTAAACACTGGGTCTATAATTTCCACCACTTTAATTAAAATTTTGTTTATACCAGTGCCATGTGCTATATTTCAATATTGGGGAATATATTTTATCATTCATCATCATCTTTGAGTTTTAACAAAAAAAAAGTATTAAAACTTAAAACATAACCAACTTAAGTAGAGAATGGTAGTTGAAACTGTGGGATTTAAATGATCAAATTACACAGCCCATGTATCAGGAAGTGCGGGTTGCAGTTTCACAGCTATTCTGACCCACGTTACTAATGAAGCAATTTGCTCTGCGTCCAGTTCCATTTCACTGGCTGTCATCAGCTATAACAGGATGCCACAGACAGGTCACTCTGTATTAGCACCTTGTCTTTGCTGAGATCCCCACTTAAAGCAGAACTATTTTTGTTTCTGCTCTGGGTGATGCCACAGGTGAAAGTCAATCAGGCGAGCATTTTCTAAAGGTTTTCATTAAGCAGTTATCATTTAGAAAGACAAATGAGAGAGCATTCCCCACTGTACAGCCCATTTATAAGGCTTAGAAACTTAGTTAACACAGGGCCAGGCATATGTCTTAGAAATATCCAGAGGGGAAGAAAGTAAATCAGGCAAACTAACAGAATGCATCAGTAAGAATACAAAGGTAAGTCCAGGAGTTTAAAGTACAGTTAGTAAATACTTACGGGAAAGACTGTGGTGTACCCACAATGAGTGGCTAAGTTGAGGGAGATATTCACTGCCTGTTGGCTTTACCAGGATAGGCCTTATTATTTAAGAGAGAAGATACATTCAGAATCTGTCTCTTCCTCCTTCTCCTCTTTTATGTAATTCATAATAATTTTATATGTCTGCTTTATCATAAAATACTAAAAATGCATAGCCAATCACACAACATGTAACTTGCAAAATGTATTGTCAACAAAAAAATATCAGAAATATGGAACATGGTTTACAATGAAATATCAGATTTAATCATTTGCCTGATTTACATCTTTTCCAAATGTGCTTAGTATTTTGCATAGTTTTATGTAATGGTATTAAAAGGACTTCATATCAGCTGATATTCTTTTTTTTCTTAATTGAGGAGAAATAAATAGATGTAATAATATTGTTGGTACATGAAATATACTGACTTAAACAATCCATATGATAGGGTACATAGATGACAATTCATATATATATATATATATATATATATATATATATATATATATATACTCATGCATTCATATAATTAATATGATTCATAGCATTGGCCACTTAATTGTCATTAAATATGGGTTATAAAAGTTTAAATTTATTTAGAAGCAGGTATCTAATCCATTATAAAATGATGTCATCTTCATTTTTTCCATTTTATATTTTATGAAAACATATTACTTCTTCCTTCGCTTTTTTCATTTCCACCCGTCTA
Source organism: Peromyscus maniculatus bairdii (assembly GCF_049852395.1). Lineage (NCBI taxonomy): Eukaryota > Metazoa > Chordata > Mammalia > Rodentia > Cricetidae > Peromyscus > Peromyscus maniculatus. The sequence goes on along the minus strand of NC_134868.1, from coordinate 65,035,425 downwards.
TGCCTACCTTTCTTCCATTCAAAATTTTAGGCTCTTATTCCTTAATTAGTTGTTTAAGTAGCTCTTCATTTAGGGATGGGCCACATGATATTTCCTCCATCCACACCAGTATGTCAATTGGTGTTGCTATTGTTGCAGTTTTGTATATTATTTGGATTTCTTGGGTATGGCTTTCATGTCTATACTTAGAAGACACAATTTTGCAGCAGACTTCTGGGTCCTCTGGCCCTTACAATATTCCTTCCCCCTCTTGTGCCACGTTTCCTGAAACTTAGGTCTAATAGTTGTGTTGGAGATGTACCAATTGGAATTAGGAACCTTATGGTCTGTAGATTTTTTTTGCATTTTGACCAGTTGTGAATTTCTGTAATCACTTTCATCGTCCATAAAAAGAAGCTTCTTGATGATGAGTGAGAGTTATACAACTCCATAAGTATTAGTCTTTAGAATGCAAAAAGAAATTCTACTAGTTGTTTTGGGTTTTTGTTGTTTTTTTTTATTTTATTTTTGTATGTTTGTTTGTTTTTTCCTGCATATAAACAAGTTAGGTCTTCTGTAGTAAAAATCATTAACCTTTTAAATAATATCTGGAAGAGCAAAGTGTAAATTTTTAAGTACAAGTTGCTTCATGTCCTGTTTTCTTTGGATAATCCCACATCAGTCTTTGGACCACAGTAACAGCCTAGTGAAACAAGGGCAGCCCTGGCTCTGCCAACTGGTTGATGGTCAGAAAAGCAATTTTCAGAGGTGCGTAGGCCACCACACTTCACTCTAATCCACTGTTGATCTGACACCAGAGGTCTATAGGGAAAAACAAACTCTTGCCTAGCATGTGCAATGTACCACACATTGGCTAAGCCCTCCATGTTAATTACCTCACTCAATCTTCAGAAATATGGACATGATACTCTCAATATTGATTTTCCCAATTATCAGGAAAAGAAGGATAAGCCTCACAATAATTTTAGACTCAGTTTTTCAATCTCAACACATAGCTCACCTCATGTTTTCACCTGTGTGAAGTATGGAAAGTGGTTACAGCAGACACATTTACTGGTCTTGAGCAAACATTTTCAGCTGACCTGCAATCTAAAATATTTGCAAACTACCTCATGTTCATTGTACAGCAACTGCAAACCCTCCCTAGTCAAAGATGAGCACTTAAAAACTCAAGAAGAAAATTATTAGTCCCTTTAGTGTTTCAGAGTACACATACACACACACACACACACACACACACACACACACACACACACACACACACTCACACACACACACACACTAACAATTTTCATTCTTAAGAATTGAGAGCACAGACATGGTTATCCATCATTTTGTTCCTTCATCTCCTTGACTTAGATTTAAAAACATGATTTGTAGCTTACATGATAAATCTTCAGGAATTGAAAAGCCTTTTAATGTGCCCAAAAACAGAAACATCTCATCATCTAAAATATTAAAGAATGATATTAGAAATATACGCAGTTCATTTTCAAAGTCAGATATATGTCACAGAAATATTCTCAAAGGAATTAATGTTTATAAAATAGAAAGCAATGTAAATATTTACCAAATTGTGACATTTGGAGCTCTGTTTCATTAGGATTGCAGTTGGTCATAGGCTTGAATAAATGATCTAGAGTTATACACAATTAAAGATCATACTCATGTTTAAGTGTGTTTATTTATAGTCAATTCTACATATGGAAAAATATGATATTTTGAAATAAACACCTAAGTTTTTTATAGCAATATAATAACATAATGAAGAAACACTGGATTCTGTGTCAATAAGTTTTTACCACTTAAAATACTTCTCCTGATATATACACTGATATTCATAATTTTGTAAATAAAATAAATTTTACATTTCTGCCTTTTTATTTTGAATACAAAATTCTAAATCTCGTCTCTTAAACTTGTAACAAGCAAGCAGAAGCAACACATACAAACACACACACTCACATACTCATGCATGCATCCACACATGCACACATGCATATACACACAAAGAATATGCACATGCACACACTTCTTGCCTGGTTTTGGAGATGGTACAAAGCAATTTTATGCTGAGTCAATAATACATGTCTTTATTATATAGCTATATGAATAATACCTTTCATTCAGTCACACTGAGTCTATGATTATATCTCCCTTTTTAGAGATGTACCTTTTTAGAGTTAATAATAGGTTTCTGTTTTCATTTGCTTAATTGCCTAGTATGTACCAACCATAAATTCTTCAAATCTCTACAAAATATAAGTCACTTTGAAATACTTTCATGTCATTATCTTTCCTTTTATGCCTTGGAACTATCTCTGGGTTAGACCCCAATGTACTCATTATCCCCATGGCTTTTATTGTTGAATATCCTTTCATACTCTACCTATAATTTTCTTTTAAATACACCACTAGCTCTTACCTTTCTGAGTTTTATTTTCTATACTTTCTTACTTGTTCCTTTATTTTGATAACCTACATCTTACAGAAGTTTCTGGAGAAGATTGACATAGAGGGAGTTTTGAGTGTTTTAATATCTAAACAAGTCTTCACTATTTAAAAATTTCCTTAGCTGACTGTGGTTTTTGGATAGACTCTTGTGCTAGACTGTGGTAGATCAGACCAAAACAATACAGAGTTAGTCATGGTAAATGTCTACAGGAAAGCTAGAATATTGGGGAAACTGGTGAATTCTCTTACAGTGGGGAGAATACAATCCACACAAATAAACATCATTTAAAAGTCCTGTCTGCTGTAACTCATTAAAGACAAGTGACCTGACATTAACCAATCATGTCTCTTCCTGCTGTGCTTTTTCTTTTCTCCATATCACAAACCCATCTTTTTCCTTTGACCAAGGAGGAACTCATTCTGTTTCACAGAAGGGAAGATTTCTGTATTGATTAAGCACAAACAAAGAATATTAGATTCTCAGTTCACTATATTGTGATTTTTGTCTCTTTACAAGAATAAAATTCTTGCTCTGACATCTTTCATATTCATAACTAAATGACATATTTTTGTAGTGTCCATAGGAATCAATAACATTAAAAATCTCATTTTATGCTTTGCATAGAGCTCATTTGACAATTTAAAAATATGGTTTTCAAAACTCTTTCACTTAATTGCTATGCTCACCTTTACTATGATCATTGATCACAAGATATTTCACATGTAAAATCATGTTTTTAATAAAACACTTTAAATGATTTGTTGGCTTAGTCTTCTAATTTTTTCTTTATTTCATATTAATCTCTTTTCCCTTCTTGTCATTGCGAACTCTTTCTGTGGATTCTAGGGATTGAACTCAGGTCACCAGGTTCACAAGAAAGACTCCTTTACCTGCTGAATAATCTCACTGCTGTGGGATGGTCTGCATGTCAAATCTGTTGATCTGATTGGTCGACAAATAAAACACTGATTGGCCAGTGGCTAGGCAGGAAGTATAGGCGGGACTAACAGAGGAGAAAAGAAAGAACAGGAAGAGAAGGCTGAGTCAGAGAAACTGCCAGCCGCCACCATGACAAGCCGCATGTGAAGACACTGGTAAGCCACAAGCCACGTGGCAGGGTATAGATTTGTAGAAATGGATTAATTTAAGCTATAAGAACAGTTAGCAAGAAGCCTGCCATGGCCATACAGTTTGTAAACAATATAAGTCTCTGTGTTTACTTGGTTGGGTCTGAGCGGCTGTGGGACTGGCGGGTGACAGAGATTTGTCCTGACTGTGGGCAAGGCAGGAAAACTCTAGCTACATCTCACCAATTTTTTTGATAACTCTAATTGTTAGATATTGAACTTGCTGGAATATTTTATGGTATTTCCTTGATTTTTTTTCTCCTGATTTTTCTTATTATGGAAAAGATTTACCTCCTATTATTGACATATGCTGCTTATTTTTAAAACATCATTATTATATATTTAACATTTGTATTAAACATATTATGGACAATTTAGTACATGTGCTTAACATAATACATGCTGATTATTTCCCCCTGAATTTAAAATTTTATAGTTCTTTATTCTTAGTTTATGATTACAGGCTTTTGAAATTTTTTCAACACTTCATTTTCTAGTTTTCTCAATTTTAATATTTATTTCTTCATTTTTATTTACATATGTCTCTGTACTTTTTAATTAGAAACTTTTCTTAAATACCTGATAGTTGTTGTCTGCATTAGAATTTAAGCACTGAATATTTTATTGCAAATTTGGATTTATGCCACAATTTCAGTGATGTCATTAGATCCATGTTAATGCCCTCAAGTGTTTTTTTCCCCCACTATGGCTTCTTTAGTAGGATTATCAGTTTCCCCAAAGCACAATTTAATTAAGTTTCTATCAAAGAAGCATCCTTTGATAAGCATTTCTTAGATTTCAATGTTGTGTCTCTCATAGAATTCGTCTTTTCCTCTGGGGATAGAACTATTTCAATAATGTAGTACAAGGCAGACAAGCACCCTCTGCTCTCATGGTATTCCTAAATTTTGATCAGAGGAGAGAGAAAAGAGTGCAAGCAGAATTAAATGTATGATATTCAAGGTAGACTTGAATTTATATCCATATTCCATTGACAAAAACATAAGCTACCCTCCACAGTGGAAGCTGAAGAATCACTTTGCACTCAAAGCCCAAATGCTCAGAAAAGACTTCAAGAATTGTGAGCTTCTGTTACTAAACAAAAGATAAGGATGGCAGATGTTAACCAACAGTGAAACCCACAGGGGCCAAACTCTGGAAGTGGAGGATTTCACAGTGCATCATAGAGCTTTTCATGTACTTTCTTTTTTTTTTTTTTTAAACTGGGACACATGAGTCTGAAATGAGCCCTGCAAGTTACTTTTCTCACAGCTGTGATCAAATACCTGGCGAGAATCAAACTGAGGTAAGAAGAGTTCATATCAGGTCACAGTGTGAGGGACTGTGGCAGATCATAGCTTTCTGCCACATGGAGGCAGGAGAATGAGAAGCTGATCAAATTGCATGCCTAGTCAGGAAGGAGAGAATCTAGAGGAAGTTGCCTAGGCTATAAAAACCTCAAGACCTGATTCTAAGGTCCACCTACTAAAGATTCTACAACCTTCCAAAATAGCAAGACCAGCAGGGGAGCAAGTGTTCAAACACAGGAACCTGTGGGAAACACACTACATCCTAACCACAGCCTCAGAACTACCTGATGTTCCCAGCAATCCCTCGGCTTTCTTGTTGGGTTTCTCTTTGCTCACTTTCTTGTTATATATGTTTTGTACCTTAGAAAAAGTGTTTGCCTTGGTCAAAGGTTGGGGAAAAGACACCATGTCTTAAATCTGTTTATTACATGTTTTCATGAACTCTCCTCTCCTCATTCCTATAGGAACTTCATTTCAAGAAGACCTATGTATCTATTTTTTTTTTTTACCTGTTCTAGGATTCCATGCTATGGGATGACTCTTTCTTGGGTTTCCTCATAAGTTTTTGGACAGCATCAAGTTATGTCTTAGGGATAGCTTTCTCTAACAGGTTGCCTTTTTTTTTTTTCAGTGCCCAAACTTTGTAGCAGCATTTTCCCTTCACTTTGTCCTTGCTGATGTATGGATTTTAAAAAATTCTTTTTATTCTATTTTTGGCTAAGATTTTAATACTCGATAGGGTATTGTTTTGTTACCTATCTGTGTAGCGGGTAGGGATAATAGAATACCACAAAGTGAAAAATAGATTCTTCTCTGATCTCTTTTCCAGCAAAATTAGACAAGAACGAATAGAGAAATTGAAACCTAAGGAAAATATATTCATTTCTGTATGACAAACATATTGCAATTTTGACCCAAACACTTTCCTTTTCATATTGGCATGTCTATGTAATTTTGTTGCAAAACTGTGTAAATATTGGAGAATGGTAGATGAGCTGAAATGCTGATCTGAACAGGGAAAGGCAGAGATGTCAACTTATATAGGCTGAATTCATCAAGCAATGACTTATCTGCTGATGGAAAGGTCAGGAAAGCTGGGAGTGTAAATGCTTTGTTAGGCTTTGAAGAAAAAAAACTTGGGGCTTTCATAAGTGGAAACAGGGTTGCTAGCATTGTTGAAGAACAAGGTAAAAAGGCATGGAATCTGGTGGGACACGGGTGAAATGGGGAAGCAATTCTGAAAAGGCCAGGGTAGATATTCAAAAGTCATGTTGTATATCTAAACAACAAATCTTACACCTAAAAAAAGTAATGTTATGTGTCAGGATAGGATGCAAACAATAGTCCAGAGTAAAGGCATCTGAAAGCTTGAAATAAAGGGACAATTCTCATCTTCAGTGCGAATGGAAATAAACAAGAAATTTCAGGAAGGTCAAGGAGGATCAAGTCTTTCTGTTCTGAGTCAGTAAGTCATTATGAAATGTATTAGACTTAAGAGAAATAATCAAAAACCACCCAGAGGCTGGTCTAGCACATGTGTTCATCTAGGAACTGATGATAAAATTTAGGTTCATTCTAAACCATAAGTTATTGTGCTAAGTATAGGCTTGGTACCAGGTTTTGTGTCCCACTTAGTTTATAGATTGCCATTTTGTAAACTCAGTGTCAGAAATTACAGGAAGACCATGGGTTAGAGCCAAGGAAATTACATGCTTTACACATGCCAGGTGACATACCACATTGTCTCTCCTGTGTTACCTATTTTGTGTTACCACAACCACTGTTGTTTAAGGATCCACGAAGAAAAATACCTCATATTTGGTTTCTTAATTATATTGTTCCTTGTATTAAATAAAGGAGGTTGTAAGGTCTTGGGATAGCTGGAGATGTCTAAACCTGGATTGCCTTGTTCTCTAGCAAGTAATTAACAGAGCAACTGGAAGGCTGTGTCTCTATTCCGTACCACGAATGAGCACTGGTCTTATTTATGCATGTTTAAATTTCATGTTGTTTCAGACGCATTTTTTTTTTTATCTTAGATGCCAACATTGTGCTTGGGTAGGTAAAAATGGTTCCAAACTCTAGGAACATGACTTTTTAATATATTACCATTTCAATAAAGGAAGTCTTGGATTTTTTTTTTATCTGAAACTCTAAACTTGTCTTTTTTATTTTTTAATTCTTTAAGATGCATTTATGGTTTTGTGTATGGGTGGCTTGTCTGCATGCATGTGTGTGTATCATGTGCATATCTGATGACTTCAGAGATGAGAAGAGGAAGTTGGATCCCCTGAAACTGAAGTTACAGATGGTTGTGAATCACCATGTGGTTGCTGGAAATTGAATCTGGGTTCTCTGAAAGAGCAGCTCATGCTATTAACCTCTGAGCCATCTCTTCTGTCCCTAAACTTCTGTTTTATAAAAAGGCTGGGGGTGGGAGGAGGGAAGACAGGGGAATCTGAGGTTGATATGTAAAATGAAGGGAAAATATTTTAATAAAAAGTGGAAAAAATTAGGATAATTCTAAATAAATTATTTCCTGAATATGACACCTGTCAGATCAAGGAGAAAGTACCTCACAGTGTCTAAATTATCTGCACTCCAGCCAGGTGGATGCTATGAAAATTTGAATGGAGAAAAGTTTCTTCAGTTGAAGAACACAATGTGAAAAATGGTGCTGTAAGTGTGAACCGAGTTACTTGGTAATTTCTGGAGAGAGCAAGGAATGGTACTGAGACAGAAGTAGGAGATTAGCTCCAGCAGATTGTTTTGCAGAGTGACCTTTACATGGAAGTATGTGTGAAGATCTGAAAATTATAGTCTGTATTTTGTGTAGTATACAAAGGAAGCACCTAAGGAAAAAAGATTTTTGTATATGACTCTATCAGCAAGCAAACTTTTCAGTCAAATTATTTGGACTGGCAAAATCTCAAGATTAATTTCCTTGAGTGTTTTTCATTGACTTTGCATGTAAATCTTAACTGGGTCTTAAAGAGAGGAGATATACAATGGTCTAGGTACAATGACTGGGTCTAAGGTCTGGGGACTGCTGAAAGCAAAGTCTTCTTCTTGGTTAGGGAAAAGAGAAGCTGCTTTTGTTTTTCTAGACCCTCACTAAATGCATTCTGTATTTCTCTTTTCAATGCATCCTTGAGTAAATAGAGCTGCTGTTTACATCAGACTGGAAAATTACTTCCTTAAGTAAGCTTTCCAGAGTGTGTCCTTAAAGGCAATGGGATGCAGACCACTCATATATTCAAAAGAAGTCTTCTCAGAGTAAGCTTTTTTTTTACTAGGATATCTCAACAAGAACATTCTACAATGCATCAGCATAAACCCTATTAAAGTGTTGTTCAAAATATACTCATATTAAACATAGAGGATAACACTGAAGGTCTTACATGCACACCTTTTTGTTCTGAGCAAAATATTTTCCTTGAAGAATTTGGGTAACCACGTAGCTTCTGTTTTATAATTGGCAATAAGTCATTATACAAGTGGCAATGAGGTCCTTGTGTGCTTTACATACCTGATCTTGAGTTCCCTCTATGCTGCTTTCTCACCACATCTCCTGGGAAACATTAGCAAGTGCAATTTAAAAATCACACATGTGGTGGAAAATTCTGCTTATGTGTACTAGATTGTAGTAAACTGAAAATACTGGAAGGTCCAGATACCAGAAATCAACCAGAAAAGAACAGAAAGATGATGGCCAGGCCTCATAGAAATCACATTTTATATATTATTTTCTTACAGCTTACCATAAGCTTGGAGCCAAACATATAACATGTTAACCTGTACAGAATACATCATACTCAAACCCTTATACGCTCTTGAAACCAAAGGCTCTTAGTTATCTCATAATGCAAAATGTACTTTGTGTATATCTAAGAGATCCCAAAGTGTTAACTATTGCAACATTATTCAAAAGCCTGGGTTCTTTTCTGAGACTCGCAGCAACTCTAGCTCTCTGAGGCCCTGTGAAAACTCATGCTATGTATTTCCAATACAAAATGGCTCAGAGTATCTTTTTCCATTGCAAATGGCAATAATAGAATAGAAATTAAGAATTAGACCAAAGGATGAAAACCAGCAGGAAAAATATAAATCCCATGAATCCATGCCTGACAATCAGAACAGATGGTGTTTTAGTGTGAAACCAAATAGTTTGGAGGCTCCCAGGCCCATGGTCTCATCATTTGTCGTACATATGTCCTCTCCTTAGACTGGTTTTATTCATTGCCTGTGGCCTTTTACAGCAGCTCTTCTGCATCCCTGACATCAGGTCAGGGATACAACACACACACACACACACACACACACACACACACACACACACACACACACACTCACACACCTCCCAGAAAGGATTAATCCAACTTCTGGAAAACTAGTTTCAAATCCTCTAAGACCCTTTGTTGGGTGATATGAGATGGCATCACTTCTCTTCCACCAGGTTTCCTTGTCAGTTACTTTTCTCATCACTGTTTTTAAAACCTGAGCAACCTAAGGTGAGTGCATTTTTATTTTATTTCATAGTTTCAGAGGGTTCAGCTTGCCAGTGTTGACAAACGATCAGTTTGCATTACAGTAAATGGAAGGGTGAGCTAAATAGCAAGCACAGTGTTGGAAGACAGGAAGAAGGCGGACAAGATGCCAGCCACAACCTTCCTTTAGTGACCTGCTAGACATGTTCCATGTACAAATTGTTCCACTTCCTCCCCAGTTAACACCACCAGCTGGGATTCCAAAGTTTGACACATATGCCTGAAGTGGGGAATTTCATATGCCCACCAATATAGTGTCTGCCTACAAATTATTGATTGTTTTTTGTTGTCTGTTTTCAGACCAGACTTTTGGACTCTATTCCAGCAACCTTGTTTTATGGATGAGGCTTTCTGATTAAACTGAGGTGTGGAGTATTTTCAACTGCATTGATGGTAGATCAAAACAAAACAAAACAAAAGCAACAGCACAAACTATTTTAGTGATTATAATGTGAAATCTGCCACTTGGGCTACTAAACTAAAGCCACGAAACAGCAGGATCTTCAGTTCCGTATATTTTTCTAAGGTTTTGTAAAACAGTCAGGATATATTCAACCTTGACTCAAGTACTTTCTCTGCATTTTGTATTTTGTTGTCAGCTTTTGGTTATTACTTTTATAAGATGATCTTTGTTGCTATGAACATAGCTGAGTGAAAGAGAAAACAAACACACAAACAAACAAACAAAAGGATGCAAACTCCTAAAATTGGCACAGCAGAGAAAATAACATATAACCCTGAAGAGAAAAGTCACTTTCTATGAGAAAGTCTTCGTGTTTCTTTTTAAATTTTCCTTTAAAAATAAAATTTTGATACACTCACAGTGCATGTAGAAAATAGATTTTCCTCACATCTAGAGTGAGAAATTAGAGGCCAGGGGAAAACAGCAAGGCTTACATTAATAGGAGATGACAACTTGACCAAACAGGACGTGGCAGCCTGGCTGGTGCATGGCTCAGTGCCTGTGACAGGCAATTAAGGATCAGAGACCCAGATGTAATAGAAGGCAGCAGAGATGCACCGAAAGCCTCTTCTTTCCCTGTTGCTTCTATCCATCATATTGTTTACAGAGACAAATAAACACTAATTCATACTAAAAAAAATCATAAAGGAGAGAATGAAAGGGGAAGGCAGGATTAGAAAGTAAATCATAAGGCCATACAATTTCAGTCTATTGAAAATTAAGGACAGTCTCCTTAGCTCACAGAATAATATAAAGAACATGGCTCATCACATCCTTTAACAGAGCATTGAAACTGTGGCATGATACCATAGAATTTCAAGCAAGCTTTGGAAGTCACCTGGTATATTCAACATGGAAAACATTGATGGTCTTCTAAACATTGAGTTAGTTATTTTCTCTATTAATATTTTCTCCTTGTAGTTTTACCTTAATATAAATAAATTCAATTGGAAAATGTATAAAATAAAATAAAATGTAATAAAAGTTTGCATTTTCTAAGATACTTAGTACAGATTATAGTGCTTTGTATCTGTATGAAGTATGAGTGAACACTGAAGTTATTATTTGAATATTTGGCATAAATTTAACCAAACATCAAGCTAATATTGTTACTATACAGTATAGTTTGGTTCACAATGTCTGTGGCATACCACCTGCAGGATTGTATTTACATCCGTAGATGTTGAGAGAAATTTACTATCAAGGTAGTCAGGATTTTTGCCTATAGATGTAGAGTGGTATATGCACAAACTTCTTACTTAGAAAGGAGAATTTAATGTAGCATATTAAAATATTGAACATTTGGATAATTTTTATAAATATCACCACAAAAGTTTGAAAATAGTAATGAAAAAAAAAAAAGCCAGGCATTGGTGGCGCATGCCTTTAATCCCAGCACTCGGGAGGCAGAGCCAGGCGGATCTCTGTGAGTTCGAGGCCAGCCTGGGCTACCAAGTGAGCTTCAGGAAAGGCGCAAAACTACACAGAGTAACCCTGTCTTGAAAAACCAAAAAAAAAAAAAATAGTAATGAAATGCACTATGTGAGATATGAACAGTAGCTAGCATTATTGGTACTATTATAGCATGAATTAAAATATATGAAAAATATTTTTAAAACATCACAGACTCACCACTGTCATCTACACAGGAAAAAACAGACAGGAACTGTGAAGTTGCTTAGGCATAGGGCAGCTGTATTTAGAATGGGTCCACCAATGTGTGACCATCCCAGGGTGGGGAGCAGGTTTTTAACAGCACTCATTTATTTAGACATGAAATACAATGAATGCAAACATAAAAATTTTAACTCAAATGTATCAGTGTATAAAAATGCATCTGGTAAAGACACATTTAAATCTGTTCCAAGTGATTTCCCTAATTGTGTATTATGAGATTATGGATCTTGGGAATTTTAATCTGAATCAGTTTAGGAATTACACCTCTGAAGAGTCCATCTTTGAGTTTTAGAATACATCTGGAGAAAGAGCTGTTAGCAAACTGCAAGTCTCCAGAGCAGACCTTTAACAAAGCTGGTGTGTTTCGGCAGACCTGCAATCCCAGAGCCAGGTTGGCAGAGTTAGGCAGGTCCTTAGAGCTTCCTGGCCAGCCAACCCTAGCTTATCATGTAAACCGAAGAACAATGAGAATTTGTCTCAAAAATATTTTAGAAGTTGAATGAGGCCTGTGGAATGATTCTCAAGACTGTCCTCTTGCCTTTATATGTAATTGTACAATTGTGTACCTGTAGCTGCACACACCCAAACACATGTGTACACTAATGTGAATATCCATGTACATAAAAGGTCCATCTTATTGTTGCATGTCTGTAGTGGGAATTCATTCCACCCATGATCTTGGGCTATCTGGCCTGATAGAAGTCGTGTTTCTTATGTGCATATGTGACTGCTTAAAAGGGAGGAGAAAGGGGGGGTCATGCTCTTTTGGGTGGTGAAGACCAGATCAGGTGGCTTAAAGCAGTGAGTGACTGGTCCCCAGCTTTCCAAGGATACAAAAACTGAATTTGTCAATTCTGTACCAGTGAGTCTGTTTTCCCCATAGAACCCTTTAATAAATTGATATACAGAGACCATTGAGGCTCCCATTATACATGTCACATCTCTTTTTAAATTAATGCTTCATTTTTTAAATTTAAGTTTCTTTTAGATGGAATCTCAATATGTAGTCCTAGCTGGGCTGTAACTTACCATGTAGACCAGGATAGATTCAAAGTAACATAGATTCACCAGCCATACCATACCAAGCTTACTTAGTATTTTGATCATTCCTCTCATCCAAGCTAGATTCTTTATTATTTTATGTATGTTCCACAAATAAAAATACTTTGACAGAATTAATATTAAGCACTTTGTTAGATAGTGAAAAGAATGTGCCTCGGGATTCTACACAGCTTAAAAATAGATAATATAAAGATTCTTAATGACATCATTGGTTTCTGGAAGTCTGATCCACCCCTGCAAGCCAGCACATAGGCATCAAAAAGGTTGAGTTCCTTTTATATTCCAGGAATGATTTTCCTAAAAAGACAAAGGATTGAAAAGCAAAAGAAAAGAAAAAGATGTGATTACTGACAACATGGAATTCATAGTTTAATAAAAAAAAATAAAGTGTAATCACATCCTAATTCAACCAATAGAAGAACTTTATAAGACAAAGCAAAGCAAGCATGGGAGCTAAAGAGAACATTCTGAAAAGCATGGCTTGTTTCAGTGAGTTTGGTAGTCAAGGTTGTTCAGTGCCACTGTCCTTCAGAACTCAACTGATACTGCTAGGTCTAGTGTAACAATACATGTTCTACACGGCTCTGTAATGAATAACACATATCTGGCAAAAGTTAAGCCATGGGAATCTAGAGTATGAAGAAAACACCATACCCTTCTTTGGGGTGAGGGATTTGCCAAGCTTTATTGAAATGGGCTTTTAACTTTGAAAGTTTCATGAGTTCATGAATTAGAGGAAAAAGCCAAAACAGCCTGTCCTAGGAGGCTGAAGCAGGATGTTAGCCATAATCTAGTTTAAATAGTGATGAGAGAGAGAAAGACAGAGAGACACACACAGAGAGACAGAGAGAGACATAGAAAGACAGAGACAGAGAAAGAGAGGAGGAGGAGGAAGAGGAGGAGGATGTGAGCATCATTCTTTTTGTTGTTGTTGTTTTGTTTTTTGTTTTCTGAGATAGGGTTTCTCTGTAGCTTTTGGAGCCTGTTCTGGAACTCTGTAGATCAGGCTATTGCTATTGATCTTGTAGAGAATTTGGCTTTGCTTTCCAGAACCAACGCGGTGGTCCACAATCACCCGCATCTTCAGTTCCAAATGATCTGATGCCCTCATCTTACCTTCACAGGCATCAGGTACATAGGCGGTGCACATACAGACATGTAAGGAAAGAACTCAAACACATAAAATAAAATCAATAAATCTAAGTGATTTTTTTAAAAGAAAAATTTCTGAAATACAGGAAAGTATTAGCATCTGGGCCACAAAGATTGAATGGAGCTAAGTACACTCTGAGGTCTTGGTACTGCATTTTATATCAAGGGTTTAAGAGATTGAGAAAAAGCCATTTTTAAGATGAAGATAAATCTAAAGCAAATGATCACTGTCAGAAATCCGAGGGAAAACAAATTCTTTTCTGTCTGTGCTTATTACGATGCAGACACTGCAGGATAATTCATAAGAATAGCTGGGTTTCATCTTGCCATTCACCCCACAAAAGGGAACCACTTCAGGAAATATGGCCAACTAGTCACTCAACCTCTTGGAAGCTCACTTTAAAAATATTAAAACTTGTCTCCTAAAGATATAAGAGGTAGCATTTTAAGATTTTGTACATGCATGAATGAGAACCTGTTTTGGGATACTCAACATTCCTATAAAAGGTGAGCATGGCAGTCAAAGCCTTTAATCCCTGTGCTTGCTGAGAAATAGAAATACTATACACCGGGTTTCTTGGCCAGCCACTGTAGGCAGTACAATGTATCCTAAGTTCAGTAAGAGACCCTGTCTCAAAAATTACAGTGGTGGATGACAGAGGAATATGACTGAAGAAGACTTCTGGCCTACACAACACACACACACACACACACACACACACACACACACACACACACACACACAGGTTTATAGATTATTAGACTATTGTTTTTTATTCTATCATCCACAATAAATAAGCGCTTTCTAAATTTGGACTGGTGTGTGTGTGTGAGTGTGTGTGTGTGTGTGTGTGTGTGTGTGTGTGTGTGTGTGTGTGTGTGCTTATGGGTGATTGAATTTGTGTTACTTTACTTCATGGGAGAGCTTGTGTCACACCATAAAGACTTATCATCCTTTCCCTTCATCATTACTACAGTTCACAATCATCCTTGGTATTGTTATGTAGTCATTTCATGGCATGATGAAGAGATTTCCTGTGAAAGGTAAATATAGATACATATCCTGAGAGATAATTTTCTCTAGCATAAAATACATTCTCTATCTGTGTGATGATTGATTTTAATGTCAATTTGCAATACATTAGAATGGCAGGAGTAAGGAGCCTCAACTGATAAGCCATCTTGCCTGCTTTAATTGTCATGGGAAGAGCCACACGAACTGTGGTCTGTGCCTCCTGGTAAGAGCTCAGATAAAAAAAACGGGATTTGCAGAAGGGAGAACGTTTGCCCCTGGTTTCCTTGGCCTCCTCTCTGGCAGCCCTGTTGATACATTTTGTTGCTAATGTTGATTCCTTTTCTGACATCAGAAACAATGTTTCCATCCTTCACTCAGGACCAGTGGCTCTCCAGAACCCTCCAGGTCTTGACATCAAGATGAGTAACCACTTTTAGATAGTTTGAGCTGCTGATTGGTTGTTGTGATTAGGGAAGTAATGAAGATGTACCCACCTTGTTTCTAATTTGTATCACCTTGTCTATCAAAGACAAAATACTATTGATTTTTTTAATAAATAGGTATACTAGGGTGTATTTATTGTATTACTCAGGATTCTCTAGAGTAACAGAATTTTTAGAATCAATTTCTCTCTCTTAGTCCCTCTCTCCTCCCCTCTCTGGGATGGCTTGAGATCTGCAGTTCAGCTAATCCAACAGTGTCTGCCTATGAACAAAAGGCCCAAGTATCCGGTAATTGTTCAGTCTACAAAACTGAATGTCTCATTTAGTTTTCAGTATATGCCAGAATCCTCAAGTAGGTTCCAATGCAAGGAAGGAATTGACTTGTTAGTGTGACAAGAACAAGTAGAAAAGGAGAAAGAACTTCCTTCTTCCTTATTCTTTTTATTTTATTTTATTTTACAATAACATTCAGTTCTACATAACAGCCACAGATTCCCTTGTTCTCCCCTTACCTGCCCCTCTCCCCTTCCCCCCAGCCCACCCCCCATTCCCACCTCCTCCAGGACAAAGTCTCCCCCGAGGACTGAGATCAACCTGGTAGACTCAGTCCAGGCAGGTCCAGTCCCCTCCTCCCAGATTGAGCTAAGCGTCCCTGCATAAGTCCCAGGTTTCAAACAGCTAAACGAATGGAAACACATGAACTATGAACCAAAGGCTGAGGGCCCCCCAACTGGATCAGGCACTTTGAATAGGTGAGACAGTTGATTGGCTTGATCTGTTTGGGAGGCATCTAGGCAGTGGTACCAGATCCTGGGCTCATTGCATGAGTTAGCTGTTTGAAACCTGGGACTTCTTCCTTATTCTTATACAAGCTTCCAGGAGAAGGCTTGGTCCAGATTAGAGGGACTGGTCTTCCCACCTTAAAAGATCCATATTAGAAGTAGCTCTTCCCTTAGTATTTCAAACTAAGTGAAAATACTTCACAGGTGTGCCCCTCCATTTTTGGGTTTAGTCAGTTCCAGATGTCAGGTTGAAATCTAAGAATAGCCATCAAATGTATGCAATTAACTCAACTATTGAAATGGAGAAGGCATGCCTTCTTTCATTAATAATACATTAATATGAATTCATAGGGTTTAAACAGCATAAACTGAGTTCCTAATAGTTCAGAAGGGCAGAGAGTTGAAGCCAAACTGCATCAGCTTGGCTCTTTTTTGGGAACTCGGTGTGTGTAGTGGGGTTGTGGGGAGGGTGGAGACATCTCTTTCCTTTATCTGTACTTGATTATAAATGCATCCCTCAAGTTTCTGGCTCAGGCTCTACCTGGCCTTGGTTTTGTTACTTCTCTTCCTTTTCTCTTGTGTTTTTAAACAAACAACCTTTTCCTTAGGTCAAAATAAAGTCACATTCTGGTGTCACAGGTGGATATGAGTTTTAGGTAGACAGAGTTTTGTGCACCATAACAGTAATTTCAAATACTTCAATTTGATGTGAGAAATGTTTAGATATTTAGAAGGGAATTAGTACTCAGTATGAATTTTTAAATGGTGTTCATGTAGGATATATACATGGATCAACATAAATTATCTTAGAACTAAAATTCCATAAATGAATAAAATGATAAAATAGACCACTTATACTTTTGTGACTCTGTAGAATTTTATCTTATAACATAAATAGGGCAGTTCAAGTCAAAATCAAAATTTTACATGAGTGAAACATTAGTTTTTTAAATTATTTTGTTCAATGCTATCAATTAATATTATTTATTGTTATTTTCCAAACTAAGATTGGTGACTGTTGTCTAAACCTAGTAGCAGAAATATGCAATTAAATAAAATTTACATGCTATTAGTCTATAAGCATTTATGCAATAAAACTAAATGCAAGTTACTTTAGGTATATTATTAGACTTATATCTGATGTATAAAATGAATTCAGTTAATATTGAAAATCTTTGTGTTTAGAAATATGTATTACATATATTTCCTAAGGGTTATACATCCAATCTTCAAATTTTAATTTTAAGTCACTATAGAGTGTATAAAACAGCATGTTTCCTAATGTGTGGTGATCTGTGCAAGTCTGGGCATAGTTGCAAGCACAAATATCTTTCTTCCTGGAAGATATAGGTGTTTTGTAAATGATATCTCTAGAACTTACAGAAATGGAATAATTTGTGTCCCTTTTTGAGCAACTCACACTGTTTCCATGATTAAGCTGTCTGATATTTGTAAAAGTCATGAGTGCTTTCTTATTTATGCTCATTGGAATGCAGTGTGGGAAACTAATATGCTCAATATTTTCGGCACAGTCTTCTTCACACTCCAAGCCTTTTCATCTTTTGAGAAATCCAGTTTTTATTTCTAATAACAAATTGGAACACAGAGAAAGAAACATTTTTCAAGACTAATAGATAGTGTAGGTGAAATATGCTAAATGTGAAATTAATGCTACAAATATTACCTGCTACTTTGAAAGATATTTAAACTAATTAAATTAATTCATATTTAATTAGGCATCTAAATTTCCTTGTATTAGTAGTAATGAACTATAATTCCCTTAAATATACTGGAAGCTGATTTGGCTAATAATATGATGAATCAATCAAACAGAAATTAAAGCGACAACATGACTTTGAAGGGCATATCTACCCTGTCATTACCTTCTTAAATAATGTTGACATAAGTCCGGAGCCCCTAAAGATGGATGGCCATTCAGTTGATGAAGGCTTAATCATCATTTAAATCTAACCTGAAAAGTCAATACAGAATGTTTTATTTGAAGCATGATAAATTTCTGCCTCTATAAATCTAAAAGCATAGTGATCATACACAGTATACACACTAACAACAAAAGACTAAGGTCAGAATTCATAAACACAAGCAGATTTCAAAAATGCATAAGTATGTAGAAATGGAACAACAGCACACACTAAGATTGCCAAAGCATCAAGAAAGGAAAATATAAAACACGCTAAAGTTAAGGAAATGCAAAACATAACACATATTTAAAACAAGGAAGTATTCCTTGATAGCTGTGCCAAGATGTAGTAAAGTTTTACTGTTCAAGAAAAATTCAGGCCGGGCGGTGGTGGCGCACGCCTTTAATCCCAGCACTCGGGAGGCAGAGGCAGGCGAATCTCCGTGAGTTCGAGGCCAGCCTGGGCTACCAAGTGAGTTCCAGGAAAGGCGCAAAGCTACACAGAGAAACCCTGTCTCGAAAAACCAAAAAAAAAAAAAAAAAAAAAGAAAAATTCAGAAAGAAAACAAGGGGATAAAAAAGATATTGTAATCACCAACCTGTAAATTTTAAAATAAAATAAAATTTAAAATGATATGTTGATTACTGGATGTAATAAAGCACCATTTTATTGATTAGCAGCTTTCTAGAAAAGAACACAAAATTATCAGTAGAGTGACCCAATAAAAGTAAAGATGGACTAAGGGACAAATTATAGCAGCCAGGGAGAAGTAAGAACTTCCGCCAAGAACTCTATAGAACTGCATAAGTAAAAATATATCCACACACACAGAGACATTACACAGAACCTCAATTCTCTTATAAATAAAAATATGAAAATTAAAAATTAAGAGAGGAAATTTACTTGAGTTGAAAGAAGAATCAGTTGGCTTAAGTATCATCAGTGAAACATTGAAATTGTAAGAACAGTGGAAGAAAGTTTTTAAAAAGATAAAACAAACTCAGAGATCTCTCAAACTCTTGAAAAGGCAAAAGATAATTTTAGGCATTTAGAACATATTTGTGTAATTTAACATACACATCCACACTTGAAAACTACCATTAATGGTGGTAAAAATAAAAAGCAAGGAAAAATGTCAGAGAAGCTAGTAAAACAAACTGAGTAAACTAAATTCATGTTAATTAATATCAAGAACTCTCAAAGAAGTTATATTATTCTGCTAGAGACCCTTCAGAAATGTACTATATCCTTTAATGGTAGCAAAGTAAGATCCAGTTACTCAAATTGTTACAATACTCCTGTTGAGAAACACTGTTTTATATAGTAGCAGTTGCAAGAAAAATATTTATAACAACTTAACTTGTAAATACAAATGGGAAACACAATATAGGAATGCATACATCTCAAAGGGTCAAAATATCTGTATGTTATACTCTGTTATGGTTGGATTGAATTGTCAACTTCATACAGCCAATAATCACCTGGTGAGAGGGTCTTGAAGTGGAATTGTCCACCTTGTGTTTGACTAGGGGCTTATCTATTGGGTATTATCTTAATTTGATTAATTGACATAGACCCATCACACTCTGAGAGGCACCATTCTCTAGGCAGGATATCTTAAACTGTATAATCTAGCTGATCATAAGCAAGTAAGCAAGCAAGAGAGCATGCAATTCATTTCTCTCTGCTCTTGACTGTGTGTGTGATGTGATTAGCTGATTAGATTATATTCCTGCCACCTTAGTTTCCCGGCACTGATGGACTATAACCAGCAATTGTGAGGGACAATGAACGCTTTCTCCTCTAAGTTTATTTTTTGTCAGGATATTTTATCACAGCAACAGAAATGAAAGTAGGACATACCCAACACTGATGAAGAATAGTCTAGATTTGGATGGGAAAAGGAGTTAAAAAGAAAAAATGGATTGTCCATGTTCCAGGGAAATGGGAAATGCTTGGTCTGCACATTCAAGCGGGAAAGAAAAGCAGACATACAAACACCTGCTGAGGAAGTGTAAGTGCAGATAATTTGGGGGTGCTGGTGACATTAATTTTTATAAAATGTATTGGAAGATGAGACAGACTTGAATTAAAGCCTATTTAAAGTCTGAGAAACCCTAGAATCATCCCAAAATAAGCCACTCAAACATCTAAAAGTACCCTTGAATGAGACTGGACAAATATCTACAATATTAATAATCTGAATAACATTTATTATTTATTATGTTATATAATAATTCTTAAAATTCTAGTTCATAGAATCAGAAGGTCATATATAGAAATCATAGATATGAGGTAAGATGTGGAAAACATCTATTCTTTTAAAATTTGTTTTAAATCTTGTTAATAACCAATAGACTTCAGAAGAATTAATTAGACCACATGCTGGCCTGTTTGCCATGCTTATTTTTGCTGACATCTTGAACTGAGTTTGCCATAAACATGGGTGCTTATAATGAGGTAAGTGTTTCACAGTTCTGGAAGCTAGAGTGCTCAAGTCAAGGTATTGGCAGAAACAATCGTTTTCTGAAGGTTCTGAGGTGTCCTTCTCTATCTCTTTCACTGTCTGTTGTCTTTGGTGCCTCTTGGTTTGCTACTACATAAGTTCACTTCCCTCTCACTTTTTAGCTGGCTGTTGTTCTATGCACATATCTCCTCCTCTATTTAGACACACTTGTAAACAGATGCACAATCTCTTTGGACAGTGCAGAATGATCTTGTCTTTCAATTCATAACACAATGGCAGTAATAGATTTGGGTATAAACCTATCACACCACCACAGACAGTGACCTTCCTTTATTTTACAACACCCATGCTCAGTCTGTTTTCTTATGTGTAAGATACTAGGTTGCCAATCCACAGGAATTAAATAAACCAGAACTGGCCAGTCATGTGATCTCATCTTTTCTTTCACTCTGCAGACTCATGGGGCACAAAAGAGCTTATGATGAGAAGGAGGATTCTGTATTATCTATAACAGAATGAGATGGTGCCTGAGGTGATGGAGTGGCATGTTAGAAGAAACCTTTCAATATCCCCAGTGTACAGGATTACTTCCAAACTCATAACAAATTTAAATATATACCTTTGTTTTTATAGTATTTATTTTGAAATTTCTTTCTGATATTTCTCTGTTTCTAATAGAGACACATGCTCAGTTCTTTTTATTATGACACCTATGTCAAATATTTATAGCTACTTTTTATTAAAATTATGTCAATGTGGTTTTAAAACTTGCAATTTAAGCAGGAGGGTCGTGGCGCTTGCCTTTAATCCTAGCACTCAGGAGGCAGAGCCAGACAGATCTCTGTGAGTTCGAGGCCAGCCTGGTCTACAGAGCAAGATCCAAGTCAGGCACCAACAAATAAGAGAAACCCTGTCCTGAAAAACAAACAAACAAACAAAAAACCCTTGCAATTTGTTCTTATTTTATTTTGAAATTTAATTATAAAATAGATATATTTAGTCATTTGAATATAGAAACAATTGTGAAAATAGGGTTTGAACAGAAGTCAAAAATTAAACTGAGTCCCTGTTATTACTGTACAATTATCTCTACTAGATAATTCAAATACCAGTATGGCATTTTTTACTGCACATTAGAATTCATGTGAGCACAATGAAAAAGAGAAGGATGAATGCCACAGTGAGCAATAAGACAAAACAAGTCCGTTTGCGTATCAGTTTCTTAAGTGATTTATAGGCTGAAACACATTGGATTCATAGACAAAATGGTATCTCAGCCTGGGTCAATGAAACATGGGCCTACTCAAATATTCCACGGAATTCAATCTGTCTGAAGCCTAAGGAAATGTCACCGAATGTAAGAGCTGTAACTGCCTGTGGAGTCAAGCATGTTTCAGACTGGAATGGATTTCTAGCAAGTATTTTTTTTTTCTTCTCATTTCAGGAGGAGGAAGCAAGCAACATGAAAAATAGAAAATGCAGGGTGGCATGCACTGACATCCCATAACCCATCACACAAAGATACCTGTCACAGCTGTGAGAGTGTGGATGAATGTCTAACTCAGGCATTCTGACGTTCCCATCCATCTTCAACTGTCTGGCAAGCCTGAGGCATGCTGGATGGACAGTCTCCCAGGAGTAGACTCTTTTGTGCCACCAAGATCTTTGCATCATAGCACAACTGACCTGGGTCTCTGGGACTCTTTGGATTAAAGAAGAGAAAAGGTAAAATGAAAGGAAGTAAATTAGAGAATGAAGGTATGAGATGCATTTAAACTATAGATTCATTTTAGAAGTGTTTAAATATGGGCATAGAGTCTGTTTAATAGAAGCATATGCTGAAATTTCTACCATAACCTTTGGTATATAAATCAGAAACTTTTTGTATCAAGAGGAAGGAGGAAATAATTTGAAAGGGACCATTTTTTTTAAAAAATAAAATCTTTTATTTTTCTGAGGCACAATTAGACTTTATTAAGAATATGCTTAGTATAGACTTAAAGTATTGTAATGTAGATTTAAGTAGTCAATTCAAAAGAGAAAAATGAAGAGAGAGACAGAACATTGTAGAGTAGTCACGAGCTTCTCAGAATTACTCATATTTTCTTTCTCTAAATGTAGGTGGAGATGTAGAGATCAGGGATAGACTGAAATTGTTCTCTTCATCTGATGCTCACATTTTCATTTTGAAGATAGTCAACAGACTTGTATTTTTAAACAATATAAATTCGTCACCAATGTCTAATGCAAGCATTCTATTGACAGCAAAGATAAATCTGGACACATTTTCTAATATGGTACATTCTGATGGCAAAGCTGACCTGAGCTCCCTGACATTCCCAAATGACCCAGAGGCCTGCCAATCTTCTGTTCCAATGGAGATTTAATATATGAATGATCTCTGTGGAGGTTTTCTTGACTGAAAGATGACCAGGATGATTTTTAGATGTGTTAATTTACCCCATAAGTGATAATTAGGATGATGTTCACTCTGTGAATGAGTAAAGTAAAGACAGAAAACAGAACAGAGCATAAATGCTGTTGCAGAGCCTAGAACTGTTTGTTGGGCATCAAGGAAGTTTTGACATAAGAAAGAGACTTTTTTTCCAACATCATATAGATGAGACAAATAAAGTTGAGAGAGACCAAAATGCATTCCTAGCATCCTGTGGTAAAATGTACAGACACTAGAGAGTCAATTTCTTAATCTCTGCGAGGCTTTTGCACTCTTTAATAGGTAACAAAGAGCAAGCAGAGAGGGGCTTGGTGGAGCAAAGCAGAGACTGTAAAACCACACACACACACACACACACACACACACACACACGCACACACACCCCAAAACAAAACAAAACCTTAGGCAGTTGGAGCTAAGATCTGTGGTTCCCAAGAAATGCAGCTGCAAGAGATGTCTGGAAGATATTTAACACCATCAGACAGTTATGAATCTTAAGGCAGACATGGAGAAAAAAAATAACATATTCAGGAAATAGGGAAATATATGTGCAGCAAGCTGCTAGACTCTGTAATGGATATGTTGGTAATGGAATAGAGGGAGGACACCACTGCTACTGAAAAGGCTTTGGAAATGCAACTGGTTATCAAATCTAAAATATGAAGAATGTACCAAAGTTTTGGAGTTCATGTTTATTTATAAACAGTTATTTCAAAATTAAGTGCAATAGCTAAATACGTAAGACAACCATAAGGTGAATTCAGTCTCAGAGAAGAGAAAAACCTTTGGCAGAAAAATAGTGAATAAGTAGGTAGAGCATTTTTATACCACAAGGACACTTGCTCAGCTATGTTCAGAGCAGCTTTATTTGTAATAGCCAGAACTTGCCAACAACCTAGATGTCCCTCAACTGAAGAATGGATAAAGAAAATATGATGCATTTATACAATGGAGTACTACTTAAATGGTAAAAACAATGACATCAGAAAATTTGAAGGCAAATGGATGGAACTAGAAAAACATCACTCTGACTGAGGTAACCCAGACCCAGAAAGATAAATATGTTATGTACTGAGTCATAAGTGGATATTAATTGTAAAGTAAAGGATAACCATACTACAATCCACAGACCCAGAAAGGCTAGTTAACAAGGAGGGCTTAAAGAAGGAAGCATGGATTTCCCAGGGAAGGGGAAATAATAAATCTCCTGGTTGGACTGGTGTGGGTGGGTATAGGAACTTGAGGGATCAGGTTGGGGAGTAGACAGAGAGGAAGACTGATGAAAAAGATGACTGGAAAGGGAGGCTATGAGTCAGGTAGAAGCCTGATGCAAGGGAAACTCCTAGGAGTCTACAAGGATGGCCCCAGTTAAGATTCCTGGCACAGTGGATGCATAGCCTGAAGGGGCCATCCTGGGTGATTGGATTGGTGACTATTCCGGTTGTCATTGGGGATT
The DNA here is from genome assembly GCF_049852395.1 of Peromyscus maniculatus bairdii. Lineage (NCBI taxonomy): Eukaryota > Metazoa > Chordata > Mammalia > Rodentia > Cricetidae > Peromyscus > Peromyscus maniculatus. The sequence continues at coordinate 65,011,092 of NC_134868.1, read as the reverse complement.
CTTCATTCAGTGACTGATGGACGCAAGTTCAGAAACCCAAGGCCAAACATTGTGCCAAGCTCCAGGAGTCCAGCTGAGAAGCGATTGTAGGAGTCAGCAGGGCAGGGACATCAGAGCAAAACCTACAGAAATGTCTAGCTAGCTCATGGAAACTCACAAAGTCTGAATCAACAACCAGGGAGCCTACATGGGACCAACATAGGCCTTCTGCATATATGTGACAGCTGTGTATCTTGGTCTATTTGTGGGTCTCCTTGCAATGGGAGCAGGGCTGTCCCTGATATTTAGTTGGCTCTTGGGAACCTTTTCTTCATGCTGGATTTCCTTGCACAGCCTGAATGCAGGGGGAGGTGCTTAGTCTTAAGGCAGCTTGATATACCATACTTTGCTGATGCTCATGGGAGGCTTGCCCCTTTCTGAGCTAGTATAGAGGAAGGGTGGATTGAGGAGAGGGAGGGGGAAGAGGGAGAGAATGGGAGAAGCGGGGAGGGGAAGCTGTGGTTGGTATGTAAAGTAAATAAATAAGTAAAAAATGAAAAATTAAAGGTGAATTAATTCGATTACATAGATATCTCTAACTGTATATAAAAATCTCATCAGTGAAAGCATACATACAATATTATACAGAATGAGCAGGGTATATTTATGTATTCAGGATATATATTTATATACATAAAAGTATGTAACAGCAATGCATGAAAATAGGGTATGATTTTAAAAGATAATAGAGTATATATGGGTGGGCTTGAAGGAAGGGAAAGGGCAATGATACAATTATATTATAATCTCAAAAAGAAAAATAAATAACAAAAAAGCTCATATTCAGTATCCAATCAAAGAGGGCCCAAAGAGGCATGTAAACATTTCTCTGGGAAGGGGAAATAGAAGAGAAGATCTTCTGAGTAAACTGGGTGTGGGGGTGGGGAGAATGGGGAAATGGGAACTTGAGGGAGTGGGGTAAGTGGCCCAAGAGGAGGGTTGGGGGTGGCAGGATGAAGAGAGAGAGGAAATAAAGAGCCATCTTGATAGGGGAGACTATTTCCAGGTTAGGGAAAAACATGGTGGCAGGGAAACTCCCAAGAATCCACAAGGATGACCCCAGCTTAGACTCCTAGCCATAGTAGAGACGGTGTCTGAACTGTCCATCTACTGTAATCAAATTGGTGACTACTCTAATCAGAGAGACTCTATCCAGTAACTGATGGAAGCAGATGCAGAGATCCACAGCCAAGCACTGGGCCTAGTTCCAGGAGTCCTGCTGAAGAAAGGGAGGAGGGATTGTACAAGTCAGGGGGTCAAGGTCATGATGAGGGAACCCACAGAGACTGCTGACTCTGAACTAACAGTTCGAGAGCCTACATGGGACTGACGGAGGCCCTTTGCATGTGTGTGACAATTGTATAGCTTGGTCTGTTTGTAAGTCTTCTAGCAGTGAGATCAGGACCTATCCTTGCTGCTTAGCTGGCTTTTGGGAACCTGTTCCCCATGCTGGATTACCTAGCCCAGCCTTGATGTACGGGGAGGAACTTGACCCTACCTCAACTTGCTGGGCCATGTTTGTTCAAGCCCAGGGGAAGCCTGCCCCTTTCTGAATGGAGATGGAGGAGTAGATGGGAGCTGGGGAGGGAATGGGACGAGAGGAGGGAGGGGAAGCTGTGTTTAGTATGTAAAACAAATAAACAGTTAATAAAATAAAATGAAATGTAAAAAAGAAAGAAAAAATACCAGTATTTGTTTTAGTCATCACCCATGAACTATTTATTTTGTAGAATCAATAAATTTAGAACAAGTCAAAAAATAATAAAATAAAATTCAGAGATGGGAGTAGCAATGAGAATCAAGCCTGCCCTTGTAACAGGAAACATACAGAATGCATGCAATCTAATACTTTTCCTGGAACTCTTTAGAAAACAGACATTTGGGTAAGCAATTTGCCTCAAAATCTGGAGAGATAAATGCCTGATAGACAAGACTGGTATATCTATTCCCTGGGACTGGATTCCACATGAGCTGGTGAGTAAATTAAATTTATGCTAAAGGCTGTGGGGTTTAATGTGATCGTATGAGGATCTGGAGACTACAGACTTAGGGGTCTTGGTACCTGTCTAAGGTTTCCCCAGCCTTACAACCATATTTATCAGTGATAGGGTATAGTGGCAGGGCCTATGTTGTAGTGAAAACCAACAGCCCCAGTCCAGGCATGTTGTCTCTTCCAGCATAGAAGTATCATGATTTGGTACCAATATTCTGTTCCATCAGATATGTACCTTATGCATCCCTTTGATTGTGACTATGATCAATTTTACTCTTGTGATTAGGCACAGATTATCTGTTTTAGTTTGCATTCTGTTGCTGAAATAAATAACATAACCTAAATAAATGTGGAAGAAATGAGTTTATTATAGACTATATGTCCATCACCAAGGGAAGCCAAAGAAAGGCACAAAACAGAAACCAATGGAGGAAGACTACATGCTGGCTTATTACCAGATTTCTTTCAGATACATTTAGTATAAAGCTTAGACCCTTCTTCCAGGGTTAGACCAACCCATACTAGTCTGAGCCCTCCAATTAGCAATCAAGAAAAGGATGATAGAAATGGCCACAAGCAGATTTTATGGGGGGAGTTCTTCAACAGACTCTCTCTTCACATATGATCTTAAAAGAAGACAATACAGGAGACTATCTGACCTAATGAGTTAAATCTTTACAAGGGGAACTTCTGCTTTGAGAAACTTGAAGTAGGACTTGAAAAATTGACTTGGGAGAGATAGAGAGTCCCATAATGAAAGCAAATATCTTCAAAGACCTGAGGCTGAGCCTGCGGACCAGTCAAAGAGGAACCCCAGTCTGACAACTTAATTCTGCCAATAAAAGGATTTCCATGTAGGTAGAATAGGTGTAGAAGTCTATATTTTTGTTCAACTTTCAAGTGAAAACTCAGTCTGGCAAATTTCATTTCAACTTTTTTGTGATAGCCTACATGAAGAGCCAGTAGGTTCTGTGATGTTCTTCACTAACAGAAACTGAAATGTTTTTGTTTTAGTCCACAAAATCTGCAATAGGTCTTGTATATGTGAACAAAATAATAATGTACAACAATTTATCCTTAAATTTAAAAAGAAAAGACAAATCAACCTGTTACCTAAAGGCACCAATGGAAAGCGCAACATCTCAGGAAATGATGTCAGACAAAAAAAGAAAAAAGAAAAATCAACAGGGTCAGATTGCCTACTGTTTGCAGTATTACACTAAGAGAAATGGCAGGACAATCTAGGAACAGATTCTCCCAAGGGCCATATGCCCAACTTCTGTTTAAATGTGACTACATGTGAAAGACAAGACAAGAACAGCTCTTTCTCTGACACACACACTGGCAAGTATGAGATAAGTACCAGACAGCTGAAAGATCCAATGTCTCTAAACAGTAGAGCAAAGAGAAAATCCAAGAAGGGAAATCTTATGATAAAAGATGAGTAGACATCATAAAAACAACAACAACAAACAAAAACAACAATAACAAAGACCCAAAAATCCATGATGCACTATAGCAGAATAGGGACAACAGGAAGAATTGGAAGGCTCTATTCCTTTCTGGGTAACCATAGCAGCTTATTCAGATCAGCCCTTCTCATAGCTAGATAAATGCAGATCTCTACTTTTAACTGCCCTGTCCCTCACACTAGTAGTAGGTTTAAGCAAATGAGTGATAAGGTATATAATAAAATATCATGCACATTGCCTAAAACTGATTGAACAAATTGGGTCATTTCAAATGTAGTATTGTGAAATCTTTGGATGTCTCATTGTTAAATAGAATGAATTTATATTTAGAAGATCAACAGAATGAAGATATTTGATCATATTCTTAAGTTCTATTGAATAAATCTATGCACTATATGGTACTTCAAGTCAGTAGACATTACAGAGTATTTTCCTTAAAAGGATCTAGTTTCAAGGGTGACTTCAAGCTGTATGTGGTGGCACAAATTCATGTACCCAGTCCGTGTGAGGTACAGCAGGATGATAAAAAGCTCAAGGTTATTGTTGGCTATATATCTAGTTTGAGGCCAGCTTGTTGTACTTGAGACTCTGTCTCAGAAATAAAATTTAAATAGGTGTATTACATAGTACATTTGTGGCCAACTTGTGCCACATAAGACTGTCTCAGACAAAAAATAAGGTAACTAAAAAATCACTGAAAATGACAATATTGAGAAAAATCAGACAAGAATCAGTTCAACTGAAGAACAACACTTACAGAGTTTTTCTATTATTGAATGACAAGCTTAAGGTTAGGGAAAGTAGAAAACTGACCTTCACATCACATCAGCATAGTTTGTAGTCAGGGCCACATTAATTTTAGCAGGGCAGTAAACTGTGGGATAAAGTCTGAAGCAGAGAATATTATTCACAGAGATGCATTACGAAAAACCTGGAATATGGAGTGAATATGAAATGCTATTTTTATTACTTTGAGATATACTTAATATGCAAAAATATGTTTAGGGAGAAAGTAAATTTGAAGATTTCCATTAAGCATAAACTATATGCAAAACGAAGGCACTGGGACATTTGCCATCAGGACAACGTGGGTAGAGGTTACTTGTGTAGTCTATAAGAAAAGCATGATCTAATTCTGAATAATTTAACTTAATAAATCTAAATAAAATATAAAATAAATAACATTATGAATTATTAAACTAACAGAATAAACTCTTTTTAGAAGCAAATGAAACACAGGAAAGCTTCTGTGTTAACTGTGTTACACACAATGACATAGAGAATGGATTGATGAATTTTTAGTAAGCAGCCTGCCTGTCACACATCATGTTTGCTTTGAGTTTTAAATCTCTATTGTAGTTTTTAGGTCAGATATTTTCTCGTACTTATTCTAACTACCTGCTAATTTGCCACAGGGATGGTCTGGAGGTTGACATGCTTTTGTTCTTTCATATAAATATTCATATAATTAAAATTTAATTTATAATAAAATATATGAACTCTTTTGACATTTAAAATGTTCCAGGCAATTTATAATAAAATATAATATTTATTCTATTGACAATTTTTTGCAGACTCAATATTTAATATGGAATAGATACATAGGAAACAAAGTCTTCAGAAATCATTTAGGACGAGGAGGGCTTTACATACAATAAAAGTAATTTACTGTGACAGTATGTAAGTGGGTATTTATTATTTGTAGGCTAAAATGAAAAAATTCAAATTATAGTTTCAATATCTCAAATTCAAGTACAGAGCATAAAGACAGAGAGTTTGGGTGGTTGGGAACATATTTGCACAAGTGCATTTTATAAATACAGGACAGGTCACAGCACATTTAACATTGGAGCTACAGTTTAAAATAGTTCAACCAAAGAATGAGTTTCCTGATTATTTGTATTTGCCTTATTTTGCTTGTTCTATTCATTTGCAAGCCCCATGGTATCTAAAAGACAGAATGGAGCTAAGATGACTAGTCTTCATAGGTATAATTTTACGGCATAAAACTGTATTTTAATCTCTGAAATTCTGGGGAACAGAGATATTATTTTTTGTTTTTCTGCCAAAATGAACAATAAACTAATGTGGGGTGTAAATAACATAAGAGGCTACTAACTACAGAAAAGGCTCTGTTTTAGAGTGCATTTTTTTTAAAGGAATCACAATGTGACTCTTGTGGTTTATATTTAATGTTGTCTAGAGAAAGATGCATAAACTAAATATAACTTGAAAGTCACTTTAAGCCTTTGCCAGTGTTGTGGTTTTGTTTATAATTCTTCATTATGTTCAGATGTAATGATACCTCCATCCACAGCCATTATACCTCCACCCACAGCCATTTCTTTGTATATACTAGAGAATAAGTTTTTTTTTTGTTTTTTTGTTTTTTTTTTGTTTGTTTTTTTTGTTTTGTTTTGGTTTTTTTTTTTTTTTTTTTTTTTGGTTTTTCGAGACAGGGTTTCTCTGTGTAGCTTTGTGACTTTCCTGGAACTCACTTGGTAGTCCAGGCTGGCCTCGAACTCACAGAGATCCGCCTGGCTCTGTCTCCCGAGTGCTGGGATTAAAGGCGTGCACCACCACCTAGAAATACAGGATATAGATTTGGATAAACAATTTTCATATGAAGCCAACTGTTGCTGTAATTTAATTAACTCAGCTGCTCTCAAGCTTCACTCTTTTCTTCCTCTTATCATATATATTTCTACTCTAGAGCTATGACATAACTTTTCATTTCCCCACAGAGAATACTGCACAGTTACTTCTGCGTCCTTCTGAGGTAAAGGCACCATCCACCTCTTACAAAGCACAACTTCCAGACTTGACAAAACTTTTCCAAGAAAATAATCACTTTAATTGTTTTATACATAGCTTAAGATTGATTCAAATACTGGAACAGACCCCGGGAGATGGCACAGTGGGTCATATGCTTGTCAGAAAACATAAAGACATGAACTTCAGTCCCTAGAATCCGCACACAGTTGAGTTTATCACATCTGTAATCTCAGGCTCTCACAGTGATACAGGAGGACGAGACAGGAGAATCTCAGGAAGCCTGCATACACGTAGGCAAAGAAACAAGGAGACCCTGTCTTAAGATAGGAAGCAAAGATAGACACTCAACTTTGTCCTCTGACCTGCAAACACCTACACCCACATACATGAGCATGCAGAAACATGAATACATAAAACTTGTACAAATACAAGAAAAATCAAGTAAACCAAACCCAATATAAAAAACAACAACAAAAAAATGAATTCCAGGAACCATGTGTAAATTTTATTTTTGTGTTTGTAATGCTAGGGCTTAATTTTTTATTTATGGAGTATCTTTAATTCCCTTTTCCATTAAAGATTATAAACTATATGTTTCCCCACCAGATATAATTATCCAGATATTTCTTTAGGCTTTAGTTCATATCACATGCAAAGCAAATATATAACTTCATTTTGTCTGTGTACTCATCACGGTTGCCTTTCGTACTTACATACTTCTATGAGTGAGGAGTGTGCAGAAGTATGAGGAGAGCCCTTCATGATGCCTATATTCACACATTACATACATAATGCTGCCATGAGGAACAACCTTCAGCAGCTCAGGGATTGAGGAGGATCCATGATTTGGTGAATTAATCACTCAACTTGATGTTTCTATCTGAGGGAGTAAGACTTAACTCTCTGGGGCCAGTAAAAGGGGACACACACACACACACACACACACACACTCCTCCAACATGTCAGGATCTCACCTAGGATGCTGATGAATAGCAAGCCAGCAGCAGGTCAGAGAAACTGAAGAGGAGAAACAGAGTAGGCAAACTACTGGACAGACAGCCATACACAGGAGGACTTCTCTGAGGACCAAAGCTTAGTTCTCCATTTTGTTATTCTTAGTGTTGTTTGATCTGCTCTATTCCTTTTCTGTTCTATTCTTCTGCTCTGATGTTTCCCTACTGTGTCTATTGAAGTCTTCCTTCTAGTTAACTTAATTTTTCTCTTACAGCTTATAAACTCCAGCTAATCTTTCAAGCAGTATAAAAATTACAATGTAGTTACATTCTATTTTCTTGATTGCAATGAATACAAGTAAAAAAATGTTTTCCATATCCCTTACATGATTAAATATTTTATGTATTATAGGTGAAAACTAGTTGTCCCAAGAACCCACATACATTTATACCCAAGCAACTTGTTATAGATTAACAGAGTAGATGCAAGCAAGGTATTTTTTTTTAACAAATAGAACTCATTCTACTTTATGTATACATTTTTTATTTTTTTAAAGTGGAATCAAGATTTATGTTTTAAATTCCTATTATTGACAAATTATGTCCTTTTTTAAACTGAAGCAAAAGCATTTTTGGCATTGTATTTCACTTTTATTATCTTTAAAATAGAGAAGCCAAATTTTTAAAAAGTTTTATGTGACTCATTAATTTTTTAATTAAAAAATTAATTCATTTTACATACTAACCACAGATCCCCCTTTCATCCCTCCTCCTACTGCCCCCTCCCCACCTAACCTCCCCCTCCCCAGACCCAATCCTGCAAATGGGTAAGTTCTCCCATGGGGGAACAGCAAAGCCTAGTACATTCAATTGAGGCAGGACCAAGTCCCTCCCCACTGCCTCAAGGGTAAGCATACCCACCATAGGTAATGGGATCCAGAAAGCCAGCTCATGCACTGGGGATAGATCCTGATCACACTGCTAGGGGCCCCTCAAACAGACCTGGCTACACAACTGTCTCTCATATACAGAGGGTCTAGTCTGGTCCCATGCAGGTTCCACAGCTGTCCATCTAAAGTTCGTGAGTTCCTATGAGCTTGGTTCATTAGTTTCTGTAAATTTCTCCATCATGATCTTGACCCCTCTTGCTCATATAATCCCTCTTCCCTCCCTTCGACTAGACTCACAGAGCTTGGCCTGGTGGCAAGCAAGGTATTTTTCTCAGCCAGTTATTTTACTGGCAGGCTGCATTTTACAGTTAAAAAGAAAGAATCGATGACTTTAGTATTTATCCCAAAAGGTAATCTTATAAGAAATCTTAAAAGAATCACAAACCTAAACTTTTATATATGAAAAACCATCAGTCAGCTCTATCTTAAATCCTTAGGGTGCCTACCACTCATCAACAGTTTTTTATATTGGGAAACTGAGGGCAGAAATGGGTACAAAGACTTAGTCATCACCCTTAATCACCCATCCCATCGTAGCAATAAAGGTACGTCAACCAGCAATAGCCAGGTTGCCATTGCTTTCTTTCCTGACTGCAATGAGTCCCTTGTTCAACTATTAAAAGTGTCTTTATAAACCTTAAATTGTTCCCCAAGATTTTCTACCTCAAAGCCATTAACAAAAACTTCTTAACCTTAAATCCTTATTTAAATCTTTGCTTCAGCTATGATGCACACGGAGACCCAGGAACACATCTCTCAACTTTAAGATAAAAAGAACTTGAGCTAGCTTAGCTTCTGGAACTCAGTTGTTTTCCTTAATAATCAACCTAAGCCACAGTCTACACGACTCCTCAAGAGAAATTCATAGGTCCCAGCTCCATGATAATTCCTTGGTTTTTATTTTCTATCCTCTGCAGCTTTTACTTTATCAGGTGTGGTGGCAACATCCTATCCTGTTTTTACCTGTATTAATTTTCCCACTAAGCTAACCTCTATCATAGTCCCTTACTATATTAAAAACCACCAATCATCAAAATTCTGTTTAAGCTAACATTATTATTGTTTAAAATTATTGGTTCAGTTGAACAATACACCTTAAGAGGAAATCATCTTAATAATAATCCACAAAAATACCAAGTAGAAGAGGATATTTACATGAGATAGTCACACTACATTCAGACCATGCCAGATACCAGAGAAAAATGACAGCAGAAAACATATAAAGACACAGCAGTAGCAAGAGATATTTTGGAGCTGAAGCCCTCTGGACCTTGACTATCTGAGATTCACCCATCAGTGCCTTGCATTCTGGTGGGCTGATCTCCTGAAGTCAAATGCTACCTGCTACTTCTCTGACATGGCCACCAGTATATACACACATCATAACACAGAGAGAGAGAGAGAGAGAGAGAGAGAGAGAGAGAGAGAGAGAGAGAGAGGAGAGAGAGAGAGAGAGAGAGAGAGAGAGAGAGAGAGAGAGAGAGAGAGAGAGAGAGAGAGAGAGAAAGACACACTTACACAGACAGAATATTCCAGATCTTGTTTCTAAATAAAGTCTTATGGGAAGGTGGCCACTGAACTTTGCTTGGCAAAATGGTCTTTTAAGTTCCTGCTTCACAGAGGAAACTGTCAGACATTCTACAGGACACAAAGAAAAATGACTGAGAGACTCTAGGCCTGTAGGCTGAAGACAGATGCTGCAACTTTACAAGAGAACTTTGGATGACTGTCCAGACTGCTAGCTGTCTCTGTCTACCCTGCAAGACTCCTGAAAGTTATTTGCATCCTTTTCCCATTTCTCAGGTAATATTATATCTTTCTGAGGTCTTTGATGTAGTTGAAGACTAGATAGTTATAATTTTCCTTAGGTATGATAAAAGATAAGTTAGATATGAAACCTTAGACTCACAAATGTAAGATAGATAGGATATCTTTTTAATTTTGCCAAATATAAATAGACTAGTTATTATAACTAGACTAGATATTATAATTGTAATTCTTGCTTGATAACCTGTAATTTTACTATGTGAAAGTTAAAACCTTCCTTTTTGCTGTGGGATGTTCTGTATGTTAAATGGGTTGCTCTGATTGGCCAGTAGCCAGGCAGGAAGTATAGGTGGGACAAGGAGAGAGGAGAATTCTGGGAGGTGAAAGGCTGAGACAGAGAGACACTGTCAGCCTCCACCATGAAAAGTGAGATGTAAGGTACCAGTAAGCCACAAGCCATGTGGCAACTTATAGACTAATAGACATGGGTTAATTTAAGATATAAGAACTAGATAACAAGAAGCCTGCTGTGGCCATACAGTTTGTAAGCAATATAAGTCTCTGTGTTTACTTGGTTGGGTCTAAGCGGCTGTGGGACTGGTAGATGAGAAAGATTTGTCCTGACCATGGGCCAGGCAGGACTGGAGAAAACTCCAGCTACAAGTAGATGTGAATTTTATCAGATAATTGAACAAAAATGTCATTTGGCAAGAGACTTTTGATTTCTGTTACATTATTGCAAATGGAACCTAATAGATAATTCAAAGAACCAAAAACATCAGAGTTTCACTTCCTGAAGCACTGCATGAGTAAAATAATTAAGGAAAGTGCTTTGCCCCACTACACTGAAAAACACCCCTTATGGCTGTCATTGTTGATCAAACCACCTCCAGGCTAAACAGTGTGCTTTGAAGAGCTTCAACCATTTGTCATAATTACTTTTAAGCACTTATGAAATCTAGACCTAGAGTGAATAAACAGGAATGTGTTTTTCTGAAGACGGATGATGATGACAACATGCTCTCCACTTTGGTCACAGTTCTCTTAGCTCCATATTTATCCTGAAGGCAGTGAGTGTGGTAAGTGCAATCAAAGATAAATGCATCAAGTCAGAGCCCCAGGTAATGCCTTTGGAATGGCCTCCACATTTCATGTGGCAGTTACATCTTCATCATACATAGTCTTCTCTGCAACACAAGTGGAATACACAGACTCAGCAGGTAGCTAAACAGAAACATCATGTCACAATGAAGGGACATGTTGACAGTTACTTCAAAATAATGCCCTCAAAATAATGGTGCTCAGAGAAAGCTTGTGTGCAGATGACATTTAGACTAGAAGAGTTTCTTAAATGATTACTAAGACATAATTCAACTTCCATTAGGTCATGCAAATATTTTGCAATGTGGAATAAGTCTACTATGTTTTTGTTTATGAAGTTGAAAATTAAGATGTAAAGTAAGGTAAGTGTTCATGTTTGCCTTATCTTATACTTCTTCAGGTTGTTTACTTTGCATGGATCCTGGATTCTACAATACATGTATTGTTTTCTAGAAGCTATCAAATTAATCATGCTAGAACAGAGATATAATTACATTTGTGCTGATGGATTAAGATTGCTTGCTACATTTTAGTTAAAATATATGAAAAGTCACAGCATATTGCTGGGAATCTCACTTGTAAAGTGGACACAGGAAACTGCAGCTACTATTCAACTTTATTGTTTACTTGGAAGGAAATTTTTTTTAGGCAGGACATAGATAGCTGGACAATCTACCTAGTATACAATCTACCCAGAGTCTAAAGTATCCTCCTGGTGGAATTATTTAATGCAGGAGAAGTAGAATAATATAGTGCAAAAAATGAGTTTTTGATTTGCATTTTCCAGAAAGGAAGCCACTGTAAATTCTGCTCATCTTTGTTGTCACAAATGGTTTTCTAGAGATCAAGGCAAATACGCAGATTCTGTATTTTGTCTATGAAGTTACTTTTGATCCATTATTTTAGCAGTCATCACATAGATTAATTGCAATATTATTTTCCAGAATATCCCCTTAAGACATCTATTGTTGATGTTACAGAACTAGCGAAGCTTTGTAAACATTTTCTGCTGTTGCACAAGACTCAGTTCCAGCCCCTGCCTTGTGCAGCTCAGAGCTGTCTGTAACTCCAGGTCCATGTAATGAACACTCTTTGGCCACCATGGTCATCTGCTTTCTTGTGCGTATACCTGGACTGGACTCAGCTGCTCCCTTTCTTCCGGAATGAAACTGTGGAGGTGCTCTGGGCATAGAACTCTGCAGGTGGGTCTAGGTGCCCGCCAGCCAGGAGGAGGAAGCAAAGGAAGGGAAGAAACAGTACTGGGATGTTAAGGGCTTAATGGGTAAGTATTTGGTCCCAGGAGGGGGAGGAATTTTAAAAGAGATAGGGAAGAAGAAACAGGGAAGTGTGGTAAGTGTAGAAAGCATGCCTCCGCAGCCACAGAGGAGGCTGAGGGTGGAAGTCACCCAGGCCTTTGGAATTTGCCCCACATTGGGAGCCAGATATTAGAGAAGTATTAAGGCAACTCTATGTAGTTAAAAGGGATGTTTATTTTGTGGGGTAGCTTACAAGTAAAGGGATAGGTTACAGGGTCCAGGAAAGGTGTAGTGCAGTTCAGAAGTGTTCTCTGGAGAACTCTGCTTTGTCTACCTCCAGTGTCCAGGATCCAGGAACCAAGAGAGCTGACACATCTGGATCACAGGTCATAAGGGCGCCTGTCTCGGCCCTACCTCGTAGGCATGACAGTTACTAGAAGCCTCAGTGGGGTTAGTAATTACAGGTCAAAGCTGGAACAGCTACTCACTACATTTATCTATACACAGAAACATACATGATTAAACATAAAATAAATCTAAAATATCTATCATATTCAATATATTGTGAGAACACAGCTCGTAGGGAAGACACTCATCCTTACAAAATTATTTAACAAAGAAAACATTTAATTTTTTAATGTTTGAAATTTTAACAAGTTTTGCATAAAATCAACAAATATCCTGTTTCCTTTATTGTTAATAAATTCCTTTTGATCATGCAGTTAGTGTCCTAGGAGAACTGCATTTCTGCCTCAAAGGAATATTTTTATTAATTCTTTCTAATATTAAAATAATTGAGAGCATAAAATTTATCTTTTTAAAATTATTAAATTATATTAAATAAATATCTTTTTCCTTTATGAATAAAGATGAGACTAATAAGTCCGGATCTTTAGAAAAAAGAAGATTGAATTTCTGGTGTTTTTTCATTCCAATAAACATGATTCTAGCATTAAACATTGGCATTTTTGATGCTCAATGTTTCTCTAATATTTGTAAGTGACTTTGAGTTAAATTAGACAATACGTTAGCTTTTTCAGTAATAATTTCTAATTCATGCTTGAAAGAAATGTCATTTTTATCTTCTAAGTGTCTCAATGAAACTTTTCATTTTAAACCCTATATTGTGTGTGCCTGCGTGTGTGCGCGTTCGCGTGCATGTGCACGTGTGTGCAGGTGCCTGTGGTCTACCCGGTACAATTAGAGGTAAAACAACAGCAACCCCCAATGTCAGTCTTTTCCTCCAACGTGTTTGGAAGAGAGTTACCTTCAAGACCATTTTCTGTATCGTCACGTGAACATGCATTTGGAGCTTAGTAACATTTTGCAAAGTGAGACAGGCCTATACATTAATTAAAGATATCTTTATTTTAAAAACACCATTGCTATTTTGAAATTTTTCATCAGTCAAGACTATAATAAAGCAAACAGTATTAAAATTTCATTTGTGTTTACTTCAGCTTAAATTTTAATATACATCTCCCTTTATCTTGGAATTAAAGCTAATGATTTCTCATAATCTAGGTAAATAATTACATATTCATTACAAAAGAGAACATATCAATTATACTGTGGTGGGTCTTAGTTTCTCTATTTTGACAGGGCATGAACAATGTGTATATGAATGAACTCTGTTTTTTTTTTCCTTTTATTGTGTTTTATTTTTTTTAAGTTTTGTTTTTTCCATTTTACACACTAATCCCAGTTTCCCCTCCCCTCCTGCCACATGTCAAGACTGAGTAAGGTATCCCACCCTTGGTAATGTCTTCCAAAAAGCCATTTCATGTAGCAGGTGTGAGTCCTGGTCCCACTGCCAGGGGCTCCCCAAACAGATCTTGCCGCATAGCTGTCACCCACATTCAGAGGGCCTAGTTCAGTCCCAAGCGTGTTCCCTAGCACCTTTTGCATTTAAAGCAAAGCACATATCTTAATTGTGGCATTTGCAATTTGAAAGCATTCCAAAAGCTTTCCTGTTAACTGGTTTTACACACTGACCTCAAGCAATGTGCTATGAAATCAGATTCTTATACTGAACTTAAGGCACCTTACTCTATAAACAAAAGGACAAATGGCAAGTTTGAGAATGGCTATATTAATTGGCCACTGTCTTCACCTAAATGCTTCACTCCAGTTTAGTCCATAAAAGTCTTTTAAGTGATTTTAGTTCATCATCATAATTCCAGAACTTATGTTTATATTGTAGTACTTTATGATTTTGCAGGAAACTCTCACCTTTGTGAATATGCCTTATCAGGAAGATCTCTACTACCTTATTATCATATACAGTTTGTTTTCTTTAAAGTAAAACTTGCAGTATTGACAAATATTTATAAGCCTGAGCAACAGCACAAGGCTATTCTTAGGCACAATAAAATAAAATAAAAAATTGGCACCAGTGTGGGAGTCTGTTGGAGTCCAGCTCCAACCTGTTGAGGGGTTCCTAGGGAGAGGAGAGAGGAATGAGGAAATATTGGATAGAAAGACAGAAGGAGATGATAAGAAAGACAGAGACACAGGATAGCTTTGAGAGGGCCCTGGGTCAATACCCAGCTGCCTCAAGGTTTATTCCAAAGGGCTTTTTATGCCAAGGGATGAGACAAAGACCTCTCCCTTTCAAGATCAAAGCACAATGTACAGCCAAGTGTGGACCCTTCAAAATACCCGGTAACCATGCCCATGGCCAAATCATCCCATTATGCAGCCCTGCTGGGGAAAGCAAGTGCAGAGTTTTTGACCTTGAGTAAAGTTTTACTAAAGAGACCCTGTGGGCCCCCATACACCAGCAAATTTATTTTTCTTTGGATGCTTCAAGAAGTTAAAATGAGATAAGTGATATGATTTGTGGTGATATTGTGTTCCCCAATATCTCACGCACCCTAATAAATTTATCTGGGGTCAGAGAACAGAACAGCCAGTAGATAGACATAGAGGCAGAAAATGGTGGCACTCGCACCTTTAATCCTAGCATTCCAGAGGCAGAGATCCTCTGGATCTCTGTGAGTTCAAAGCCACACTGGAAACAGGCAGGTGTGGTAACAAGAGCCTTTAATCCCAGGAAGTGATGGCAGGAAGCAGATAGGTATTTAAGGCATGAGGAAGAAGAACTAGGCCTGGTTAAGCTTTTAGGCTTTTAGCAGCAGTCAGCTGAGATCCATTTGGATGAGAACTCAGAGACTTCCAGTCTGAGGAAACAGGATCAGCTGAGGAACTGGTAATGTGAAGAAGCTGTGGCTTGTTCTGCTTCTCTCATCTTCCAGCATTCACCCCAATACCTGGCTCCAGGTTTGTTTTTATTAATAAGAACTTTTAAGATTCATGCTACAATGATTCCTTCTTATGAATTCAGTATAGTAGTAACTGTATTTTTGCCAATATATGTATATGGATTTTAAGAATTGTGCACAAAGATGTAATCCATAACAGATAGGTTTATATTAAACAATATTGGTACTCTTTATTTTTTATATTTATTTGTTATGTTTAAATATTAACCACAGAGCTTTAAACACTGCCAGTGATAAGTTTTAGTGAGTATTTTAACTTTAGATGTCTCCCCAAGGGAGTTTTGAAATAGAATTTCACTTCAACACTGTCATGAAGTTTCATGATAGACGCTTCAGGTAGAAGATTTGAATGTTTTCCCTAAACAGAACTGGAAATTACATCAAAGTCATCCAAAGACAACTTGAAATCTAAAACCTCCTTTATACTACCTTTAACCTTGAATGTGGAAAGAAAATAGAATTTAAGAGATGACCTTAAAGCCGTTTGAGTGTTGGGGTTGGTTAGGCAGGGTCCCCACAGTGAAAGTGTTTCCACAGCTGCAGAGGGGGACATCGCTCACACTTCATCAGTGTCTGGATCTCCTGAACATGTGCTTTCTCAAACAACATCCACACAAGCTCTCAGAAGGAAAAAAGAGAAGCCACATATTGTTACAGCCAAGATAATGTTTTTTAGAAATATATATTGTCTGTTACTTCAATACATGGTACTTAAATTATTTTCTATAGGTTGCAAATAATTTATAACATCATGAAAAAGGGTGCCAAGTTATGGGATAATCTATATACTAACTTGAAATCTATGGATAACTAAAGTTATTATAGATTTATTCTTCATGTCTATATACTATTTTGAAAATAGCTTGCAAAATGATTGAACATTCTTCCATTCATTTACACAGTGCTTAAAATTTTTATTTTAATTCTTGTTTCATAAACTTAACCTGAAATATTTATTTTATAAAAACTATTATTTCTAGAGTGCAAATGATAGAAAGTTGGAGTTAATATATGCAGTAGTTGTGATAATTCTATGTTGTGATAAACTCAAAGCACTTCCTGTGTAGCTTATATAGGGGAACAATACAACTGTTTCTTACCAGCAGATGCTTTTCTATATGGAGACTAGGAACCTTGGCTACTTCTATACTCTTTCTCCACTATTTTCTGAAAGTAGAGGCAGTAAAAGGCATGGCATACTGAAGACAATTCTACTTTAAGGAGAAAGACATTTTCACTCAGATCCCATGAGCCAAATGTCACAGAACTAACCACGCTACCAAGAGGAAGAAGAATGTCACCAGCAATGACCATCACAGTTAATCCAATGGTTAGAATCCTGTATTTCTGAAAGGAGCCACAATGTCTGTGATGTTAATATTCTCATTTGTGGCCTAGTATTTATAATATTGGCCTAGCTTCATCTGGCTCACTGCATTCCCATACTACCCTCTCAAGGATTATCTGATTCAGTCATCATATACAACCATTATTAAAATTTAATTGAAATTAAGTTAAATGAAAGCCAAGATAATAAACAATAAATAATAATAAATTTCTAATTAAAAATAATATCCATTTTTTATTAGTGTGTGTAAGGATCTACTAAGCACATGCTCTCGCCTCTTACTATGTGGGTCCTGAAGATTGAATCCAGGTCCCCAGTCTGAGTGGAAAGTGCCCTTACCCAGTGATCACCTCACTGGCCGCATTTTCTAATTGTTCTATCATATTTTCCCAGTATGTGTGCTCTCAGTGTTATATATCCATTCATCCTATATAAGTGACATTTCATTGGTGGCCTCCAGAACATTGGCTATGTTAGATATATTTGTAACATAGAAACTGGAAAAAAGCAAACATTGTGATCAGATTGTTTTATTCTCTAAAGACCACTTATTAAGGCATTTCCAGAACACCACCAATAACAACAACAACATATATCTCTGTCAATGTTAATGCTGCCTGTTTACACATTGGAATTTACCCATTTTATTTAATCTGTCCTAATATAAGTTTATAACTACATTTTTTTTTTTTTTTTTTTTTTTTTTTTTGGTTTTTCGAGACGGAGTTTCTCTTGTGTAGCTTTGCGCCTTTCCTGGAACTCACTTGGTAGCCCAGGCTGACCTCGAAGTCACAGAGATCCGCCTGCCTCTGCCTCTCGAGTGCTGGGATTAAAGGTGTGCGCCACCACCGCCCGGCTATAACTACATTTAAAGTACATGTTTCATAAGCTGCTTCTTTACTGTATCATGACACACACCATTTATTGCCCATATATATTCACTGCTGTGGCTTTCACTATATTTGCTGCAAATTAGCTTACTTTCCTACTTTGGGAAGCTAGGATGTGTTCAAATGTAGCCTACGTGGAAAATTATTGTTTAACTATATAATCTCACATATGAGATTATATATATATATATATATATATATATATATATATATATGATTATACTAGTTTTAGTTATGCAAAACTTTAACATGTTTAAACAACTGAGGCATTTGATTTTATTTTTCAACCATGTTACATGAACTATGAATTATAAATCAGGCTCTAAGATGTTCCAATGAAAATTTAATCTGTGAATTGAGATTGTTATTAGTGTGAAACATGTTCTAGGTTTCAAAACATTTCTTAAATAATGCATAACATCTAATTAATAATGTGTGTTGATTACATATTAAAACTGTATTATTTGATTATACTGAGATAAATAATATTGAAAATTTTATTTTTTGTTGTTATTTGTTTGTTTTCTTGGTTTTTTGAGACAGAGTTTCTTGGTATTACTTTGGAGCCTGTCCTGGCACTTATTCTGTAGAAGAGGCTGGCCTCAAACTCACAGTACCAAAAGCCAGTAAAAGACCTGGAGACAGCTCCTTTTCTGGCAGGTAGGATTCCCATAAGAGGACCAAGTCACAACGTCACATATATGCATAGTGTCTAGGTCAGTTTCATGCAGGCTACCTTGTAGATGTAACCAACCGTCTTATTAAATAAGAAACACAGAACCAATGTAAAAGAGAAAGCCAAGAGGTCAGAGCTCAGAGCTAAAACCTTACCCTTGCTCCTGCGGTGCCCCTACCTCTCCAAAAGAGAGCTACTTCCTGTGTGTTTGTCTTTAATATAGTCTTTCTGTTCTCCCTCTCATTGGTTGTAAACCCAAACACATGACTGCCTCATCACTGCCTGTAAGTATAGCCCTCCAGGTCTTAAAGGCATGTGTCTCCAATGCTGGCTGTATCCCTGAACACATAGAGACTTACCTAGCTCTGTCTACCAAGTGCTGGGGTTAAAGGTGTGCGCCACCACCGCAATGCTCTTGCTATGGCTCTAATAGCTCTGACCCCCAGGCAACTTTATTTATTAACATACAATTAAAATCACATTTCAGTACAAATAAAATACCACCATACTACCTGGTTGTCAGTTCAGTCTCTGTGAGCTCCTGTGAGCCCAGTTAGTTGATCGTGTAAGCCTTCCTGTGGGTCCTTGACCCCTCTGGCTCCTACACTCCTTTCTCCTCCTCCACAGGATTCCCGAACTCTGCTTAATGGCCTCTGTGGATTTCTGCATCTGCCTTCATCAATTGCCGGGTGATGCCTCTGTGATGACAATTAGGCCAGGCACCAATCTGGTCACTCCTGTCACAAACTGTCACAGCCAGTTCAGGCTACTTATTCAATCTTGCTAGGAGTCTAAGCTGGGATCCTCCCCATAGATTTCTGGGAGATTCCTCTGTACCAGGCTTCTGACTGTCCCCAAAATGCTGCCCCTCCTGGGCAACCCTCTCTTTGCCTTCCCCCAACCAGATCATTCATGTTCCCATCCCCACCTGCTCTCAGTCCACTCATGAAATATCGTCTATTTCTCCTTCCAGTGAAATCTCCTTGTTACCTAGTCTTTCTGGGCCTGCAGATTGTAGTATAGCTATCCTTTATTTTACAGTCAATATCTATTTACAAATGAGTACGTACCATGTTTGTCTTTATCAGTCTGGGTTACCTCACTCAAGATAGTTTCTTTCTAGTTCCATCCATCTGCCTTCAAATTTCCTGATGTCCTTATTTTTAACAGCTGAGTAACACTCCACTGTGTAAATGTAAAACTTTTTTTTAACCATTCTGTGTTAAAGGACATCTAAGTTGTTTCCAGGTTCTGGCTATTACAAATAAAGCATCTATGAACATAGTTGAGCAAGTGTCCTTGTGGTATGATTGAGCATCCTTTGGTTATATGCCCAGGAGCATATAGCTGGGTCTTGTGGTAGGTTGATTCCCAGTTTTCTAAAGAACCACCACACTGACTTCCAAAGGGGCTGTACAAGTTTGCATTTCCATCAGCGATGGAGGAGTGTTCCCTTGCTCCACATCCTCTCTAGCATGAGCTGTCACTTGTGTTTCTGATCTTAGCTATTCTGATAGATGTTAGATGGGATCTTAAAGTCATTCTACACCAATTGATGGCAATAATTTTTTAATAGTTTAATGGGCATAAAATTCTTTTGTATCTCCATGCATATGATCAGGCCCAGGAGATTGCCAACCTGTTTTTCTGACCCATACAGTCCTTGATGAACTGAGATTTAACTGAAGGGCACAATCAAGAAGAAACACACACACACACACACACACACACACACACACACACACACACACACACAGATGCCTAAGGGTTTCATGTTGCCTGGCAAGTTTTGATGACTTCTAACTTCTTTGTTTAGATATTTTTGTTTCTAAAACAAAGTTGGAATGCAGGCATTCATTTGGGATCTGAGCTTGCCCCTTGCTCCTCTTAAACACACAGCTATCCCATTTTTTTTAGGCAAGCAAGTAGGTTGCTTAAATCAACTTTGAGCTTAACAACTGAATTTGGAACATGATTCTTTATTGTGAGCTGGGGTTATCAAGGAATAAAATGTAAAGCAAACATCTGCAAAACTAAATCCTGGGTGTCTTTAGGCTTCCTGCTGTCATCACATCTTGTTATAAGGAAGTTTCCTGGGACACAGGAGATGGATATGACACCACCAGCACTTCAGTTGCTAGATGCTACATTGTCACAATATAAATCACGGTATTTGTTTATATCTAGCTTTCAAATGATAGTAACAATACAGAGCTGGTCTACTAATAAAAATTGTCCCCTCATTGTTTTATACTTTCATTTTTTACATTAATAGTGGTGCTATAATTATTTTAATCTTTCCATTGTTGACATTTTTTTTCATTTATGTGTCAACTCACAATTTTTAAATGATTTTAGGCACAGTTTCTGATTTGTATGTTCAATAGTAAATAAGTACTTATTCAAATAAACAATTTTTCACAATTCAGAAATTTATCTTTATACCTTGCACCTCATAAGTCATATTTTTAATATTCTAGGTACATCAGAGAAACTATGAATGCTATCTAGGTTGTGGAAGTCTGTGTTTAGTGATCTTTAAGATAGAGATTGTATTATTTTGTGTATTTCTTGGGCTTCTTTGGCAAATATACAACCCATGCCTGCCACTGTGCCACTGAGAGACCAGGCTGGCCTCGAACTCAGAGATCTGCCTGCCTCTGCCTCCCGAGTGCTGGGATTAAAGGCGTGCGCCACCACTGCCCGGAGAGAGCTTTTCTTTAATAACCCTTGTAGATCATATTTTTTAACTAAATTAAGATTAACAGATAAATTGATTTAATTTATATTTGAGTATGCATATGTTGCCTTTGTGAAGTGATTAAAAATCATTTGTTAACAAAGACAAAAGATAAAGATGCTAAGTAATTGTTGGTTATAAAGTTAATGTAAAACTGCATGAGGAGCAGGGAAATAATATGAATTCAAGTTTTGGACTTGTAGTAAGAATTTTTGGACCACATTGAATAAGATTCGATTGACTTTATCTATTTGTAGAGTTATATCTCAAGAAACAAGGATAGATACTTAGTATTTAATACATGATCTGATGTTCAACATAGAAAGGTATTTATTTGTTTGCTCCTATTAATTTAAATTTCTCTCAAGTCCTAATTCAGGAGTACAGGTTAATAGCTAATGTTTCTTACCTTGTTCTCTTAAAATAACAGTATCTTTAAACTTGTATGCAGATTTTACTGTGTTAATGCTGTCTTTATACTTTTTGTTTTATATAACTACTTTTATAGTGACTATAGAAAACCTTTTTTGTATATAGGCAAGTACACACATATATCAAAGTTACTTCTCTGCTATCCCTCACTTTAGTCTCTATGTAATTAAAGAAATAGTATATGAATAAAAAAGTCTGATTTATTGGTTCAACTTATTTTTAGGAAACATTTGACTTATAGGATCCCAAATGAAAAAAATATGGATTATACTAAATTTATAATTATATGACATAAATTGTATCATGAAATTATGTAATAAAATTTTTCCTAATATTCATTTATGAAAATAATTTTATAGAATTAGAAAAACTTGGTATTAAATGCACAATGTACACAGAAATGTGATTAATATATTTTCACTAGTAGATATGTATAATTTATTTCTAATGCATACCTTACCAAATATACATTTTATATACTATATTTGAATGTACATGTAAGTATTTTAATACTTCTGTTTCTGAATTTGTAATAATCATTATTACAGTGCCTACATTATTTTAAATGATTTAGTATATTATTTTATTTGTTCACATAATTGCTGCTTTAAGTCTGTTGAGAATAATAAGGAATCGGGATAAAACAAATGTATAGATTCAGAAAAATGTTCCAGTATCTCAAAAAGGGGAAAATGAATTACATAAATAAAGAGAAGTGTGCCCATTACACTGTTATATTTCCAGTAAACAATTCCTTCACAGACTGGAACTCACTAAACGTTTTACAGGAGGAACAGAAGCTACTAGAAGTGGACCGACCACAATAAACCAGATCTACACATCCAGGTCTGAGAGTGGAGTGATTATATAGCATCTGTGATAAGCAAACTTTAAGACATTTCATAATTTCTTGATGGAAACTGTGAATCTGGTAGTGGTAGAGTCAGATAAAGTCAAACTAAATGGAAGTATACATATAGTGAAGAAAAGACTAATATCTAACAACTTTTGGAGTGATATTTTTAATATGTCATTCAGTAAAAAATGTGTAATTATGGAATTAATATTTTCTGAAGAAATGAACCAAGATTATGTTATATAGTCATAGGAAGCTTGCAGTCATGCTGCCTTGATAGATTAAAACAGGGCTTACCTATTGATGGCATCTTGACTGGTATTTTCACTGTCAACTGTAAAGCTTACAAACAAAAATTCACTTCTCACAGATTTGGAGACTGGCAATGTAATTTCAAATTGCTTATGTAATAGTAGTATTTTGTGAGAGATGCTTGGTAACTCACAGATGGATGCTTCATGTTATGATCTCATATAATGGGAACAGCATATGTAGGAAGTCACTCCTAAATCTCTCAAATAACAAACTAGCTACTCAGACATTTGTAGCTTATGGGCTTTGAACTTCAACATAGGACCTTTTGGGGATATAGAAATCCAGACTACAGATATACAAGTCATAGTTCCTGGAAGCTGTAACTATGACACATTGTATGGGAAATGAAACCTCACAGATAAAGTGAATTAAAAATTATAAAATGAGGTTATGCTCTTGTATTATGGTCATAGGGTCCCTAAAAGACAGTATAGAAGGACAAGAGTTTTAGTGAGCTTACCTGAGCATAGATAATGACGTTACAGAGGGCAGATTTTAATTCTGCTGGCATTAAATGTAGGAAGGGGGTCAAGTAACAATGTGAGAGGAGCTTAGACCCCGAAGTGTCCATGAGTGATAATTTTTCTTACAACCTCCTAAAAGAATATAACTAATTAGATTCACTTTAGGTGTGTCAATCATATCTCTAAAAGAGATATGATTGTGTTGCTTTAAGGTATCAAGTTCTCTATACAAGTTTCATCAGCAAAGGAAGAAAATACAATTAAAAGCCAAATGATGGAGTAGTAAATGAAGCCAATGATTCAGTTACTCATTATGAAAGTATTTGTTGAACACATTATCCTAATTATTGGCCATTAGTGAATCAGATCATGAACATCTGGTTATAAGGATCTGACAACAAACAAAGCATCGCCATGTATTGTGAGATGTATGGTAGATCCAGAGGGTTAGAAAAAGGTCATTGATCTGCAGATGGGTGGTTTTCTCTGTAGAGATACTGAGTCTTGAGGTGTGTACAAGTACCATGTAAAGCAGTGGTTCTTAACCTTTCTAATGCTGAGATTTTTAATACAGTTCCTCATATGTGGTGAATCCCAACCATAAAATTATTTTCATTGCTATTTCATAACTGAAATTTTTCTACTGTTATGAATTGTAATGTAAATATCTGTATAGTCTAATGGTCTTAGGTGACCTCTGTAAAAGGGTCATATGAGCCCCAAAGGGATTGAGAACCACAGGTTGATAACTACTGATGTAAGGGAAGAGTATTACAGAGTAAGGAAATAGTGTGCAGAACCCAAGAATGAATAAATTATCATAAGGTAGACCAAATGGGCAGATTACCATTTCTTGAGTGTTAATTACTTTGTGGGTAGTAACCTAAGGTAAGACTGAAGAACACGATGTCAGTGTTTGTATTTTGTCTATGTTTTGTGTTAGAGGAGATAGGAAATTAGTTAATAAAATTTGGTTTTTACACCAGATAGAAGATAATGTCAGTCATCCTGGAGACAGGAAAGCCAAGTTCAAGACTACAATAGTTGAGCTACACATGAATGATAATGGTATACATTCCATAATTAACAATGAATACTGAGAAAAGGGACAGCTATGTGAATGAACAGGAAAGATTGTATGGTAGTGATAAATTGGAAGTGATGAATGATAGGACATAATGCAGTTTGTAGGGTGGGGAAATAATGTCAAAAGTCATCACAAATGATTTTTTACCACAGTTTGGAAGTCAACTCAAAAAGTAATGAATCCATTCTTGGTGTTATTTAGTTTAACTGAGGTATAATTATTATCCAATAAAGTATAAATATTTATTATATGTTATTTGGTTGGCTTGAATAAGGTATACACTCTAAGACTATCACCACAACCAGGATAGTGATAATTCCAATATCTCCAATAGTTCTATCTTGCTTTATTTTTACTTGCTTGTTTATTTCTGTGACAAGAACATTCAATATGAAATCTTCTTCTTAATAAAACTTTAAATTCATAGTATGGTACTGCATACTAGAAACACTGACTTTAATAAGTACCGTGGCATAGAATGGATCTTTATAATTAAGGAATTTATTGTGTTGTGCCATGTTTGAACTATTCATTGTATATATAAATGTAAATTCTTGATGAGTAGTTATATGTATGATTCCAAACATTCATGAATATATCATTTGTTATAAATTTGTTGTAAAAATAAATTTTTGGTATGATTTTTAAACTGGAGCATTGTGAAAAGATCCAGGAAAACAAAACAAAGTATAGGCATCTCTACATTCATTGCATAAAGAAGCATTACAATGCACCAGAGAAGAAAATGTCCAGAAAGAGGAAAATACTGAAATGTAAAAGATATGGAGAATTGTATCATGTAAAGAAAAATGAAAGGTGTGAGATTGTATCATAACACAAGAATACATAAGCTCTGAGACCATGAATGGTGTCTTAGTTAGAGTTTCTATTACTGTGAAGAGACACGATAACCATGGCAACTCTTATGAAGGAAAGCATTTAATTGTGGATAGCTTACAGTTTCAGAGGTTTAGTTCATTATTATGATAGAGGGAAGCATGGCAACATGCAGGCAGACATGGTGCTAGAGAAGAAGCTTGGTGAGAGAGACTTCACTATTTGAAAATGTAGGCAAGCAGAAGGGAAGCCCACTTCTGATAGGTGGTGGTCAGGAGTAAAGTTGGTTAATTTTCTCTGAAGTGAAAGAAACTCATCTAAGTTAACAGCTATAGAAAAAACAAAAGCCTTACTGAGAACAAAGATTTAAGGTTGGTGATGAAGGGATTACCCAATGACAATAGTGTCTTATGTGGCTGTAGTGAAAAGTGTGATTGGTGGATGGAGTTGTGGGAAACATTTCATAATTTAATTGTTAAAGTGAAAGAGGAGGCAGCTGCTAAGATTGGTTCAAGGTTCTGTAGAACTGCCAGAATCAGGGTGAGATTTCATTGTATGACAGGTGTACCCTGAACTACCATGACAAAATTACCACTACTCAGATCAAGAGTACAAGGTGTTTAGAAGTTTCTGGATAGAATTTAAATGCTGACACAATCACAAAAGACTCAACTTTCTGCCCTTTGGAGTGACTGATTCTCCATTAACAATCATCTACATGGTCTGCATAATTTACACCATTGCATTGACAAGATTCAAACAGAGCAACTGGTTACTGGATGCATCAAAGTCATCTTCACATGCTTGATTTCTAGACATAACAGATATGTCTTGTGGATAATGAGGAGATGTCAATTAAATATGGTCTTAATGATGAGCATGTCTGAAAGAAAATAATTGAGATTTTTAGTAGAAAATAAGGAGGGTAGACGTGGAAAGGAAGCCTATGTATTCTTAGATATTGAACTGGCAACAGATGGCCTTAAATCAGATATATTTTCCATAGCTTAGAAGGGAAGACTCAGAATCATGGGATCAGAATTACACTGATCGATGTTTAAGCATGATGATAAAAATTCTATCTATTAGCTATTATTATGGCTTCCATATGAATGGGTCCATTGATGAGATCTTAAACTTAAATATCTCAAGCAATCTGATGAATATTGGTGAGAACTGTACTACTCATTCTCTTCAAAACTGTATTCTGAATTGAATTGGAGTGATTTAGAAATCCTTTAAAAGTGTCTGTGTGTGCGCACGCATGTGTGTATTTCCACAGTGACTGAGTACATGTACACATGTGTATGTGGGTGCACACACCTATGATTGTTTATGTGTGTGGAGGCCTGAGATATCTTCTTGACTGTTGATACTTTCCTCTATTTTTCACCACTTTATTTTTCAGAAAATTTTCTTTCTGGCTGTATTCTTTTCTGACTCTCTTTTCCCACATAGTTTTCTTTTTACTTTAATAGATACACAGACAGGCAACAGACAAACCATATATTCTGCATATGAGAGAAAGTGTGATGTTTATCTTTCTGCATCTGTCTTATTTTACTTACTAAAAAGGTCCCTCAAGAAAGTCCCCAATTTCATCCATTTTCCTGAAAATGACACAATTTCCTTCTTTAGAGCTGAGTAATATTTCTTTGTGTGCATTATCACATTTTTCACTTATTCATATGTTGTTTGGGACTTTAAATATGTCTATATCTTCACTGTTATGAATTGTTGCACAATAAACAAGAATGTGAAATTTTCTGCCAGGATGCTGACAGCCTTCTTGCAGAATACCAAAAATATGAGTTCTAGTGCTGATTTTAATTTAACAAACATTGAATGGAGGTTTTAAAATGTTGATACCTCTTGATCTCCTTCAGTTGTCTTATTGCTCTAGGCAAAACTTCAAGTACTAGATGAAATAGATATGGAGTGCACAACCTTGTCTTGTTCCTCATTTTAATGGCATTGCTTTGAGTTTCTTGCCATTTAATGTGGTATTGACTATGGGCTTGCTAGAAATTGCCTTTGGGAGCAGGTCAGAGACCCACAGCCAGACATTAAGCAGAGAGAGTGTCTAAATTGAATGTCTCTATTGGGTTCCTCCCCTCAGAGGTTGGGACACCCCTTACAACAGGGGATGGGCAGTGGGAATCATATGGGATGGAGAACACCAGAAGAACATGGCTCACTCACTGAATCAACTAAGCAGGGCTCAAAAGGGTTCACAGAGACGAAAACAGGAAGCATGAATCTGCAAGTTCTCAGCTTATTGTTATGGTTGTTAGCTTGGTGTTTTTGTGCAACTCCTAACAGTGGGAGAGAGTGTATCTCTGACTCTTTTGACTGCTCTTGAGACTGTTTTCTTCCTATTGGGTTGCCTTGTCCAGCCTCAACATGAGGGCTTTTGCCTTGTCTTATTGTATCTTGTTTTGTCCTGTTTGGCAATTTGTCTTGGAGACTTGCTCTTCTCTGAAGAAGAAACTGACGAGGAATGAATCTAGGGGAGAGGGGAGTTGGCGGGGGTTTAGGAGGAGTAGAGGGAGGGGAAACTGTGGTTGGGATATATTTTATGACAGATGAATCTATTCACTGTGGTTGATATATTGTGCACCGCAATAAACTTATCTGGGGGTCAGAGAACTGAACAAACCACACATTAAACATAAGTTTAGGCAGTGGTAGCACACGCCTTTAATCCTAGCATTCCAGAGGCAGAGATCCGACTGAATCTCTGTGAGTTCAAAGCCACACACACACACACACACACACACACACACACACACACACACACAGAGACAAATATATATATATATGTATATATATATATATATATATATATATATATATATACATATATACACATATATACTTGTCTACAACTCATTTCTGGTTTCTTTTTGGAGACATATTGTTGGAAGTAAACATTAACAAGATCCCTTCAATTCCAGGGAGTCCATGCTAGTCATATTGCTAGAAGAAACCATTTAAATATGATTCTATATGGCATTGATGTGTTTTAATTTAAACAAAACACAAGTACATGTGCATATAATTTATTTAAATGTTAATTTCCCCATTGGAAGTCTTAAGCTTTTTAGACAAATTTAGTGTTCTGTGCATGTTTTGTTGCCAATATTGCTTAACAGAAAACCATACAGATTGTAGAGGTTCAGTAACTATATCCTATCCTTTGTTTACCGTAATAGTGTATGGATGGGGAACACAGTAAAATCAATTCAGTTAAAGAATGCCCGATATTAAATAGGTTGAGGAATAAGGGCAAATAAACCCACTGGCACTCAAACGCATATATAACAAAACACTTTGTATAAAATATCTTTGGTGAACTGCATAGCCATGTGACTTCATCCTATCTATGATGGACATGTTTGTTTACTTTTCCTTGGCTAACTAATGCCCGCTATTCAAAATGCAGCATTCCTTCTGTTCTGAGAGCCTGGACCCCAGGGAACAGCTTGAAATGTAAGTGCATTTTAGAATATAAACAGTATTTTAAAATATATGATTTCTTTCATCTCTTCCTGTAATGCATACAAATATTTCTTCAGTTTTATTGAAGAAACTGCTCTGACTTTTTGCAATATAGACTGTTTTTCCTTAAGGCCACTGACTGAGAGAAATGTTATGAATATTTTATAGCTTTTCTTTGTAGTGCATTAATGCAATGCTTTTTGTATCAATTGAGTTGTATTAATATATTTTTACAGTTATTTAAATATTTTCTTATACAGTCTTTTTTTGAATTCACTTAGCCTTGACACTGGTTTGTTTTCTGAGTTCTGTTTTATAATCATTTTCATGATTCTTGTGAAAAATAAAGTCTTTGAGAAATTTCAAGATTATTTTTCCTTATTTATGAAATTTTCATACATGCATACAATAAAATATGATCCTATCTACCCATCATTCTCACCCTCTAAATCCTCCCTTCTCCTTCCTAACAAGTCCCTATCCCAAATCCATGTCTTTACTTTTTGGCAACCCACTAAGTATAGTTATGCCTATGTGTGCTCGAGTGTAGGAGCCATCCACTGTAGTGTGGGAAGCCTTCTTGAAGCAAAAGTGAAAGCCAAGAAACAGATAAAGGACTTTTGGGGTGGAGACATGTTAGGGAGTAGGTAGAGTAGCTGATAGGTAAAACAAAATTAGTGAAGTGACAACTGAGGACAGAAAGGCATAAGCAGAGAGGGGCATGAGAGTGTGAGGGGACCTGAGCTAAAGGGGAGGACCATTCCAAAGAAATGGGGATGAAAATCAGTACTGAAGCCTCCTATTTCACTACCCAGCTTTGCAAAGGCAGATGGAAGGTTAGTACAACACATTTAAAGTGGAAGGTGACCTGGGAATACTGAGGGTTAAAGGACTAAGCATGTGTGTAGGCAGATGAATGGATAGGGGAAAGGAGTCATTGGGTATTTGGAAATGTCTTGAGGGTCCCATTTTCCATTTTTAGGGCAAAATGGTAAAGACAAAGGAAATATAGCTGCTATATATTTTAGCAAAGGTGATATTTTTATTACTCTGAGAAAATATTCCCATGCTTATTCTGAAAGTAAATATTTCAAATATCTGTTCATTCTGGAATAAAAGTATATTTCTGTCCAATATTTATATGCATTAGGTTAACTTGTAACATGTAAGATGGATTTTTCTTAATTAAATAATTCATCGGGACTTTCAGGTACTGATGAGGGCCATTTTCTTTCTCATGTAGTCTGTGGTTATCAAGCATTAAGTCACTGATTGTGTACTGAAGCACAGCTTCTCATCTCTATGTTTTTGAAAAGCATGTACTGTTTTACAACACACTGTGCTTCTGAAGAAGCTCCCTTTCTAAAGGTTAATACATTTGGTTCTGATGATATTCCACACAAATGAAAGAATCAAACTGTATAATAAGCCAGAATGTTAGGTATGTAATTTTTAAATACCTATTTTTATTGAATAGATACTTAATGAGTACTATTCTGTAGAATAAATACTTTTCTTGTGTGGCTACATAAAATGTGGATGAAAATGACAATTTGAATATGAATACTTTCTCTATTTTCTTGGTAATTGATAATCAATGCCCTCAAATCTATCTTTTGTGTCTTCCAGATACCATGCACTAATTTTTTCAAATTGTCCTTTTCCTGTCTACTGAGAATAGTGGAGTATCTGTCTGATTGTATTTAATTAATTTAAAACTCTTTGTTCATTCTCTACATAATTATTTCCATCAACATTTCTTAATTCATATTCAGAAGATGAGAGAGGAATATAATTTTCATATGCTTGATTTCCTGCATTTGATTTAGAAAGAAACAATGAAATTTATTCTTCACTGATTTTTCAAATATGCTGTTCCAGCTGTGGTTATTTCAGAAGATGACTGTATTTCTAAGGGAATAACAGGACAGTTATTCTGTATTTCACTACTCCAAAGGATTTATTTCTAGATAACTGAATAGCTATATAAAAATAAAAGAAGGCTCTGTCCCATATTTCAGTGGCTTGGTCTGGGTGGGTAAATAAAATTTGCACATCGCACACTTCTATACTTAGAAATGGAATATTGAGCAACTATGTTTATGTTAAAATTTTATATGTCATTTTTATGAATTAAGAAAAATCCTTTTAAATAATTAACTTGGGGAAATTTTAGCCTGGCCAAGAAAAGCCTACTAGATACTAAATGTAAGTCAACTAGTACCTAGTATGAAACATGACAATTTACTAGATATTCTGAGTAGCAGCCCAATAGTATCCAGGTGCTAGTATCTGGACCTTGTCGATATTCTACCTATGTGGTTAAAAGCACTGCATAAATAAGGATCTGGAAATTTGGGGTCCTCAAATGAAGGGTTATCCAAATTAATGCAGATTACTCTTATGTAATTATGACAGTTTCTATAAGAACTGAACAGGGTGGCAGTTAGTAAAATATGAGATAACAGAAGCAGGAAGTTGGTCATGAATGTACATGAGCATCCAGAACTGAGAGATATGAATGGCTTGGCCTTCAGGAGAATAAAGTATGTCACCTGCCTCCTTGGCTATCTTGCCATCATCTGCCACTGAGAGTGACTTGGGGGTACCTGCTCCCCAGAAACACATGGTAATGAATCTATGTGGTTTTAAGTCATTAAGTTTGTGGTTTGTTATACAAATCACAATAACTCTTGGGAAATTATTAGATGGCAAATTAGAATATATATATGTCTCTAGATATATGATTAATTTCATCTTAATTTATAGGAAAAGATACATGAATACAAAAAATTTACTTCAAAAATATACAGTAGTAATCATTTATTAAAACTGAAATTTTGAAACCTGGATTTTTCATAACCACCTATATTTAAAATATGATTTCCAACATGGGTTTGAAAAAATAACTAGCAACCAAAGCAAAGCAACTGTTATTAATTAATGCAGACCATATGTTACATATTTCTTGTACATGAAGTCACATTTAAAATGTGTGCTTGTAAATGGGGAGGAGGGAGAGAGTTGTGGAGAGAATTGTAGTGAGTGACCTCTATGAAATTAAAAGAGAGAGAGAGAGTGAGAATAAAAGACATCTGTAATTTCTGGCTTCTGATCTGTGAAATTAAAAGGTAAGACAGCCACTTTTTTTTCAATGAGAGCCAATGTTTGTTGTCCTATGAGAGGACTGGAAATCATCAAGCAATTGCACCAAATTTGACATTTATCGAACTCTTAAGTTTTTTTTTTTTTCACATATTAACTAAGCATTTACCATTTACCTACTGTGGTAGTTTGAATGTAATTGGCTCACATAAACTCATAGGGAGTGGCACTATTAGGAAGTGTGGCTTTGTTGGAGTAGATATGGCCTTGTTGGAGGAAGTGTGTCCTGGTGGAGGGGGCTTTGAGTTCTCAAGCCATGCGCAGTATGTCAGACCACTTCTTGCTGCCCATGGGACAGATGTAGGAATCTCAGCTCCTTCTCCAACACCATGTCTGCCTGCGTGCTACCATGTCCCACCAGGATGATAATGGGCTGAACCTCTGAACTGTAAGCCACCAAATTATTATTATTTTTTCTTTATAAGAGTTGCTGAGGTAATGCTGGCTCTTCACAAAAAATGAATTCCTAAGACAAGAGCTGGTACTGGGAGTGCGGTATTGTTGTGTTAAGCCTGACCCTGCTTTTGTTTGGAAGAATTTAGACTTTGGCAGTCTGGGTTAAGAAAGCAGTGGAATACTTTAAGTGATGCTTGAAGGACCATACTAGTAGAAGCATGGAAGACAGTGGTGTTGAGGATGTTTTGAACTGTGGGAACATGGTTCAAGAGTCTTCACAGGAGAAGAATACTAATATGTTGCCTAGAGATCATTCTTGTAATATGTTGATGAAGAATGTAGCTGCTTTTTGACCTTGTCCAAAAAGTCTGCCCAAGGCCAAATTGAAGAGTTTCGGATTAATTCTGTTGGAGGAAGAAATCTCAAAACAGCCTAGTGTAGATTTTGTCATCTGGTTATTGGTGTTAACTCTAATGAAGAGTTAGTTATAATGTAAAGGAGCAAGCAGAGCAAGGAAAAATACAAAATGTCGAACAATTTGAGGAATAGAGGAACATTCCAGGAAGCACAATGGAGCTAAGTCCTGTGTTCAAGGAGATTAAACAAATTAAAAGTGGAATAAAGGTGTGGTGATCTCAGGGCAAACTAAATTTCCAATTTGTGAAAAGGAATTAAAGAAAAGCTTAGAGCTGGATGTGATGGAGCACACCTTTAATCCTAGTACTTAGAAGATAGAGGCTAGTGGGTCTCTGAGTTTGAGGCCAGCCTGGCCTACAGAGCAAGTTCCAGAATAGCTAAGCTTAGGCAGTAAGGGAAACCATGGAAAAAAGAAAGCTGGTGAAGGTGTGACTGAATGAGGGGAGCATGCTCCACTCTCAGCAAGCAGCAGAAGTTGGTAGCTTCAGAAGTGTGGTTCCTGCTTTAGAGGCAAATAAAGGAGAAAGGAGTTATGGTCTCTCCCTCTGTGACTAAGGAAAGTCATTGAGGCCAGACATGTGTCAGAGGTGTTCCTGAATGGAGGTCTAGTGAAGCCTTTAATACCTTGGAGACCCAAGATGTTGAAGATTTCAGTACTGTGAGACACCTGCCAAGGAAAGCTGCAAACGGAGTACAACAAGCCCAAGAGAAAGAAGTAAGTTGCTGTCATCAAAGCTGAAAAGAGTTGGAGTTCTGAAGAGCATTTTGACATCAGACATGGAGATGCAGTTTGGAGTTTACCCAGTTGGTTTTCAGTCTCACTTTGGTCCAGTATTTCCTCAGTATGCTCTGTTAATATTCTGATCCCACCCCTTGGCCCCACCCTGGGTCCTGACATAAAGTCTCTTTTTAAGGAAAAACTAGGAGTTTTTCCTTATCTGCTTTTTCTCCCACAAGGTGTGTACCCCCCTTTCCCCTTCTCTCTCTCTCTCTCTCTCTCTCTCTCTCTCTCTCTCTCTCTCTCTCTCTCTCTCTCCCTCTCTCCCTCTCTCCCTCCCTCCCTCCCTCTTTCTGTCTCTCTGCCTTTTTATCTCTCTATTATAATAAACTCTCCACATGGATGCAGCGTCTGGGTTGTGTATTACTGTTAACCCTCCACCCTGCCACCATGCCTGCATGGAGTGGGTTGTCTGCCAGCCCACCACTTCATCTGCTCAGCCTGTCATGTTTCCCTGCATTCATGGGATACCCTCAGGGTCACCTCCTCTCACATAATATATCATAACATGCTCCCTTCCCCGCATTTTGGAATGGAAATGTATATCCTATGCCATTATATGTTGGAAGCATGTGGTCTGGTTTATTTTTATTTTTATTTTACAGGGGATTATACTCAAGAAATTGCATGAATCTCAGAAGAGACTTTAAAATTCGGACTTTAAAACATTGTGAGACTGTGATAGACTATGGGGACTTTTGAAGTTAGACTAAATGCATTTTGCATTATGATATTGTAACAAGCATATGTGGGCCAGGGAATGTAATGTGGTAGTTTTAATGTAATTGGCCCTCATAAACTCATAGGTAGTGACACTATCAGGAAGTGTGGCTTTGTTGCAGTAGGTATGGCCTTAATGGAGAAAGGGTTTCACTGTGGAGACAGGCTTTGAGGTCTCATATATGCTCAAGCCATGCCCAGTGTCTCAGACCACTTACTGTTGCCTATGGGTCAAGATGTAGGAATCTTAGTTCCTTCTTGAGCACCATGTCTGCCTGCATGCCACCATGTTCCACCATGATGATAATGAGCTGAATTTTTGAACTGGAAGCCACAAATTACATGTTTTCCTTTATAATAGTTGCTGTGGTCAAGGTGACTTTTCACAGCAACTGAAAACCTAACTAAGACACCTAGGTTAATCATATTCTGTCATAAAACATCTCAGCAAATTTACTGGAAAGTATATCATACAAATCTGTTCTCAAATCACAAATGAACTAAATTAGAAATCAGCTGCAAGGAAGCTAAGCGAAAATATAACAATTTAAAACTGCTAAGCAACACATTATAAATTATCTTGTGTAAAAGCAAATCTCAGATGAAATTCAAGAATATTTAAACTAAAAAAAAACTGAATCAAACATGTAGAAGATGCTCTACAGATGGGAAAACGTAATACTGATAACCTTTTAGAAAGTTGAAAATTATCAAAGCAATGACTGCAGAGTAAGCTATAAGAAAATGGCAAAGAAGAATCAATTGTAGTCAAAAAAGACAGAGAAAGGAAAATAATGTGAGCAGAAGCTAAAGGAAGAGAAATAGTTAAAGTGACAGAAATCCTAAAACCCAAAAGCTGGTTTCCTGAAATTGGAGCCATTCCTGGGAGAAAATGGATTACAAAATTCTTTTCAGGAACAACAGATGACCAGACTTGAAGCAAGTACTTTTGTGTTTAAAATCACAATGCTAATTCTGGTCCCAAAAGATTTAAGAAGTGAATCCTGTGAAGAAATGCTGATGGAGGTCAAAGGACAAACTTGGGTGTCATTCTTCAGACATTATCCACTTTGATTTTGAAACTGATCTCTTTTGTCCTGTAGATCAACTGATGAGGCAAGACTGGCTGACTAGCAATGTCAGAAGTCTTGCCTGACTCTACTGTGGGAACCCACAGAGGTTTTCTTGTGAAATCTGAGCTTCCTTTACCCAACAGAACTGCATAAGAGGATCATTGGACCACAGGCCTGGGTACCAGGTGTTTTAAAGGGTCTACACTTAGTGTATCTAGCAAGGGGGGGATCTTTTGCCTTGCCCCTTGGCATTGTTATAAAAAGGTCTTTTGAATAAAGTTCTGGTCTGTTGGGTATTGACCCAAATCCTCCCAAAGTTATCCTGTATTTAGGTTTTTCCTCTCATTGGCTAGGCCTATCATTGTATCTATTATTCCTTATTCCCCTCTCTTCCTCATAGGAATCTTTTAAAAGGCAGGGGCTTGTCCCCCATATTCTACCTCCCCAGTTCTGGAGTTAAAAACATGCAATGTCCTGTTTGGCTTTTGTATGTGGATTCTAAGAATCAAATGCTAGTCTTTGTGTTTGCAACTCAAAGCACTTTACTAGAAGAGCTGTCAATCTGTTATACAATTTTCTTCATGAATCAGAAAGAAACTAAAGTGTTTTTCAACTCAGTTTATATTAATGATAACTGTATTTTTAAAATCTTAACAATGGCATTGCAAACACACAAAAAAATTCAACACTTCTGAACATATATCTAAAAAACACAGCTAAAAGAACATTAACAAATATAGCCCAGCAATACATAAAAAGAATAATCCATGATAAGCACAGTGAAACTTTCAACCTATGAAATGAAATCAGTATAACTCATCAAGAAAAACACAGTCATGTCAATAGATTGTGCAAAGTGTTTTAGCACCATGCAACATTTTTTCATGATTTAAAAGAACATTACTTCAACAAGCTAGGAGTGAAAGAACAACATTATTCTGACAACATAACCTAAATAAAGAAGCAATTAAGCAATTTAAAAATATAAATGTACAATATACAAAATGGCCATGACAACCAACCTTTAGGTGCTTCTGGTGACAAAATGGAGAACAATATGAGTGAGAAAACAGATTATTAACATATAAAAATCAAAGTCCTTAAGCTTGTACCACATGTATGGAAACAACTAACTAACTGAAGGAAGAAATGTAGCTTTTCCATACAGAAAAAATCCAGTTAATGTAAGTGTTGAAGGAAAGATAAAAGTAGAAAATCACCATTAGGACACTACAATAATTATTGCTCCAGACAAGACTAATAAAAAGGAACTGAATTGGTGCACAGAATTTTTAAAAGCAGTATATTTGTGTAGATTTACAGAAGTATGTGCTATATATTTAGGTATTACCAAAGAAAGAAAAGGAGGCATGTAAGGAATAATTCTAGCTGACACTATCTTAAACAGGTATTCAAGGTTAGCAGAGTCTCTTAGCCCTGTTGAGTACATTGTGGTAGAAAGGAATGAGGACCTTTGTTCTATTCAGCAGGACATATCAAAGAAGACCCAATAGAGAGACATTTGGTAAACTGGTCCAGGAAAGACAGGGGCACCTGGAAGCATTTGCACAATTTGGGGGACTGAGGAGATAAGAAGAAGGAAAGGCACATGGTCTCTTCAATATCTTGGAAGAGAAAAAAACAATGATAACAGCAACAAACATTGGGGAAAAATTAAATCCAGTCAGATTGGAGTAAGATTTACAGTTTCTCATTATTTACCTCAAATGTATCTTGTTAGATTTCTAACTCTTTTATGATAACATAAAATGTAAATACATAGGCAAGCAAGGTGGAAGACATTTGGGGATTTTATTTATACCTAACTCTAGGGTATTTTGAAATTATTTCAAAACAAAAAGCTGAGAAAAAATGACAATGAACAGAACCTGATTCCTTCTAAAGAACTGGACTGTAAAGAATTACATCTATGTAGGTGGCCCCTTTGAGGAGCTGCAACTACGTCACGAGACGTGAGACTCATCAATATCAATATATTGGGTATTTATCTTAAAACCAAGTCCTTTAAAGCTATTTTCTTTCTTTGGAGAAAAGAAAGATGAAAAGAACAGTATGCCTCGCAGATGATAGCAATAAACTTTTGGTTGTTTTGACCTGGGAGATTTAACTCAATGTTGGATTCATTCTGACACTCGCTTAAAGGGTTTCTGTCTGTGGTAGCTATGATTTCATAGGCAGAGGAACATGGAGGCTAGGGTATGGCAGAGTCAAACTGTTCACCTCATGAAGACCAGGGGGAAGAGAAGGGCCAACACACAATAGACACTTCAAAGGGGCATCCCCAGTGACCAGTCTGTTTCAAACAACACAGCTTGGGATCACATTTTCAACACAAGCCTTGAGGGTCTATCTTCTCAAGGGCTGCAAAGAACCAGTGGTGTTCACCTCCCTGGGAAGTGGAAGCAGAGGGTCAGGAGTTACCTGTTACATTTAGATCTTTAGAGCAGCCTGGGATACTTGAGATCTGGTAAGTGTTGGAATTGTATGACATATCTTTTAAAATAAAACAATTTCTGTATTGTTTCAGAGGTTAAAAAATAGTTATTATGTAAAGAAGTAAAGTTTTAAAAATGATGAATAAAGCATCTTATTTGGAATTTTTGTATAATGTAATCATACAAAGCCTCCTTGAGTTAAATCTTTGTGATTTATAATTAACTCTCCCCCCACTTTTTTCAGAAAACTGTCTTAATTCTGTTGATATTCATTTCTTTACTTCCTTTGTGTCAATTACATAGATATACCCATCACTATAATATTTTGATGAACTCATAG
This sequence comes from Peromyscus maniculatus bairdii, assembly GCF_049852395.1. NCBI lineage: Eukaryota > Metazoa > Chordata > Mammalia > Rodentia > Cricetidae > Peromyscus > Peromyscus maniculatus. Next base: position 64,973,011 of record NC_134868.1, on the reverse strand, counting down.
TGTTTACAGCTTAAATGGAAACATCATAAAAATCAAATGTTTTATTTGTATTTTATTCTCTCTATCCTTGTTTTTGTTCTTCTCTTTTATTTTTCCCAATGGAAGCTTGACAAAGTCATTCACAGTATGCAATACTTTAAGGAGTTAATTATATCACATAACTTGAAGACAGTAGATTCTGCACCAAATAGTCATATATAATCTCAATGTCCATGTCTACTGTTGACTGTGATTTTGTACTTATTTTGTGTGTCATAAAAATCCCTTCATATTTTGTAGTCTATAAAACTCTTTAATAGTGCTATTGTATAACCTAACAGTTTATTGAGAGATTAGAAAATGCATCCCGTGTTTACTAATACATGCTGGTTTGCATGCATAGGCTTCCTTGAATACACACACACACACACACACACACACACACACACACACACACACTCATACATATTCAATTGTATATTCATTGAGCCTATTGGAATTGACGTATGTTTGGCTGGAGAGATGATGAAACAGTAGTTAAGAACATATAACTGCTCTTGATGAGTACCTGAGTTTGACTGCAATTAACCACATTAGGTGGGTTCATAACTAATTGCCTGAGACTTTAGCTCAGGAGAATCAGATGCATGCTTCTGGATTTTGAGGACACCTGCACTCATGTGTATATACCCACAAACCTGCATACATACACATAATTTAAACTTTAACTTAAAATTTGTTGTGTGTATTTGTTTCCAATTTCTGCTTCATTTCTATATTTGATTATAATCTATTTTTATTTTTATCTTTCATTTCAATTTTTTGCCTTTTATTGTTGGTGATGGTATGATTGACTCCAAAGCCCTTTGAAATGAGGAATGGTACAGGGTAATGAGAATTAATAACAACACAATATGACTAAGAATTAGAAGCAGTTGTTGAAATTGAATGTTTTAAAATAGAAATCAAGACTTCAGTTGCATTTGGAAGTGTCTCAGGTACAGTATACCTACTACGGCAGGAGGAGTAACTGTGCTATTAAAGAGAGATTAAATTTTCTAGCTGTTAAAGAGTCATGTTAATGAACACATTAACCACCACCCATTTGTATTGCTTTAACTGAGAAAGGCAATCTCAAGTTCAATCAAGAATGGAAAAGCGACCTCTTCGTAAGATCAGTTTCTCTGGTTATATAAAGGTCAACAGTATCTGCCCTTTTGAAAACCACTTAAAGACCCTGGGAGGCCATCATGTCTCAAGGCTGGCCTTCCTGCTCTGTCTCTAAATAAATCATCTTATTAAGAAGCCAAGCAAGCAAGTAAGGAGTTTTGATGTCAGTGAAGTAAAGATGATTAGAACTTTCTGAGTCATTTCTAATGTGCTATGGGAAATACACGGGGCTAGACTGTCTTTAAATTTTCAAGCACCATATTTTAAAAATATCTTTCATTTTTCTTTCTTTTTTTGTCACTGTGCCACAGAAAAGTTTCCATCAGATCACACATGCTCAGGGTATCAGAATTCACTTAGGATTACTTGAATGGTTTCACATAGATGATGGATTTCTGGTGTGATTATAGATGAAAAGGCAGAGGTAGTTATATAAATTGCATGCTTATAAATTAAGTGGAATCAAGTATAATTAGATAATAATATAGTTGTTCAACATCTTTGTTGTAAACAATTTTCAGTTTCCACATGAAGAAGTTAAAAGATAAAAATGTCCATGTTTCTTATGACTCATATTTTCAATTTTATATCCTAGCAGTCAAGAATACTGGGCAATTTTACCAGAAAAATGTCTTGACACATATGTTACAGACATGAATTTCCTACAAATCATGTCAAATGGAAGAAAAATGACATTTTATAGTTTTCTTCTACAGAGATCATCTCCATATGTACTAAACGTTAATGTGGCCCAGGAATTATAAAATCCCCTTCAAATATCCTTATTTTCATAAACAAAAGATACAAACTTAACTTTGATATTTTGGGAAACTGGATTTGGTGGGTACCTATGAACACTTGGGTATGCAAATCTTTCTGGACACGCTAAGGATTATGCATCTTATGTATGATAAAGCAAATATTCCATAATTGCTATCTCTCACAATTGCTACTCTGCAAAATAGCTCCACTCACATTTCTCAAAAACAATAAAAACAAAAATAACAATAAAGGTAAGGCACACAAAGGAGCACAACCTTGATGACATCAATAGAACATACAGAAGCAATGCATTAAATTACAGAATTATCACTCCACCTTTAAAATTTTATTTAATTAATTTATTTTACAACCCGACCACAGTTTTCCCCCCTCCTCTCCTCCTATTTCCCTCCCCCCTCCCCCTGCCCCCCCAATCCACTCCTTCTTTATTTTTGTTCAGAAAGGGACAGGCCTCCCATCTCTTAGACATTACATTATTCTATGTTGTGTCCCTGTTTGTATGCTACAAGGAATGGCTTTTATTTTTACACGTAAATACAAATTTATTAAATAATATATTGTTGTTACAGAATTTGTATTTAACATGAAATCTACACAGACAAGATTCTTTCAAAGTGTATACAGTTTTATTTTCTAAGTTGTGCTGCTCTGCTGATACTGGAGTGGAAGAGCGTGTGGTCTCTGTGTCAGAGACAGTTACCATTTTCCACTATACACATACAAGCAAGATTCTACCAGCACTGAGCAGAAGGTGGCTGGATGTCCACAGTAATTTAATATCCTACTTTTAAATCAGTGTTGTCTCTGTGATTCTGTATGATAGGCATCTCTTCACTCAGGATTCCACAGAGACCTTAGGCCTCTTCATCGGCCATCAACTTCACATCACACTGCAGTAATTTTTAGCTACTATTAACCATGTCTAGATTCAAGGGGCTGACCTGCAGGTGAGAGGCCTATTACTAATCCTAGAGCACTTCAGTCACTGACTTATTATGTGTCATTTAGTAGGCTTAATTCGTGTGCACATCTCCAAGAAACATCAATAGAACTTTTGTGTGGGGATCAAGAGTGATGAAGGGCCTAGACTTTATTGGAAAGGCAAAACATAATAGAGAAGCTGGATTAATTTTAGGAATTAGACATGGCATATCATTGCTTATGAAGAGGGATCTTGTATTACCAACTACCAATTTGACCAAAGCACAAATCTCACATGAAGCCACACAATTATAGATGTATAAAGGACATGATTTCACTTTTCTTTTTCTTTAATGTGATTGTTCTTTAATATGATATGTGTAAGTCAGATGTCCTATTTGAACTCTGTCTTCCATAAAAGTCTTTCTGATTAATTTCTTTTCCTAAATATGAGTTTTCAGGATTGCTTTTGCAAAAAAAGACCTTGTTTATTAAAGATAAATAATGAAGTGCATTGTATTAACTTTGTGGACACTATTTATTTTATTCTTCTCTCATACAACACACCTTGATTATACCTCCCCTCCCTACCCTCCTACCAGCCTCACCCCCTCTCCTCCAGATCCACTGTTCCTCCATTAATCTTCAGAAAAGAACAGACCTCCCAGTGATATCAACAGAACACAACAAAACAAAGATGCAATAAGACTAGACATAAACTCTCATTTCATGGCTAGATGAGACAGCTCAGTAGGAGGAAAAAGATCCCACAAGTAGGCAAAAGAGTTAAAGACATCCCACTACCAACGTTAGGAGTCCAACAAAAACAACAAGCTGAACAATTACAACATATATGCAGAGGGCCTAGCACAGACCCATGCAGGCTCCGTGCTTCCATCTCTGTGAGCCCCTATGAACCTTGCTTAGTTGATTATATGGGCCATGTCCTCCTGGTGTTCTCGACCCCTCTGTTTCCTCCAATACTTCCTCCCTCTCTTCTTCGGGGTTCCAGCGAGCTCTGCCTAATGCTTGGCTGTGGGTCTCTGTATCTGCTCCCATCGATAGTTTTTGTCAGTCATTAAGTTCTTTCAATCAGATTCCAGATCCTGGCCATCCTAGCAGTGTTTGGCATGGGCTCCCTCTCATAGCTTTGAGCCTCAAGATTGACCAGTCATTGGTTGTCTGCTGCCACAAGCTTTGATCCACCATTGCCCCAGTGCATCTTGCAGGCAGGACAGGTTGTCAGTTGAAAATTTTGTGGTTAGATTAGTTTCCCAGTTCCATCACTGAGAGCCTAGCCTGGTTACAGGAGTTCTCCAGTGCAGGCTCCATATCCTCTATTACTAGGAGTCCTTTCTACAGTCACCCTCACAGATTCTGGGAAGTTTCCACTGCAACAGGTTTCCACATTGCTTCCTAAATGCCCACCTATTCCAGTGATCACTCCCCATACTCTCTTTCTCCATCACTCATCCCACCACCTGATTCCTCCTGTTCCTGCCCCCATCATAAAATCTATTTATGTCTCCTTCCCAGGGAGATCAATGCATTATCCTCTAGACTTCTCCTCCTTGTCTAACTTCCCTGAGCCTGTGCATCATAGTATTTTTTAATACTAATTTAATAGTTGTGTGGCTAGTGTGAAAAATATATGTGCTACTAGATTGGTTTGATGTAAGGGCGGGAGAGTGATAGACAGTAAAAGTGGAAATTATTGTTAGGAGAGAAAGAGACAGAGCATATTTATATTCAAGATCACATCAGAGAGCAATATGAGTGTTTGCTTTTTATTTTCACAAAGATGACTGGTGTGGGTTTAAGATAGAAGGAAGCTTCATCTAAAATAGAATATGTTAAGGTAAATGGCACTAGTATACCAGTTAATAAAACATTGGCCATTAAAGACACTTAAAATTTGTATACCCATAGCCTCTATTTTTACTCTGATATTTTAAAATGATCACATACGTGTGTGTGTGTGAATGGCAGTATGGAGTGACAACTCCCAGCTAGCCACAAGGTCACAAGTCATGAGAGAAGTCAGCTGAGCCCATGCATCTAGTTCTCCTGATTCAAGTGGAATTGTTATACAACAATATTATGTAAATGCAGTATATTCGATTTGTTTAGTGCTACCTGTATGTGTGATTTTATAAGTGATCATTTGGTATTGGAAAACAAATATTGGAGCTCATCTCTGGGGGAGATTTTTTTTCTCATGCTTTCAGCGTTCCTTGTCTGTAGGTCTTTCTCTAAGGTCAGAGTACCATGAGATTTCACCCTTCCATTATAGCATGTCTCTTGTTATTTTACTTATTCAGGTCTTGTTTCAGCAGTCATGTTGCTGATGTACCATTGATGAAGCTTTCCTGTCATTTCTAGGAAACACAATTTCACATTAGATTTTTCTGCTGGCTCTTACAGTCTTTCTGGTGCCCTTTCCTAGGTTATCCCTCATTGCAGGAGTTGTGTTGTGAATGTGTCAATTCATGTTGTGTATTTGCTTAACATACATTAAGTTACTTTAGATTAAAAAAAATCAAAACAGCCATGGAGGCAGTTGTTACTACGTTTGTCAGTGTGAAGAATAGACAGTAGAGGCACTACGTGGTGATGTAGTATTTGGAGAGTTACAGTGCTGTTGGATCATGAATCACTCTCTAATTAAAATCCATCGCTGGTTCAGAGCCTGCACTAGCTCTGTCCCACTTATACTCTGCTATTGAGGCCCTTTGCCAGGGCTACTCTCCTAATATTTGTGCCCTTTACATTGTGACAGAGTTACCTTATGGTGTCTCATCAATTCCCCCAGACAGCCATTCAAATACTCACATCCTAGGTTCTATACCTAGATGGTAGCATAATACCTCTCATAAATTTCCATTTGCAAAGCCTCTTCAGTTCTTCTCAACTGCTATTCCCTGCTATTTCCCACCTGAGAAGTGCTGTGGCTGATGCATGGGACTGATTTTCTCCACTGCCCTCCTGTTGCTACTCTAATATGACCTCATCAAGTTTCCTCTGGAAGACTGAAAATACTCTTGGATTAATTCTCCTGATTCAAGGATTCAAGTGGAATTGTTTCTAAGTTCTCCATCTATATCATCTATGAAACATTCATTGTAAGAACTAAACTATGATTTGAAATTGAAGTTCTGTGTTCCTTTGACCTAGGGATGTCTCCCACTGTCTTCCATACATACTGAGATGCATTGTTCAATTGTGCTGGTTACTGATGTGAAAGCAGTATATATGCTGCAGAAATTACAATGCAGAGTTTGAATTTTTATCTTTCCTTAGGCTAGCAATATGCAATCACTACTCTCTTAATATTGGACAGCAATACAGTATGGAGTTGCAACTGCCAGTTAGCCACAAGGTCACAAGTTTTGTTGGGAAGACAGCTGAGCTCATGTAGTGTGCTGTGTCTCCACAGTTTACAGGCGAGAAATTCAATCCTTTGTTGTAAAATAGACCTTGGATGTAATGATTTTGACTAACTACCAGCTAACTTGTATTCTAAGTAGGTCTAAGGCAGGCTATGTGAAGCTATGGTCTGATAGGTTACATGAGGTAATGCCTTTTCACCTCAGGGCATTGTCAAGTAATGATGGCATTATAGGGGCACACTTTCCTAAGTCAAGGAATGTGTTTATTTATACATTAATGGAATGCTATGGACTTGTGTGCTACTCGCCAAATGCTTGCCATGCCCCTTGCTCCTCACTGGCTTCCAGTCTAACATCAGTGACCTTTTCTAGACTCTGAATGACAAAAGTGGACAGTCTTCTTGTGCAGTTACATACCTTTGCTGTTGCTCTTTGGTGTCTTAATGGGATTATAAATGCTAGATGAAGATATGTTGATAACTAAATAATTATATGGAATAATCTGTGCCTTTTAGCTAAAAGTTTGCATTCTTGAGCCCTACACAGCATCTAGAGAAAGAGAATGTATGGGCTCTTCAAGTCACATACTCTATCCAGTTTGTATAGATTACAAGGTCCGTTCTTAATTCACATAGTGATAGTAACAAACTCATAGATGACAGCATTTTATCTGGCTTTTGTTCAGTGTTCCTTCATACCTTTGAGTCTAAATATGGTTCACTGATTTAATTGTGGCTCATGACAGGATGGACAGTAAAAACAGATGGTCCATGTTTCCACTACAGTGTTTAATTTACTGCATGGTGTATCACAGGTCATCTAATGGGGTTCTTACTTCAAGAGCAGTAAATGGGTCACATTTTGTTTTTCTATTCCCTCCAATCTATGTTTTTATTAGTAAAACCACACTCAAAGTCAAAAAAAGTCAAGTTGGTTCCCAAACCACATCCTCTTTTGAACCAAGGGTAGGCTGATTGCCTTATTCATCATAGCAAGTCATTCATAGAACTCAAAGTTATGGTGTTTCTTATGGATTTATGGACTAAGTTCTTAATTTTGGGTATGTTAAACAGGATGGGTCCTACTTTGAAAAATAGAACAAAAATGTTTGTGTATTTTTACATAGGTATGCTTTATGTTTTACTGAGTATTTCCCTGGGTCTCTTGACATGGTAGTGAATGGTTAACAGACCATAGCTACTGAAAAAGCTCACACTTCCTGCTTTTCTTCACTTGAGATGGGATATGAAACTCCTTTTCTTCAACCCATCATACCCCATTGCTCCCTCTTTCTGAGACAAAAGGTAGAAATGGGTAGAGGGGACATGTGAAGAAACTTTCAGCCATTCCAAAAAGACCTGAAGTCTAGTTGGCACATTCAGAGCAGCATGGATGAAAGAGAAAAACATTGGTCCTTGTGTTGCTTCCTCAGGCATTGCTTCTGAACTATCTTCAACAAGATTTGATTTTTCTTGCCATTCAGTTCATTGCATGTAATTTTTGAATACTATATATAGTAATGTGTGTGTGTGTGTGTGTGTGTGTGTGTGTGTGTGTGTGTGTGTGTGTGTGTAGTTTCTCCAGACAATGTTTCTGCATGGCTGTCCTGGAACCTGTTCTGTACACCAGGCTGGCCTCAAACTCACAGAGATCTGCCTGCCTCTGCTTCATGAGACTTGGAACCAAAGTAATGCACCACCACTACCTGGTAACATGTAATTATCTTTAAGCTTCTCTGCTGAAATTTTATCAAGAAACAGAGCTGGAGTTACTGACACCTTAGTTAATTTTATTCACTTCTTAAAAGTGAATACATATATCATGTTTCTTGTTATTTCCAATATCATATTCATTAGTTGTGTTTATTTATGTGTTATTTCTAAGCCAGGATTAAATTTTATAATGTACATATAAAATTTTGTATGTTCTTGTGTTGTTGAGAAGTGAAGAACAGTGTTTCCAATAAGTATCACCACTGGCCTAGGTGAAAAATACTAAATTAGTCTCCTTTCTTGCAGATATCTTTTTGTGTACATTTCTTAGCTTACTTATATCTGCTATGGAGAAAGTATAATTTGTTTCTTTGAAGTAAATTTTCTCTGCTTAAGGTCGTAATTTTAACTCTACACAGCTCAACTACTTATTTTTTTATTGAAATATCATCCATTAACTAGACTTTCATCACACCATGATTTCTTATATGAATATTAGCCATCAGCAGATTAAAAAGTAGCATGAATGAACCCTAGTGCCTTCTTGAGAAAAGGGCAGTTCTATTATTGTAACCTAGTACAAATCCATACCATTTATCAATTTTAAAAGTCATTTATTAAAATAAAGTTATTCTTTATATCAACATTGTTAATGTATTCTATAATTTCACCTATTGGGGAATTATCCTGTTAAGAATGAAAGGAAAGAGTAGGTTAGCAATAACAAGGAGTATATCTACATATCATAAACTTGTTAACACCAACATTTATAATTGTATTTACATCTGTTTCTCTCAATTTTGTGCTGAATTGTAAGCATTATATACATTTGCAGATTATCTAGTTTTTTACTTTAAAAGAGTTGTCATCTTGGTACTGTATCAGGACACATGAGAATGAAAGATAATCTTTTTTGCAGGGGCTGCTGGGAATGCTCCTAAGAACAGTATGCTAGAAAAGTGCACTGCCACTGAGCTACATTGCTAAACCAATAGCTAACCCTTTGATTCAGCAAAAAGAAAAACAAACTTGCAAATGGAACCTAAGAGTAAAGCAGGCATTACTGATGGAATAATGGGAGAGGTGAAACTACGCAATCTAAGTAACAAAAGATGCAATGTGAGCATATGTGACCTGATTAATGGCAGTGCACATTTCAAATTTTTAAATAAAAGCTTAAAGTACTCATTTCAGCTCAGTTACATTAAATGCCAACTGTATGTCAACATCCAGAAAAAAATTACAGCATTTTCTTCTGTAAACATAGGAATGTAGGGTGTAGATCCAGAAGCCAGGCCTGGTGATTCCTGTTTGTTATCCCAGCACTTTGGCGGAAGAGGCAAGAGGACCGCAAGTTCAGTGCTAGTTAGGCTAGGTTACAAATGAGAGCCTATGCAGCACAGCTACCAACAAAAACAAAACCATGAACCAAATGGTTGTGTAGCTACTTTGAATTTGGAGAAGAGAGAGGCTTATAACAAACACTAATGAAACTCCAGAGCTCAGAAAGCTCATCAGCCTTAAAGGCTCAGGAGACTCCTCCATAGATTATAAAAGGCTGTGTGAGTGGAGCTGCCTGTAGGCTGTGCAGGGAGCTCCATGGATGCAGTTTTGTGAGTCATCATCACCCATGCTTTACTTTGATTTGCCCTTGGTGACCAGTTTGGGAATCTGGGGAAGTCAGCTTACCTCTTCCCAGGAAAATTCAAACTCCACAAACAAACAAAGAAGATTCAACATATGTTCTCCAGGACCATGACCAGGTTGCAACTTTAGTGGCTTGAAAGAGAGTTCACTATATACCCTATAAGGAGAGACTGCATTTAAAAAGAATGACAAATGAGGAACATTTGAGGAAAGTAGAAACTGAAATCTCAAGAAGGGAATCACACACAGGATGACTGTTCTGAAATATTTGTGGGCTTATCCGACAAAGAAAGTTGCACTTACTTGGTATAGCTTATAAAAATAAGCTGAATCCAGAAGTAGAAGTCATGTGAACACTGCCTAGCCTCTCTTAAGATTGTTCATCTCCATTCTCTTGGGTGGATGATTAGGAGACATCCTGATATTGTACTGCAGTGTTTATTTTACTTATGTTAATGAGAAGAGAGTCTAGAATGACTTCTAATATAACTTGACTTCTGAGTACCTCTGGTATATCATTGTCTTCCCTTATTTATTCTGTTTCTTTTCAATGTATTATACCATTAGCCTTTAATAGGCCAGAAAACATGAAGCAAGTTTGGCCTCTTGCTTGCATTTCAATTGTCCCCACTGTCCATTTACTTTTGTATTCTTTTCTCAGTAAAACCTGGGCTTACTGGGCTGACCATTTTTTTTTCAAAATTCACCCCAGCATTCTGTTCCCTTTGTACCCCCAACTCACATAACTTACTACATATTTTTACATGTGTACATCATTTAACATATTCCATTTGAACAGTTATTTTTCTGTCCTTATCTCTCTTGGCTGACATGTAAACAGAAGTCATTTTTACAATTGGTTCACTGAATTGTTATCAGCACTCAAATGGTTTTCATCATCTACAAAATGTCCAGAAAATATCTCAAATGATTTTTTTCATATTTTATGAAAATGAGTTTGTCCTTTAAGTTTAATATTTTCTCAAAAGATACAGAGCGTGTTTTCTTATTTGAACTTTAAGAACCTTTTAGTTATTTTATATAGAATACATGATAGATCTTAAATTTCAAAGACATTTCAAAATTTTCAGTGAATATGTCCATTTTACCCATTGGATTTTAAACTCATAAAGCAGTAAAAATATTGATTTCTTTTCTACCAATATGACTAGCTAAAAACACTCTAAAATTGTATATAATTTCATGTTAGTATCATACAGGATATAGTTTTTATCTATTTTTTGACCTCATTTCTTTGACTCTCATTCATGTTGTTGAATGCATCAGTGGTACATTCTGTTTTATAATTTATTCTGTTCCTAATTTTCATTTTTTTATCCATACACTATAGCTTGTAAATCAGAATCACTGCTTTTTGATTTTTCAAAGGCTTTCATTTATCCTTCTAGTCCTGCCTCTGTAGATGTGTTCCATTTAGCATTTTTGATACAAAATATATGCTGATTGACTATGATCATAGTGTTTGAGGTGAGTATACCAGCAAGCTCAGAGAAGCTGTTTCTGTGATTATTAATTTTGCCTCTTGTTTACATGTGCTCCATCTCTCGAAGATGATGGATGAAAATGTGTATGGATTCATCTAATCTGCCCTAACACTTCAGGGCCTTTGATGGTCTTAAAGGCTCCATTGAGGTTGGCTCTTGGAACACCACCCACTTTCTCCATTTCATATGCTTCCTGGTATTATCCATTTTGCTTAAAAATGTTATGAATGGCACTAATATTTTTCAGGAGCTCTTGAAATTTTACTTAAAGGAACTACATAGTTTTAACAATCTGATTTAAAGTCATCATGAAGATTGATTTTCCATGTGACTTTGGTAATTTGTGAAAGCTTATTTCATGCAGAAATTATTTTTGTCAGATATCTGAACCCATTGAATGACTGTACACAAATCTCTGAATTTCCACTGGACATCAGTGGCATGGTATCAAGGGTAAGGCTTTTCAGTGGTGAATTATTTGATAATGTCAATTTATAGAGTTTCATTATAATATTTATTTATTTCACTAAACTTTCTTATATTTAACCAATTTAAGCTGATTTTGATTTTTGTTACATATTTATTTACTTACTGTATGTGGTTGTGTGTGTTTATGTCTTTTGGTGCAAGTTCCCACAACACACATGTAGAAACAGAGGACAGCATTCAGAAGTCAATTGATTCCTTCAATCACATGGGTTCTGAGGACAGAACTCAGGTCATAAAGCTAGTCAATAGATGCCTTTACCTGCTGAGGTACTTCGACAGCCCAACAAATCGGGATTAACAACTAAACTAAACTCCTCTGTCACGAGTGGCAAATGCAATGCTCTAAACAACCACAGTGTTTAAATAAAATAAGCTGTCATCAGTTTTAAATAAAACATAATTATGGGAAGTGGCTTCTGGTACTTCAATATGAGGAAATAATTTCTCTTCAAATGAGAACAAATGATACATAGAGATAAAACATTGTAAAATAGTCTGTTTTGTCCAAGTTATCTTTCAAATAATAGCTCATATGTGTTAGCATTTCTCCTTCAAAGTTAATTACATAAGCATAAACACTCTTTGGGATAATTTTTAAGCAGCAAATTTTAAAACTTCACAAGTGACTAGAAAAGGATTTCATCATATGAAGCATTTCTATTTTCAACTAGACAAAACTGAAAAAGAAGAGGGTAAACAACTATTTCAGCTCTGATTTGAACAGAGAGAAAGTTGGAGTAGATACTGCTTCATTGCTTCCTACAGACCTGAATGCTTCCAGAAAAGCAGCTGGAAACTAAGTCATACAAGTCTGCTAAGTCTTCTAGAAGTAGCCTATACAGACAAGGCCTGGGAGGAAGAGAAGAAGCTGCAACAGAAATGTTGTGGATGCAGCCTAGATGTCAATCAACAGAATAATGGATTAAGGAAAAAATATGCAAATGGCATATTTATTTGGAAGGTAAAAAGTTGACACATTTCTGTCTTTCAATCTATTTGGAGATGCATTTGTTTTATTTGTTTTGGCTATGGCTGTCCTTTATTGGGACATTAATTTGTGACAATTAACTTTGTGATAATGCTCATTGCTTAGTGAACTTAGGAAGCATTTCTTTAGCCAGAGAGTCTTGAAGACTCCAGTACTCAGGAGGATATCCTGAACATATGCAACAAAGCCATGTGCTTATTTTCTGTAATTTTAGTGACTAAAAAAAAATTGGATGGTAGTCCTTAAAGACCCATCTTACATGTTAGCATTCTTTTTATACTGTTCTGCTGTTGACATTATGTTTCAGCCAAGCAATTTTTACTAATAATGAAATAAATTGGAGAGAAAGGACCTGAGGGATATCTGAGGCCCAGGTTGGTACACTGAAATGTTGTTTTTTTTTTTTTTATATTTTTGGGTGGATGCCACCCAGATCCCAAGTAAATCACACATAGAGGCTTATTCTTAATTATAAATGTCCAACCTTAGCTTAAAACATTTCTTGCTAGTTTTCCTTGACTTCAATCTCATCTACCTTTTCCTCTGGGCTTTTCTCTTTTCTTACTTTGGTAAAGTAAATCTTATTCTTACTCCCTTGTGGTGGTAATCTAATTGTATTGAAATATTATTTTGATTTGTACTGAAATATTAATTTGATTGTATGTTAATAAATAAAGTTGCCTGGGGTCAGAGCTATTAGAGCCATAGCAAGAGAGTGGCGGTGGTGGCACACGCCTTTAATCCCATAAGATCTCTGTGTGTTCAGGGATACAGCCAGCATTGGAGACATATGCCTTTAAGACCTAGGGGGCTGTACATTCAGACAGTGACGAGGCAGTCATGTGTTTGGGTTTACAACCAATGAGAAGGCAGAACAACATACTTTAAAAATACGAACCGACAGGAAGTAGGTCTTTTTTTCGCGAAGCTGGGACAGCAGGAGGAAGGGTGAGATTTTAGCTCTGAGCTCTGATTTCTTGGCTTTCTCTTTTACATTGTTTCTGTGTTTCTTATTTAATAAGACGGTTGGTTACATCTACACTCCCTGGCTTACTACAGCTGGGTAGCTGGGCCCTAGAGTCCTCTTCCTTCTCTGGCTGCTTCTTTTTTCTTTCCCAGATTTCTCCTTCTATTTATCTTCTCTGTCTGCCAGCCCTACCTGTCTTTTCTCCTGACTTGCTATTGCCGTTCAGTTCTTTATTAGCCCATCAGGTGTTTTAGACAGGCACAGTAACACAGCTTCACAGAGTTAAATAAATGCAATGTAAACAAAGAAACACACCTTAAAATAATATTCTACAACAGATTAGTCTGTGACCATCACTGTCTGGATGGAGCATGGTGGCATGCAGACAGGCATGGTGATAAAGCAATAAATTTTACCTTATATCCTGATAATTGGCAGCAGCAGAAACATATAACATAATTGGGACTAATGTGGGCTTTTGAAACCTCAAAGCCCAATCCCAGTTATACATCTCTTCCATAGCTCTTCTAACAAGACTACACCTCCAATCCTAACTGGGGAATAAGTATTTAAATATATGAACCTACGGGGGCCATACTCATCCAAACCACTACAATAAGGAACAGTCACATATAAAAAAATCTAGCAGGATAAGAAACACCAGGTTCTTTAGCTCCATGTCAATCACCTAGGATGTATAACATAATCTTCTGGATTCCAAAGGATACAGGTTGCACCATCCCCACAGCTGTGCTACCTGCACCACCCACAGCTTCTCTCTTGGGAATAGGATGGCACTACTCCACATTTTCAGCTCACTTTGGCAGACACCCCATGGTCCTAGTGCCTCTAATATCTTATGGTCTGCCTTAAAACTAAATGTTCACTTTCTTACCTTCACAAATGATATCTTGGGGGTATCTTTCCAGGAAATTATACCATGCTACACAGTACCTAGCTTCAGTTGGATCTCTATGACTCCTTCAGTCATATATCTTTGATTTTATGACTAGTTCCACCTGGGTAATATTGATGATATTATCAAGTTCTGCCTTCCAACTGGAGATTTAGCCTGAACTCCTTGGAACTATTTACATCAGCTTCTGTGTGCTGACCCTAAGAAAACATATTTCTTTTGTCCCAGTGTAGCACAAGAGGCTTCTCCCTGATGCATTTCATCTCTCTATAAATTCCTACTCCTTCTTCAGCACCAGTATGAATACCAGCCTACATTGAATTTCCTTTTCAAAACAAATCCATGCATTATGTTTAAATTCAACTTCACTTCTCTTTCAGAACATAGAAGAATACAGCCAGATTCTTGGACAAAAATATCACGTGAATGGCTCCTCTCCATTTCCTAATGTAGTCCTTGCTCTTCTTTGAAACCCCTTAGACCAGATTTCTCTTAGCCTTATTTTCCTAACTTTAATGATAATGACTCAATAAGGTCTTCCTGTAGCATTCCCTGCCTTTTCTCTAACCCAAAGTTCAAATTTGTTTCACATTCCCCTTCAAAACATCTACTAAGGCTAAAATGCTACACAATCAGTTTTATCATACCAGAAGTCCCAATTCCATCCTGCTGTCCTTTCTAGTTGCTGTGATAAAAATACCCTGATAGAATCAGTTTTAAGACAGAAAATCGTTTCAGCTCAGAACACCAGATTTCAGTCCCTCATTGCAGGGAAGTTAAAGTGACAGTAACTAAGAACTAGTCACATCCTCAGTCAAGAACATAGAGACCAGATATATGCATTCTTGCTATTTAGGTTAACCTTCCCTTTTAATATTTAGTCCAGGACACACACACAAGGAGTGGTGGCACCCACTTAACCAAGACAACTCTCAAAGACACACACTGAGTTAACATGTTCTACACAACCCTTCATTGATACTCCTTTCCCAGGCTAGTCTAGATTCTGTGAAGTTAACAATCAACTAGCCAGTATGGTCAGTGATCTGAGATTCCAATTTGCCTCCTCTTCCACAAGCATACGCCTAAAGGGAGTGATTTACAGTGTCAATAACTACATTTAAAAAATTCACTTTTCTCTTCATGAGCATATTAACTGAAAACCTATCTTGAAAAATAAAGTCTATCTTTTTAATTACTTGGTTTTGTGTGCATTCCAGGAGTGATACATGCACACAAACACACACATCATCTCATGTATGTACAAATTACAGTCTCTTGTTTAAATAACTTCAATAAAATCATGTTGATGTCAATTACAAGGCTATATATAATTAAAAGACAAAATCAAAGTGAAGAAATACTATCTCTATTGGAAAAGTATACATGTGTTTTGTTTTCAACCCAGCTACTTCACCTCTGAAAGAGAAATTTGCTTAGTTATGGGCTTGTTCTCATAACATCATGTGGGCATATAATGGGAAGACAGATTAAATTCCATAGTGACTTTGAGACAGATTTCATTAAAAATGAAGTCTAGTTAATAAAAGAGGGAAAGTAAAGAAACTATGGTCTCTTGAAAATTCAGAGAATTTTCTTTCTAATAACTCAGCTTTCATGAGGACTCATGGCCTTTCCTTTGTAAAGATAGAATCTCTGTTTCAAATGTAGTAGTATTACAGAATCTCATTGCTTCTAGAATAGCAATATGTGTGTGTGTGTGTGTGTGTGTGTGTGTGTGTGTGTGTGTATGAAGAAGTAAATAGTGTGCACAAAATGGCCTTTTAAATCACTGCCCAGAGCTGTTGTAAAATATTGACTTTCTCCCAACAATAAATTCACTTTTCAGGTCTCAGACACCTTCTGAATTCCAATATGATGTAAATGGAGAGGTAGCACTTAGTGATTGGCATTCTCCTTCCTGCTAGCCTGTGTGAGCCCCACATGAAGGCTGCCATTGATTTGTAGGTTGTGCTAAGTCATTCCCTCACTGGGAGCTTGGTGGCAGGTGTATTTGCCACAGACTCTGATACCAGTCTGTAATTTCAAGTTCAACTGTTTACTCAAGGGTTTGGCTTTTTTCTTTTTACTATGTTTGTCAATGGCATTGCAAATTGAGTGGGTGAAATCTCCTCAGAACCACTCTTTCTTCTTAATGTTCCATTATAACCTCCTCAGGCTGGTTGTAGACAATTACTTTTCTTTCTATAAGACACATGGTGTTATTGTTTGACTTTTTCTTTCAACTAGGACCACAAGATGAGCTACCTCTTAAATGCAATCCTTTCTATTGTGTTAGGTTTCCAGTTTATGATGAGCATCTTGATTTTGTAAAACATTTCACATGTGAAATAGATGTTAAAAACTTCAAGTCAATGTGTACTCATAAAATATGAATTGTGAAAATAATTAAGATAAATCTATGCATATTGAAGTTATGTTTGTTTAAACACTGAAAGCAGAGAGAACAGTCCACATAGTGGTTAAAACAGCAGCCAAATGTTTGAGATTTCATTCCTTCATGATATACTAAGACAAATTCATTCATATCTTCATTTAGTCATCTGAAAAATGTGCAGAGTTCCAGACTTTCTGTACACACTTATACACACTTTCTGATAATTTCTTAATTAAAAAACAGAAAAAATATTAATAATTTTACTATTTCCAATTTACCATAGCAGCACTTATACCAAACTCTAGTAGAAGGCAAGTCTAGTGTAAGAGTAAGCTGGAAATTTTTCATATAGTTGGAGCACCTTGACAGGAAAATTCAAGCTGCATTATATTATAGAACCTTAGAGATTGGTTTCCTAGGAGCTTTGGTTATAAACAAGAATCAGTGTGCAGGTTAAGGACTAAAGAAATGATCATTGTTAACCCTTTAATGTTAACTTTCTTGCATATACGCTGATACTCCAGTTTCGGATAAATAAAAGAGTACTATATTGTTCCAGGCATTATATATTAGTGGCATAATGCATTAAGCATCACTTTACATGCCAAGATCAATACCTGGTGCAAATTTCATAACTAACCTCTGTGATGTATTTGGCTCTTTAAAATGAGAGATTTTGTTCATTCACTGGGAGATTTTAAAATGAGAGATGATGCTCTCTGTTCATTATCCATCACTGAACACATTCTATGCACAATTACACATTTAAATCTCTCATAGCACATCTGGTCCACAGTGACCCTATATAAGCATTGGCACCTGTAGCAGTGTGCATTTGAAAATAATTATTTCTGAATATATTACTGAGATTGTTACTGGAAACAATTTCGAAATGTGTAAAGTACCAAGCTCTATAAATGTCAGTATTTATACTCATCCCTTTTTAGGTATTATCAACTACTGAGCAAAATGGTTTATTATTTCTTTTATTTTGTTACTAAAGGCTCTTTCTAATTTTGCATGTTGTTTCCTATACTACAAGGCTTTTTCCTTAAGGAAATGTCCGTTTATTATCATTTTGTATTCCAGATGAATTGATCTTTTCATAGTTATGAACCAGCTGTGTTTGAGATTTTAGTTATCCTTTTAAAAATGATTCATTTTGTTATTTGGCTTATATGTATGTCTGAATACATGTACACACACGTGTTGAGTGCCCATGGGATCTGGACATCCCCTGGCACTAAATCTATTAAGAATGACTTTCTCCACTTTCACTGCCAGCAACCCCTTTTCCTTGATACTTTTCTCCCTTTACTGTGTTCCTTCACCTCCCCGTTCCACCTTTCTCTCTCTTTAGTCCCCAGATCAGATGGCAGCTCCTAAGCTTCATGTCACTCTTTTCTCAGTTCTGGCAAGTACCTTGAACAGCAGACACAGGCACAAAAGAGAGATCTGTTCAAGTAAGTAAACAGATTCCGGATGAAGCCTGAGATTAAAGCCAACTGAAGGACAGATACAAAGATATGACAATTGGTGGTGTAATTTAAGGCTTAAACCAAGTTTAAATTGAGAATAGTTTTTTTTTTCATTTTTCAATTCCTGAGCCCCTCCTGAGTTATAATTTTTATTTTTAGATTTATGCATAAGTGAGCTCAAATGAAGATTCATTTTTACCGAGAAAAGAACTAACCTATATCCTTTATATAATTTTTATAATAGTATTTTAAATTATATTCCACTTATGGAATGAAATTTGTATTCTCCATGTTATGAGCTTGCAAGACAAATGCTAAGATATTTTTTAAAAAATATTGCCACTTATTTGAATTTGTCAGAACATTGTCATATCTATTGTACTATTTCATAAAGTAAAATGAAAATGTCATTTGGCCAATCCATATAAATTCGTTTTTTGTTTTATCTGTAGTTTACCACTTAAAGAGATGAAACAATCATAAAATTCTCTGTGTGTGAGCCTGTGGAATTTTGTTCTCTCAGTACAAAGGCCTGTGTGCTTCATTTGAGAGGGTGGAAGGAAGCATATGGAATGATAAGAAACCTGTTAAACAGTTTCAGGTTTGAGCACGGTAACTTAGGCCCTCACAGAAAATGTCACGCACAACTAAATAAAATCGGTGAGGAAAGTGAAAAGGCATATAACAAAATTAGATGTTCTGGGGAGATAGGGGCATAAATTCTACTTAATCTGAGCAGTTAGAGGCAAAGTAAGTTTTTCAAAAGACAAAGGATGAGCTCACCATGAAAAAGTAAGTAAAGGAATTAGGATGTATTTGAGAGTTGGAGAATAACATTTGGTGTGATTTAGCAGGTAACAAAAATCATCTGGAGGTGTGACTTTCAGAATCTTGGTGCTCTTCCCAGGATATTGAAGCATGGTTTTTAGACAATGGGGCTCTCGGAGAAGTGTGACAAGAGAAGGTTCTTCACTACAGTGGATTACAGAGCATCCATGACTTGAAAGGTACAGGTATACTGGACACAGAGTCTTTGGGGGCTTCTATTATGCAGATGCTACCCTCTAGTCTTTAGCACACACAGTGGAAGAAACAGATGCTTGCTAAGTTCCTTTCTCTGAAGCACTCACTTCAGGCACTCATAGTCCCAAACATTTGCAGTCCCCCAGTTTGTCTTGGGTTTTGTTGGTGGTTTGCTTGTTTTATGAAGCACCTTCCCCTTCTTATGAATTGGATTTATTAGTTAAGATGGCCGAGTTGTGGTCTGTGGGAAGCCAATCTCGTCCCTCCTCTGTGCTGTTACATAAACATGTGTGCCTCTTAGACACAGAGTGCTAAGAGCAAACAAATGCAACCTGGATTGAATTTTTAAGTAGATGCTAGACGAAATCACATGGTAATCTGCACAGTCAGTACATTGAAAAAGACTGTTCTGCTGATATTAATCACAAAGTTCAACAACTCTATCCCATACTAGAACGGCATCAAGTGTTTGATCACACAAAAGAAACCAAAAGATGGTCTTTTCTTGTCTGTAAACAGTTACCAATATTGCCTGAGGTTTGCACCTTCAGCATCAGAATTGTGTCTCTGCATGGAATCTAACACCCGCTCTGTCAGTTCCTCAAGACATACTTGTATTTATTCATTTCTTCTAGCATTGTCCTTCGTCTTGGTAAGCATCAATTTATTTCTACATTACTGTCAGAGTTTTATTCCCCTAAAATATATATTTTTTTCTGGAAATTCATAAGTCCAATGGATCTGGTCAAAAAAGAGTTCTCAGAACATCCCTCAGAGTTCATGATTATTTATTTCTCCTATAATACTGCTAAATACAATTAAGCCATGAAAATTTACCAAACATCTGTTTACCTCATTAATCTGGCTTTCAGCCCTTTATCTCAATTATTTAGTGTAAAATGGTAGCCACGTGTACTCAATGCTAGACATGTATGTGCCCTTACTCTTTTTATTATATCAACATGAAAAGCCCTGGGTCTTCTGTCTTTGCTTGGGCAAACACTAACTTTCCTAAGACACCAGAAGTGCAAATATGTGAGGAAGGCAGTTCTTTCAATTACCTGTATTTCCCTGGGTGATGAATGGGTTCTACATAGGTGCACACATTGATCCAGATGTCTTTAGTCTCCCTCACCAGTATCTGTGACTTCATCTTAATGCACCACAGATACATAATGTGTAGGGTGCAGGCATGTTCCAGTATACCTATTGCGAAGGGGACTATCAAGGGAAACATACACAAATTTTCTTTAAAGCAATGTGGTAGAAGCTATAACTACCATTTCTGTGCACAATCCACTGTCAAGGACTTGATTGCTAGCTCTGTGAGTATTCATTGGGAGAAATGGACTTTTGCCCTAGATAAGTGCCCATCATAAATTCTACATGCTACATCTCTATTATGACAGAAAATATGATGATAGATTTGATTATCAACTAACAATTTTAAATAGTTAAATTCTGATTAACCCTTATTTAATTTTATTTCTGCTCATAGATTTGTGTATTTTAATGTGTCTCATAAGATATTATAAAATAAGTTTATATTGAACTTTGTGTACGTATATGTATGTGTATATGTGCTGGAGTATTTGCATACGTGTGCACATGCCTGTAGAGGCTAGGGATTGATAGAGTTGTCTTTCTCAGTCATTTTCCATCCTATATTTTTTTGAAATAGAATTTCCTCACCACATTCCCTGAATCTAGACCTCACTGATTTGGCTAAACAGGGTAACCACCATTCCCAGTTTTTCCCTGGGTGTTGAACTCAGGCCCTTGTTCACAAGAAGCACCTTACTAATCCATGTCCTCTGAGACTATATTTTTATTTTTAAAAAATGAATGTTTTCATGTATAATTAGCACAATGAATGAATCTATTTATGCTGCACTTCAATTAATTTTGAGAAACATGATTATCTACAAAATTCCTGCTACAATCAAATTGTAACATTTATGCGATACACATATTCCTACCCAACATTTTCAGCCAGTCATCACTGAAACGTTTGTGTCTCCTAGTATATATGACACTGATGCATGGAGTGATAATGTTCAATTTTAGGCTGAGATGGTAATACAATCCTGCAAAGTTACCACTCAAGAGGCTGAAGCAGGAGGATCATTAGTCCAAAACCACCCTGGGCTGCACAGCAAGACTGTATCTCAGGAAACCACAACCAACATCATCCCATTCCATTCGACTAGAAAAATGGTTGTGACTTAAACTGTACACATATAAGTAATAGATAAACACACTATTAATTCAGTCAACTAATAGCATAAGTAAATGAAATATGGTGTCCTGGATGGGATCTGAGAATATAAACTGAATATGAACTAAAAACTGAGTAATCATGCTATAGAATGGCTCATTCTGTCCTTATTCTGATGAGAAAACTTAAGGGATTGTGTTATAAATTTAGCCACTTGAAGATTACTGTGGTGATATTTTATTTGAATGTTAATAAGTAAAGTTTGCCTGGAGATCAGAGGTCATAGCCAGCCATAAACAGAAGTCAGGTGGTGGTAGCACACGCCCTTAATCTCTTCACATGGCAGGCAGAGTCCCTGTGTGTTCAAGGACACAGCCAAGCATGGTGACACATGCCTTTAATCCCAGTACCAACCATAGAGACCTGGAGGTCTGTACAGACAGGCAGTGATGAGGAAGTAAGGTGGCTGGGTTAAGAGCCAATGAGAAGGCAGAACAGCAAGACAATAAAGGTGCAGGTTAGACAGGAAGAAGCTGGTTCTCTTGGGAAGCTACAGCAGTGTGTTGAGCAAAGGTTAATTGGTGACTATCACTATTTCTCTGATCTCTACTGCTCTCACCCCTGTGTGTGTTTGGCTCTGTGTTTCTTATTTAATAAGACTGTTTAGAAATTCGTCTACAGATTACAAGTAGAAAAAGTGATACTTGAAACAAAGTTTTGATGTTTTAAAGTCTCATGTCCTTGCTGCTGGGTGTTGCTGCTTGTCTTAACTCTAGCACTCTAGTGGTGGATGTAGGAGGATCAGGAATTACATCAAGAGTAGTCTATACTACATGTGACATTGTGTTAAAAAACAAAAGCCAACCACAACTCTTGTTCCTAATCCTAGATTGACGTTTTCAGATATTAGATTAAAACATAAGTTCCTCATGAAAAACAAAAATTATGAATATAGATACATCACTATGTCTACATTAGCTTAAATTATTTGTGTCCTTTTATCACAATATATAAACAAAAAAATTGTATATGCTTTCCGAGTAAACAAATCACTACTATAAATCCAGAGGCAGTTTATAAATTAGATATAAACTCAATAAGAAAATCAATAAAATTCAAATAACAAAATTAATGTTATTATATGTGTGTTAATTTTGTTTTACCAAATTAAATTGTTAAGCACAAAATAAATATACTGAATTTATAATAATGGGCCACTTGTCATCCATCTCTTTCATAGTTCTGTTTTCAGGTTTTTTCCATTTAAATAACACTGAAGTTTTCATTCACATTTACTATGATGCCATTTGGCCCCAACTTTTGACATGAAGCATGATATCCATTGTTAGATTTCCATTGAGGCTGAACTCAGAATATATGAATGCATGTAGCATGACTTTACCTTGGGATTATAAATACAGATATAAGTAAACACGTCTCACATTGGATGACTATACTGGGTCATTGTCTTGTGTTTCGATTGGTTTACTATTTATACACTTGATGTAAGATAATGGTGAACTGTGAAAATATAAATAAAATTTGAGTATTCTTGAGGAAACCCAAGATGAAGGGAAGTGAATCTATATGCCTCAGAATGATTATTTTCCAATAGGCATTATTACTCCAATTAATTTATTATCTAATAAAACCATCCATTAAAAGTGATAGTTGTTTACCTTTAATTAGATTTGGCTTTGGAAGTTTTGAAAGGATGGGGAATGCTGAACCTGCAGATAAGCAGAACTCAGGTGCTGAAGGGCTGGGAACACATCTCACTGTTTTAATGAATCAACAGGGATTAGTAAAAAGTTTAAAAAGTGCTTCCCAAAGATTAAAAAGGAAAACGTTGCAGTCATATATTTATATTGGGGGGGGGTGAGATAAAAAACTAGAGATATGGAAGCCAGGCCAACCTAATGTCAGAGACTGGTGGGTAAAACTTAAAATAGTTCCGTGCAGTATCAAGGTGGATAGAACTAACATTCCTTGGCAACTAATTGGAAATTGAGGTGTTAATGTTGATACTAAGGTTTAACACCAGGATTACTGAAAGGATTATTAGCTATATTATATTACAATAATACTATAATATTGTATTATATTTATATGACTATAGAAATGTCGCCGGGCGGTGGTGGCGCACGCCTTTAATCCCAGCACTCGGGAGGCAGAGCCAGGCGGATCTCTGTGAGTTCGAGGCCAGCCTGGGCTACCAAGCGAGTCCCAGGAAAGGCGCAAAGCTACACAGAGAAACCCTGTCTCGAAAAAAACCAAAAAAAAAAAAAAAAAAAAAAAAAAAAAAAAAAAAAAAAAAAAAAGAAATGTATACTATATGACTATGTAAAAATTACCAGAAAACTAAAAGTTTAAAACAACAAAAAACATCATCTCAACATTTCTGCATATAAATTGGACTGTTTGATTCAGATCTATGCTCAAGGACCCAATTAGCAGAATACTGCTATTATCACCTGGGCCAAAATTCTTTTCTACCTAGCTTGTTTTTGAACTGAGCACATTTTCTAGTAGTCATAGCATGTAGGTGTAGTTATATTTTCGTTCTACCTTTTTTTTCCCTGGGTATTATTTTCTATGTATTTTCACAGTTTTGAATGGGAGGCACTGTTCTCAATTGCTACTTTGCTGTATCCTGTATCAGCTACAGAGCAATTGCCAATATTCTCCTTTCTTACCTGCTGGATAAATAGCTTACCTGTTGTGATAAACTCACTAGATTGTATTAGACATACCTAGATTGTCTCACTGTGTTTTAGTCAATATTCTACTAATTCTTTGGGAAATTCATACAATGTATTTTGATAGTAATCGCAACCAGATCCTCCCATTCATTCACCAGATCCTGCTCCTATTTTCCACACCCTAAGGCATGTCTTCTTTTTCATTAAGTTAATAGCCCATCTAGTCCAGTTTGTGATGTTGTTATGTTTCTAGGTCCAGGTTACCCAGTGGAGCATGAGACCTAGTAGGAGGTCCTCTGTTAAAGAAGGCTTCTTGCTAGCCCCTAGAATATAGCATTTGCCCATAACTTCTCGGTTGAGAGTGTGGTCTCATGATTTCCTTTCCACTTCAGAGATTGGTCAGGTGTTGCTGGGACAAACCACTGTCTTCTGGGTATGACAAGACAGACACACTGATGAACTCACAACAGCTGTGATGATCTCACTATTTTTGAAGTCAGCTACTTTGGGGCTTTACTTACGTTTTATAAATCTTTACTTACGTTTTATAAATCTCTCTTTTCACGGCGATGCTCAGATTCCTGCTCCAATTGAGTCATTAGGAGAAAGGGTGTGTTTCTCAGTGGTTGTATATATTGAGTTACCATTCAGCCTATTATATATAGAAGAAAGAAATATGCTGAAAACCGCACAAGCTGACATTCCCAAGCAGTCATACTTCAAAGAACATATCAAATCTCGAACCATAACAGATATAATGATATCATGAACAAATAAAGTCAACTATGTATTTAGAAAAAAAATACAAAAAGAGCAATAGAGAGAAAGAAAGCAGAAACATGGGGAGCTGAATGCCTTGAGATTAACCAACTATCAATCAGAACTGTCAAAAAAGAAAGAATTTCCAACATGCAAAATCTTCTATCTATGGAGAACTGGAGAATCCAAATTTAATGCACCTTTTGATTTTTAAAATTTTGGTAATTATTCTAAAAGATTTATAACTCAAACAAGCAAACAATATGTGGGCCAAACCAAATATATCTCAGGGCAAAATCCTGCCTGCTGCATGCCAAATTTTGACCTCTGCTATATGATATAAGATTGATTTTTTAAATTGCTTATTAAATCACTCTCATTAATGTATTGTCATACCTCAGGGTGGTGTTGAGAGTAAGGTAGAGCTTATTCCCCCTGTTTTCAATGATCTGAAAATTATACTTTCAGAATTCCCTGTTAATTTAGCTTTATAATTATATTTTTAAGGTTATTTCTATAGAGCTCTAAAGTTTTAAATCCTGTTTGAAAAAAAATTACCAGGAGATTTCTGGAAATTTAATTTAATTGTTAATATTAGTGAATTGTTGTTGATGGAAGTAGAGTTGTGGTATTTCTTATGCAGTTTAATTGAGAATTATGAATAAATTAAAGAAAGAAGAAAAAACAAACTAAACCCATAGGTCTGCATTTGCTTTGTTTTAAACAATTATTAATGAAAGAGCTTTAAAGAATATCTGTATTAAGGTATATAATATATTTGTGTGTGTGTGTGTGTGTGTGTGTGTGTGTGTGTGTGTGTGTGTGTGTGTATCAGTGCATTTAATTAAGGGCACATGTATGTTTATCTCCCTTTTGCATGCATATGCATTTTCAAATAGACATGTGAAAGTACACATCACCTGACATCCTGATTATGAATAAGGATCTCATGTCAAATTCACTGTATTCAGAATTGTCCTGGTGTCATCTGTGTTGATCTGACTACCTGAGGATGAGGATGGGTAATTATTTCTAAACAACAGAATTCGTTTAAATCCTGATTCTTCAGGCTCAGAAGCCAAGTCATGGTACTGGTGCATGATAAAGATGGTTATAGTGCACCATGCCCCTGTAAAAGGTGGAACAAACACCAACAGGTGAGACACAGACATAAGGAGAAGAAAGCAATTAATAATTGTCTTAGTTTTCTATTGCTCTGGAGAGGCAGCATGACAAGATAACTTATAAAAGAAATAATTTGACTGGGGGTACATGATTTCAGAGGGTGGTAGAGCCCATGACCATCACAGTGGCGAACATGGCAGCAAGCAGACATGGAGCTGTCACTGACAGCAGTATTGAGACAGCAGTCCAGAGGCAGAGGGGCAGGGGGAGAACTGGGGAATGGTATGGATTTTTGAAAATTCAGTCTACCTCCAGTGATACACCTCTGCCAACAAGGAAGGCCACACCACACTTCCTAATCTTTTTCAAATAGTTCAGCCAACTGGGGACCATACATTCAAACATATGAGCCTATGGGGTCACTCTCATTCAAACCACTGTATCATTCCTTTCATCAGGATGCCATCTTCGGAGTAACTAACCCATTTTTAAAATATCTGCACTGATATAAAGACAGTGGCCTGATGACCTAATCTCCCTTGAAAGATCACATCTGGCAGCACAGTTACAATGGCAATTAAATTTCAATGAAATTTGAAGGGGAGTGTTTAATCATAGCAACTGCTTTTCTCATTCTCATTTTAAATAGTGTCATTTTATTCTATATAGTTCATCTTATTCAATGTCTAATGGGAGTAATAGCACTATCCTCTTTAATCATGAAAAAAAATCACATGTGCAAAGCACTTAAAATAATGTTTAGTCAGAGTAACATTAAATAAATATTAGATAGTATAATTGAGTATGGACGTGGATATTCATTTACAGACATATACATTAATATATAGTTATGTTTATCCCAGTAATGTATCATTTAATAATTAGCCATACCAAATAATGAATTATCTGAACATCTTATTTAATGTATTCAGTGCTTGCTACTTTTCAGATCAACACTAACTTTGTTATGTTGACTCTTTTGACAAATTACTAGAGCTGGAAAAAAAGAACATCTGAAGGAGAAAGGGTATTTTCAAGGTCATTCTGAGTGATATTGGAAAAAAAAAGAATCAGGGCCCCATTCCATTATGTGGAGCACATAATAAGAAATTGCAGGCAGCATGTATGGGTGGCATCCCTGAAGAACATGACATCAACACACAGGCTTTCAGCTGCAGAGAAATCTCCCTTTAACAAAGTCACAAATTAAGGGTTTCTATTAGTGACCGTCACACTAACTGAGTCACAGGGGAAGATGTAAGTCTTACATATTGTGTAGCAAGGCAATTAAGTTATTGTTTACTAACTACTCAGTAAGGCACTGCCTTTGTCCTTGACAGGAAGCAGCTTGTTTGGCACAAAGGTGAAATAAGAGAAAATCTAAGACAGATGATCAGGGTGCTGGGCACAATTCTGGAGTGCCTCAAGGTCAAAGTTCTATAATGGTAAAATGTCAATTTCAGAAGATGTTTTCCAATTGTGTTTTCTATTACTGTTCTGTGAGATTCTTTTTGGTGAATCAGTTCGCTTGTATTCAAAGATGTATTCCTGGTTCTCGTATGGGTCATTATTTTTCCTCATTTTCTCTCTGTAGGTCAGGCTTTTACCTTCCTCCACTTTGTATTACTTTACAGCCTTGCAATTGGTTTTCTTGATTCACTTCTCTCCACATTCCTTCTTTTTGCTATCAGAAGCACCCTTTGGGAATACAGTGGTCACTATGCTGTTTGCTCTCTAGCATCCCGAGTAGCTCATTACTGACAATAATATGGTCAACACTGAAACTGCATGCTTTCCTTTGACACGCATATGTGAGTTCAAACTTTACCAGGATTTAGAAAGTATCCTGGAGCTTTGCAAAATTTTTGGGTATCATGCCTCAGCAGATTAAGAACTACTGTGATCCATGATGCACATGCCTCTAGGAAATTTAATGTCCTCAAGGGTAACCCTTGTTTGTGTACTGTCTCCCGTAGGCACATGTATTGAACACTTGCCCCACAGATGCTGGCATTGTTTAGAAATGTTGCAGAAACTAAGGAATAGAATGACTAGATGTCAGCTATAAGCCACTAAGGGCATGCTTTTTCAGGCTCCTCTCATTACAGTTTAGAGCTCCCTGCTTCTTAGCATGAGTAGTGACATAAATAATTCTGCCACAGTTCTACCACCAGGTGCTATGTGCCATGCACTTGTGACTATGACAAACTGAAACCCTAGAATCCACCAGCACAAACACATCCTTGGTCCATCAAGTAGCATTTGTTGGGCCCAGTGTGACAACAATGAAAAAGGTAGCTAATGTATCAATAATAGTTATTCTTAATATTGATAATAATAATAACTTCTGGTACTTTGAAGAATACTATGTTATATATCATACATTGGACAGGTGATTTGAATAAATTATAATAATTTGAGACATATAACCTTTCATTGAAGATATATTTAACTACTAATTAAATTAACTTTGGATTTATTTAAAATTTATCCAATAAGTGACTAAAATGTGGCAGAAGCATTACTTACATCCATGTGTTAATACTAAGATCCTTATTGATACCATAGAACTCTACATATACATCTATAGATGTAGAGTTATTTCCTTAAACTTTACGCGTGCACGTGTGTGTGTGTGTGTTTCTGTCAAAGTAATGACCTACTCAAAAGATAAAATTGTTTTCTTTGTTCCTTACATACTTAAAAATTGTGCACAATGTATTTAATAAATCAAATAATCCACATCTCTATAAAAGCCTACTATTTCATAAAGATACAGTGTAAATCTTATGCTAGTTTTTTATCTTCATTGAGAAATATGCAACAGATATTATTTTAAGTACAAATAAAGAACCACATATGTGTTATTGATTAAAAGGCCTAGTCGGGTTTAGAACTGTTAAGAAGCTATATAAGGATTTGGATAAAAATATTTTTCCTAGTGTTTGATTTTGGTATCTAACTGTAGCTTTCTTTTAGTGCAGTACTTTTTAATACACATTGTAAATGAGAAAATATTATAATCAATATTTCAGATCCCAAAAAGATGTTTGAAACCATAATTATGGAATGGTGATGTTTATACATGGGGCCTATCCCTTAAATTCTAACCCAATCAAGGACCTTGAAGATTAAATAAATTCATAGAGCACAAATCACTTTTTATTGGTAGGGAGCTAACTAACTTCTTTGATTCAATGCTTGAGAAATAGCTTCTGCTTCCACTTGGCTTCAATTTTTTTTTATTTTATAATTTAATTTAATTTTACATATCAGCCACGGATCCCCCCCCCCCCCCCCCCGCGCGCCTTCCCCCCAGCCCACCCCCATTCCCATCTCCTCCAGGGCAAAGACTCCCCTGGGGATTGAGTTCAACCTGGTAGATTCAGTCCAGGCAGGTCCAGTCCCCTCCTCCCAGGCTGAGCCAAGTGTCCCTGTATAAGCCCCAAGTTCCCAGCAGCCAGCTCATGCACTGAGGACAGGTCCCAGTCCCAGTGCCTGGATGCCTCCCAAACAGATCAAGCTGATCAACTGTCTCAATTATCCAGAGGGCCTGATCCAGTTGAGGGCTCCTCAGCTATTGGTTCATAGTTCATGCGTTTCCATTAGTTTGGCTAATTGTCCCTGTGCTTTTTCCAATCTTGGTCTCAACAATTCTTGCTCATACAAATCGTCCTCTTTCTCACCAATTGGACTCCTGAGGCTCGATGGATTTTTTTTTTTCTTTTTTTTTTGGTTTTTCGAGACAGGGTTTCTCTGTGTAGCTTTGCGCCTTTTCCTGGAACTCACTTGGTAGCCCAGGCTGGCCTCGAACTCACAGAGATCCGCCTGGCTCTGCCTCCCGAGTGCTGGGATTAAAGGCGTGCGCCACCACCGCCCGGCTGGCTCGATGGATTTTAAAGAGAAGTCGTCCGTCTTTGGGTCTGCTTTTCTCTGAGGTTAGATGATAATTATATCTGTTTTCAACCCTTCTCCTTTGCCTTCACTGTTCTCAGACGTATTTATAACATGCCTTGAGATGTAATTATTATATTTTATCCCACTTGAGAAAGAGGTTCTCTAAGTACACATTTATTAAAATAAATCATGGAATATCCAGATATATTTAAAATGTATTTTCAGTCCTGCTTTCTTTCTCCTTCTAAACAGATGTAGAAATTACACAAAATATGGAAGACTTTGTGGATCCTATAAATGTTCATTTCCCCCAGGTGAATCTCTGACTTATATTTAGGACAGGTGATACCTGTTGTCTGCTTTCATACACTGCATTATTGCCTAAGCTATCTTCTCCTGGTTCATAGCAGCCATATCCCTTTTACCTTCAGTTAGTTAGCTTTCTGCTCTAAAGTGAATGCGTGTTTATTTGTGTTTTACATTGCTGACACTGTGCACATATTTATTCCCTTAGAGCAGGTTTGGAACTTCTCATTTTGTTATTTTTTTTATTGTGGCTGCTTTAAAATCCTTGTTGGAATTCTAATAGTTATATTATCACAGTGATCACAACTGATGATGGATTTTCTAATTTATCTTCAAGTATGTATTTTTTTTGCACTGTAACTGATTTTATAAGTGTCTTGAACATTTTGATGTCTCATGAGTCTGCTGATATTGCCTATTTTTTCAGTAGTCATCCTCTTATACCATGTGTGTATTAAAATGTTACCTCTGTAATGTTGACTGTATGGTAGCACCATTTTCCAGTATGCCTCTGTTGAGACTGCCTTAGGTAGGCATGGAAGCATTCTCATTCTGCTCATGACATGATATCCATTGGTTTTATGGTTGAGTATTAACTGACACGTATGAATGAAAATCACCATGGTGAAGAAACTAGACTTGTTATGGCAAATGAGGAAAGTCCGATGTCTAGGCTGGCATTAAATGAGACCGATGTAGCCAGCGGTAGTAATATTGAGCCACAGCTTTGTTTGTTTGGTTTGCTTACTGTGCATAGGTTTTATGTCTTGTTATGTCCTTTCTAAAACAGTGGCATTTCTTTATTTTCCCCAATTTTTTATTTATATCCTTGATGATTCCATGTTACTATCTATCTCAGGACCCACACTGTATTAAGAACAAAACAAAGCCACATGAGTCACAGCAAAGTAACTACTTGGATCTTTGAAGTCTTAAAATGTTTGCCATTTTTTCTCTTCATTTTTCATAATCTTCTCATTTCTTTACATATACTCTCCTGCACTTTTAGACAGGCATCTATATTTAGTCTATTTTTTTTGCTGAGTATAGAATTCCCATGAAAATAAATGTGATATTAACAAATAGATGTTATTTAGAATCTTTCACCTAAACACAACAAATTAGACTACATATAATTAAAATTCAACAGAAAAACATATCAAAGCCCAGGGTTAACCTCTCATTTAAGAAAAGCTTATCAGAAGAGAATAAGTAAGACTAAATATAAATATCCAGAAAGCTATAGTAATGGGTCATTAGTTTAAAATATGTACTGATATTGTAGAGGACCTAAGTTTGATTCCTAGCAAATACATTGATCTATATAAGTCTTTAGATGCCACCATTACCATTTAGAGTGGTTTTTCCTAGTTCAATTAACCAAATCTAGAGAATCCTTCAATGATATGCTTATGACAATTAGAAACCCAATCAAGGTAACAACCAGAATTAACCTTCAAGGGTTGGGGAGGAGTTCACAAGTCTCCATTACTAACTAAGGAGCTATCGACAGTTGATAGCTGTTGAAGGATGGATAATCATTCCTTCATGGAGGTTTGACCACTGATAAGTAGCTCATGCTCTAGTATATGGCCCCATACCTATACTCATTTGAATAGCATTAGAAAAATGCATTGAGTTATGTTAAGTAAAAATAAAAAGGACATGCAATTTTCAAGGAGACATAAGGTGAATCTAGTGGAATTTGGAGGTGGAACATAAAGGAGATTATGACCATATTTCATTGTATACATGTATTAACAAAGAATAAATTATAAAAGTTTAACTATCCCAATATAGTATCTTAAAAAAACTAAATAAGTTAGCTTTTCAATTAACTGTTAAGTAAGTGAAACATTGAACAAAGGTCACATTGAAAACTGGCTACCCATTGAAAATTGCTGAGCAAACTTCTTAGTCATCTAACAAGAATAATGTAGAGTAAATGACCTAGAATATTTTAAATTGTTCAAAATCTATGTGTTGAAGATGAAAGTATGGAAACATTAACAAGATAAGTTGGTATGATAAACCACAAAGGGGTTTTATTAGATTGAAACATTTCATCTGATGATAAAATGATAGATATTTCTCTTCATAAATAAAATCAAAACCTACAGATTGTAAAGCTTCAAGAATGAACTCTAATGTTAACTATAGACCTTCTACAGACCCTCATCAATAATGGCATGTAAATATTGGTTCATGAATTGTAAAATCCAGTATACAATTTTAGAGCAGGGCATCTAGAGGGCACTGAAAGTTATTTGGAGAATAGAGGGGCACTCTGAATGTTCTGCTTAGCTTTTGTCTTTAGATGTGGCTGGTCTAAAAATAAAGCATCTTTTCCTGAGGAAGCAAAGACATTTTAAAAACATTCACTATGTAGAAAATGTACATATTGTAAATGAATTTGAGAAAAAAATACCAACATAAATTTCAAAGAAAGTTTTGTTCTAAAGAAGAAGAGAAATTGAATGGCAGCCAGGAGGAGAAGTGTGGTTAATGGAACTTGTTTGTCTTTTATTTCAAGATGGAATCTGTTCATGCAATATAAGACAGAAAGGAGGAAATAGAGATTACATAAGTAATCATAGAATTACCAATCAAAATTATTTGACTAAGTTTAGGTCCAGCTGAGTAAGCTAAGTCTACAGGTGGAGAAAAAAACTTCATACAGAGTCAGTCATTTATGTTGGGTCAACAAAGAGTAAAAAATACACCAGGGATATTTTACTGGAAAATCAACCATTGCATTTGCCTTTTGAGTAATTGGCACTCAAAACCATCTTTGTGTTAGGAATTCAGCCCTCGCATTCTGTGAAGTTGCTTAGTTAGTCAGATAATAAACAATGAGAAGCTCCTTTTACAAAGTCAAAGATCAAAACCAACTTTGGATTTGCTACAAACATACGATGATGACAAAAGAGAATTTCCAGATCCAGAAAATAAGATTTTTCTCAGTAAGATACTGACATATTTTAATGCACAAAAATGATAGAAACTTATAAAATACATTTATTCCTTTGAAATATTCCTATGAAAATAATAGACATTTTTATAGTACTCTCATTTATAGTGATTTGCCAGTTTTTTGCACTCAGCTGACCAGCAACAATTAGCTTCTTCATTCTTGACAGGTCCAAATTCTGTGAAACATGATTGTTCACTTTCATTCAGATTCATTAGCTGCCAAAGCTATTTAACATTGTTAATTTCCCTTATTCTCTGTCCCTGTTCTACAACATTGGCCAAAAGAATGAACCACATTAAATACAAGAACAATAGACAACATTATTGGTTATTTCAATGGCAGATAAGTCAGTCAGTTTAAGGGAATGGGGTGCCAGCTCAGCTGTGAAGTGGTGTGATGTGATGCAGAGCCTTGAAACATATTTTATGCTTGACAGTAATAATATTGAATTAATATGTCTCTGCAAAGCTTAGGAAATCTGGTTCAAATTTAGCCCAATTTATCAAGGTTTGGCAGAGTTATAAGAATTAACAAATCATGCTGTGACTTGAAATTAGCATTATGAATATTTAGGAGCTGTTACAACTGTGGGCTAAATATATAAAATGTCACTGTCATCATATAAAAACAAAGTTTCAAACATAAGAGGGGAAAGCTTATTACATAGTTCAGTATGGTTAAAAATAACATAGCATTTGATTTTATATTTGAGTTCAATGTCTATCAAAATGTTTTCTTTTTAACAATAAAGATCCTTGACATCTGCTTCAAAGATGTGTGTTCAGAATATCTTTCTGTATCCCAATATGGTCTTCTTTCCGTAACAGTTTCATTTAGGATGTATATAAGGATGCTTCATCCTTTTTGCAAGCAAGGCAGAGCCACTTCTGATAGTCTTTCTCTTCTCTTTTGCTGCACAATCCGTGGGGATGCTGAAGGTTACATTCATTAATTTTAACACTGGATGAGTGAAAGTTAAATGAAAACTTCTGACAATTAAATGCATATGGCATCCATTTGTCTCCTGAACGTCACCCATCTACACATTCATACCAGAACATGGTCTAACTTTCTATTTTTTTTAACCTCTTGGTCTGCAATTTAAAATAAAAATAGAAGTCACCTAAATGTGTAGAATGATATTCTTTTCAGCAGAATGAGGTCAAGTACATTGAATGGAGGGATGAATGAGTGGCTGTGTCCACAGAGAGCTTGTTAAAATGTTACTTATGATGGGTAATGAGGATTGAGAACCTTGTGTAGAGCAGATAACTTCATTTTTCATTAAAAATACTTTTAAGTGGAATTTTGTTCTCATGAAGTAGCTTTGTCTATTTATAAGGACAAAAATGAGGCCATTAAAACAATTTGGGCAAAAAACTGGTTTTCTTGTTCTGATTGACCATTACATACAAAATCTTTAACCCATCATGTCTGAAATATTTAGACAAGTTAAATTTTCATTTGTGCAGTTTACATAGTTAGAGGATTGGTTAAACTCTGGCATGGTATTTTCAAACATGTGAGGAACAGTCTTTGGCTTGTCTCAAACTTTTCAGTTTTTACATGGCAACAACTGGTGCTGACTTTCAAATTACTTTCCTTTGGAGGCACAATTTGTGAGCAATATTTGCTTTTATAAAGACCAAGTAAAGTAAAAGAATAAATCCACTATTAGAAGTATTGATTTTAAGAATCCAGTGAGACTAGTGTGATGGCCTACACTTGATTTAACATGTAGGAGTTTTAGGCTGAGGGATGCTGGGAGTTTGAGTGCAGCTTGGGCTTCATAGGGTGTTCCAGACTAATGTGGGCTATAGAGTGAAACTTTGTCTCCAAAAAAAGAAAATTAAGGAAGAAAGCAAATACAGAATAAAATAATGTTAATTTTAGTAATCAGATTTTTTTCTGAATTTATCATGATCTCTAAAATACAAATCTAGTGAGTGGGTTGAAATATATATGTATAAATAACAAAAGAACTTGTCAAATAATTCCTAATTTTTTCAATTTACAATAATGAAGTGCTGATATTGTCATGGAAAATAAGGGCTTGGACCAAGATTAATGCCAATAATCTTAGACCAAAAGGACTTAGCTGCACACCCAAGAAAATCCCCGCACAATTTAGGGAAAAGAGTCCAGTTCTTACTCAAGAAAGAAATGGGAGCAGAATAATTATTATCTAACTCCATTAAGCCCTGGGGGTGGAAGGATGAAAGTACATGTTAATGAGGAAAGATGCTCTTTAGAATTTCTTTGGCTGGAGATATGTAATGTTTTGGTGATAGAGAAGGGAAATCCAATGAAATGACTGTCAGTTTTACAGAATCAGAATTAACTCCACTAGTGACTGTCTCTTTCCTAAATATGTCTCCTTGCAGACAGGTGTTGGATGTTCACTGGGAGGTGTAAGCGAGGCAGTGTTCTTGCTCTTGAGGTAGAGACAACAAGACAGAAGGGAGCTGAGGAGGAATGGCTTCAAGAATATTACCCTGAACGTAACACTGGTTAAAGTACAACTCTGAGTATATCTTTCCCATAGAGGAGTGACTATTTATTAGCATTGACAGGTCATGTGAACATCTGGAACTGTCATATGTCATAGAACTTGGGAAAAACTAGAGATTTACGATGTTGTTTTCCTGGGTTTTAAGCACAAAACAGATTAGTTTTAAAACACCATTTCTGGTGATCAGTTTCCTCAATTTTAGTCTTCTAATATAAGTGTTACAGAGCAAAATATATATATATATATATTAATATTTGCCAAAATCTATTAAATTCTACAAATTATATGTTATTTGAATTTTATGTTTGAAACTCAAGTATAATTTAATTTTAATAGACTAACTGGGGACGGGTTAAAATGTTCAAACAATATACTCCTACACAGACTAAGAGGATTTGGTCAGCAGGTAAAAACTGAATACATGCATAATTGAGGTTGAAAATTGAAGGATTTGATAAGCATGTTAAATATTAGTTAAAACTTAAGATATTAATGATATTTATATTGTCTTTAATATATATTTTTCTTATTTTTCATTACAAAGAAAGATAAGGACACATAAAATAATTGGAAAGCATTACTAAAATTTGCATAATAGTGACTTCTTTCCATAACATTTAAAATTTTACTTAAATACATAAAATATAATATTATTCAGTCATTAAAAGAAGGGGATCCTGTCAGATATGACAACATGAATGAACCTTGCATTATGCTATGAAAAACAAGACTGTCATGGAAAGATAAATATTGCATGTTTGGCTCTATGAGGTTTTCAACATAGTCAAAATTATTTAATCAGAAATTATAATTGGTTGTCAGCAGCTGTGGAAAGGGAGAAATGGGAAGATGCTATTCAATGGGCAAAAAGTAAGCCAGTTGTAGTGGTACACTTCTATAATTTTAGCACTTGGAGACTGATGCAGGATAATTTCTGTGAGCTGGAAAAAAAAAACTTGTGGCATACAAAGGAACCTGTCTCAAAAATTCAAAAGTAAGTAAATATATAATAAAAAGTTTAATCATACAAAATGTAGAAATTCACAGAGTTGTTATGTAACATTGTGCTTACAATTAAGAAGGGTTCACTGGTAACTGAAAACTTATTCACATAATAGCTTTCATTTTATATGTCTTTTTCTACAATAGTAACAGTTAAGAATACAGCAATGAAAGAGAGTAACAAAACAGCTGAAACAATACCTAATTTCCACCTTTTCCTGTCTAAAATAGCTTCTAAGCAAACTCTGAAATTTTTCCTATTTTATCTTCCAAATTTCATGTCCAGAGAGCCATAACAATCAAGGAGACTTTTTTGAACTAGAGAAAAAATAACTACAACTTCTTGGTGTGATCTCCACACATTTGCAAGCTCTAAGCATTGCTCAGGAGGGGACCTCCCTGAAACTCAAATCAGGCAGAGTCAAAGGTGTTGCATCCTAAGATACATTCCCACCAACTGCAAACCAGGTGGAGTTATGGTTTGCAAAACTGTAAATTAGTGGCTTTTGAAGTTTCTTCCCATTATACTTTAATACAGTTTTGCATCTACCTTTGAATGTGTCTTGAGAACAATACCACAAAGGTAAAAAAAAAATCTTATTATTGATAGTCTAAAATGACCTTAATAATGTCTTCAAGTAACTCAATGATAGTAGGTATGTTTTATATCATACCTTGAACTTCAGGCTCCTGTTTACTAATCACCCTGTTTAGTTAGACTATCAGATGTCTTCAATATTTTTTATTCATAGATAATTCTTGGTTCAACTGATGTGTTGCTAGGCGCACCAACAGGTTTTAGAGGGTATTATTATGCTTCTTGCATAAAGTGCAAAGGCAGAATTGTCAGTGGCTTGGTACCAGAGTCAAAGTTCTTATAGAAACTTGGTGCCTGGCTTTCTTAGTTGGGGTTGTCTTTCCTCCTGTAATAGACTTTACTCCTGAGGGATATCTTGCTTTAGTGTTTAATTCCACCTGACACTCCATGTACTATATATCCTTTTTTTGATGAATTCTGCCTTTTAGTCCTTTTACAATTGCCATTTCTTTATTTTCAAGGTACTTTCATTTTGAATGTAGAGTAGCTATGATATTGCCAGTTAATTTAAGGAATCTGTGGCCCTTTGTACAATATTTGTAAAAAGCATATTCCTTCTAAAAAAGAAATACCCTGCTTTAAATTCCTTCAAATATTTTATGCTACATATTTGCATTTTACTACATGGCTTCCTCTGGAGAAGAAGTATGGTTGTGCAGTTGCACAGCTTGCAAATTCAACATGAGATTTCTCTGTGGAAGCATGCAGATGCACAGAAATTAAATACAGTAGAATTATGTAGGAAATGAACGATCTGTAAATTCATTTGAAATGCCCATAGGTACCCCCTTTCCAAAGAGGGGGTACTTTTAGTGATATGCTGCATTGATTTTCTTGTACGTCACATTACATTGAGTTTGTATGTCTCATTATACGATGTTATCACTCTATGGTACTGTGGCTTATGTGGTGACACTGTGAGCATAATGTAATGTGATGCACCATGGCTGTGAAATGCCATTAAACTATGACACTCCAGAGAGTCAGTGAATTATGCTCTGTCACCACCACTACTTCAGAAAGCTCAGAGAGCTGCAGGAGGCACTTGCTTTGCAGGATTATCTGAATTTGTTTATCTACTTCATTTAAGCTTTGTCAAGCCGTATGTTGACAGAATTAACAATACTACCAATACCGCCTCTATTTGGTTTGCTTCTAAGAAAAACACCTGTCCCTAAAATGGGTTATCATTATGCTTTGTTTATTTGGCAACTGTGGAGCAATAATGTAAAACAGTAACTTCTGTCACCATAATCAATACTTTTTTTTTTTTTTCGTGTTATGCTTGTTATTAAGGATGAGAATGTCTCTTTCCTTTCGTGGATCATTGCCTGGAAAAGTTCAATCACAATTCCCTAGAAATGACTTGGTGGCTTGTGTTGTCATTTTTGCTGTGGTTTGTTTTCAGTTTTTGTATTCACCATGAATTTTCTTGTCCAAAGAGACCTTCAAAGTAGTGTAACCTTGTGTTTTCTTTCTTCCTTTTTTTTTTTTCTCTTTTGATACCATGCTGCAGTGATTTGTTGCCTGAGGGTTTTCACGTCACTGATAGTACTGAATTGGAAGATGAGACATAACCTTCTGAGCTCATCTATGGTCTTGGAATCTTATATTAAAGGAAGATATTCTTTAAAGGCCTTTTATTGAGAGTCTTTCAAGATAGAATCCACAGTGAAAATTCTTCAGGAAATATTATTTCAATCAAAGGAAATGATGGCTTTGGTTTCTTTTAGAGTTTGGATCACTTGAAACCAAGATCTAAAGATGTGGAATTCTTCATTCTTTGTAAGACATTCTTTGTAATAACTATAATTTAGTTTTATTCTGACAATAGGTATGTATATTATTTTTATTTACTGTAGATAAAGTAAAAATGATCTGACTGACCTATTCCTCATTTTGTCTTTTCTGCCTTTTTTGAAGTAAGTTTATTGTTGCTATTACTCCACCTTGTCAATAGATATCAGGGAGGTTTTCTTACCTAATACTCTATTCGTGTCACCAAAATCACGCTTAAAGCCTTCTATGTTTTGTAATAATACAAGCA
The DNA here is from genome assembly GCF_049852395.1 of Peromyscus maniculatus bairdii. Classification (NCBI taxonomy): domain Eukaryota; kingdom Metazoa; phylum Chordata; class Mammalia; order Rodentia; family Cricetidae; genus Peromyscus; species Peromyscus maniculatus. Next base: position 64,933,506 of record NC_134868.1, on the reverse strand, counting down.
CCAGATCTCATTTGAAAATCTTCATTCCATATGGACTTGATTAGGTTCAAAGGGAAAGTGTGGCCTCTGTGAAGGCTGCTTCCTTCACCAGGCAATTGCTTTCTTTCATGTTGCTGCTAATGTTTTTCACATATCTACTATGTAGAAA